>NC_055705.1:19505752-20139502 GCF_017639745.1 Melanotaenia boesemani
CAGTCAATCAGGTGTGTTTGCATTCAGCCAATCATACTGCTCCTTACATTTTCTCCATACTTTTAGACCTGTCGCAGAGCTAATACTGCTATTTGAGCATGGTAGTTAAAGTCCAACTAGCGGGCAGACATGGAGGAGACGCAACAATCACAACCTGTAAGCAACACATTTATCTTACATTCCCTCGTTGTAGATCATGTAATGTTATCGAATTAACTGATTGACTGATGAATCTGTCAATCACACTAGCAGTTCGTAAATGCACGTTCCGCAATTCGTATAATCTTACAAGTGTGCCTCAAAATTATATTTGTGAACCACAGCGTGTGCATTTGTGAAACAGATTGTGTGCATTTCCGATTCTGAAATACGAATGCAAACCAGAGCGTGTGCATTTCCGATTCTGAAATACGAATGCAAACCAGAGCGTGTGCATTTGTGAAACACCTGGCGTGAGTTCATTCTTATTGAGACTGATCTGGCCTCATAGACGTACATCAATGCAATCTGTGTACCAGGAAATCATGCACTGACTAATGTTCCATGTTGTTTTGATTACATGACTAAATGTTTTACCACATTAACTGTTTTGTAATTAATCGCAATTAATGCATTAAAGTCCCACGCTACTTATTATGGACCACTCACTCTTTTACGATATGGTCTCTGAAAGAGCACTACACTTTGCTGCACAGTTCTAAGGCTCTTGGACAGGATATAAAAACTTGAAAAGTTCTGGTTAATGGTCAGCTAATGATCATAATTTATCCAACAGGGTTACACAAAACCATTCGCGACGAAATGTTGAGTATATAAAACATAGTGCTCGGACACACCAGTGATCTCCCAGAATTTTTTAAGATTATTTTAGCCGTTTTTCTTCTTGGTGTTTAGGTTTGCTATTATTATATTTAAAATGGTCTTGAACTGAATTTTGTTTAAATTTAATTTCACTCACTTGTTCCATGTTAAGACCCCTACTCAAAACCAGGGGTATTCGGGTCGGTAACAAAACAAATTGAACAAAACTTAAAAGATTTACAATTATTTATTACAAAGAAAACTGGTTCAAAACTTTACAGAACAACCAAGGTAATCAAGTTAAACAAAAGAAAACTCAATTAACACAAGGTGTCCTCGATCGAGGTTAAAATTAACCAAACAATAATCAATAACAAAAAATCCTCTTTCAATTACAAAACCAAAATCTCTTTACTTTATCCTCCATCTATTTACAAAACAAAACGATGTCCAATTATAACTCCCAAATATACTATACAAACCAAAATATTATTCTTACAATTAACCTTAACCCAAAATGGAGCTTTTTATACAAATATTTTTCAACCAAACAAAAGATACCTGCTAAACCAAAACTCACAAAAGGAAGAGACCGCAGATTCTCAATTATTCAAAGACAATCGTGTATCTAACTAAACAAGAGAAGAGTAATGCTCTTACGAACCACAAAGGTACTCAGACCAGCCACTTCTATCGCAAAACCCAGAATTGGCCAGCTGTGGGCCAAAGACACACAGCTGTCGTGATCACCGATGCCGCTTCCCTTTTAAAGGCTAGTAGTCATGCTGGTTGGCTGTTGAGGAGGAAGAGCTGTGGAGTAGCCGTCCAATAAGGTCTCCAGGGTTGATCTCCCCCAAAGGAAGGAATGTGGAACCGGAGGTGACTAATCACCATAAAGGAGGGAGAAGGAGGTCTCAGGCCAGGTGCAGGAGTGCAGTCTATGCATCAGCTCTTCATATACACGTACCCAGGCCAGAGGCCAGGGGACGTGACATTCCACTGCATGGATTTGCTGCTTATCTGTCTGTCTATTATAATAAATCCCATTTTTTTACTTCATTCTATTTGTTTGTTTTATTAATACCCCTTTTTAGTATTTTAATGTTGAACAATGTTGCAGTGCTTTTATCTTCCATTATCCGTTTACCTAGGACCTACTGTAATCTATTTATTTATTCCATGAAGCCATTCAATTAATGGCTTTTGACTGTTTTACAAACATCATTGAGACTGCATGGGTAGCTGATGGAAAGAGTTGAGGGCAGCTGGGGGCCTCATTACCTGAAATAAGCCTGACATGCTCTTGATGTACATCTGTAAAGTAGCAGGAAGCTGTAATAATCAAGGACAGTATTAAAACTGAAAGGCACCAAAACAGTTGGCCTGTACTCATATCGGACAGTGTGCTTTTGCAGTGTTCTTTTGTACTAGATGAATATGACCTTCCATTTACTCGTGTGTTTATTCTACATCTTCTTGTATCAATGTGGATGTATTGTGTTTGCATGGTTATTAAGCTGCACTGTGTTGAGCTTACAACAAAATTACTATTAAATATAATGACAGCACGGGTTGTAATACCTAAGATGAGGACATGTTTGGCCCAAAGGAAATGTAAACAGGATTTCTGTGTTGTGTAACAATGCTTCATTAATACCTTGAATGATCTCAGGTCCCTGTGACATTATGATGAAAATGAAACGGATGGTGGGCGGTGGTGTCATGGGGAAACAAGTGGCAGGTAAACCCTTCAATCAAGATTCTTCAGTAATATGCATCATCAATGTGGATTAAAAAGTAAACTACTCAGTGGGGGGTTGGAGCCATGACTATAATGATGAAAAGCAGATGAGCTTTGGCTTGTCAGCAAGGGGGAGTGTGCACTTTTTACTTCCAGACTTCATTAAAAGGAGATTCATGGGGCTTAGCCTGGAAGACCACTGCTGCCGGGGGGTTGAGGAATAAGGTGATGGGAGTTTAAGGACTCTGCAGTCAATGTGCAGTTGCATGTGTGCACATGTTGGCAATGGCATTAACCATTCATCAGGCACTCACTGAAATCCTTATACAACGCAAGTGGTAGGTGGTCAGTACTAACAGTTTTATTTTCAAATTTTTATGCGGAACACTTATCTCAGTGAAGTCACTGGATTGTAGCCTGATCTTTCATGATTGGTGTGGAGAACTCTGTGTGATTCTTTAAATTCATGGACTAACATGCAGAGGCATTTTGTATGTCCAATGAAGTGTACAAATATGGTCATTTACCAAGGTAAGCATGCATGCATCGGCCAATCACTGGACGGTTTGTATGCTTTAAATGCAGAACTGCACATAATGTGGTGTCCTTGCATTCCGCACTTGCATCTATTGGTGAAAGACTATCCCTTTGTGTTACATGTGGGATGTTCTTTATAAGTTATTCAACATTGCCTTGGATTTTTGTCAATAACTAGTTTCTTCACTGTTGTGATTCTGAACATGTTCACTCTTAAGTAAAATAGCCCCACTGAGAGCCCACTTTCTGCACATACACCCCACGCTGCATCTTTCAGACCGTTTCTATTCAATGGAATTAATGCCTCATTTCTCCATTAACTTTTGTACACAATCCATTTATGAAGTTAACATTTTTCTTTTGCTATAAAGATTAAATAGTTGTGTAACTGATTAGTCAAACAGATTTTATAATGTTGTAATGTTTTAGTATGTGTACCATAATGTTATATTTTATTATGTATGTGTGTTTTGTTACAAGTGTGTGGACCCCAGGAAGACTAGATGTTGCTGTGGCAGTAACTAATGAAGATCTGTTATAAAGATAAAGATCAGTGTATCAGTTGGTTACTCTTATGTTTTGCTACTCAAAAATCTAAGTTTGTGTAATTTTGTGTTGTAATTATTTTTGAAATTCCACAGACCCCTTCATAAACTGAACAAATATTTTATAGTAAGATATTGATATTTTCCGTATAAATGCCTACCCTAATGGGGAACAGCACCCAAACAAATGCTTAAAAACATTTTGTATACATAGAATTGCAATAATCGGGATATGTGGTAGTGTCAGAATAAAGTTTCCTGGAACACAAAAGATAATCTCCTCTTATAAGAAATCCACATTGCTTTGAATGACAAACAAAGAATAGCAGACCAATTCATCTAGGAAGTGGTAGGTTAATGTTGGATGAGTAACTGTGTAAAAGTAGATGCTAACAGATATTTTAATAGATGTGTTGTGCAGGTAAATATATTAGGAACCCATCAGCTGTTGTTGATTGGCATTCATCAGAGTTGGAAGAATTGATTCACCTTAGATGCATTGCAAGGATCCAGACAGAAGTAAACCCCTATATCATAGTAGGCGAGAACACTTCACTATAAGACCTCTTTTATCTTTGGGGGAACTAGCGAGACTTTTGTGATTGGTATAAGTCTGAGAATAACATCACAATGACTTAAAGGGGAAAAAACAGCCGTAGGATAACGCATTAGCATTGTTTTTCAAGGTGGAATAAAACTTTTGACCACAAAGTAGAAAATCTAAGTGTCAGAGTGGCACTGACCATAAAGGCTCTCTTCAGGCAGCAGTTCCAACAAAACGCCTGGCTTGTTTTGAATGTTCTTTACTTAATGTTTCGTAAACATTGCAAAAGGGAAGGTGAAAAAATAATAAAAGAAATGAAAAGTTCTTATGAGTAAATACATCTAAGCATGGTCAAAGACTAGTGTGTTCTCTAGGCTCCACAGCAATGACTGAGTAAAAAGAAACTAAAGCCTAATGGATGGTTTGTTAAAGGTCCCATATTATACGTTTTTTTCAATAATGTTTGTTAGAGTTCGAACAGCATTGTTTTCAAAGTGTATTACCCCAAATTCAGCCTTGGTCCTTAATTTAAGCCATTCAAAATACGGTTATTGTGAGCTCTAATGAGAACAAGCTGTTTTTGTGTCTGAACCTTTAAATGTTCATGAGTGATGCTTCTCCATGCCCCTCTATGGAGAATATCCAGTTTTCATTGGTGCTTGCTCGAAAATTTTAGAGGGCAAGCTCAGCTAGTCGCGGGGACAAGTCAATGACAGTATCCACTACCAGGGGTAGTGATTATTTCCCTTTGTGAGGTCACAAAGGGAAAGATATCAGCTTCACCCGTTTGAGCACACATTTGCTAAAAAGTAGAGCAAGCGAAAGAGGTGACAGAATTTTCTAATATTTGGGCCTCATACACAGGCTATGAAGACACACATGACTGTTAGAAAACCTTTAGAATGTGAGTTTTGCGTAAAATGGAACTTTTAAGCCAGAACCAAGCAGAGGATAGAGCTCAGAAGAGCCTCTGCTTGTACTCTATTGAGCTTGTTAAAGACCAACACTCAAGTTAACTAAATAAACTTTTTACTATTATTAACTAAATGGCTCTAACAGTAAGACATGTTTGAAGATCTTGTGAGTTTTTGTTTCTTGGGCTTTGGCTGCTATCTCACAAATTTTTGTCACATGTTGATAAGATGTTGATGATGGTATTTTTGTAATCAGCAGTTTGTGTGGTTTGCTTGAAGTGCAGAAATAAGCAAAAGAACTAATCTGTTCTTTCTTTTTTTTTTTTTTTTTTTTTTGTACATGCCCAAGTAAAGTAATTGCTTGGGGGTGTAAGGTGTTTCGTTTGGATGCCGATGCCCGGTAGAGTCTTGTAGCCACGTTTCCCCTCATGATTTTCCTTTGCCACATGTACGGATTGCTGCTTCCTAACATGTGCAAATATCATTTGCACCTTACATATCTCATGCTACCCCTTGTAGAGAAGGCTCTCGTCAAGAAGCAGTAAAGGAAAATAAGTTTGATAATTAAGCTGCCTCTTCTTGTATAACTGCATTTAGTCTGTTCACAGCAAAGAAGTAATTCCAGGGTTACTGGCTAGCTCTCAAATTGGCAAAATCACTGATAGTTGACATTTGATAAAGATGTGGAGGTTTTCCAGCTCCTGGCTCCGCATTAGCATAAGATAGTTTAATCTTTCAGTGCTCAGGGAGGCCCTCAGGTTGTGCTGTGAGCACAGAGGGAGCAGCTTAGGCACTCAGTGTTCCTCTTCCTTGGCCAGCTAATGCCAATTAGCATTATGCATAGACCTTGCGTCCTAGCTGACAGAAAAGCCACCACAGGACACAGTAAAGGACAGAATAGTGAAGTTATCAATATGGTGTGACGCTGTTTTAGATTTAGAGTAGCTAATTAATGTAACATGTTTTGTGGGTATTTGATAATAAGCGGTATTGTTGGCATATTTTTGACCTGATAAACATGCAACTGTAGGATAAAATTGTAATTTTGTAAGTGTTTTCAGGGCTTTACATAAAATCTGTACTGCATAAATCTGCTTTCAATCTTATCATTCATAAAATAAACCTGTGCTATACGCTGCAAGATCGAAAGGTGAGGCATGGGACCCCTTTAGAGAGCTCTGTGGTGACTGACGATTGACATGGGCACAAGCATTTATCTGCCTTCCCTGTGTGTGACAGTCAAACTAACCAGTATGTACCTAGCTAATGTGAATCATAGATTTGGTGGTAATACAATGGACTAAGCAAATGATGCCTTCACTGCATATATGTTGGGTGGATTCCCTCCCCAGCCAAAAATTCCTTCTGGCTGTACAGAACTGCAGGATCATAAATTATTTAACAGACTTGTCAGCCATTTTAACTCATATTCTGTCTTTAGGCCAAAACAAAGCTTTAGCGTCCTGGTTCAACATATGACAAAATACAGGATTAAAATCCCCCCTCTCGTTTAGAAACATAAAATTATTATTTCTAACTGTCAATGTTAGATAAGATTTGGATAAGATTTAAGTCACACAATTGTTGTGGCACTCAATGGCACAGATGGCAAGAGAACACATTTGTTAAAAAGTGTGTATATATATATATATCTATATATCTATTTATATATATCTATCATCTCAGCTCCTCTTTTTTTTCTTTTATCATTTCCTTTTTTGTCTACCCAAAGCAAATAAGTAAGCCTACAAACAGTGAATTTCCCCCTGGTTCTCTGCGGTGTGCAGTACTGTGTGCACTGAACAAGCTGCACAAGGTGATCCAATCTTAGATATAAAACTAAATGCCTCAGGGGGAGCCAGTGAATATTCCACAGAAAAGATCATATGATCAAAAGGTTCATCCAGCATGCCTGTGGAATATGAGCAAAGCTCAAGCAGGTCAGCTAACAGCCATGCAGCGTCTACATGTAGTATGCTGAGTCTACTTGGTGTCCTTGATTTTATAATGAGACAGTTTGGTTACATAAATATATTCATAGCTTGTGGGTGGACCTTATTATTGACATTGTAGGCAATGCAAATGACTAACTCTAGCGTTGAGAATATCAGGGACACATGTCAAATGTTAGTACATATTATAGCTTTGGAGCTGCTTGATTTGGTACTTTTAGAAATGTTTGCTAACCCTAAATTATGGTGAAATATCAGTTCATTTTCAATATGTCTTTCAAATGAATGCCTTCAATTTTTAAAAGAAATACAGCAGTTCAATGTATAATGTTGCAGCTGTGTAAAGAAGCACAAATTCACAAAAAGACAGGACATAAATTTTAACTAAAGAATCCTATTATTTGTGTTTGCATTGTAGAAGACATGAAAAGCTACTCGACTTATTACAATCATACTTGTACACCTATTTCTCTTGAGGACAAAGCCTGCAGTCTATGAGGTTGTGTAAAGTGTTGGGTATCTTACCCAATATAGAGTTTTCAGTTTAATTTTCAGAATGGATTTTGATTAGGAAGTCGAGCAAATTGCAACTTAGACCTCTAAAAGGCACGTTTATGCTGATTTGAGCCACAACTGCAAATTTAATTTATGACACATCTCTTTTGCCTCAGTTAGATACAGTGCCTTGCAAAAGTATTCACCCCCTTGGCCTTTTACCGAATTTGTTACATTGCAACCTCTAATTTGAATATTTTTTTATAAATCAGAATTTTATTTGATGGATCTGCACAAAATAGTCCAAGTTTTGAAGTGAAATGAGAAATATAAATACAAAAAAGACATTTCAAAAATAAAAAACTGAAAATTGCCATGTGCATATGTATTCACCCCCTTTGTTATGAAGGCCCTAAAATGCTCTGGTCCAACCAATTACCATCAGAAGTCACACTATGAGTGAAACAAAGTTCACCTGTGTCCAGTCTAAGTGTCACATGATCTATCAGTATATATATACACCTCTTCTGAAAGGTCTCAGAGGCTGCAACATCTAATGAAGGGGCGCCGCTAACCAAACACCACTATGAAGACCAAAGAACTCTCCAAACAAGTCAGAGACAAAGTTGTTGAGAAGTACAAGTCTGGGTTAGGTTATAAAAAAATGGTTGCAATGTAACAAATTCGGTAAAAGGCCAAGGGGGTGAATACTTTTGCAAGGCACTGTATACTGGAACTATGTAAGATGGTTTGTCCTTTGTAGGGAATAGGGCTATTTTAGCATGACCTGAGCACAAATTGTATTTGTTTTTATTTATTTATTTTTTTTTCAAGGCTGTAATTTAAATTTCATTGGCAACATGCTAACATGATATAGAATAATTACCTCAACATCTTTCTTCACCTTGACTAGCCAGCTCTGCACTTATTCGATTGAGGAAAGTTGGTTTCACACATTTGGCTGCATCATCCTCTAACAACTTCACACCTGAGCGTTCCAACTTCCCCTCACATCTCCCACTGTTCAGTTTCTCATTTTCATTTCTTTTTCTCTTTTTTTGTAGGTTGATTTAGATTGCTAAAGCAATTCCCCATTCCAAGTAAATATATTGCTTTCACCTAAAGGATACCAAATGTCTATTTATAATCACAAAATGTGTATTTTTATGTTCTACTGGGGGGGAAAAAATGGAATGAGATGCACAAATCATTGCATTCTGTTATTACATTTTACAATGCCCCCTTAGCACCCCCCTTAAAGTGAATATAGTTGGAAATTAAGTCAGACATCTGCTTTACATTCCATACATTATTGCAAAATGTAATTTTATTTTATTTATTCATTAGTTTTTTTTGTGGTATTTAGATTTATCTTTCAACATCTTTTCTCTTGAGCCTTTTTTTTTATTGCTCTGTTCAAGCAGTTTGTACTCTTTATATATATCTGCAGATGGTTTGCAGGACACTGATATACAAAGATGTAAAAAGCTTTCATTGAAAGGTAAGACTTTTTAACACTATTGTATGTGAATACCATAGAAAGAGGCTAAAAAATTAATTTCAGTTTCCCTAAAGGCAATGAGGTGTTGAGGTAGATGCTCAAAACTGAAAGCTTAATGACAGAAGGTCCCATAATGGCCTGGGAGAAAGCTGATCTCCATCTTCCACTTTAAATCGTTCAGTATATCACAAAAGCAAATTAAATACAGATTAAGAAAACTTTATTTACCCCATAAAGGCAATTCATTTGTAGCTTGCCACAGACACCAGTCAACATTCAAAATGCAATGTGTCAGACATAATCAGTACACAGTACCCATGAGGTTGTTGGAAGACATGACAAATAAATACATCAGATAATCAACAACACAATGAATACCACTGCAGGCTAAGGCACCTGTTAGCTCAGCTAAAGTTAAACAACAACAGAGTAAATGCCATTTAAAATTACTGCTGTCAGGGTTCAGAAGTCTGACAACCAAAGGAATAAAAGACGTAGAATACCTATTAGTTCTCCTTTGAAGACCATGGTTTCGCTGGCCTGATGGCATCAAAGCAAACTCATTCTGAGGATCAACACATGCCAATGATCACTGATAATGGGCTTTGCTTTCTTAATAAAGTGAAGCTCCCAGAGGGAAGACAAGTCTTTTTGTCTGACTCCAATAATCTTAGGACAAGCTGTTACAATGGAGTGCAGGCTGTTCTTGTCCTTCAGAATTAAACCACTGAACCAACAGATAAAGGAAACTGTTAAAAAGCTTTCAATAAATGAACAATAAAAGTTCTTTAAAATGGTCTCACTGACATTAAGAGGTCAGTTTCCTCATCAGATGGATTCTCTGGTGGCACCTCTTACCCACAGATTCAGTATTCACATCAAACTTGACCTTGCAGTCAAAAACAGTGTCAAGATATTTCTATGAATCCACAATCTGATCAATTTTACTGTGAATTCCATTGCTGTCTAAAATCAATGATCATGTCTTTAGTTTTTGAAACATTCAAGTCGAGATAATTGTCATCACACCTGCTGACAAAATGTGATAATGCAGGACCATGTTCAGACTCTGAGCCCTTAAAAAGGGATCAAGGGACAGTACCAGAAAACTTCACAATAAACCTGCCCTCTGAAGAAGTTCCACAGCTGTCAGTGTACATGATGAACAGAAGTGGAGACAGTACACTACCCTGAGGTCCACCAATGTTTAATAATGTCCTCCTGGACATTTTTCCATTCACAAAAACCTGCTGGACCCTCTCTGTTAGGAAATTTAACAACATGAGTAGCAGATCTGGAAGACAAAAATTAGAGGCCAGCCTCTGAAATTAAAATGTGTGGCTGCATTTTCTTAAAAGCCAAGGAAAAGTCTGCAAATAAGTCTTGCGTGGGACCCTGGGTTCTCAAGGTGCTTGTACACAGTGTTCAGTATGTACAGTTTTGCATCCTCCACTCCTTTATGTGGCTGATAGGCAACCTGTAAACGATCAAGTGTCCCATCTATCAAAGCTACAATTATGTCTTTTAGAATCTCTTCAAAGTTCTTCATTACAAGAGATGTGAGTGCCACCACTGGTCTAAAGTCATTTAACTCTTTGGAGTTTTTTGATTTGGGAACAGATATAACAGTTGACTTCTTCCAGATACTAGGAATCTGTCCAAGGTCTGCGCACATCTGGAACAATCTGGTAAAAACCCCTGTTAAGCTTGATGGGCACTAAAGTGAAGAGAACGCCCACAAATGGCACCAGGAACTGGGAGCTTTTTCCTCTAAACAAGGACACATTCCTGAGATATAAAAATTTCATCTAGAGGCTTAAGGGATTCTTTCCAGACAGACATTCTCAGTAATAACAAATGTTTCAAAGCTGGAAAAGTCAGAATTATCCAGACCCATTATTACATACTTCTCTGGAAACCTCCTTTTCCTTGAGATTAGCGGTGTAGAATATTAGTTTCTTTTTGTTTATAAATCGTTTGAGCGCCTTAGGTTATCCAAGGTTTATTCTTTGGAAAAATAACCTTTTTGTTGGTATGTTGGAGTCCACAAGAAACATCATGTATGAAGAAACAGTCACAAAGATAATTTACATTATTACCATATGAATCATAGAAACACTGCCAATCTCTACTATCAAAACATGCCTTTAGCACAGAGATGGCATCTTCTGACCAACTCCCCACTGATTTCTCCACATGGGGGAGTCTCCTGAATGAGGGGGTGTACAGGGGCATGAGATACACACGGTTATGATATGATGCTCCAAAAGAAGGAAGTGGCAGTGGGGGGGGGGGGAAGCTGTGTTCACCTAGCCATAACAAAGGTCTATAGTAGAGTTCTTCTGTGTGTGGCACAGGTTACATGCTGCTTGTATGTCCGCAGTCATTTTAAATGGCAGTAATTTAATATCCCTGAGAATAACTTCAGAGCATCCGAGCAGAGGGCATCCAGTCATTGTGTTACGTCACCAATCAGCCAAGCTGCAGCTGACAAGTTGGCATGTCAGCTGCCATAAACAATGGTGAAGAACAACTGTTGAAATCCTGAGGTAAATAAAACAGTTGGATTGACACCATGAACAGCTCTATATCAGGAGTGTAGAACTTATCCCAAACCACAACACTGTAACAGTGCCTCTGGTTGACATAGAAACACACGCCCCTTCCCGGTCTAGGCACTAAATCTACGTAATAACAGGTCATCATCCTGATGCTGGTCACAAAGCCAAGTTGCAGTGAATTCCAATAGACAAGTGTCCTTCACCCCATGTTTAGAGGTGGCCCAAGATTTGAGCTCATTCAACTTATTATGGATAAACTTTGTACACTGGAGAGGAGGGCTGTAGGAAAAGCCAACAGTTTACAGCGGTCATTAAGACTTATGTTCTTCAATTTCCAACATGTCCCACTTTTTTCCCCTCTTTCCGACAAGCAGACTTAAAGCTTGATTTATAAAGCTCTGGTGGCAGATTTAACGGCACAACCCCACCAGTTGTGGACCGGATAGACAGGAACTCCTGATTCATAAAATTCATGGAAAATATGCCATGTTACGTGTCCTTTTTGGGTCCACTGCCAAGACTAAAATCTAAAATATACAATCAACACAAGCAGGAAAAGTAACTCCACAAACAGCCTTAACAATAACAAAATGGCCATGTGGATGAAACAGAACACAAACATCTCACAAACAGTGGAGAGAGAGAAAAAAATATATGCATGTGTATATATATATATATATATATATATGTGTATATATATATGTATGTATATGTGTATATATATATGTATGTATGTATGTATGTATATATATATATGTGTATATATATATATATATATGTGTATGTGTATATATATATGTAAATATATATATGTGTGTATATATATATATATATGTAAATATATATATGTGTGTGTATATATATATATATATATATGTAAATATATATATGTGTGTGTATATATATATATATATATATATGTAAATATATATATATATATGTATATGTAAATATATATATGTGTATATGTATGTATATGTGAATATATATATATGTGTGTATGTATATATATATATATAAAATGTAATCTTTAAGCTGATTTTTTTATTTTGTCTTTTTCCTCAAGTTGAGTTTTAAACTCACATGCCAGCCAAACTAATGCAGACTGGCTTGTTTCTCAGCTGAAGTGATAACTATCTTTAGCATGCCTGGCACAGGTAGACCTGAAAACTCCCCGAGGCTGAGAGAGAGCATTATTGATTGAAAAGTTTTCTTGATTAATCCGGGCAGAGCTTTAACAGGAGCATCGTGGTTTGTCAGTTGTTGCTCTTGTCAAACTCCACATAAACACATAACAAATGCACACATACATGCAATAAGCTGTGCCCAAAATGCTAAGCTCCATGACAACAACAGTCACGCAGTGTTTGGATTTGGATTCAGCCGAGCTTACACAACTGCAGAGCTGGCTCACATAGAAAAGCTGTTGTCCGAGTAATTTGCTCTGTTGTTGAAATAAAGTCTTTGCAATTCCTTTGAGTTAATTATTTTTCTGTCTGTCTGTATTTAGGTTTAAATTTTTTTTCTGAACACTTTTTTTTTCCTGACACAAATTCTATATTTAGCAATATGTCTATTAGTACACAAAGAGCATTGCAGCTTCAACAAAACGCTTAATCTAGACCTTAGTATAAATAATGCTTCAGCAAAACGTAGACATGTCTATAACTTCCCCTTGTGAATTATTTATGGTTGCACTTCTCTAGACTCTGACTGGGGTGAATATTTCATGCAACTTATTTGCCCCTAGTAATAGGTTTGACTTAAGGCTGACACTGCTGTCTTCAAAGGGGGCCTTTGCCAATTGGACTGCTAACCTTTCTGTCCAAAGCGTGGAACTCAAGTCCACAGATAGAATGTGAGGTCTTTTTCCTGTTTGCTATGGGTGAAATACAACATGCAGCATTGCTGCTGCAAATGACCCATCCAGCCTACAGTGGAAAAATGCTGTCTGAGTCATATAAACCTTTTTATTTCTGTTTTAAAGAAAAAAATGTATTGCTTTTAACCCTCTAACATTAGCTGACAACTCAAAGCAGCAAATATTGTGTGTTTAATGTTTTTATATTGTGATTAGGCCTGAAAATTTGTTACAGGATAATGAGACTCTACAAGTCACGCTAGAAGGACGAGACCTGAGCTTGACTCCAATAGAAATTTCATCATTGTGTTTGAATGTCCATTCACTGAATTACTCTGGTTCTGGCACCGGCTCCATTCTTGACTAAGAATTTTAGTGCTGTCTTGCAAACCAGCATGCGTTTACACCAGTTAAAGGGGCAAGAAGCAAAATCATATTAGCGAAATTTTGCTATTCACATGAACATACATGAATGCATGGCCAGACCGGCTGGTAAACATGGGGCTGAAGATCAACACAAAGCAATGGTGTGACATCATGCTATACTCTAGATGACATTACACCTCTACTTCTTCACATAGACATTTTTAAATTCCTTTAATCTAAAAATTGATGAATTCCCACTTATTGCCCCTTTACCCAGAACCAAAAAAGGCTGTACTTTACTACACGGATGTATACATAAACATTTTTTTTAAATTTGGTCCTTGAAGTTGACTGTTATCACACTCCATTATAACCTATGGTTACCCAAAGTTAAATAATAGGTTCTATTCAGATGACTGGGTGAATTTTGTAAGATGTTAGGATGTCAACACAAGCTTACATTAACCACCTACTGAACAAACTTCATAGAACTTTATTGTCATTGCAACAAAAGTGCAATTAAATTACAAAATTCCCCCATTTCTCATTCAATTACAGAACAACACACCATCCACGTTTTATTCACAGCATTCTTGAAAATAAATCCCATGTCGAGTTGCCAGATGCTTTAGTTGCTTGTGTTTCCCCCCTTACTGGAAACAACCATTTTACATACATTGAAGTTAATGCTATTATCATCCTTCATAAAATGAAGACATGCTTTGGACTGCTTCTTCCTCTCGGTCATGATGACTGATTCACAAAGCAGGATGCACAGAAGTGATGCAGGAAGGTTCCCTTCAGGTGCTGATATCGATGAAGAAATAAATAAGCACAGCCACTTATGGTTCCGGTGATTTGGAAAATTTGGACCCGGTTCCTAAGTGGAGTTGGGTTTCAATTCCCATTCCTAATTGTAAAATTGTTGTAGCTTCCAAGATATTTTAAACAAGAAGAAACACAAAACACTAATGCTACCTGGCGGTAGTTCAGGCTTTAGAGCACAATGCATGATCGACTTTACTTGAGCCATGGCATGTATAATAAATGACAACTTTTTATCTGCCATATATGAAATAAATCAAAACTTAAATTTAAAATTTCAAACAGTTCTAAAATACTGTAGCTGAGTCATTATTTTGCAAACAAGCATGTATTTTAAATAGTTTCTATTGTCTTGCTGTTGTGTGGACACTGAAGATATCAGATAAGGAGCTTTTTGTAACCTCAGTGTTTCTTAAAACGAATGAGAGGTTGTTCGAAGTGGCAGTTTCTCAACACAAGTACGTGACATTACAGCTGGAAAAAGAGGTAGATTATGTAAATAGGTTCAGTACTGTCTGTATTTAGTGTGGAAGAAATGGAGTGTGATGTTGCCCTCTGCCCTCAATGTCATTGCAGATAAAACTGCTTTAAGGCTTGTCACAACTGTTATATATGATTGAATTAGATGAGAAAATGGAGAGATTTCTTTAGGCTATGTAGACTATTTTTTTGTATGTTTTGGTTTTAAATAAATAAAAAGTAAACCTATGTTTTCTCTACTGCAAAAACTTGAAGTTTAAATTAACTTTTCAAATCATTTTATTTTTTTTTCTGTCATGTTACTGTAATCTAAAAGATTTGTGTCACATCACTGCAGGATTCATAATATATACTCTAAAATTCGGTTTGTTTTGCAGCAGTTGACAACGAAAGTTCTTTTAAGAAGCATTACAGAGAAAATAAACAAGTTAAATAAGAATTCATTAAATGCAAATCAAGTTCAGTCAAATACAGTTCATAATTACAGTCAAGTAACATTTACTGTATAAATCACATTTTTAAACAGAATTAGACTCAAGGTGCTTTTCATTTAGGGCAATAGCAGAAATAAAAACATGCATATGACTAAAAATTGAGTGTTTTAAATATTTAAACACAAAATAAAATTCCTGTTAAAGAGTAAAATCAAAAATAACTAATGGCTAAAATGCCAAATGATCATAAATGCTTATATGACAGTTACAAGGGGGGAAAAAAAAAACTATAGAAATTATCAAAGGTGGAGCAAGTCTAAATCTAGTCGATTTCTGCTTGACTTAAATATAATCCAGTTATGTTACAGTTCATTCCGTTAAAGCTCATTCATTCATTACTATACCCATTATTCCAGTTCAGGGTTGCGGGGAAGCTGGAGCCTATCCCAGCAATTAGCAAGCGTGAGGCAGGGTGCACCCTGGACAGGTTGCACCCTGGACAGGTTGCCAGTCCATCACAGTCCAATAAAACTCATTAATTATAATTCAGTTCAGCTCAATTCACCAGCATTTAATTATTATCCTCTGCAGTCTAGCTCATTACCTCGGCCAAGGAGAAGATTTTGTTTTCAGCAACATCTGTCTGTTGTCTGTCTGTCTTTTAGTAATATAACTCAAAAAGTTATGGACTGATTTAGATTAAATCTTCAGGAAAGCTTATGGAATAAGGAACAAGTGATCCAGAATTTTTTTTAATGATATTTCACTATGGGGAGATAGGGATATCATTGCTATTAGAGCTTCAAGAAAAAAAAATGCCTTCAATCACTGGGGAAAAAAAATCTAAATATATAATGACTAGTTGGAGGTAGGCACTGTAAAAGCATTCTCATGAGTGCTTCTAGTTGTAAACATGTTCCATTATGGACATTTCATAAAAAGTAATTTAGCAAATTGACATTACAAGGTTACAAGGTTGAGGTCACCTTTTTAAAATAATGGCCTAAGTCATTTTTTCAGGTTTTCCACAAAACCCAAAAAACTGAACAAAATATTGAATATATTATATTTATTAGCTATTTCATTCAAAAAGGTTGGGACAATAGACGACTATTGACATATTAAAACAATGTCTCAATTATGTAACAAGAGATGAATAAATGACTTAGGCAAATTTTTTAACATGCCTTTGTGACATAAGCCATTTTGAACCTTCAACACGGTTAACAATAAAGCATAACTAACAAACTAAATATCATGCTGAAGTGAAGTGTTTATCTCATCATTTCTCCCTTCATTTCTTCTTTACCAGTTTCTTCACTAATGCCTATTAATGTGGCAAATTGTCAAAGAAGTGATGACACTCAGTTGGCACGACGTGTTTCATTGACTGGAGGTTCTGGGACTTTCTTTCCTGGATTGGCAGAGCACATGGAAACATTTTTATCCATGCTATTGGCTCATTTGGTACCTGTATCCTCTGTGGCAGTGCTTCCGATGTGGAGTCCTCTGGGAAAGACAGTTTAAAATGAATCTTGCCATCACTGCTAAACTTAAGAGCTCGCACGTCATGGACAGTTGGATCCCCAGCTTTTTTGCCTGGTCTGATGCTAGTGAAGTAAGATCCATTCATTTTCAGGAACTGATCATGCTTGAGCACCTTCACCTGGTAAGGTGATGGCCTGATTCTTGAAGTCTGGAGTATGATGACGTAGTCTCTCGGGGTGAAGATATTTGTAACCATTTTGCATTCTACAGTACTATGCATGCTGTTACACTCCATTTGTGTGTGCCCTGCAACAAGGTATTTCTGTGTTATTAGTACTCCATATTTCCTTGCAAGCTCTGAGAACGCATTTGCCACACATGCATTACGGTTCTGATAATCGCAACCATCGCACCACACTATGATCTCCTTGACTTCTGGATGGTTTTTGATCACACCTTCAAAGTGACAATATTGAAGGTGTGCAAATGCTTCACTACTCTGGTTGCCCTGACATTTGTCCCAAATGTAGCAGTAGCCTTCTTCTGATCCCAAATTAAAGAGGGTAAAGTTGTGGACCTGCAGTTTTGTTTTGTAATACAGGCTGCTGGCTTGGGTTTTTGGACACAACAGCACAGCTTGCAAGTCCATTGTCCAAGCAGACTTCTCCTCATTCACAGAATCCTTGTCATGGGATTTTTCTTGCCTTGCTTCATCCTTCTGTGATATGTTTATCATACTTACCCTTGCTGATATTCCCATGCCTGAATGAAACACAAACATCACACTGATCTTTTCGCGGAATGAATATAGAATAGTTTCCTTCTTGAAAAACTTCTGAGAAATATCGTATTTCAACAGCCCTTACTCCAGCGGTTGCAGCTGCCTATTGATATTCCCGATGTAGTTGGGAGATGGTTGTGCCTGGGTGCAGGAATTTCTTGTTTTTGTAGGCTTCTGTGCTTCTACAGTAGTGTGAATCAACAGTGGGCAGGTTCCTCAACCAGTCCTTCAGAAAATCCTTGGGATCTGTTTCAAGCTGTAAATGTTTGCCCCTCTTAGGTCAGGTCCAGATTTAGATGGTGGTGCTGCTGCTTGTTTGTCATGGTTGATGGTGTCTTTGTTCAGCCAGTGTGTAATGGTTCTATCAGGGAGACCAAGAGTAGAAGAAAAAGTGCTTTGCACACTTTGATACTTAGTCCATCTTGAAGTTTCAGCTGGTAGGGCAATGATGAATTGCGTCTGGATCCCTCAGCAACTTTCTTTTGCTTTATGTTAACTTTTTTGACCAAAGTAGTGACATATAACCGGCATTCCTCCCAGGTGTTCATTGCCCAAATCTTCTGAAATATTCACTGCCGCTGCTCTTCTGTAATAACTTGGCAATCTTGAGTTGAGATTCGCTGACAGAACTTTGAGTTGCAGGGAGGACCCATTTCCTTGGCTCTTATTTCTTTGCCATCTTTACCCTTGTATGACATCCCCCTCAGGCGTTTCTCCTTGGATTCCTTTTCCTTCCATGTTGCTGGACTAGGGTGTTTATTTCTTTTCCTTTTGACGCTATTGTTAAAATCAGTATCCTCATCCTGCTGTTCTGCAGTTGTTCCCACCAAAGTTAAACTGTTTTCATTTTCAGAGGCAGAGGATTCATCACAGAATGGGCACAGTCTGGATCGGTGATGACATCATCATCAGATATGTCCTCTTCATGGTGTAGATATGTCTGCTTGGCATCTTCAGTTACATTAACATGAGTGTTTAAGGTGTTGGGTAATCCATCTGAAACAGCGTCTTGGCCTGGTACATGCTGCAAAATGATCTTATGATTAGTTTTATTATGGTTAAGTGAGACTTTTATAAAATAACAGGAGAGGATCCTTTTTGTGTTATAGCTACACATTTTCGGGATGTTAGAGGGCAATACAATATTTAAAATTTTCTTAGATCATGTAATGTGAACAAAAGAATAATACAAAAATGTGAATAAAATATTTAAAAAGACATACAAGGGTTAACATAAAGCTCACCATTTGTAACAGCCACATTCTGACACCTTCCAGCTCTTTGGTAAATACTAGCTTCATAGCTTTTTTGCTAGCAAAAATCCTGACTAAAAGACTGAATAAGACTAGATAATTACACAAAAACCTGCCATGTAGATATAAAAGTAAAAACTCATAACTTACCAGTGGGGGATGAGCCCTGAATCATGACAATAACTTCAGTGGCTAGATAGAACGTCCTTCCTGAAACAGCAGCCATTTTGAAAAGTGTGTAAAATTGCCTAAGTCACACTCTCATTTGACTTAGGGCAAATAAAACAGCCTAAGTCACATTCTTGACTTAGGCCATTGTATTACAGACTTAAAACATATGATCTATTCATGTGAGAATGTAGGTGACATCAAAGGTGGCCAGCATCACACAAATATGATTTAGGCAAAAAAATCAATTTTGTAAAAAAATGACTTAGGCCATTATTTTAGGAAGGTGACGATATATAAAACTGCATGGGAACATGCTGAATCTAAAATGGGAAAATATTGCCCCATAATCTGCCTGTCCATCTTCCACTTAAGTCTTCCCTCACAGACCATGAGATATTGTACTTGCTGGGCCAGAACTCTGACCCAGAGAGGACACACCACCTTTTTTGGCCAAGGACCATGGTCTCAAATTTTGAGGTGCTAGTCCTAATCCTAGCCTCTTTACACTCAGCTGCAAACCACGACAAACAGTGACAGGTGAGGATCACAGCCCAGTGAATTAAACCAGACCACATCTACAAAAAGCAGAGATCCAATGCTTAGTCCACCAAACTACATCACCTCCATCTTCCAGCTGTGTGTAGAAATTTGGTTCATGAATGTAATGAACAGAATTGCTCTGGAGTCCAGCTCTAACTGGTAATGGACCCAACTTACTGCCAGCAATGGTCATCATGCACCAACATCAGTTTTGCAGGGCCAAAACAGCCCATATCATAGTCTTGTAGCCCACTACATGGGCAATCCCCACAGGACTGCCCATGGAACACGGTCAAATGCCATCTCAAAGTCCACAAGGCACATGTTGACTTGGCATATGGCAAACTTCTATGTACTCCAGGAAAAGAGCTGGGCTACTCTTCCACAACCAGGACAAAAACCGCACTCTTCCTACTGAATCAGAGTTTCAACCATCAGACTGGCCTTCCTCTCAAGGACCCCCAAAGAGACCTTTACAAGGGATGCTGACAAGTGTGATCCCTATGCTGTTGGATTGTACCCCTTGTTTACCCTTTTCTTGAAGATGGGTACCATCACCTCGGTCTGCCAGTCCAGGGCCCCTGTCACCAATTTCCATACAATGCTACAATAGCAACAGTCCCACAGCATCTAGAGCCATTCCAATGTCGTTGTACTTAAAAAGTCTTTGTACCTTCACATAAAAAAAAGCTAACATTTAGGCCACCTAATGGCACTTGACTATTTTAAAATCACAGACTATGCTTTGACAGTGAAGAGTAATCTCAGAAGTATACAGGATTTAAGTGTGAAACTGAGTGTAACTGATAAAACACTGTCTCAGCCAATAAATGTTTTAACATGTCAAAAAGCTAGTGTATACTGTGCAGCTATAAATGCTTAATGAGCTCAAGCTGTACATGGTTATATTCCCAGAAAATAAAGCTGTGAGCTTGTTGTACGAATCAACACACAGTCCAGTGCAGTGTTGTGGACACAATGTTAGATTTAAATTTTGTGTTCAACCAAATGCTAATTTATATTTTTAAGAACACCATTTCTTCACTGAGCAAACCCTGAATTCTTAACCAAACAACCTGTAATTGTATGTTAAGTCACATAATTTTGATATTTTTCATTAAGTGTATTGCTGCGTATTTGTTTGACGTGCATAGATTGTTTTATGGAAGGAACTGTGAATTCTGAGCAGAAGGAAGTACATTAATCTAACTGTGGGCACCACCAACATGATTCATCCATGGGTGCAACTCCAGGAGCTCCTTGTTCCCCTGCAAATGACAAGTGCCTCTAGTAACCGAAGAAAAATGAAGAGAGATTAAATAGTGTCACGTGTGCACTGTCAACTTGTAAACACGTGTAGAGTGAAAGCCTGCAAATGTTGTGGTTATTAGTAGATTATAATATAGGAACACAGACAAATACCAGAGTTGAATATTGAGCCATCACAATTTTGTTCACCATATTTAATGTGCTTAACCCCAATGGACTCGTTGTTTTTATTTATTTATTTTTTTCCTCCAGTATTTTTCAGTCTTTAACACTGAACTTTAGCTACGGAGTTACTACACCATTTTGAAAATATCAAGAAGTAGTACATCATGTTCTTTTGGGAAGAAAAAAAATAAAAAGACTATTTTGCTTCTCATTTTATCCATGTTTATTTTATAAAAAAGCTTTAGTTGGGTTATCTTCCATTTATTCATTTACTTGGTACTGCTCTTAATGAAATTCTACCAGGGTGAAATAACGGAGGAAAACTGCCTGAGATGCAGAGTAGAATAAGCTCATTCACTGCAAAAATCACATGGACATAAAATGTGACATTTTAGGGACAAAGAAGCAATTGCTTATCATTCTTATTCAGAACCCAGAGAACCAAATGAGTAGAGATCGTATTTTTATTGTATTGGTCATTTTCACTTGGCGGATAATCACATGGCATGGAAGCATGCCATGTTATGGTGTATGTTTTGTAAAGTCTGCTGTAATGAGATTTTAGAACACAACATGATGGGATTGAGAAAATGTAGCCGAAAAACTAATGTTTTGACAACTTGGACTCTTGGAAACATTCTGGGCCACACCTTCCAGGAGAAAAGGAGAAATATAAAGAAACTGGTAACTGGAATGAAAGAGGGCAGATGCCGTGCCCTTGGTTTAACAGCAAATGTGTTTATTACATCTTCCTCACATCTGTGATGTTAAGAGTAAGTTACATCATTTTCAGTTATATATATATATATATATATATATATATATATATATATATATAAATAAATTAGTGCTGGGCACATTAATCATGCGTTAACGCAATGCTTAACAGAACGCTTAATTAACACAACGATTAATTAACGCTGTTAATTTTCTTAATCGTGCATTGTTTCTTTTTTTTGTTTTTTTTGCTGGCCGCTGGCTTTGATCACAATCATGGCGTTTGATACTCTATTAAAGAAACCCACAGAACAAACTTTTATTAACGCAGAAAATCGGGCAGTGTGCGACGTGAAGGAGCTGCTGAGAGAAGCAACGGATTTGATTGCGGGAGCTGTAAACAAAACTTCTCCTTAGTCCTCCACTGCAGTTGGGTCAAACTCCAAACGTCCTAGTCCCTGTGTGTGTTCTGCTTGTTGTGTCCTGGTTCCAGAGAAGCGGTGGAGTACTTCTAAACTTGCAGTCACTCTGTGGTCAATATTTTGGTCTAAAAGTGACAAAATAAGTCCAACAACTTCAACAGATTCTCTGCTTTCCTCTATAAATGCTCAGTTAGCCCACTGAGTTTGACAGATAAAATAAATTTGTGATGCACTGCAACACAGGACCATGAAATAATCAAATAGTGAAATAAATAAATAGTGAAAAAATTAATTAAAGTGAAATAATTATATATGTTTTTACATATAGTCATTTGTATGTTAATGAATTAATTATATATTTAATAACACTGTATTTTACCATTTTAATTATTTAATTACACATTTAAATATTTGTGTATTTAATTAGTTAATTGTCACTTTTAATTAATTAATAATACATTTAATAAAACATTAATGTATTTATCATTTAAATTATTTAATGACACACTTAAGTAATTATTGAATGCTATATGTAATTAATTCAAAGTCTTTATGTGAGGAATAAACCAGGAAACTTTTGTTGTGATACTAGTTAGTTATAAATTTTACCCTATTCACCAATATCTTACTTTAAATAGTTTGTATGGAGAAAGCTCTATTTTTGCCCTGGGAGGAAGTCGTGATTGTAGTTCAGGGTTTTCCTGAGTTAGACAGGCAGAGCCTATTATCGGCTCATGCTGACTGAAGCATGTTTTCAAGCACATGAATTCTTCCACACAGACATGCTTAGCAGTGTTTTATCAGAGCAGGACCGGTCCAGCCCACTTGGCTTTTATTAACACCCTAATTAATTTTCCATGAAGTCCATTCTCTGCGTGTTTAATTAACTGACCGTCCCCTGCTGGACAGCTCAAGCCAGACCTGAGGGAAATGAAGAAGAGCCAATCAAAATAAAAACACCTGAGTTAGTTTATTTCTACACTAGTCCTGTCTGGGTTTTTTATATATATATATATATATATATATATATATATATATATATATATATATATATATATATATATATATATATATATATATATATATATATTGTGTGTGTGTGTAGAAGAATGTAATGGAGTTTCTATTACAAGTGGCATCAAAACACATTGACTTTGATGATTTCCACAGGTGAGTAAAAAGTCAAATTTATACTTCACTCTTGAAGATAATCTGGAATAGTGTGTGTCATATTATATCTCCTTTGCCTGTTCATTCATGCACACATTTCCTGTCACATACACAAACATAATGGACTTAAGTCATACGACCAGAGACCTATTAGATTAACCCACATGATCTATCATCACCCTCCTGTCTTTGCAAGAATGCTGGTACAATTTACCTTCCAGCAGCCATTAGAGCCACAAACGGAAACCTTGTATCTTTTTTTCCCAGGATGAAAAAGACCTTCCAGACGCAGCAGTGTGTGGTAATGAAAAAGCCAACCCCCCCTCACCACCAACTTCTTTCTTGCTCCTTTTGTGAGCTGTGGCAGAGTTTTTAATCAGATATGGCCGATGGGAAATACAGATTCCCTTCACGCCAATCCTCCCTGTTCATCATGATGGCATGTGTTTCCATGACAACACTTGAAGGGATGTCAGTAAGCAGCAGACGTCGCTGTGATTATGACTGATCCTGAGTAGGTCTATGGGAAGGTCAGAGCTGAAACCTCTGGCTGCAGTTGGGCTAACCCTTCCTCAAGAAAGTATCAGAAAAGAACAGGGAAAGAAATTCAGAGCAATTAAGTGGTATTGATTATAGGATTGTGTCTACTTTGTAATATTTCAATGCTTCAGCACTCAGTATTTGTGTATTTAATATTGTACTTGAATCAAAATCATTATATAGTATATATTAAGCTAATTACAAATACTACAGATTTAATTAATAAGGAAGTTATAAATGAGTGTTAAGTGGACAAATTTAAAGAGCTTATATCTGTGGGATGTTAGTTTTTCCAGGGAGTACATTTTTAGCCAAGTTGGATATTAAACAAAACACTTTTCTTTGCTCCCACCTGGTATTGCATCAGACAGGGAAAAAATAAACAAAAAATCCCATTTTCAAGACACAGTGGTTCATTTTCTATTGACACACTGTTGCACTGTATCCAAAAGTGGCTGGAAAATGGGACAAAGCCGTATCTGAACTTTATTTTCAATGGCTGGTATCTAGTCAACTTACTGTCTTAATTTGCAAAAGACCCAGGGATGGGAAGCAAAGTCGACTGGCTTCTCCAGTCAGCTGGCTGCTGCAGTGGCCCTGTTACCTGATGAATGAATCCTCAGGTAGTCCAGAAGCTCAAACGATGGTCCAGAAGCTCAAACGATGGACATGGAACACCCCTTCCAGTTCCACTTATTAGAAAAATCTTAATTACTGTTGTTACTTTTTTTACACTTATTGATAGTCTAGCGTTAAACATTTTTTTTTTTTTTTTTACTTTATTGAAACATACAGCAAGAAAGTTGCTGGTTTGAATCTCTGCTGGGGGGAGGTTTGAACCTTGAGGGCAGTGGCCTTTCTGTGTGGAGTTTGCATGTTCTCCCTGTGTATGCGTGGGTTCTCTCCAGGTACTCCGGTTTCCTCCCACCATCCAAAGACATGCAAGTTTAGTTAAACTATGACTCTAAATTCTCCTTAGGAGTGTGTGCAAGTGTGAATGGTTGTTTGTCCCTATGTGTTGGCTCTGCGTTGGACTGGTGACCTGTCCAGGGTGTACCCTGTCTCTCACCTGTTAATGCTGGGATAGGCTTGAAAATTTTAGAGGGCAAGCTCAGCTAGTTGTGGGAGCAGGTCAATGACAGTATCCACTACCAGGGGTAGTGCTTATTTCCCTTTGTGAGGTCACAAAGGGGAAGATCTCAGACTCACCTGTTTGAGCGCACATTCACTAAAAAGGAGAGCAAGCAAGTGAGAGAGGTGACAGAATAGTCTCATTTTTGGGCCTCATACACAGGCTATGAGGACACATCTGACTTTTAGAAAACCTTTAGAAAGAGAATTTTGCATAATATGGGACCTTTAAGAGTTCTTAAATAATAACCAAATCAAAAAGACATAATACAAACATATCACAACAACAACCACATACAAATTCACAGAAAAAAAAGAAAAATTATCTGTGTATAAACCCACTGGACAACTCAGTGACTGTCAGCATGCAGAGTATGAGGAATAAGGAGTGATTAGTGATGAGGAGTGATGAGTGAGATTATGGAAATGCCAGTACGCCTCTACGGAGGCTAGAGGCAGACCAGGGCAGTGATGAGACCCAGGCCATCAGCAGACACCCCAAAGCACGAACCCATGCTACCCCACCCCAAAGATGACCCCATTTTTTGTTTTGACCTAAATACATTTTTCTACATACAAGTGTTAGGAAGGAATCATGATGGAAATCACTGGCCACAGAATGAATGTTTTAAAAAAAAAAAAAAAAGAAAAAGTCAATGGTGTATCAGTTTCCAGTTAAAATACTTCTACCTGGAAAATATTCTGCCATTCCTTGTGTTTCTGTATAGGTGCGTTAATACATCTCCATTATGTGTCTTGTTTCTCTAGAGAGTGAACTGTTTCCCTCCCAATGTCAAGAGTTCAAATAATAAAGTTAATTGGACCCACAGCAACAAAGAGCCTTTTGGCACAACCTATAAACTTGTAGCAACTAATGACTTAATGTATAACCGAACTGGCAGCACCATGTGTTCACCCTCACAGGCAGCATTGAATATCATTGACTAGACAACAGGATCAAAGCCTCATACAGCTCTCGTGGAGTTTTAAGGCGTACGTTTCACGTAAATTTTACATGGACAGAATGTAATGCAGTGATGGTTGGACTCATTAGTCGGACCCCCTACAGATTCACATCACAGTGAAGCATGGATCTCATTACCTCAGAAATCAAAAAATCAAGTCGGATCAGAGCCAAGCCTTGCCTCACCTCTGTGGGGAAGGAGAAAGAGCATTCTGAATTAAAGTAAATTAGCACCCCCAGCGATGCGAGATAAATGCTGACATGGTTGTAGTGTGGCAGATGGCCATCCAGACACACAAAAAAATATATCATCAAAATAGATTAACACAACTGTGAATCAAAACTGAGATAGTCTTTGATCCCATGAGCCATAGTTGTTATAAACTTATGAGAGCAGATGGCTGAGCAGACTAGAGATAAGGTAGCAACTTCCAAAATGTAATATGTGTGTTGCCTTGGTCCATTTTGATCACTGCTCCTGTGAAGTTAAGCTGTCTGGTATATGAAAGCAAAAACAAGATGCATTTCATATTTAAACTTAAAACCCCTTAGGAGGCAATTAACTATTAATGCCTGCAATGCAAGACCACAGAGTTCACTCTGTTTATTCTTTTTTTTCTGTGGCTAAGGTGAAATATGGAGCACAAATAGTACTGTAAACCCATTAACCCTCTGAGGCCTAGGGTATATTTTATTTTTTACCTTTATATCGCACCTTAAATAATAGTTTACCTTGCCTTGTTTTCAACAAAATCTTTTTTTTTTTTTTCTTCATTTTGACATGTTAACACACAAGACCTAAAATCTGAGTAGGAAGAATTTGTTCTTTTCTTTTTTTTTGTATGTGTGAAAACCACAAACAGGTTTAACAAAACATTTAATAACTTGCAATGCGGTTACAAATTATTTTAGAAACGTATGTACAGAATTTGCAAAAAAAAACACGATTGTAAATGCAACAACCTCTCAGGCGGTTTTTGTTCAACTATTTAAAAAAATAAAATAAATAAACATCTCCCAATTTCTCAGGAAAAAAAAACAAAACACCCCAGACCAGTTTAAAAACTTTACAGAAGCCTAAAGATAGGCGAGGTCTAGACCTGCTTACCTGCTTAACTTTCAACATACTTCTTAGCTAATAGGTTGCAATATGTCTTAAAATGGCTTAAACCTAGTCCACTAGATGACCTGTGGATGGATATAGAACAAACATTCTGTGGTCATTTGGAAATTTCTAATCTTCCTTTTTTTCAGCTTAAGTATTAAAAAGCTAAAGTGCTTCAAAAGTGTCAACATCAGCACTTCTCTGACCGCCTTGGCTGTTGGAACTGTGGGATGCCTGCCCTCCATGCGGCCTGCGCCGCAGCGCACGGTGCCCACTGGCTCTGCTCCCCGTCGCCCTGGGCTGCTTGGTGCCCCTGCCCGTCACGCTGGGGGACTCAGATCTGGGAGCCCCTCCTGCTCTGGGCTGATTGGGGCCGGTGCTCTCTCGGCTTTGGCTCTCCTGGGCTCTGTGCTCTGCGGCCCTGCCTGGCCTTTGGGGCCTCGGGCTTCCCCCCTGTCTCCCCCGGATGCTTCGGGATGCGGCGTGGTCACGGCCCGTTTGCAAGCACACGTTTCATCCTTGTTGCATGGCCAGACATGCATGTTCACGTTCACACATGCATGCTAACAAACGTGCTCATCTCTCCATTCACTTCCAAATAGATGTTGCTGATGTTTGTGTGTTGGTACGTTTCTCTACAGGTATGTTTGATGACTGTTTGTTTTCATCATTATCCTATTTTCTTAATGTATCATGTAGTACTGTGGTAGTTTATGTTGTTTTTGTGAATACTGATGTGATTTAGGCAGCCTAGACAACTTTTATTTCCACATTTCAATTCTGTCCTTTTCTCGTTTTAGCCCTTCCTCTGTCTCCCTGTCAGGTTCGGCACCAACATATCAAGACTAAAGAAAATAAGATTATAATAAAAATAAAGCAAATCTGTTCGGCAAAATGTGACACACAGACCGTCGTTTTGTATGTTAGGATGCTGGGCAGGATAGGGTAAAAACAATAAAAATAAGTAAAAAATCTGACTATATTGAAAAGTTTCTACTCAGTTCATGAATGAACAATTTAAGCATAATCATAAAAATAAACAATGTATTTGTACAATCCTTATTTCTGTCTAATCACATCCACTCAATGATTCAATAAAGACAGAACATCCCCACACTTGCACCTTACAAGAGAGCAAGGGAACGATTGAGATCTAAAAGAAATGAAGAAAACAAAAGCCACACGTGAAGTAACGAAAAGCTCAGGAGGGAGCTAGTGCTTGAGCCATATCCAAAGTCATATTAAATATGTGTCTAAGAAAGTTTCAGGTGAAGTCTTGGAGAAAAAAGATGAGTAGTGAGACACAGTTTTGACAGGATTATGGTAAATTATTAAATTGAAAATTGTTTGAAGTTTTGAAGGTTGCATTTTCAATTTCATTTGTGTTCATTTAGGATTGCCAGAGTATTACAGGTATATTGATGGAACAACAAAAAGGAAAACATCCTAATGGTAAACCTTTTACCATTTAGCCTTATCTAAATTATCTTAAAGAATTTCAATTGCTTAATGAATAAATCAATACATATTTGAGACATATGCATAAACAGAAGTGCTTTGTAATATGTTTTTTTCTTCTTTTTTTTTCTTCATCCAGCCTTTGGGCATAATTTTTAATCAATATCTGGTCTCTGTGTTATGTATGTGCGTGTGTGGACCTTATACATCCCTGATTTCATTCATAGCCCCAATCATTAGTAAAGAAACATGTTTTGGTCTCGTAGGATTCTGCTATACACATGAATTATGTAGACTGACCACAAGTGGTGAAATTAAAGAGGGCTAATTCATTATCTTGTTTTAAGAGGAGATGTAGGGTTTATATTAAGTCTCTAATCTGGTCATAGTATGGAGTGTTTCTACTATATTACTGTTTAGTTTATCTATGTCCATGCTTTTCATGTCTGTGTTGCTTAATTTGCAGCTGTAAAAGTGTCATTAGTAAAAGTGTCATAATTTATAATTAAAAATATATATTTGACAATGGTGCCGTGCTTAATGTGTGTTTAAATTGAAAGTCAAAGGTAGTAATCTTTACTTTTATACAAGGATTCAATTTGTGTAAGTGTAAAATGGATTTCTCTTCAAAAAAATGCCCATGAGGTCCCAGCTCTGACTGCGAGGCTTACCAATGCATGTGCCAAAGCTTTTGGAGTATGTCGTTTTTAGACCATTTCCTGCACAGTTAGATAATTTTTCAGAGCAGGCGTTTTGCCCTTTTAAACTGAACATGCCCGACTGGTGAGAACAGTGAGGGAGAGTTGCCCTTGGTTTGTCTCCACCATTATCAGAACGCTAAGCCTGCTGGAGCCAAAGGAGGGGGTTGTATGTGCATGTTTCACGCGCACACACACACACACACACACAGACATTGTGTTGTGTTACAAAAGCATACTGTGCACTGAGATGTGGGACTAAATCTGGAAGTGTACAGAGCCGATCCAAAGAGCAAGCTGTGCTTGGTAGTGTGTATTTTATCTGTCTGTCATTTCAGCCATTCTGTGTATATCTAGGTGTTGGTGCAGTGGGATGGAAACTTGAATCTAGGCTAAAATTATCAAAATGCAAGCAAGGGATGTGCAGTTTGGATGAAGAGCATGTCTGCATAGTCACTGACTTGGACTTGAAGCCAGGCTGTAGTGCCTCCCTACAGAGGAGTCTTCTGCCCACCATTGCATATCAGACACACTTGCACAGACGTGTTATGAACGGCCAAACCTGGTTCTAAAATCTACTTTAAAAGCTTCCAGTCAAGCAAAGAAATTACATTAAGTTTAGCTTGATGATTTTAAGTCTAATGCAAGGGAATCTTAGGTGTAACTCTTTAAGTTTGAATTATTGACGGACATGACCTGAATGGTTGAGTGAGGTAAAGTGCTTCAGTGGCTTTTTTTTTGTTGTTGTTGTTTCCATGACATCAAGTAATTTGGCCATCATAATTTTTTTTTTTTTTTTTTTTTTTTTAATGGAACTAAAAGACCAAATTGTTTTTTTTTTTTCTCCCTTTTTTCTAAACTTAAATTAAGGTACCAAGTCCAGCCAACTATACCTTGAATAGATGGTATTTAATTTCTGAGTAAACTCTTGTTCTCAGCAAATGAGTACCGGAATATCTGTATAATCTGTATTTAAAATAATAATAATAAATAATAATATATTTTATTTAAAAGCGCCTTTCAAAACACCCAAGGACACTGTACAAAGGAACATTAAAATAGTTTAAAAACCACTATGTACAAAACAAACATTAAAACAGTTAAAAACAATAAGTTCAAAACTAAACAGAATGGAGGACAACAGAAAGATGGAGAATGACTAGATGGCATAGGACTGTATGAACAAATGTGTTTTGAGTTGTGATTTGAAGAGAGGAAGAGAGTCTATGGTACGGATGTCAGGGGGAAGAGAGTTCCAGAGATGGGGAGCAGAGCGGCTGAATGCTCGGCTCCCCATGGTGGCGAGACGGGCAGGGGGGACAAGAAGCTGGAGAGAAGAGGAGGAGCGAAGTGAACGGATCGGAGTGGCAATGTGCAGGAGATCAGATGTACATGGAGGGGCCAGATTGTGGAGTGCTTTGAATGTAATGAGGAGAATTTTAAAGTTAATTCTTTGTTTTACGGGGAGCCAGTGAAGTTGTTGTAAGATGGGGGTGATGTGGTGAGTAGAAGGGGTCCGTGTAATGATGCGTGCTGCAGAGTTTTGGAGGAGCTGCAGTTTCTGGAGGGATTTATTGGGGAGACCAAAGAGAAGAGAGTTGCAGTAGTCAATCCGGGAAGTAACAAGACTGTGGACGAGGATGTCAGTGGTGTGGGGGGTGAGAGAGGGACGGAGACTAGAAATGTTTCTTAAGTGAAAATATGCAGACCGGGTGATACTGTTAATGTGGGAGTGAAAAGAGAGTGTGCTGTCAAGGACGACACCCAGACTCTTTACCTGAGGGGAGGGAAGGACAGTTGAATTGTTTATGGAAATTGAATAAATTGGATAATAAATATCAAACTGTATGCAGTTGCAAAGCAGCTACCCCAGACCAAGAAAATCAAGTTGAAGGGGTACCTGTGCACTGGAAACTGATGGAAAGGCCTAATGACCAAGTAACAGCATGTAATAAGTAATGATAATGTGTTACTTTGAGAAGCTTTTTGGTGGTTTGTGATTTAAGTAGTAGACCAAGCACATTTGAGCTGGTTCAAGTTTAATGAACGTAAGCAGTACATGTAGAGACCAGTTGGCAAAACACCTTAAGCAAAATACTATCTTACAGATGTTCAATAAATGAGAACAATTTAACTTATTAGATTTTTAAGACATTTACATCATGATTACCATGTGACACAGGAAACCGTGGCCTGTAATTTCTCATTCTGATGTATGCTGGCAACTGAAGCCCCAAAACATTGAATGCTGAACCACAGTCTAATTCTTCAAACAACGACCAATTCGTTACTGTTCAGTAGTGTACTCATGTACACAGTTCCCAGTGGACAGACTACTTATTTTAATGGTCCTTAACTTGTTTCCTTCACACTGAAAACTTTGGGGTAATATTTTTAGACACCTGTGCTCCCTCTTCAAAAGAACAGTAATCACTTTGAAGTAGCAGCTGTTAGCTTGCTAACGTACCATCTTAAAAGAGTGACTTTGGTCAAAATGGTTTCTATATCCTGGAGGGTACACCCACATTTGGCAGGCTGTACAGATACATCAAACTCCAAAATGGAGATCTATGTGCACAAAAATGATTATAATTGCGTAAATGCTATTTATTTTTCTTGTTAACTATGATTTGTTTTTGAAAATATTCCTCTTTAAGGATAATTTCGTGTAATAGTTAAAAAATAAGAAATTACATATCCATATCAATGATAAATGGGTATTAAGTGTCTGTATCCTGGGGGATACGTTGTCCAGATTGGGGTATAAAACCAGGGATAATCATTCATACAGTTCTGTTTTGAAATCTATACTCTACAGATAATGAATAACAAAGGTATTAAATACTTAATACATTTTTTTTTTTATTTTTAAATGTAATTTACTGATTCATTCACTAGTGCACATATGTGTTTAGGTGACTTTTGTCAGTATGTTCTGATGATATGAGAAACAGTGAGGTAGCATCAATAATTTTGCTACCTGATGGTTTATCTGATCCAGATAATGGAAACCGTGAATAAATTGTGTTGTGTTGTAGTTTGTATTGGTGATTGGGGGATAATTGTAATTGATCACTTTCCCATCCTGGCACTAAAAGGTCAATGCAGGATGTATTAGACTGGATGGACCTTAATCATGTGTCAAAAGTGAAAAGTGAGGCTTTGCATTGTCACTGGTCATTGTCCTCTCCAAACTCCTCCCATGACTGAAGTTTTGCCTCAGTGACTGCCGAAGCCATTTTCTGCTTAGCGTGCTGATACCCCGCAGCTGCCTCCGGAGTCTCACAGGCCAAAAAGGGCCAATAGGGCTCCTTACAGCCTTACAGCTACAGCTCCAGTTGGCTCAAAAATAGAGGCATGGGACACAGTCCACAGGGGGCTAGACATTTACCAGCAGACCCCCATAACACATTTGTGTCTGCCAGGCCTGACCGGCATCCTTCCCAACCGCCTGAGCCAACTCACCACCAGGTGGTGATCAGTTAACAGCTCTGCACCTTTCTGCACCTGAGTGTCCAAGACATGTGGCTGCAAGTCCGATGATACGACTACAAAATTGATCATCGAACTGCGGCCTAGAGTGGCCTGGTGCCTAGTGCACATGTGGACAGTCTTATTGCAGATAGTCCCTTCAGCATGTCCTGGGTCATCCCCGAGTCCTCTTCCTGATGAGACATGCCTAGAACACCTCAACAAGCATGTATCCTAGCCTGATGCCCAAGCCACCTCATCTAGGTCCTCTCAGTGCAGAAGAGCCATTCATTCTTCATTCTTCCTGCACTCGTAAACAAGACTGAGATACTCGAACTCTGTCACTGGAGGCAGGATCTCATTTCCAGCCCAGAGAAGACACTTGACCCTTTTCTGGCTGAGTAACATGGTCTCTGATTTGGAGGTGCTGATCATTGTCCTAGCTATTTCACAATCTGTATTTTGAAGGGGAATTCGTCAGGCAATGATCTTCAATTGTCATTGGAGTGGTTCGCAGCAGAGACCTAATCCTGAGACCACCAAACCTCAGCCCCCCCACCCCAATGCTCTAGTTGGGCCTAGAATATCTTTCCACAAAAGTTACAAACAGAAGTCATGCTCCTGGGGTAGTCCAACGCTCACCAGAAATTGATCCAACTTTCTGCTGGCAATACGAACTAAGCACTGATGGTGGTCACAGAGGGACCAAGTGACCTACATCAGAAGGTCTGGTACCCCATACTCCCAAAGCTCTACCCACAGAACCTGCTGAGGGACACTGTCAAATCCTTTCTCCAAGTCCACAAGGCTCATGCAAACTGGTCGGGTAAACAGAATGAAAACCCAATTTCTTCTCATGAATTATTCATTATAATTGAGCCAAAACAATCAAACACTTTTGAATGTGACCAAAGATCTTCCTGTAGCATCTAAGGGGTGTTTCTGGAATAGCTGAATTCATCTGTTTGTTAAAGTCTGCTATCCAAAGCAGTATGTAAGGTTGATTTCAACAGTGTTGTATTAGACATCAGGTCTGTTCAAATGTTGGAATGACAGATGCACTTCATATGTTTTTGTGAAGTACGATTCTGTGGTTGCAGTTCATTTTACAGTTTTTATAATAAGTCTGGCAAGGGTATTGGAATTCAACAACAATTGGGAAATCTCGTCAAATGATTCCTCTTCAGAGAAGTAAACCCCATTATTTTAGATCAAATACCAGTCCACTTTCTATATTTGGATAGCCTGTTGTTTCTTCATTTTTCCCATTATCTCACAGCCCCGCTTCTAAATAATATTATGCTCAGTCTGTCAAAAATGGACTTAATGGAACCATTCATATTGAAATTTATTCCAGCATTCACCTACCCTAACTAGGTCTTGAGGCTTTTCTGCATCTTGTGGATTTAGTCGGTTAGTGGAGCAGAGAGTTAGGGAAATGAGGCTATTTGCATCAAGAACATCGCAAACTTTTCTCACTCAGTGTCAGGGTGAAGAGTCCTTTGGCTAAATATAGCCACACTGTCTTGTGTGTTCTCTTCGACCTACACAACTCCTTTAGCCCCCTAACAAGCTTGAGAGAAGCAAGCTGCATAATAAAACCATAATGCTACTAAACTTGAGGAAGCTGGAACCATTACGCTCTGTGAAATGACTCTTATTAACCCCTAGCAGCAAGGATTAATCACTGTGCATGTTAAACTTTGCATGCCCATGCACATACACAAGTGGGCTTGTCCACAGATAAAGGCATCCAGGGTGTAATAGTCAAAAGGTGCAGTGATTAGTCTTGTCATTTAGATTGAAAAGATTATAATGATTTCACAATTTTGACCTTGGCTGGAGGCTTGATTATACACATGGTCCTAATGTGCAGAGGCAAATGATGATTGATATCATTAATGATGCCTGCCAATCACTACTCATATTGCTCCTTTAGGAATCAGATGGGGGAAATCCTTTTAAAACAAACACAGTATGACACACAAACCTTTACAAAATAATGACTAAAATTTATGGACATCTGCAGTTTCAACAGAGAGGGATGTTTTCTTTCTTACTCAGCATGTATGTGCTGCATCAAATCAAGCTATAATATTCTTTCTTTCTTTGAATTTGGTTATACAAACAAACACAAACAAAAAAAAGGCATCATGTAACCGAGGGGAGCTGTTTATGTGGGTTTGAAACGTTTGCTTTTTCAGTTCCTATAAGATTGCTTTATTACAATCTATATCAGATCACTGATGTGTTATATTTCCAATATATGCAGTTTGAGTCGTCTTTTCCTCCAAGACTGGCTCCCCCATCTCTCCTCCTGTACACCCCACCATGCTTTCTCCTTATTTCCGCAGAGCACTCGGGTGGAAAAGCATTTCATTTGCTAAACAAAGTGGAAGGCTGCCACAACACCAGGATGTAATGGAGAATGATGGGTGGCCCCCAATACCTGGAATCGTAGGACAAAGCATAATTACTCCTCCTGTCAACATCACAGCATCCATCACTTACTGCTGTCTCCCACTAAATGCAGTGTGCTTTTCCAAGAAGAGTGTGCAGTTATATTTTCTATGTGTGTAAATTTAGATATTTTGTCGACACGTCTGTGTGTATTTTACTGTTACGCGAGTGTGTTTATCTGCACGTAGCTACCCGAGCAAAACCTCACAAGTACTCATCTGAATGCCAGAGTTGATAAATGCCTGAACCATGCCAGCACATGATTTTGTGAAGTAAGAGAAAATAAGGGTGATTTTTTTTCTTCCTTTCTTTAGGAGTGCAGTAGACTTTAACAAGCTGATTACTTTATCCAAAGCGTGACTGCCTACTGCACCATGATAACAAGAAGAATCCATTTTGTGGTTCATACAGAGTAAAGTGCCCAAGTCAATTCAATACATTTCACATGAAGATATGGGTTTGTCTTCTTAGCTTCTTTTTAAAAAAGCACAGAAATACATCGCAGGAACTTGAGCTTCATTTTCAACATGAAATATATTATTAATGGATAAGAGAATCAATTCTTTAAAAATTGTTTTGTCTTTTTTTTTTTTTTAAGTCTTCCTTGTGGCATTAATGGCCCTTTCTCACTAGTACTGCCCAGCCTGACACCCATCCCGATTTCTAAGTGTTCCCATCAGGATTTTCCTGGGGCTAGTAGATACATTTTTAGCACCTACCTACCTACCTACTCCATTGGGGTTCTTAAAGTGTGAAGCCGGACTGAAAATTGTGACATGTCAAGATAGCAGGCCAATATTGGCCAGAATTTAATGTCGTGGGACGAGTCATGAGAGCGACTCCCAACCCCGCCATCTTTAAAACCCTGAAACTGCGACTGTGGATAACATTGGTATTAAACTAAGATGAGCTGCTGTGTTTTAAACTATTTAAACAGTTACAAAATGTAACTGGTGCAGAGAAGACTAATCCACTTTAATATATGAGTTGCGGTAGTCCAAATGAAAGGTGTTAAAAAACACTATTGAACTTTTGGAGGTGTCACAGGCGGTTTATTGACGGCTAATTCGGTATCCATCTTGAACTTTATCTGTACTGCGAGCTCTCTCCAAGTCTTCCAGGCTTATTTTCATTGTTTTGCTCTTTCTCTCTTTACCTCACCTCTGACGATAATGTCTTCTTGCGTTGTTCTGCTAAATCACCTAGAGTGCACGTTAAAAACGGCCGGTTTTGATATCCACTTGCTGGCTTGTGTGGCAGGGTGTAAAGTTAGTGCGCTGTCCCGGAACTGGCTAAGAAGCACACAATAGATGTCAATGTACCATTAAAATGAGTCAGGAACACAGAGTTTAAGGTTGTAAAGTTACATAATTAATATGTTGTAATATGATTCCATACATGTTTAGAAGTACAGCTGCATATTTTAAAGAGAAATTCAATGTCATTCTTAGTTTTTATTTTTAATTATTTATTATATGTGAAAGATTGCATTTTTGCACACTTTTGTATGTCAGTTCCTAATTTTCAGAAGAAACGATATGAAACTGGTTAACTAGTTTACTCTAAATGTCTGCTAATGTTTTCTCTTTCTTTCAAATCCAAATTCAGTATGCCACACTCATACATCACTCTAAATATTTAAAAGCGGAAAATAATGCTGCACCATTTTTCTGAATTTACTGCCCCATTAATTCTGAATTAATGGGGCAGCAAATTCCCAGTCTAATTCTGCTTGAGCCCTATGAAAGCTTCGGCTGGCCTTGTATGTGCCATCTTCACCAACAACAGACTGACATTTACAAATCTTAACAAGTGCTCTCTTTTCTGATTCCAACCATTCAAATTGTTGAATATGGTTGGATATTGCATATCCTTTCAGAAATACACTAATTTATTTTAGGATATACAATTTTTTTTAGCAGAGTACTGAAAAACTGGCTCAAATAGGTAAAGGGAGGACTACTACTATTAGAGAAGCAAAAAAAAAAAAAAAAACGTCCTCTGGGATGGATGGAATGGACTTTGGAAAACTTTTACATTTACAAAAAATAAGCTATAAAAACAAAGGAAAGAGAGAGGGGTTCAGGGTGTTAACTATTTCTGGGTCTTGTAAGTGAAGTAGATGAATTGGTTTCTATTTGAGGACATTGACAAAGCTGAAATTGTACTGGGGAAATTTGAGTTTGACCTGTCCTGATAAGCTATTGATTTACCCACAAAATTTTGATCCACCATTAGATGTTGGTAGTGACTGAAAGAACCATATTGCACCAATAAAATGCAGGAATGAGATTCGTCTGAAGAGGTGGCTGGGCTCTGACTTAGCGATAATGAGGAATTTGGACATGTAAAGGGAACTTGCAGAAGCTGATGCTCAGTGACATCAAAAGGACCCTGACATGGTTTGGACTTAAAGATGCCTCTGGGGACTCCTTCTTTAGAGGTTTTCAGGGCATCTCAGGCTGGGAGAAGAACTTGTGATTATAGCTAAAAACCTAATGGGGAGATTCCATCAACCCATGGGAACGACTAGGAATCTCCATGGAATAACTGTGAGAAGAATGTCTGGAATACACTAAGCCAGTTGTTACTGAGACTCATCTTGGATGGATGGATGGTTTTTAAAGTGGCTATAATATGACTTTAATGTAATATATATATATATATATATATATAATATGTATGTGTGTGTGTGTGTGTGAATGAATATTATGAGATTTTTGACCATGTTTAATTTAGTTGTATTTTACTAACAAGAAGCCAGAGGTTTTTGCAACCTTTTATAGTAATGAGCCATAGCTATTAAGGCCATAAAAATTTTTACATTTAACAAAAGAAGAAAAAAAAATCCAGTCAAGAAATGACCCAGTGTTGCAATAACATGTAAATGAACCAATTTTTAATTGTAAAGTTTAGGCAGTTTCATTCTAGCAACCTTAATTTTTTTCTATTGCATCTATGGAAAATTTGAAGGAAAGCAGTGTTACTGCAATAACACTGCATTTGTACATCAGCAAATTGATTTCTAAGGAACTTAACCTGTAGATGAAAACCAGGCCTGTATTTGCATTGTTTGCTGTGCATTTTTAAAAACGTGCAAAAACTGGACAAGTGGAGGAGAATAGAGTAATGGCGGAATTATACCTGGTTCGTATGCGTCACGTTGCAACTGTGCCGCAGCCTCCACTGCTATTCGCAGCCATTTCAGTCAATGGTTTGTATATACTGGGTGCGACGCAGCATGTACCAGAAGCGTGTTATTGGGCTAAATTTATGCACACAGTCTATTTTTGACGCCTTACACTCCCAGAAGGCATCAATTTTCCAGGTCAGATAGGGTGAGACAGTAAATCAGACATGGGAGCAGTGTAAAAGCATCTGTTATTTTTCAAAATAAAAGCCCCAGTGCAGATTTGTGCTGCTGAACTATGAAAACAGTACGTGTTTAACCAGTCAGGGGGTTTCAGTGTTTTTTTTGTTCACTGAACCCTCATCAGAAATGGTTTCCATGAAGAGTGACTGTCATTCATAAGGAAGTCTAACAATGAGAAAAGGCTGAGGTTTGCCAAGTGATGCAAGAACTGGACTAAAAATTGGGGACAACAGGTCTTATGGAGGGAATAGTCCACTCTTGAGCATGGACTTCAACATCATTTTAAGTAATGTTGGATCATCTAAAAAAAATAATTTATTAGATTTATATAGCACTTTTAAGGCCACCCAAAGTGCTTTGCAGTGCTTTACATTATTCATTCCCACCCTTATAACACCTGGAGGTGGTAAGCTATATGTTAACCACAGACATTTGAGGCAGACTGACAGAAACATGGCAGACAGCCTACACCGGCAGCTGTAGCTCATGAGGAAGAGCAGTCGTCTGAAAGTCGGTGGCTCAATTCCAGGCTTCGAACATGCCGAAGTGTCCTTGGGCAAGACACTAAACCCCATGTAGCCCCCAAATGTGTCTATTGGGTTACAAATATGTGAAAGAGGAGAAAGCACTGACAGAAAGCACTAAATGTGTTATGTAGCGTTAAAGTGCTTTAAGTGGTTAACATGGCTACATAAGTACAGTTCATTTAACTCTGGGGTCGAGGATGAAGCGTCTTCCCCAAAGACAAAATATGTCATGGAATGTTATTGGATGACCTGCTCTACGACTGAGCCACTGCTACCACAAAGCAGTCAATCTCCAAAGGAGAGCTTTGGAAAGTAATTTAAGAAGTATTTCTAAAAACTTTTTAATGAAATGACAAGAAAGCTCTTCTCAGGGGCTTTGCTGAAGAATATATATGTGGCCAGACCTAATATGATTTTAAGTTTGTTAGAAGTGAATGAACGGTTTCATACATACTGTATTTACATGAATGTAATTATATGCAGGACAGTGTATGCACGACATAAAACCTAGCTGAACCGTTAGAAATGTTTTAGGTAACATAAGTAAATTTAGCTTCTTTTTCCAGTGGTCAATAGGAGCATGGGCAAAGCATGAAGCACAATTCAAAATGACCTTCATCACAAAAACATTGTAGTATATGTGAAATTATTCACATGATATACTGAACTGGTAAATGTGTTTTCTACCTGATTTGACATAACATCAAAAATTAACCACCTTTCCTCCCAGCAAAGAATTTGATAGTCTGCTCCACTTAAATTGCATCATCTATGTCATGTTTATCAGTAATTTCAGCAACTAAGAGCGAGAAGAGAAAATTATTTATAGTGTTGTTCCAAAAATAGATTAAAAGACGGCTCATGTATATTTTATTTCCGTTCAGCGCTGAAGGGTTCCCAGACATAAACTACTTCAATCTCTTTAAGTCCAATCCTGTCACTGTTGCTTATCTACTAATGTCACTTCTCTTTAGCGTAATGCAGAACGTTTATACCAGATCTGTCATGCTCTCTAGCTGGTTACTTGTCACATTTAATGCTTGAAAGGTGTGCCAGTCTTGCAAACAAGTAATATGATTCTCTTTTCTGACTTTTACTTTTCCCTGAATGTGCATGCTACAATCATTCTTTATGTCAAACTGGCACAAGAGGCAGTGCACAGACTGCAAGGAAAAACTACCTTTTTTTTGTAGGCGTGCATTTCCTGGCAGCTGTAGGGTGCTCGATGTGTGAGTGTCTCAAACATATGTGTTTGATAACACAGTCTTCATTCATGATACTGTAAAACAGACAAGGCTGCACATTCCTTCTCATTATGATATGCAGAAGACATTATATGGTTGCTCCTTCATCTCCATCACACCCACACATTGAGGAAGATCTCTGCAGCTGTTGTGTTGTTGTGCACAACCTTTCATTGTTTTATTGTCTTTACATGGTACAAGTCCAAGAGTCCTACAGCTGTATAAAACTTGGTGTTTGGTGGTTAGAATTAGACTATGTATGTTATGTAGAGAAAATATCTTTTTAAAAAGTTAAATAACCATAAAATGCAAGAGGATGGTGCATGTAATACCACATAATAGGCTAGTGTAATAAACACCAAGTCCTACTTCAGCCTTTTCTGAGTCTGAGTCAAGGTGGTTAGTTAGTTCTGACTTTATGACAGTCCTTCATCTCTCAAAGCAATTTGAAGCCGCCTTGAGAACAGAGCAATTATCCTCTCCTTTTTTTCCTGGCTGTTGAAATGAAGGATTGACTCATCTAGACTGTCTCAAGGGGTCCATAGCTGTCCGGGCTAGAGACACCTTCCCACCAATTGTCACCTTTCCCATGGTATCATTAAATCTTTTGCAGCCACTCACAACTGGCTGCAGCCTGCTGTCCTTTGCTCGAACACCCACAGAAGTGATCAATAAAGGTCTAAACTTCATTCTTATTAAAATGGGTTTATGTTGACAGCTGTTTGACTCTTACAACAGGGAAATAATTTGAATATTTATTATTCACATAGTCAGAAATTGTGCTCTCTGTTATCCTGTGTTTTATGTAATTATTGATCAGTAAGAGCTTGACTAAAGTTGAGGTGGAATCACAACATAATGGAATGGCACACCAAGTAATGGCACACCAAGATCTCACAGGTCTTTATTTTTCACGTCGCTGAAAGCACTGACACTTCTTTCTATATTCAGCTAATACATTAATTCCTCCACCAATGTAAGATGGTCTTTACTGGTGGAAAAATTTGTTTTATTTAATAAATGTGATTATTGAATAAACTATATATTTTTTAAATTTCAAATTGGCTTTGGGTCATTTAAGTATGTGTTCCTCAATCATACCATAGCAATGCTAAAACAGTAAAAGCTAACAAACAGCTTTTGTTGTATTCATCACTCATTTTCTACATTACTTTGAAAAATACTCTTTTTTTAAAACCTGGGAAAAAAAACATCAATTCATTATCCAGATAATTGCCTTCATTGAGTCCCACACCTTTTTGGAGTTCAATGACGTGCAATTTTGTTCTACAATATCTTTGTAGTGCTGCCTAGCATTTCTCAAGTTTATTTATATAGCACATCTTCTGCAACAGCAGTTGCCAAAAGTGCTGAACAATAGAACAAAAAACACTCCAGTTAAAAATAAAACACTACACAATAAAACAATAAAAACCAATGAAAATAAAAACAGAAATAAAAATTGATAAAAAAGACAAAATCTATAAAATAATAAAAACAACAAAACTAGAATTAAAAACTAGAATAAAACTAAAAAAAATAAAACACGCGAATGTCAAGCTCAGTTTTGTTCAAATGCCAGTGCAAAGAAGTAGGTTTTGAGTAAAGACTTAAAACCAGCGACAGACTGAGCAGCTCTAATGTGAAGAGGAAGGCTGTTCCACAGCTTAGGAGTGGCAACAGAGAAAGCTCTGTCGCCCCTGGATTTAAGTCTGGCATTTGGGACCTTCAGTAGGAGCTGTGAAGAGGACCTCGAAGTCCTTGCTGGAGCATGCTGGTGTAGCAACTCTGACAAATATGAGGGAGCCAAACCATTTAATAACCTGGTTAAGTCACTGTAATATGAAAGCCAGTATCAGCATCTATGTTAGCAACAAGCTTAGTGCCACAGTGCTTGTTAGCTTGTTACTACATTTGTACCATCAGATTGGCTTCACTGAATGTGTTCAGAAGAAAAATGAGACATTTACTCAATAGTTTCCATAAACTGTCACTTTGCCATGATGATGTTAAACAATACTGCACAGCAGGACCATTGCGGATCCTCCACTACAGTGCACTTCGACCTCCTCTCTACTTTCATGAAAAAATTAACTGTGGTATTAGTATTTTAAACTTGGGTTCAGATGGATTTTTGTGCACATTTAAAACTCTTGGATAAGTTATGTTAAGAGCATAATTACTAATATGAATTCATATCCATGATAATCGGCAGGTTTTCCGAATTCAATAAAGCAAAGAAAGCGTCCAGTAGAGAGGGACAGAGCATTTGTCCATGATGGTTTACCATTTACTACTTGTCAGTTTAAGCTAAAGATCAGTGGTGTTACAAAATGCTGGTAGATAAAGGGTGAGTATAGATTTTAAATTCCTTGGATGCAGTCTTCTAAGCAGACCAGACAGCAAATGTGACATAGCAGATCACTCAGTACAACCAGAAGTAACTTGAGACTTGACTTGCAGTTGAGGTCAAAAACTTGAGACTTGACTTGGACTTTCAAAAGAAGTACTTGTGAACATCTCTGGTATCCACAGAAAAGTTTAGTCAGTAAATGGCACAATACTGAACACTGACAAATCTAAATAAAAAATATGCTCACTTTTAATGCCTGGTGAAACATCTCAGTTTAAACTAATTGGCCAATGGCAAGTCAAGTCAATGACAAGATAAGTTACAAAATGAGCATCCCTGAGAGGCTTAACATTTCAGAAAAGGTCAGACAAGAAGTCTGTGACAAGACCAACATGACCGAGGACCAACACAGTTTGGCTAGTTGCAGCCAAATATGTTTATTAGCCACACAAAGTTATTTAGCTTCAAGGCGGCTTCCACCACATGCACATGATCCCTGTTCAGCTATGATGTAATATGTTGTGATGTGTTGGCATTCGGTCCTCTGGCAAGAGTCTATGAAACAGGGCACTTATCATGCACGCTGCAATGACCTTTATCACCAGCTCACTAGCTGATTAGTGTTTACACTGATTTTTTGTTTTCTTTACAAATGTCTTGATATACCACTTATCCTACAACATCGGAAATAAAATGGGTGCAAAACAGCTGCTATGGTTTTCTGCTTTTCAACTGCTAGTAACCACCGCAATTTGACTGACCATGCGTCAGATTCGCCAAAAATTAAGCAAGGAGTCTGTAAAGAAGACACTCTATTACATGAGGATTCAAGTTCAGTGATCAGAGTCTTCACGATTATCCTTATCATTGATTTTCTTGTCAGTTTGCACTAGATTTTATGGAAAAAAATGTATCACGTTGCAAACATTTGAGCCAGCCCCCCTTAACATTTTATGAGGCAGCAGATGGAAATTGAACAGAGCCTAAAGTTGTGGTGCTCAAGTCCAGTCCTGGAGATCTACTATCCTGTAATTTTCAGATGCAACTCTTCACCAACACACATGAATCAAATGCTAAAATCCCTCACCTGCATTTCGTCCGTTCATTAGATTTAGGTGTTTTAGAGAAGGGATGAATCTAAAAGCTGCAGGATAGTAGATCTCCAGGACAGGACTGGGGCCTCTACCCAAAAGGGACGTGCATGTCAACAGGTATGGCAGATGCTTAAATGTAATAAAAAAATAAATACATTTGTAACCTATTATTATTGTCAAAGTCACCATGTCAGCAACTCAATTCATTTGATTATCTTATTCCCATTGATTTATTCATTTAATGCCATATGCTGCAAGTCCCAATTGTATCTGACTTTGGGCAGGAGTCTTTATACTGGCAGCTCTGACCAAAACAGAAACTTTTTAATGGTAGAATGACTCGGTAGTGTTTTATCAGCCAATTCTATCAGCACTTTTCTAATTTTTTCTTCATAGATTCCTCAACTTACTGTTCAAGTGGATCTGTGTGTGTGCAGAGTGTGCATGGAGGTTTTCAAACCTTCTCAATGCACTGGAAAGACCCCCCCAAAAAAAATTGTGAAAAGTAAGGTATACAAACCCTTGAGTGTTTCACATTTCATTATAATCTACACTTAAATGTAATTTTTCTTTCACCCCCTTCTCAAATAACATGGAATTCTCCATAATATCATAACAAAGAATTCTTCATAATATCTAAGCAAAACCCATATTTTGCTGGTTTAACAAAAATAAAAAAAATAATGAAATATTAGATTTTACATAAGTATTCATCCCCTTTATGGCATACTCAACGGAGTTCTGCAGCATCAGTGATTCACGAGATGCTTCTAAGACATTAGGAATGGACACCGCCCTGGTGAGGTGTTCAGGCACATCGGCTTGAGGGACTACGTCTCTACTGGCCTTTAAATGCCTCAGGATCACTCTGGACGTGCTGGAAGAGTGAATTCTGGGCTGCTGCCCTGTGACCAGACCCCAGATAAACAGAAGGGAGTGGATGGATGTGATCCTCCTTGATCTTACAGTTGGGGAAAACAAACCTAGGATTCCAGACCACTGTTTGTTTACCAGTGGGAGGAGGTTTTGTTCTAGGGAAAAAGAAGAGATGATCTTTGATGCATCTAAAGCAACATAACTAAACTTTGGAAGATTTTAACACTCTAGTGCCCCCTAACAAATTCTTACTTGACATCTATTCTGCATCCTGACTCTTCCCTGAGCTCTCTCTATCAAGTAAAAGCCAGTCAGGTTAACTCTTGTCTTATGTCTAATGCCTTAGCTCTTACTTTGTTATTTCCTCCCTTTTTTTCATCCCTTTCTCCAATAATTTCCCTTCATGTACATTCAAAGTAACCCCTGTGTTGATAATGCTGGTATGTAAAGGGTGCCGTAAAGTAAAGGATGGGTGTAATGTGATGCTCTAGGTCAGAAAAAAATGGTTCTGAAATGTGATTTCTCAGCCCTGCAGTGCAACTACAGGAATGTGCATAAAGAATATCAGTGTTCCATCAAAACTAGCGAGAAGCACAAAATTTTAGGGTGAAAAAATTATGCAGTGATGCCTCGTAGTGCAACTCTGCATCATCACCAAGAACCTAATGGTTGATAAAGAGGCCCATGTTTCAGTTCAGCGCTCCACCAGTCAAGCCTTTATGGTCTGTGTTTGTGTTGCCAAAAACCAAAGACAGACTCTCAGATCATGGGAAATTAAATCCTCTGATCTGGTGAAATGAAGATTGACCATCTGGCAACAATCCCTTAAGGTTTGCATGGAGGAAACTGGGCACCAAAAACCATAAGAGGCTGTGTGAACCAAACCAAAAATCTACCCGATGTCTGGGGCATTGTGAGCATTTGTCTCTTTTGTCTCATCAGTGTATGATTCACAGCCTGCACTGTTGGACCCCATCATTGTTATTTACAGCCACTGCAGCATGTTAAGTGATCTTAGTCTGTCTGTGAGAGAAATAATCACTCTAACAAAATTACCGTAAAATTCACAGTAACTTACTGGCAACAATTAGCCAGGTAGTTACTGTGAAAAGGTTTTACAGTAAAAGTACAATAATTAATGGTATATTATGCATTCACTGTATAATAAAAATTAAACACTGTTTTCAGTTGTATTTACAGTAGTAACTGGTATTAATTGTAGAAGAAATATCAATTAAATGCTGTGGTTTCAATTGCATTCACAGTGCTACTTCATTTACTGCACAACAAAAGACAGTTAAGCACTGTTTTTAATGGTACTGTTTATGGCAATAAAGTACTATTAATTGTAAGTAACGGTTAATCACTGTAGATTCAGTTCTTCACTGTACAATTTAAATACTGTATCACAGTGATTTAATATTAGAAAACAAAATTATTTACAATTCTTTTTTATTTAAGACATTTGGTGAACAGGAACATGATCAACAGGTTACCAAACTTTTCAGACTAAGTACCACTATGTACCAAACCAGATTTCCAAGTACCACTTCAGATACCAACAATATAACAATATAACAATATAACAATGATTTTTATATATATATGTCTGTGATTTTATGACATGGACGGGGTTTTATTGTAAACTTTACAACATTCCACTGTAAAAATCAAACACAGTAACATTACTGTGTTTGATACAGTAAATAACAGTTAATTTCACAACCAACACTTACAGTGATTCTCACTGGCAGTTAAAAATTTTTGTGGGTTTATTGGAGAAATCCATTGAAAAATATACTAACTATTGACAAATAAAGACTAACTTTATTAGGGTAAATTCAGAGGATCTTTTAAAATAAAGAAAACATAAATTTGATAAAAATGAGGAAGTGTAATTGCTCCATAAGACTAGTATTGCTTTCTTTGCTGGCACCAATGGATTGTGAAGGTCACCGTGTCCAAGTCAGCTTATATTCCTCTAGCAAGAGACATCCTTGTCAAAGATCATATACTTTTCACTGACCACCTAATACGATCTGTCAGAAATGTATAGAAAGATTTGAACACTTAATCAGATTAGATGTTGTCACACTCCACGCTGTGGTATACATGAATGTCTGTAATTCATTCATACAGCAGTTTAGCATACTCTTATGTTTGCATGCAAATGAGTGCCCATATTCAAAGTCATGAAGCATTGCTGTCAGTGGAAGCAATAATGAAAAGGGATGTCTTTAAAAAAGCATGAGAAACTGTGCCAATTTTATCTTAAGTATTAAAAATCATGACTTTGCACAAATCCCACGGCCCAATTGTCCTTTCTTAAGATGGAGTTGAGCATGAAAATAAAGCTGCAGTTATCCTTAGAGGGGCTTAACAACTGGTTTAGTAGTAACAGTGTGCACCAAACATAATAGTGTTGTAAGGCAGAGAAAGTATTTGCCCCATTGCCTTTCTTTAAACGGCTGATGTCTCAAAACATGCCGAGTTAAAGGTTATCTGATCACTGGCTCTTATAACATGTTCCAGCTGTGCCTGAATGGGGGAAAGGCAGAAAATCTTTAGCCTCATTAGATACAGATGATCCAACAATGCTGTAGGAAATGGTTCACACAAACCAAAAAGAAGCTTGCATGGCTTCCTCTTTTTACTGCAAGCATTATGAATTCGGAAGGGGCCCTTTATAATTACTTGTTTGTGATTTGCAAATGCTGACACAATTTGAAGCCTTGATGTTCAATCAAATGTGCTATTGTCTAGAAAATAGTCACCCATAATAAAAATCCCCAATATGCTAAATGCCTCTCCTCAATCAGTGTCAGTTCAAACAAATCAGAGCAGTGAGCAGTTGGGCAAAGTGGTAAAGGCAGCAACAGCAAGGACCCTGATCTCTTTATGCTTCCTTCTTGACAAGTGTTTCATAGTCCCTCAGATCTTGTACCAGCCAACAGGAGGAGTGCATCAATTGCTCTGCTGAATTTCCATCCGTCTTGGTGGATGATTTCCCCAGTGGTCTCTCTCGTCAGAAACTGGAAGGGTGGGTGGTTTTCTCGACATCCCCTGTCGGCTCTGTCTCTTCATCTGGAAAGAGTCTTTCCAACGTGTGATTGAGCGCTGAGTTAAGTGGTCGACGGCAGGGTGGTTTTTTGGCTCCTTTGCCTGATGAGGTGAGGTAGGGCGCAGATGCCAATTTCTGCACAGGCAAGCAGATGCGCTTCGCACCGGGGATGCTTTCCTTTCAATTAGTCCCAGCAATCAATGCTGTCTGTGTTGGGTAATCTGCTGTACTGTCATTCCAGCAGGGGAAAAACACTCTGAAAGAGAAACACAATAGAAGAAGTCCAGGGACTGAAAGAAAAGTAACTCAGCAGATCACAAATCATGCAAAACTATGCCTCAGAAATGAATTAAAATGTTTATGCGTTGACTCATCCCTCCTGGCAAATGTGTGAAAAAGCATTGTTCCCAAAGTTATTCCACTACCATATGTTGCTACTGGAAGGCCAAAACAAACACTGACTGAGAATTATGAGAAAGAAAAGATGGGGGAATAAATTAATGCTCTGTGGAAATGGTGGTAAACCTGTAAGAGCTCGGATTACCAACCTGTCCAATACAAAGTACTCTCGTAATCTATGAAGGAAAATTGTGATGGCAATATATGTAGGATCTTGTTTTCTATCTAGTGGTGTTCAGATAGCCCGGTAGCAAGTAAGAGTATAAGATATGCCATGTTAATTTTTGTAACTGTTATATCATATATTTTGTAATAGGTAAGGCCTAACCAGGTTCCTAACTCTAACCCTAACAATTTCCCTTTAACCTGAACCCCAGGGAAGTAACGGAGACAATGATATCATGCAGGATATGGCTTGAACCAGTAATCTCTTTCATGCAACAAAGAGAAAACTACTAATAAAATGTCTGAAAAGCTTTGAAAACTACGGATACATCCACCAAGCAGCCACCAATACAGCAAAATACAGTTGACAATCAGCTTCCTTAATGGGTGAGCTAAACTAAAAGCTACTTAGAAAGGGGCCATAACTGGAGCAAATCTATGGCAATCTAAAAGGACTCCAACCTCTGATTTAAGTGGTTCAGTCTGTGCCACATTGTGGCTTTTTTACACCATGTCATGTCATGTGCATTCAAGAACTCTATGGACTGGGTCTGTAAACTGCGATCCATGTTACCACTCAGTGTTATAAATGGGAAAGGGCCATGCTGAAACATGGATACAAGTTGTTTGCCAAAAATAAAGAAAAGAGAGAAAATACTCGTCTTGTTGCCCCCAAGTAGCTTTTAGTTTTAGCTCGCTCATTTGAATTCAATTCTGGTCCCCCAGAGGAGAGTGTTTTGACTGGTGTCTACTGTAGATAAGACACTGACAACTCATAAGTACTATAAATTGAATAAATACCCCTTTCGTTTGTTATTTCAGCCTGACTTTCACACATACATAACAACTCTAGCAAATCAAATCAAACGTATAAACGAAAAAAACCTCTAAAGAGCATGATAAGAGTCGTACCTATGAGTTCAGGCAGTATTCAGCATATGGTGTAGCACACTTTTAGTAAATAGCAATAGTTTGAATAATGGGGCGCCTTTGCAGGACAGATATCCTGGTTTTATTTTAGAAAAAGGAAGATAAGAAGTCACAGAGGATTTGCTAAGATGCAAAATTTAATTGAAAACAGCATAAATATGCTTTTTCCAACAAAGCTTTCCTATGAGGTAAGCAAGTTTTTAAAGAGGTAAGCAAGTTTTTAAATATAGTCAGCTCATTGTATACCTGTAGTAGAACATTCCAAGAGCTCAATAAGAGAAGGCCTTTAAAGCACTCGATATAATGAGCCTTCTGGGAGAAAAAAAAACAAAAAAAAAAACACTTTGCTGTATAATACCATGTTGATCATCCAAAAATTATTCTTAAAAGCTTTAAGCTAGCTTTAAAAGATGTAAAATGTTGTCTTATGTAAGTGATCAAGATGTGTTTTGTTTACAATTTAAGAAATATGACCAGTGCTGTCTTCAGAGGGCATGAGCAGAAAAATAAATTTGGATAAATTCCAGAGTGTTAAGGGTGGACTCTAAATATGAACTCATTCCACCTGCAGATTACAGAATCAGTCTCATTGTACACATGCTGGATCATTACTATAATGCAGATCCATCATGATCATTGACAGCACCATTTTTCATGTGAGCAGAGAAAGGTACTAATTTCACACTTAAGGCCACTCTCATTTCTTTGCATTATATTAAGTCACACTTCAAAGTACGAGTGAAGTGACATAGTAAATCTAATTAAAAAAAAGGTGTTTTTTAATACAATTAATCTAAAAGAATACAGATAATATCACACTGGAGGTAGCAGCATGCTCATTCATAATGTTTTGTATAGTGAATTTTAATGACCTCTAAATGTGCCTCTATTCATTTAGCTTATGTCATCCTCTCATTCAAGTCATGTGATAGCTATTATTTCATGTTACTTGCTTTAGAAAAATTTTGGTAAGGCAAATTACATAAATTCTGCATTGATTGAAATCTAGAAAACAACGAAAAAGCTATTGTCAGAGTAACATGTTAAGATTATAGGATATTTTTTCTCTTTAAAAATTATACTCCTATGCAACCCATACATGTGGTGAATCAAATATTAGACAATTTAATTATTTATTCAACTGGGAATTCTTTTTAATATCAAACTATTGTTAAATTATTTGAGAAGTCTTTTTGAGAAACCTACTTTAAAATGGTCAGAATCAGTGAATTAAATTTGTATTATTTACACATTATAATTTAAATATTTTCATATTTACATAGTTGATAGAAGCTAGTCTACACTGTTAAAGGCATAGTATAGTAAAAATAAATTGGAGCTCATTGTAAATCAGTTCTTTTTTTTTTTTTTTTTTTTTTTTGTTTTGGTTTTTTTTGTGACATTGCTGTATTTGCATAAAAATAAAAGCAAATACAAATGTGATTATAAATGCTCGAGTAAACATCTTTGGTTGTCCTATTAGACATATTCTTCATCACCACAGGGTTGTAGTTGTTGTAGGTTAGCACTGGGAAGAGGACCGGCTAGTTAGCTTTTTGAAGAAGCTAGCACGCTGCACTTGATTGTTGGTTATAACATCTAAGGTTTAAAAGTTTTATTCTAACGTAGCCTTATTGCTTTTGAATTTGCAATTATATTTTGTTTGAAGTTTGGAAAACTTCTGGGGTCTCATTTATAAAACTGTGCGTAGGATTCTTACTAAAAGTGTACTTACGCCCAAAACCGGAAGTTGGCGTACGCCATAAAATATTCTGATTTATAAAACCGTGCGTACGCACAGGTGCAAGCAATTTCCCCTTTATAAATCACACTCGTCCTTGAAGTTTGCGCAGGTGAATTTGGCTCATGTTCCGCCCACTACACACCCACTTTCCACCATAAATGGTCAATGCAAAGTACCTCAGCGTGTATTAAAATGAGCCAGCTGATCCATGTTGTGATCCATGAACAACGGCAACCGCAGGGAAGCGAACCAAAAAACGCAACTTCACAGAGGCAGAAATCGATGCATTAGTGAGTGAGGTGGAGAGTCGAAAAATTATTTTGTTTGGTAGCCACAGTAGTGGCGTGACAAATAAGAGTAAGTGTCGTGAGTGGCAACACATAGTTACCTCAGTTAACTCTGTGAGCGGGACAGAGCGGACCATGGCGAGATCAAAAAGAAACCATCAATGAACTGAAGGAAATCAGAACAACACTGCATAATTTGTGTGACATTATGTTCGACATTTCAAACACATTAAAAGAGCTTGTGAAAAAGTGAACCTTATTGTCTGCTTAATCGCTGCATGACCTCCTCACGGAGCCGTGCCCCGTGTTGGAACTCCCTGTGTCTGGGAGGGGGCTGTGGGTGAGGGTTGGCATTCCGAGGAGGGGGGAGGCCAGGAGGTAGTTGGATGCCGTGCCTCAGTGCCAGGTTGTGCAGCACGCCACACGCCCTCACGATCCTGCGCACCTTTTGGGGATGGTACAATAATCTACCCCCTGACGCATCCAGACACCGCCACCGGCATTTTAAAAGGCCGATGGCGCGCTCTACAGTTGAGCGCGCACGGGAGTGAGCGGTATTGAACAGGGTCTCCTCTGCGCTCTGGGGGTTTGGGAAGGGGGTCAGGAGCCAGCGCCGGAGGGGGTAGCCACTGTCCCCTGCATTTCAATGAAACAGTGTATCAGTGGTCTGCATCTGGCTATGCTGGTTGTCAATATAAAGTTATTGTCTTACCAAGAAGCCAGCCATCACGTACAGCGCCTGCCTGCAGTCTCTTCTCTACACTGCTTTGCGCTAGGATGTAAGAGTCATGTGTAGAGCCAGGCCATTGTGCAACTACATTTGTCAACATCATGTTGGATTGACATATGACTTGAACATTGATAGTATGCACATGCTTCCTATTGACATACATGAATTCATCGACATATGGGGCCCTTATAGCAATATGAGTGCAGTCAATTGCGCCGATTACATTAGGAAAACCGGACATTGCTGCAAATTGCCTTTTAATGTCGGCCTGTTCTCCTGCAATATAGAGAAATTGGATGTGGAAGAGTGTAGCAGGACGCATAGACAGCGGAGACGGGTTATGAACTCTTGCCGGGTTGAAGTCATGCACGCTGACCAGTGAGCCGAAATCACATCTGCGGTCATACAGCCAGAGCGCAAAATTAATTGGAGACATGGTGACAGGACCCCACGCTGCCACAAGAGGACTCTGGATGCAGTGTGTTGTTAATTCCCCACCTCTCCATCTGTGTCGCCAATTCCCCCAGCCTCCAAAACCAGCGTACGCATGGGTCAGAGCTGCCGTGAAAGGCCGCACATTTTCACGTCAAGTTTGTTTTTTATAAATCACAACCTTTGCGTGAAAAGAGGCGTACGCCAGTTTCAGGCCCCATTTTGTGCGTACGCAACGGTTATAAATGAGACCCCTGGTCTTTTAAGAAAAACAGGACATTGTGAGGAAGGGATGTCTAACAGAGAAGCTAGCTGATCAGGAAGCTACACTGTCTTTAGCAGGCATGATTAGTGCAAATAAGGGGTCTTAACTAGTATTTCATTAGATTAGATTAGAGGGAACCCTCAAACTTTGTTGTTTGGGCATGTTACGGCCCCTGCTTGTTATAGACAGCTGTGGCCGTTTGTGTTTAATTAGGGGCTGCAGAGCGCTGCCCGGAGTGGCGAAGGCCAGCGCCTTTGTCCCCTCCCTTGTGTGACTGACACCCCTCTGGACCAGTCAGGCTGCAGCCTACGGGGAAGCTCAGGCTGAAAAGGCTGCAGCTGAGGCAGGTCTGGAGGGGGAGAAGCCAGAATGGCTCTGGCCGCTCTCCCCCTCATGTTGTGCACCGGGTGTGTGTGTGTCGCGACCACCTCTTTTCCACAATGGGTGCTTTAAGTGTTTAGTTGTGTTAAGTTTACTTTGTGGTGATTGTTTTAGCGCTGGGCTAGGTTAGTGTTTTATTGTGTTGTGACGACGGTCACTTTAGTTTATGGGCCTGCTGCTTTTGTTTGGTTATAGTTTCCTCACCGAGTTGCGGTTGTGTCTTTGTGTGCACTCAGTGAGTGTTTGGTATAGGTTTTGGTTTGTTTCTTTCTGCAGGTCCGCTAACCCCAGCTCATCTTTATTTTGTTTTACAGGTTGTCCATCACTTTGCACGGGAAATGTAAATAAATGCGCTTTCATTTTAATGTACCACCTGTCCACGCCATGTTTTTTTTTGTTACGCCCTTCCATACCCCTGAGTCGGCAGGGCCGTAACAGGGCACAAATAAAATGCAAGTGCCTTGGTTGTAGAACACATGCTGCCATCAGGACAGTTTTATCTTCAGGGAAGGTCTTATTTATTTCAGCAAGACAATGGCTTTGTGAATTCAGAAGATATTACAGAAGTGGTTATTTACTATTCAGAGATTGTGAAATCTTTAAACATGAAATAGTTTTGACACATATTTATGTATTAAAGTAATTTAGCCAGCTAGCTAGCTTATAATAAAAATGAGATTTTCATATTTTAGTGCAATTTCACTGCCAGTGCATGCTTGTGGAAATCAAGCTATACAACATCTATATATATATATATATATATATATATATATATATATATATCCACACTACATCTGGTTTACTTGCTGTGTGAAGGCTCACAGTCAAGGTCAGCTCAGCATGGAGTAAATAGAAAATGTTTTATAAACTTACAAATTGGAAATTAAATTAAGAGTTGAGTAGCTATTAATAATCACATTAAATTTTCTGGAAAACATACTGGTACAGAAGAAAAGATGATTTTCCAAAAACAGAAATAGTTTCAGTAGGTATAAAAGACTTCAAGATTATTCTGTCTTCAGAAATCAGTGTATGCTGCTGTTGTGACATGTATTTCTGTAAAAATTACCTTAGGATGAGTCCTGGCTATTCTGGTTATTTTTCCACATGTTCAAGATGGATATTGAATCAAACTAAATAATAGATGTAATACTCAGCAAGTCTACTTTTTATTGTTTAGCAAACATGATATTGGAACACTCATTTGAGATGTTCTGTAATTCTAGTTGCTTTATAATAAACTGTATTGTAATTAACTACGTTGAGCTGGATTATAATTGAATTGGATAGTACTGAAACATATTTGTACTTGTTTACTTTCCATATAAATTGCCTTGAGATATTTGTTGTATTTGTTTCTAATACCTGTATTATAATTAACAAAAAAGAAAAAAAAAAGATTTATATTATAATGTACATACATTCATAGAGCTTTTGCCGATACCCTTGCACGTGTCTGTAACAAACTCTAACCAGTGTACCTTTCTCTGCCTGGTGAAATCTCGTACCTGAATAACATTCTGTATATCTCAGCAGTTTGATTTACATATCATGTTTTTTCAAATATTTTGTCCTTCACTCTCAGGTTTTACATCGGGAATCTCTCTATAATAAACATAGGGTAATCTTCCAGTATGCTTATGCAAGCAGTGATTTCGCACCATGCTAACAGGCATAGTAAACATTTTTGTGCCTTGGACATACTAATGCATTTCAGCTCTTCATAATCTACTTGTGTGTAGCCATGAGATTTCATTCAGTCTTGAAATCCTTTTCCATGCCTTTTTATCATTTTTTTTTTTTTTTTTTAAATCAAGAGATTAAAAGTAGTGGTGCAGCAATTGCATATGTTCTTAGAAAAAAAAGAGTACTTTTTAAACACAAATAGCAAAACATGAATACAACTTAGACGAAAGGATGATTAAAAATAATTACACTTTCAACAGCCTAGAAGATGATGATGCCTCATGTGGGAATTTTGCAGTTTATTGCGCAGTGCTTATTTCTTGCTCTCAAGGCTGTTAATGCTGTTAGTAGTATTGGCATGGAAGAAAATGGTTGAATTTGCTGTTTGATTAACCTCACCATATTTATATTTCACTGAGACTCAAATGTCAATCAAAATGTGCAGCCTCAGTACACATTATGTCTGCGCTTTTGAGTATTTTTAGGTTATTTATGTGTGAGTTTGAAGACAAAGAGCTCAGAAACATTTGTCAAATCATAACCACAGTATTTACAGCCTCTCATGTGTCTTTATTTACTTGATATCTTGCCAGAAATCTCATATTTGAATACACACAGACCCAGATTAACACACATGCACACTTGTATTATTTATACTCCTGTCATTGTCTCTTTGTTCTCATTATGCTTATGGTCGTCTGAAATCCCAGACGCTGAGAACTGAACCTTTCAAAGCTTAAAGCCCCCGTCAGAATTCTGTTAGTGAAAAATGAATCGAGGTACATTACAGCTGCATGACTAAATTATAACAGTATGACTGGCTTTTTAGACATCTGTCTCCAGATTTGTATTATGCACGCTTCTCCGGGGCAACCTCTGTTACTGTATACTGTTGGCTGTGTGTTCCTAACCCCAGTCAACTTGTTGGCTGTTTAAGAGCAGAATTATAATTAATATTAACTAAGGTATATAATTTGTAATGAATTTTGTCTATCTCAGGATGACGTTAAGCCTTAAGCGCCCCTCATGCACATACTAATAAACCCCCTCACCAGCAGCATTTCTATCATATCAGGCATCTAGTTGAGAGGGGTATTTTCTTAGCCCCATTTCCCTCTAAAGTTCACATTTGGTCAGTGTTAATCACTTTGTCCATCTCACTTGTGGTCAATTAACACCAGTTTGTGAATTGCTATACCCATAGATGTTTGTTAAAATTATGCTTTTGCTCTAGGTACATTTGTTTTTTTGTGTTTTTTTTTTTTTTTTTTTTTAATATATACCTTTCAGCAGACCAGACCAAAACAAGACAGGCCCCACGACAGAGTTCAGGGGGGACCACTTGGAGGTGGAACAGACAGCAGGATCAGGTCAGGAGGCCGGCCGGGGGGCCAGACGGACCGGGGCAGAACCTCCGGCGGACGACCCGGAGGTTGTGAAGACTTGGACCGGACCTCTGGAGGACAGGCAGGCTGGATCTCTGGCGGCGGACGGGCAGACTGGATCACTGACGGACGGGCAGACTGGGTCTCTGGCAGCGGACGGGCAGACAGGATCTCTGGCAGGCAGGCAGGCTGGGTCTCTGGCAGGCAGGCAGGTTGGATCGCCGGAGGCGGACGGGCAGACTGAATCTCTGGATCGGGCACCAGTAGCGGGTAAGGGGCGTCTCGGCCTGAGACCCCCTCGGGAACAGGAACTCGAGCAGGGTGAGGAGCGTCTCGACCGGAGACCCCCTCGGGAACAGGGACTCGAGCAAGATGAGGAGCGTCTCGCCCGGAGACCCCCTCGGGAACAGGGACTCGAGCAGGGTGAGGAGCGTCTCGACCGGAGACCCCCTCGGGAACAGGAACCCGAGCTGTGGACAATAAAGGTGCCGACACAGGGGAAGAAGACCTGGACACAGACGTGGGACGCTGCGGCGCAGGGCAGGACCTCGGAGCAGGCGTGGGACGCTGCGGGGCTGAGGAGGACCTCGGAGCAGGCGTGGGACGCTGCGGGGCTGAGGAGGACCTCGGGGCTGGCGTGGAACGCTGCGGCGCAGGGCAAGACCTCGGAGCTGACGTCGGACGCTGCGGAGCTGGGGAGGACCTCGGGGCTGGCGTCAGACGCTGCGGAGGACCTCGGGGCTGACGTCGGACACTGCGGAGCTGGGGAGGACCTCGGGGCTGGCGTCGGACACTGCGGCGCAGGGCAGGACCTCGGAGCAGGCGTGGGACGCTGCGGCGCAGGGCAGGACCTCAGAGGAGGAGTGGGATGCTGCGGAGCTGGGGAGGACCTCGGAGCAGGCGTGGGGTGCTGAGGCATTGGAGGCGAAGCTGGAGGCCTGGGCCTGGGAGCCCTTGGCGACACCCGTGCCCGTGGAGCTGATGGCGTCACTCGAGACGTGGACCGAGGAGCTGGTGTCGACCTCCGAGACGAGGCCCGCCCCAGTGGCCTGGGGCTTATCGCCAATCCAGTCCCCCAGAAAGGCGACCACTCTGGACAGTCCAGCGGCTCTGGCTCCGTGTCCAGTCCTAGAAGCAGTCCCACCAGTTCGCTTGATGTCATGATCTCGAGGGGCTGCCGCCCCCGGTGCCTGGACGTCCTCCTCCTCCTGGACCTTGTAGGAGGAGGTTCAGGAAACAACAGGTCTGGCTCCCCCACCTTAGGGAAGCAGTCAGCAACCTCAGAGCCGTAATACTGACAAATAGCCATCAGACCTGCTGGGTCCATGTCTGGTTGGATCCTACTGTCACGAGTGGCGGGCGTCAGAGGAGGTGAGGACCCAATTGCAGGCAGTCAGGCAGGAGGCAGATTCGGTGCAGGTAAAAAGGTTTATTTCCCAGGATCCAGAACAGGTAAAACATAACAAAAACCAGAGGGAACAGGCAAGGGTGAAATGATGATGAATGGTCAGGATCCGACAAGGAACAACAGAAAACCAGGGGTACTTATACACTGAGGGAGTAACAAGACACAGGTGAAGTGGATGACTAATCAGACCAGGTGAACTAATGAGGCAGGAACAGAAAACCACAGCACACAAGGGAAAAACTGAACATGACCAGAAATCCATAAACATAAAGTCCATAACAATTGACATTCAGATGAGCACAACTTTCTTCTCATGGGGCTCCAAGAAGTACTGTGTGATTGGTCGGACATTTTAGGTGGCCGTGGTTAAGGTGAAAAAGAATGATGTGGAAAGTTGTAGCTTCCACGTTTCCACTGATGCGAGGCTAAATGGATAGTTTTAATAAACAGCTGATTGAGGTGGTGAGAAAGTAAGTAAATGTATACAAAACATAGGTTTTAAAGACACAGACACCGCTGTGTGCACAAACCTGCCCTGCCCATACAAAGTTTCGAAATAAATACAAAATAACCTGAGGGGTATTGCACGAAACCAAGATAAGCGATTAAGCCGGGATATGTTGGTTATCCTGGCTGAATTTAGCCCTAAGTCGGTTGCATGAAAGCAGCTCAAACTCATCCCGGCCAAGTTACTGTGGTGATTTATCCGCTGCAGCTAGCCTGCTCCAGACCAGGCTAACTGCTCAGGCTAAGATTAATCCTAGCGAGTCACCTGCATGTCCAACGTCAATTCTATGAGGAATTAATGTGTTTTACAGCATGTCCATGGTCTTCCTAAGTATGGCGCGTCATTTTAATCATCCAGTATTAAAATATTACATATACAGTCACTGTACATTTAATCGAAATCTGTTCGTAATCGCAACAGCCTTTTTATATGGATTCGAGTTGTAGTATTATTATTCTGTTCTACTCTACAGTCATTTAGCAGACGCTTTTATCCAAAGCGACTTACATTTGAGAGTAAGAACACCACAAGCATGAATTCAAACAAGATGGGACGTCATAATTAAGTGTTAGTCAGACCGCTTTTGAGTCCAGTTGGACCCAGGTGCTGTCGTGTAGTGCTAGTGCAGTGCATATAATTTTTTTTTTTTTTTTTTAGTCATTTTATTTAAATACAGGATCACGATTTCATCACACAAAATCAACTTGGTCATAAGTGCATGATTTCATCAGGCCAAGTGTTATATTGCTATGCTAATGAAGACTGCTCGTCAAATTGCTGTCAGAGGTTTTATAAATATGTGTTTTATTGCATTAATTGAAATTACAAAACACAGCGGATGAGGTTACAAAGGTGTATTCAAAGAAATCCGTGACGAGGGCAATGTAGAATATTCAGGTCCAACTCCCCTTCACCTGTTCCCTCTTCATAATGGCTTGCCCTTTTTCGGAGGATGTGCTGGACGAGGAAGCCCGCATCCTCAGAAGAGCATTCAGACTTGAACGAGTCTTCGGGGACAGGTCACATCCCCTGGCCTTTGGAGATGACTATGTCATTGAGAGATACAGATTTTCAGTTACTGGATTTCCAGCAGTTTTCTGAGTGTCCGGCGTTTAATCTCAAGATTCAGCTCCATTCCTTGGAGCTTGCTCTTTTTGAGTCAGCTTTTAACATCTGCCAGCTCTATCTCTCTCTCCAGGGGCCCTGAATAAAGCGTTCTGACAGTTTGTGAGGTCTGTAAAGGAAATGTCAATTAGCACAGCAGGATTTGTGCATAACGTAGATGTACTTTAGCCAATACTCACAATGTTACCAGGCCGCTTAGGAGACTGTCCAGCATCCGGGTCCTGCTACACATTTTCTATTAGCACCACATCACTGACTTCATATCCTTCATGGAATAAATAAGCAGGCCAATCCCATAAAACTGACATGCCTCAAGCCTTCTGGGCTCCACTGACACAGTCTCCTCATCTGCAGACGTGCATTCTGCAGCTGCAGATGTGCCTTCCCCCTGCCGTATACATGTAGCGAGAGGACTCGGATTAAGATTTCACAGAACATACCAAGCCTGTGATTTCGAGACACTGTACTAACCGGATCATCTTCTGGTGGCTCCAAAAGTGTAATTGTGTTCCCAGACACTGCAAGGTTATCCAAAGTCAGACACTATATTATATTTGATTGTGTTCCATGTGCAGTAGAATTGAAGTACGTGATGTACCTTATATGAAGCGGACAGTTTCTGTGGCTGGGACAGAGTCAGTTATTGTCCCTCCCTGGATCCCCTCCATCACTGGCCTCCCTTTATTTAAATGGAGTGCCAGTTCCTCTGCTGGAGTCACATCCTGGCTTGGTGGGCCGCCCCCTGTGCCAGTTTATAGGCCTTTTTTTAACTGCTACAATCATACAGACATTGAACATGTCAGCAGACACCTCATCTATTCACCTCATTTGTTCACGGTTATCTACTTTGGAGTCACTTACCAGCCTGCAAAATGTTCTTATATTTAATTTTTTCTTGCTGCCAGGTCCTTTTATGGCCAGACAGGTTTGTCCTTTATGAAGGACAGAAAGATAAAATAGATAAAAACGTTACATGAGGAAAATAGATTAAATGACACATTGTGGATAATTGTTTGCACCTAATCATACTCTACATTTCCTGAGTAACATGCTGCACCTGCTTGTCACTCTTAAAGTATACAACAGTTAGTGGATTTGAAAAGTAACTCCTTTAATTGTAGCCTAATTATGACAGTTCCAGTGGAGCACTGTTCATTAATTGTACAGTTTTTGACTACTTACGCATTGAGCCGGTCGGCTATTGTCTGCCAGGCTCTCTCGCGTCCTTTACTTATGGCATTGGTATTGCCTTTTTTCCTTATAATATCCTTAACTTCGTCAGAGAACTCCGTCAGGAGCTGTTGTTCAGCGGCCGTAAAGTAGGACGCGCGACTTTTATCCATTTCCCCATCGGTAATTCTGTGAGCGATAGCGAGGTCTGCTTCAGTATGCCGTGCACACGCACTTATCCCAACTATCTTCACCTGGCTTAACCTAGCCGCACCTTCTCATCCTGGCTCAGCAAACGTGCAACCAATTAAGCCAGGATAGGCCGCGCAAGCTAGGTCAAGCTGGGCTTGCTCAATTATCCTGGATTTCTTTATTCTGGTTTCGTGCAATACCCCTCTGGTCAGTTGTTCATTGTACATAAAAACACAGACATGCCCTCTGTATTGTCCCTGCCCCGTCACAGACAAAGCTTCTCATAGAGTATGAAATAACTGGACCAATACAAACTTTTTTTTCTTGTTCTTGCGGATTCTACAGCAACAAAGCTCTAGTTAGCTAAGCCACATGAAGTGTTGTTACATATTTAGCCGTTTCAGCTCTGGCATGAGTGCTGCAAGCTGTAAAATCACTACTGAGACAAAGAGCAAGAGGTGCATAAAAGCAGAGACTAGAAATAAAGTAATGTGTCTCTAGCTCTATGAAAGATTCACACATTAAATAGGCTTCTTGATCTTTAAATAAGTATATTTTCATTATGCAAATTTTGGATGCTAAACCCTGACTAAACCTTGTGTGGTATGAGTGCCTTAAATATCTGCCCTTTTCCTTTAGTGGGTGTTTGATAACTGTGTTAGTTCAATATCTTGATGATTGTTATTTCATAGGAAGTTTAACTTGCATGTCCTTTACATTCTTGTTGCTGGGACATGTAAATTTCTCCATTGTCAGATCAATACAGTGTATCTTATCTTGATGGCTTTGCATGACCCATAACTTCACTGTTTGCAGAATTTACACAAATCTAAAAAGTAACTTTAAAATTTTACAGTGTTACTTTGACTTTGTCTCACTCCATCATTGTCTTGGTGTAAGGTTGAATATTAAAAAAAAAAGAAAGGAAAAAAGACCTTGTCTCAGTTTTGATAAGTTGTAGTCTGACAAATATTTGTCCCATTCCGATGGTCTAGACTGTTAGTGGAATTATAATTCATAATTACATTATAATTATATAAATATATATATATATAATATGTCTGTTGAGAATGTGATGTCCTTTGAGACCCTGTGTCTGGCCTTGGTTGTCACGATGGTCTTTGCCACTCAGGGACAGAGTGGCAAAGACCATCCTGGACTTCTAGACTCCTGTTGTCTGTTGTGTTGATGGTATCTTATGTATATAAAGGGAACCATGATTACTGGCCATTGTGAAGACTCCTTAGACTCCTTTCTACTGATTGTTGCTGTTCTAATCATAATTAAAAACATGTCTTTTGAAACTTTTACGTCAATTCTCATTATTTCATTGTTACGTAAAATTTCAACAACAGGCTACATAAGTAAAAGAGGTCATTCATAGTGAAGCAAAGAGAAAATTATCATGATTTTTTTTTTTCTTTTAGTTTAAGATATTTTTGTTAGGGTTTGATTTTTTAAGCATGAAGCTGTGACACTGGTGCCATACGGTTATGTTAGCAACATACCCCTATGGCAATATTTGGAACTTTTCCCATGTTTTTTTCCCAGCGTGGTGGTTTTCCCAGCCTAAAATGCTATGCAAAACCACACAAGTGTATACTAATAACAAATGCAGTGTTATTTGCAATGCAAATGACACTGCATTTGCGATGCATATTAATTTGCATTGCACAATTATTGCATGCTAATAACATACAATGTTATTTGGCATGCTATAATTATGCCTTTATATGACAACAGGATGTTTTGATTAAAGCAGGTAGCTTCTCTGAAATAAAAATTTCTACAAAGCCAAAGAACAACTGCGTGGCACCAATAGGCAAAAGAGCAACTATTAATTAATATAACAGATAATTTAAGTTTTTGTTCTTTGAGACATCAAATTGTGGCTGATAGAATATTATAATTCAGTAATTCCTTTCAAAGCAGTTGGTTGCCCTTCATGAATCTAGCCTGCTAGAGGTCTTCCTTCCTTTTTAAAGGGAGATTTTCCTCTTTATTGTTGCCTGTCATCTTGTGCATGCATGTGCCAGAATTAAATCATATAGAAAATTCATGCAATTTCTTGTCATTAACTATAACTGTCAGTTATCATAAACTAGGTTAATGTAGATCATACAGTGGATTTGTTTCAATTGCATTATAACTGTACTATAATGAATTGTATTGAATTGAATTGTCTAAAATGCCTTGAGATGACTTTGTTGTAAAAGTGGTGCTGCAATTAAATGAAACTGAGATGAATTCAAACTTTAATAGCATAAAAAAACTAACAACATTGTAAATCATCATAACTGTGAACACTTATAATGAAGAATAGACCAACCTCATTTCAGAGTCTACAGCACTTTTTGTATACAGGCAAAATGCCATGTTGGCTCACTTTTAGTATTTAGTCTGAAATTCATGCATGAGAGGCTCTTCCCATATTGTGTCTTCAAAAATCATATGCAAGCCATCTCATCACAGCTCAGAGTTTGAATCAAGGTCTCTCATGCGCACACACACACAGACACACACACGCACACACTCCTAAAAATGCTAACTCACTGCTTCTTTGCTTCACCATCTTGATTGCCCTCTATCCTGTCCATAGGGATGTAAATGGAAGGATATTACAGCATGTCTCCACATCTCACTAGGTATGCAATGGGAATATTTTGTTATTTAGTTCAACTTGTATTAGCAGGTACAGCAAGCCCTTACATACACACAAACACAGCACCTCTTCTTTCCATGGTATGATCTGACTGATGGGAATTTTAAGTACTTGCACTTGATTTTCTTTTTTTTCCTATGAAAAAACATGTTAATGCTGGATACATGCAGGATAAATGAGATTGTCTTTGGATATCTGAAGTTAATCTTCATTTTTAAAAGGTCTTTGATGTGTGACTTGAAAACAGCAGGCCATAAAGAAGGACAAGGTTGTGTCCTTGTCATCTTTGTAAAGGATATGGTTCAGCAGATTTTCTCATTAGTGCTCAAGCACTGTCATCTATAAAAAAAATAAATAAAATACTACCACTACTTTTTGTGCTTGTTCCACCCATGAAATTGACAAAATCTCAAACATTATTACTTTGAGACTATTTTATTCAGGTCTGCAGGAATGTATCCTGGTTAGAATCTCCTGAAAAGACTTTTTTCATGCCTGATTTTTTGATAAACTGGCATGTTGGTGTACCAACAACCCAGGAAGGGAGGAGGTCACAAATGCTGCATTCAGTAGACAGAATAACCAGCTGAGGAGATAATGCCATAAGGAAAAAGAACTGGAGGTAATGCAAGGTGAAAGAGAGTGGGTGTTTTTGTAGAGAGAATTAAAGCAGTGGGATAAACTGCTCTGATAAACTTACAGACAATTCAAAACCTTAAAAATATTAAGAAAAATGAGCACCGGGCCTGTGTTCAGCTGATTTCCAACATTCTGGCTTCATTTTTGGACCATAGTTGTGAATGGTAATAATTTATTATTTACCCACTTTAGAGATGTTATATAATTCACAGCCAAGTTCTTTTTTTTATCTTTATCATTCATCAACACATAATGTCTTATACATGTATATTATGTATAAATTGAGAAGTCATTGTAAATTGTAATTTCTTTTTCAAAATATGGTATGGCATCCAAATCTGATAAGCTGTGGTTTGTTTAGTAAAAAGTTTAAAGACACGACTTCCATAGGCAGACTTTTCTTGGAGGCAAAAGTCACAGTGAATAAATACCTTTTGTACAGATGAAGAATCATTCAAACCTGACTCAAAACTGGTCAGAATCAACAAAGTCAACAGTTATTTGTTAAAGTTAAAGAGAAATGCTAATAACAATAACATCTATTTGGAAGAGGAATGGCATTGAACTGCTTTGTCAAAACTATGCCACATACACGTAGGCTAGTGTTTTACCTTTATACAATACAGTCTTGTGGGAAATCGTGAAATAGTCATGTAAATTCACACTAGCTGTAGCTATTGTTGTCCATGAGACATAAGGATGTGCTGTAATGTGTTTTCATTCAGTCGCCCTTTCCTGACAGGATATCAGATATCAGACTCTGCCTTTTGGGACTGTTATTTCGGGTTGGGAGCTATTGCAAATAAAATAATGTGTCTCTGGTTTATTTGCATTGCTATACAGCCAATACCATTTTTATGAGTTTCGTTGGCCATTTCCTGAAGAAGGAGTAATAAAAATCCGCTAAAAGAGAGGCTTGCAGCTCTAACCAGAAAATTATTAATTTTTAAAAAAATGTTTACATAATATCCCTCTCTCTAAAAATTGTGCCTTAAAATCACCTGATACGTATATCCATCTGTAATCCACATACAGCATATACTATATGCTAAGTATAATGCTTACTCCTTTATTTATTCTATTTTCTGACCTTATGTTTTGGCATCTTGCCCGTTTGCCTTATGTCAGCCTTGCCCTCGCTGCCTGTTGCCTATGTGTTATCTGGATAATGACCAAGTTAGTGTAGGTTGTGACCTCTTCTACTCTGATTTTGCTTTTTCACACTCACTCACCAAGTGTTAGATTGTTTCAGCCAGTAACCTTAATGGGATGAATCACTGCATCTGAAAATAAGATCCAGAAAGGGAGATCTCTTCATCACTGTTTAGAAAAAAATGCCACCCCACTTATTGTAAAATATATCTATAAGCTATAATTACCTAAAACACACTTTTTTGTGTGTGTAGATTGGTTAAATTGACTGTGAAACAAAATGTTGGGGTAAGAGAATGATATAAATGGTTAGATGATAAAGAAAGAAAGATTATTGTGTCAAGTAAAAACCAGAGTCTCTTGTGTGTTGAATATGCTCTGCTCCATTCTAAAACTGTTGGTCTACATTCAGATCCAGTTTCACCCCTTTTCTTTGCAAACATAAACTCCTGAATTTGCAATGATTGTGTCCAAATTTAAATCGTCACCATCCATTGAAAACCGCAAAAAAAGTTAGCCTTGAGCAGATGTTTGGACCACCTCAGCTTTAAAACCATGAGGGAAATTAAATTAAATCATCACTGGAGAAATAGATCTTGCTCAGTCTGTTACAAATGTGAGCTAACTAAAGGTACATATGGATAGATAGATGGAATTTCTCCCACCCTCTAACTGTACCAATTGTATCTAGCTGAAGGATTTTCTTGAAAGACATTTTCAATTTATATACAACTGTACAGTGTCTGTTTTAATTTATTGATGTTATAGTAACTATATAGCAGCACTATAGAAAAGTGGCTCCATGCTGTATTCACCAATAAACTTATAAATGAAAAGAGCAACTTGTGTGCTTCCTCATCACCTCAACCAGCTTAAAATCATCTGTTCAATCTTGCTAAATCTTTAGCATCAGCAGAGAACTTTTTGCTTTATGTTTCTCCATATTGACCATACCCAGTTCAAAAATCCTAGGAGTCACATTCTGCCCTAAGCTGAAAGAACCCCCGATACCAGGGCTGTGAGAACTAAATAGTGCAATTTTGTTCTTGTACATTTTTTTTCCTGTTCTTGGAAAGCAAGTAACACCCTTAATTCCTATAGTCTCCAATAGCTGTATGGTTTCTGTTTTGTCCCCTTATACTATCTGACTCGCTACAAAGTTTAATTTTGCAAAGTAAAAACAGACTTTATTGTTTGACATGAAGTAGTATAGCATGAATTAGCTAATCAGTTTCAAGTCTAGTGTGGAAGACCCCCCCATGCTCCTTTAAATAGTTTAGAGATTAAGTTGGGATTTGTGGGGCGGCGTGGCTCAGTAGGTAGAGTGGTCGTCTTGTAGCCTGAGGGTTGCTGATTTGATCCTGGGCCCATCAGGCTCATATTTCGGTGTCCCTGACAGCAAGACCCCAAATTGCTCCTGATGGGTCGTGGTTAGCGCCTTTCTGTGTGTGTGAATGGGTGAATGTAATGTACAATGTAAAGCGCTTTGGATATCAATCCAGGTACAGAAAAGTGCTATATAAATACAGACCATTTGCCATTTGTGACCTGGGGCCTCATTTATCAAGCTGTGCATAGCAAAGCAAACTACAGGTGGCATATGTAAGGAAAAAGGGAAATGCACAAAAACTGCCAGATTTAACAAATTCCTGTTTTCGTTCATAAATCAGAATCAACTCTAAAGTGGGCGCAGGGAGCACCTTGCCACACCCTTGTGGTGGCCATAAAAGGTCACGTGAACGCCTATTTATTTATTTATTTTTTAACCTGTCCTGTCCAGCATCATAGCAACCAGAATGATAGTCTGGTTGCTGTGTTGTGCCAACCGAACAAGTTGAATGCCTATTATAAATATTCATCATATAATTTCCATGATGGCTCAGGAGGGAAAAAGAGGGAAGATGCAGATTTTTTCAGAATGTGAGACAGAGATCCTGATGGACCATGTTGGAAAACAAAAAAAAAGTTTTATTTGGTGGGCACGGCATGGGCATTACCAGTGTCAGAAAGGCAGAGGAGGGCAGCAGGTAGCAGATGCTGTCATGGCCATGTCAGAAGGCAAGACACCAGAGTCATCGGATGGTGCGGCTGGATATCTCAGTTGGTAGAGTATCCGTCTCCAATGCATGAGACGAAAGTTTGAATCCCACAGGGGTGAATCGCTGTGGAGAAAAGTGTCTGCTAAATGACAGCACTGATGCCGGTATAGTCACTTGTTTTAATTTATAAAATAAATATATACAGATACATCTGACATTGGTAGCAGTTTACTTAGTGTTAAATAATATATACACTCAGAGGAAGTCCTGCAGGTGCAGAGGGACACAATCACTGCTTTTAACCAGGGGGCCAAGGAGTTGCAGGAAATAAAGACCATCTGGACAAAAATTAGGACAACGATAAAAAAGCATTGTGTAAGAATAAATAAATAAAAGGAAATCCACCTCTTGTGTGTTTCATTAGCGTTGCATCACTTCTAGACGCTCCAGCCTCCAGTCTGCATCCCGCTCCTCTGGGTTTCACAATGAATGACTGAAACTACTACAAATGTTCTTTTACTGACTGCTACGTGCTGGCAGCAGACTGCCCACTTTATTTAGCTGGATGTATTTTATAACATGTAAGTTTTGTTTTACAATGACAGAACATATTTTAGTGGTTGAGGTTCTTATTAATATTGGATTGTGACAAATGTTTCACATTTCACAGCATTTCCTTGATTTTATTCTGTACCGTTGGTGTCACCGTTTCCAGTTTTTCTACATTATGTGCGTACGCCTGGGTCAGAGTTGCTGTGGAGGTAGGGACATTTTCATGTTAAGTTTGGTTTTCATAAATCCCAAAAGTTGACTATAGTTGGAGTACGCTGGTTTTTGTTCCTACGCCAGCTTGATAAATGAGGCCCCTGTAGACTTTGTGTTGCGAGACCATAACCTTGTTGAATAGACTGTATTCTAAGTATTACACAGATACACTCCTATCTTAACTGATTAGTTTGTTTATGCTGCAAAAGTACCCTGACTGCAAATATTATTGCTGCTGCAAAGCTGAAAACCTTTGATGAAAATATAATAGACAGCTCTGAAGATCCTCAATTCATCTCTTGCACAGTTGCTTTGTTCCCAATGACTTCACTGTAGAAACTGTAAAGAAAAATGTCCCTTTTTTTTGTGTAAAAAAATAAATAAATAAAATAAAGTATTTAGTTTGGCTCTATGAAAGGCAATGACACATCAAAAGACATAAATAATGAATGAAGTTATGACTGCTGTGCTGCATATGTAACTTCTCTGTGATGCTACAGTCGTCTGATTCAGAAAACTAAGACAATATTCTGCAGTTATTTGTTTAGCACAAGACAGTGTTTAATTTCAGGAGCTGTATGAGTTGGTATTATGATACTGGTGCCATGAAAATATTGTTTGTCTAAGATAAATAAAAAATAACTTTTCTTTTTTCACTTCATGTTTATTTACTTTTTTATCTTTATGCTCTGTCTTCATTTTCTCGCTCCTGGTGTTGATAATTCCACATTTTCTTTTAGTCAGTTCTATAAACTGGGCTCTTGGTACAGTGTGGCGTTCTGTAGATTTGGCTATCAACCATGTCATTTCTCTCAGTATCAGCAGGGGTGAGAATTCAGATGAGAAGTTGGAAGTGGTCATGCATCATTGTTTGTTTGTTTGTTTGTTTTTAATAAACACACAAATCAGGGTTGAAATATGATCTACAGTCTTTGAATCAGTGAGATTAGCTATCAGAGGAAAACATTTCACCAGTTAGATGACAACAAAGCATAAAACTGACTCCTGTGGTCCTGATATGCAGTTTAATTTGCCTTTGCTTTTTAGACTAACTGCAATGAAAAAGAAAAATAGGAAAATAGTGTTTCATGTTGTATCAGTTGGGTTTTTATTTCTACTTCTTTACTTACAATGCAACCGCCTGAAAGGTCAAGGCTTGGGTGACACTTTTATATGAAGCATTTGCAAATGCCATTTATTCACTGCACACTAATTTATAAAGGGTTTTATTAACTGGTTTCATGAACGTGATGTTTTACATATAATTTTTAGTTAATTATATCTTATTTGTAATACTTATAGACTTTAAGGACTACATTTTCAATTTTCTTGTTCTCGTACAATGACAGAGATTATGATTAAAGTTAAAACATTTTTTTGCTAAATGTAGGAATAGTTTGCATTATCAGACAGTAAATTGTTTTTGATTTCATGTTAGAAATGGCCATAGTCTGAAGCACAAATTCATTCAAACATTTTTCATGTAATCAAAGGGAAAACAGTAGCTGTACTTCTGGACAATATGTTACATACTTATATTCTTACTTGAGCCATATTACATTTCTAACATAAATAATATTGATGTGGCTTTTCAAAATGAATAAAATCTCATTTTCTTTTTGTATTTTCATGTTTTCCTTCCTGTGTCATTTTAATTTGCCTTTTAAATACAACTTTACAGCTGATTTGAAATCTGAATTCTTGTTTATTTTTTCCACTCTGCTGATTATTGTGAAAATCATGTCCCAATTTTGTGTTGTGAAGCAGACTGCAAACTCATTTTGCTTGTCTACAAGATAAATCTGTGTTAAATTCCTTTTTAATTTGCATCTCCATGAAAGTTAAGTTTTAGAAAGTCTCCCAATGCAGCCAAAAAAACATTTTTTTTTTATAGAAAACAAACTATGAAGTCAATCTAGATGTGACCTTTTGCATTAATGTCATTAATTTTATGCATAAGGACTGATGTTTCTATCAGTTGGTGCATAAAATAGCAATAGCGTGTAAATAAAACTGCTGATAAAGGCAAAACTAAAGGAAGCGTAGGGAAAAGGGTTACAAACTAAGCAAACCTTAGAGGGTTTGAGTCAGATTATGACATCTAGCATGCTCTATTTCTAGAGTTTCTAGGGCATTTTAACCTTTCGGCTCTTTGTGGGACTATGGTTGACTGTGAAAAATAATATCATTGACAGAATTGTGAATATGTTATTTGCCCTAAAAAGCACGTCATCTGTGCATGGGTTTTTCTCAGTATAGTCTTTTTATAGTCAGATTAGGTCATTTCAAAGCAAACTGTCATCCCCCAAATTATTACTACTTAGAAGAATTGTGCCATGAAGTTGCTTTGGCAAATATCTTTGTCTTTATTGGAGGTTTACATCTGCAGATGAAACAGTGGTTTTAAAAGTGACATTTATTGGTTGTGCAACCACTTTGTGTTTTGTTGTTTGTTTTTTTGTTTTTTTCTGACAGGCAGCCTGCTTTGGTCATGAGTAATGACTTCTGTTTTTCTGAAAATTTACAGCATTGTTGGAGTTTTTCCACCCAGTGAGCTCTGGCGTGTAGTGGGCTGTGAAGCAGCTGGGATGAGAGATGCCCGATGCCAGACTCTGGAAAATTGAAGATTGCCTCCTTTGGATTGGAAGCAAACTGCGACTGTACAGTAAGTCATAAAACTGGAGTATATTATAGTCTTTTTTAATTAAAATTGTGATTACGACCATGCATCATGTGGAAGTATTCCTGGAAAATCCTACTAGGAGGAGACCCAGAACAATGTGTGGGGGATTAAAGGATACGATGTGCATCATCTGGTTTGGGAATGCCTTGGGGGTCCCTTGAGTTTGAAGCTTCAAAAACAGGCTTGGGGCATGATGCCTGATTTATGTTGTCTGCTTCCACCTTATTCTGTTCCCAAAAGTGGATAATGTTTTGTTGTTGTACTGTAACAGTAAAGAAAAACTGTAATATTGCCCTGCAGCTGGACATACAACCACATGTGTGCCCAAAAACCTGAAATGAAGCTTTTGCTGCCAATCTGTTAGGTTCGATCTTAAAGATAGACAAGATATGGACTGTTTTTCTCATGATATTGTCAGAATCCATCACATTGATTTGAAGATGGAAAGAACCAAGATCAAAGAACTATGTTAAATATGTTGCAGTTAAGGCTGTCAAAAATAATGTGTTAACAGTGGTAATTAACTGCATTAATATTTTTAAGGCAGTTGACACATGAGAAGCCCAATACATCCTTCATTTCTCCATTATGACGGCGGGACATGGAGAAACAATATGGAACAAGATGAGCTGGCTGGCTCTATGAATGGATTTGAGAATAAAAAGAACATTGATGAAACAACATGTGGGTGTCACCCCCTTGGAGGGTGATAGTGTTTTAAACCTCACATTTTCACATTGAGAGAGTTCCACACCCGCACTTTTACCACATAAAAAAAAAAATCTTTTAAACATTTGAACGTAGCTGGTCTGCTCTGCAGCGTATCTTCTGTTGTTCCATGAATCCAGATGGCTGTCATAAAACAAAGTATTGTTTCTGGCAGAACCCTCCTTTAACACTGCAATTGATAGGTGGTAGAACGGATTTATACTTCAGTTATGCAGGGGCGGGTCTAGAAACATTTTAATGGGGGGCCAGGCAGGAACATTACAGGGAGCCAGATTAAGATAACAGCATTTGTTTTGGTTCAGGCTAGAGCATGTTTTGTCTGTCTTAAGTCTCTCAGTGGTCTCACTGGATACTAATCATCCGAATCTGGGTCAGTTTCCACCCAGCTGAGCTGACAACTTGGTGTCCACCCCGTGTACGAGTTCTGGAACTGCAACCAGCTTGCCATTCTGGGCTAGAATAGCATCCAGTTTATGATTAAGCTCCTGCAACGCCATAGTCTGATTGTTCGTAGCTCGACACACACCGGCACAGATATCCGACAGCTTGCCAGTGGCTACCGACAGTATCCGAAATTTGCTATATACCAAGAAACCGCCCGCGCCAAACAGCAGAAACCCAGTTATTATGAATCCAAATATAAGGATGTCGTCTGCATCCTCAAAGGAAAGAATCGACAGACACATGACCTTCCACACCCCCCAGGAATCCATCACGTATCCAGCTGCGAACGTTCCGCCAGGACAAACGGGCTCCCCTAAACCCGCTTTTCGGTTCGAATAAGTTTGGTCGATTGCATTGAGAGATCAGCTGATCATATCCATGGTTCAAGATGGTTCAGATTTAGAACAGAAATGCAGAGAGAGGCTCAGATAAGACAGGACAAGTAGCAGGGCAGAGTGGGGAGGGAGAGAGAAGAAAAAGCGTCTGCCTTTCTCAAGAGCAGGAAGTGTAAGTGTTTGAATATGTGTATATATATATATATATTTAATTAATGAATTAAATATAATTAAAGCTGTTAATTTTTTTTAATCAGCCGTTAAGTTGTTTTTTTGTTTTTTGTTTTTTTGGCTGGCCGCTGGTTTTGACCACAGAAACATGTTGTCCCTGTTTCCCTCCTGGGTTTATTAAACCTTTTCTGTCTGGAACTGCTCCCAAAAGACAACGAGAAACTTTTTATTTATTTATTTAATTTTTTTATTAAATGCGGTTTTAATTTAGGCAAGACAGCAAAGGTAAAACATCCTTTCTGACTTTTACAAATGTGCAGCATGAATCGGGCCTTCTTCCGCCTCTGTTTCAGTGAATCTTGGTCATAGCGAGATGAAACTTCCAGCTCTGTAATCTGTGAGATGTGAGCTTTCAGGAGAGGAGTCGTTTGTTCGTCTTCATTGGGAGACATCATCTGTGTTTACATATTTTTCTGACTTTGTGTAACTGGTCTTTTGTTTGTTGCCTTAACTGTGTTTGTTGGTGATAGAAATGTTTTTACTGAGCTGGTAGCTGAGATTCTGGACTTTCTGTGGATACTACGCACATTTATAATTACATTTACAGACCTGACACTACATCCAGAAACGAGATGTTAACCCCTTAACTCCCGGTAGCGGAGGCTGCAGGTGCAGAGGTGAAGCTAAACAGTCAAGCTAAAAATGAAAGTTTAGAAATTTTAAAGGCCAGAAATCTGGATAATGAATCACTGAAGGTGCATGGATGGAAATTGTTGTGCATATTGTGAATATTTCTCTCTTCTCACCATCTAGAAGCTGTGAGATTCTAATCCTGCTTTCTGTCTGTTCACCTGATGCTGATATTCATCACATATTGTTCCTTCTGTGTTTAGAAGGAAGCAGCTTCACATCTTTAAATTCATCCTGCTGACTTTTTACCTTTTAGTTAGTAAATCCTGAACATTTCATCCTTCTTTGTAATAAATATTTGATTTTATAAATATATATGAAGAAATATTTTAACTGTTGCCGTTTAAAGAGAAAACTGCTGCTAAACCTGTTGATGTGTTTAGTGTAGGGGTCTGCAGCCTTTCCAATCCAAAGAGCCATTTTTCCCTCTGCCAGCTAAATAAAACTCCTTTAGAGACGCAAATGTTACAAGACTCTTTAATTAATTTATAATTTTTTTTAATGAAGAGCCACCATAAGATATTTGTTATTTTTAAGAGCCACATTTTTTTTCCATCTTTAGGTTTTAAAATAAAGAAAAACATAAAACCTTTATAAAAAGAGGATAGACAGACTTTCTTCTAAGGGATATACATATTTGTGGAAAATGATGTAAAGTAAAAAGAAAAAGTCTCTAGTTTCCATCCTAAAGACAAGAAAGACAGATTAAAAAAATATTTTAGCCAAGTATTTAGAGGCATTTCGGAAGGTCCAGACATCCACTTGTGGCTCCAGAGTCGCAGGTTGGAGACCCCTGTTGTAGTGTTTGTAAACCAAAATTTTCTGCATTTTCTTTATATAGCAGTAGGCCTTCTTTTACAGAAAAGAGACATTTTGCGCGTAACAATGCGATTAATCGTGATTAATTGCAACATCATGATTTAAAATTTTTATCGTTGCTCAGCACTAAAAATAATAGATGACAGGGTTCTTCAACCCCAGTCTTTGATAGTGACTGCCCGCTTATTGTAGTAGTTTCACTACTTCAAAACACCTGATTCAAATGAAGCTGTTCTCCTCAACCACTTGTTCCCAGGTTCTGCACAAGCCTAAGCCATTTATATAGGTCAGGTGAGTGTAAGCAGGGAACCTGGTAAAACCTGCAAGACAGTAGCACTCAAAAAGCAGAGTTGAAGAGCGGTAGTCTGTAGAAAGAAACCCTGTGCTGGTATGTGTGCAGTGCTTTCTTATCTGCAACTTACCCACACATTTATTCCCTTTCTGTTGTTGTTTAATCATCTTAAGGACCTATTTTCTCTTTTTTTTTCTTTGTTTTTTTTCTTTTAAGACACCTCAAGAGGTGATGAAAAGTGTTATGTGATGAAGGTTTCTTGTTTTGCTTCAGTAATATTTCCTCAGCGCACATCCTCATGTTTTGCCAACAGATAGCATCCTTAGTTATAGGTTATAGGTACATATGCAAAAGAAGAGTCACAAAGCCACACATTTGCTTTTTTGTGCTCACCTACCTTCACTTAGCTTATTGAGTCAATGAACCAAGCCTTGTGCTTTAATACTTATGAAGAAGTTTGTCTCAGTTCTTGCATTTCAACAAACTGCAATCCCAGCCAATACTTTGACAATCCATGTTTTGTTCAGTACTTAGTGATTCCACATAAAGATATTAGTTTCCATTCATAGTCTCAACAAGCCTAGGTGTTGAGCTCTTGGTCTTACACATCCTAACATTTTATTCTGGAGATGTTCTCATGTCTTCGTGGTGGCATGGTCTCAGATTAAGTAGTCTTGGCTACAAAGCAGCTATTTCCAAATGACAAATTCATGTTGAAGCGTAGAATATGGTTTTGTAAAACATATGAATATAGCTGGGAATGTCTTCAAGATCATAACTTCATTATCCTAGACTCAGCCATGTTCTCAGTTTTTTCTTCAAACTGAAAAATAAATAGCTTTGAAACAAAGGTGAGGAAATATATTTTGCCCCTCTACATACAGTTCAACAGAAAAAACAGAAGTTGATGTAATAGAACTTAGTGTTAATGTAAAAGAATAGATGACTAATAATTCAAAGAATAGAACATAAAAACTACTTTGTAAAATTTGCAAATTAACAATTAACACAGTTGTTGACTATTGTGGCCTTGGATTGTAGCCAGTACAGATTTTATACAATATGACAAAGCTGGGGTTGCTTTTCATGATAAACATGGAGAGAGAAAAAGACTGTAAAGACCAAGAATGTGTGTATTTCACACCTTAAGGCAGGTCGATCCAAGAGCCTTGAGTTTCCTGCAAGAGCTATTCAGTGGGGGATATCAGTGTCCTTGTCAAGTTAAAGTAAGAGGGTGCAGCTTCTGGGAAAACAGACAATGCTCACTAATGTCACACACTGTCTTGTTCCTCTTTCTTTTTCTCCCACAGGTTTTAGTTTTCTGTTCTAAACTAATCTGCAAATGTTAATAGTTTTGACAGAACTGCTTACAAAGCCCTAACAAACCCATCATGCTATAGTGCTGACGGGGAGAGAAACTTTGAAAACTGCTCTCATGCTCCTCACGCACATCACACATGTCAAACTTCCATTTTCATTTGCTTTTTGTACAACAGTACTGGATAGATGTGAGTTATAGTTGCTTCTAAAAATATGACTTGTCAGGATAAAGCCCTCAAAGAACTCAGAGATGAGACTACCCTTTCCTCTGTACTGGATAATTTAGTTTTATTTTAATTAAATCAGGAATGAGATGCATATAACAATCCAAGCTGCTATATCTCTCAGCACTGTACATCATGATGCTACAAAAGTTAAGATCATATCTGTTTATTCAAGGGGGAATTAAGGTAAACAATTATTTTTGTACAGTGAATTCACAATATCCCCCCAAAGCTGGACAATTAAACTGGAAATGATGATGTCATCCTAGACTCGAGTTCAGATAAGGTTGTGTTGTGCTTCCAGCTGAACAGCAGAAAATATGCACACAATCAAGTATCCAAGTCACCATGTGTGCTGTCATTATGCTCTGTATCCCTTCCTATGAAGCAGCTCCAGGACATTTCTCTCCAACATGGCAGTCTGTCTCTCCATGATTTGTATATTTATAGCAAATATTAAATGCTAATTGCAGATGGATTTTCACTTTAATTTCAAATAACACTTCCATATGAAAATGAGAACCAATGAAAAATACTAATTTGCCACTTGGGTGCCACATGAAAAAGTTCCCCAAACATAGCTATCATTATACCTGGAGAGTAATAAATTGCTCAATGACTACCTCTATATTCTGAGATTTGAATGTCATTATGCTGTGTATCCCTTCCTATGAAGCAGCTCCAGGACATTTCTCTCCAACATGGCATTATGTCTCTCCATGATTTGTATATTTATAGCAAATATTAAAGGCTAATTGCAGATGGATTTTCACTTTAATTTCAAATAACACTTCCATATGAAAATGAGAACCAATGAAAAATACTAATTTGCCACTTGGGCGCCACATGAAAAAGTTCCCCAAACATAGCTATCATTATACCTGGAGAGTAATAAATTACTCAATGACTACCTCTATATTTTGAGGTTAATATGGGATTTTGACTTTGACTACACTATAAAGTGTAACAATGGTTTAATGTGATTTAGTGGATGGCGCTATGCTAGGTCAGCTATTGTAGCAGCTCCAGTATTCAATGTATAATTCCTGTGTTTTTGTGGAGTTTTTCTAAATTATTTTAATTCTGTTTTAGTTTTTTCATAAGTCACTTTACAGATTTTCTGTATTTTTACCACCTTTGGGATCAATAAAAGTGTCATCTTCATTATCTCTCCCTTCAAAGCTCCAGATAAAACCAGTTTAAGCAAAACAGGAACCAAAACATTTTCTGGTCTCCATATTGACCTCGTATCCTCGATAATATACTTTTCACCATATTTTGTGTGTAGACATGTTACAGACAAAGACATACAATTTATTCTTTAAATTAATGATTTGTAATTATTTTTGGAAGAGTCATGTGACTTCATATAAGTTATTAGGCAACCCTGTGATAAACAGTTATACAAGAAGTTGCTACACCATGACGGAGACATCCATGGTGCGACATTGATTTAGCAAAACAACACACCCATACCAAGATTCTGCTGCAAAGCAGGAACTATTTTGGGTTCATAAATTACTCTAAATAAGGTGAAGATGAAATTAATGTGTTGAAAATAAAAGCAAGATTTTGTAAAGCACATTATCTAATTTGTATAATTTCTCACATCAAGTTTCTTCCACAACCCCATGTAATTCCATCTTTATCAGATTTATCAAGTTAATTAAAAGTTCTAGAAATTCAAATCATTCCAGTTAATTGCACTTATTTAAGAAAACAACATTTAAACAAGCATGTTTGCAAATTAATTTTTTTTCTTCTTCTTCTTCTTTTTTAGTGAAGCCAAGATTTTAGAGTGTGGCACTGCATTTAAGGTCCGAAGCTTTGATTACGGCAGCATTCATTGTGTCATTGTTTTCATAAGCTTATGTCACAAGTTTATGTCCATCCAGTGTTGTATTAATTTTTCACCAAGATCTTGTGTGGATGATAGGAGAGTCTGACCACTGCATAGAGCCTTCTCCAACATATCCCAAAGATTCTCAAAGAGGTTCAAGACTGGACTTTGTGGTGGCCAATCCATGTGTGAAAATGTCTCATGCTCCCTGAACCACTCTTTCACAGTCTACGCCAGATGAATACTGACATTGTCTTCTTGGAATATGGTTGTGCCATCAGGGAAGAAAATAATTAGTTGATGGAGTAATCTGCTCATACACTATATTCAGGTAGCCATCTGACCTCCTTCTTTGGACACATAATGTTGCTGAACCTGGACCAACTGCAGCAACACCAATCATACACTGCCCTCACTGTCAGGGGGTGGTGTATGGAGCCAAGGAGTGAAGCGAATGGAGAATGATAAAGAACAGTTTATTGAATGTGCTGAAGAGATGCAGGGTTCGCTGGACGGACGGACTGGAGCGGGCAGACTGGACTTTCCGGGATGCAGGTGAAGTGCGGACAGATTCTTGGGAGAGAGATGTCAACAGGTTAGTCTCAGTTTTACACGACAGAATCAGACAACGTACACGACTGGTTACCACGATGAGTAGTATAATCCAGCGATGACTGGATGTCTGTGTGGTGGTTATATGGAGGTGAGGTGATGATCTGATGTCTTCCAGCTGCGCCGTCCTAATCGCGGTGACAATAGGCAGTCCAAATATGGGCAACAGGAAGCACTGATTGCAGATTCGCACGGGCCGTGACAGTGCCCCCCCCTCAAGGGGAGCCCCCAGGCGACCCACCAGCCCGACGGCGGTGAAAATCCCGGACGAGGTCGTGGTCCAGAAGGAAGGAACGCGGGACCCAGGACCGCTCCTCCGGGCCATACCCCTCCCAGTCCACCAGGTACTGAAGACCACGACCCCGGCGGCGAACATCCAGGAGACGACGGACAGAGAAAGCCGGACCACCGCCAATGACCCGGGCGGGCGGAGGGGGCCTGGAAGGAGGGACCAACGGACTGGAAGAAACAGGCTTGAGCTGAGAGACGTGGAAGACAGGATGGATACGCATGGACCGGGGCAGGCGCAGCCTCATGACCGCAGGACTCCGCACCTCCAGGATCTCGAAGGGCCCGAGGTACCGGGGCGACAGCTTACGGGACTCCGTGTGCAGGGGAATGTTCTTTGAGGACAGCCAGACCTGCTGCCCAATCCGGTACGGAGGTGCGGGAACCCTGTGCCGATCCGCACCACGGCGGTTCCGGGCCTCGGTCCTCCCCAGGGCTGTCCTGGCGGCGAGCCACAGCCGGCGACAGCGACCCAGATGACGCTGCACGGAGGGAACAGCGAGCTCCGCCTCCTGGTCCGGGAAGAGCGGAGGCTGATACCCCAGAGAGGCTTCGAAGGGGGAGAGACCTGTGGCTGAGGAGACATGGGAATTGTGAGCGTACTCCACCCAGCACAGGTGACTGCTCCAGGCAGAGGGGTTATCGGCAGCCACGCAGCGCAGGGCGGACTCCAACTCCTGGTTCAGGCGTTCCGCCTGACCGTTGGTCTGTGGATGAAACCCCGAGCTCAGACTGACGGATGCCCCTAGCTCCGAGCAGAACGCCTTCCAGACCCGGGACACGAACTGGGGCCCCCGGTCCGAGACAATGTCCAGAGGAATGCCATGGAGACGGAAAACATGGTTGGACATGATATCAGCAGTCTCCAAAGCGGTGGGCAGCTTGGGCAGTGCCACAAAGTGAGCCGTCTTGGAGAACCGGTCTATGATTGTTAGAATAGTTGTGTTACCTCGGGACGGAGGGAGTCCGGTAACAAAATCCAGAGCTATATGGGACCAGGGCCGCCCAGGAATGGGGAGGGGTCGAAGGAGCCCTGCGGGAGCTTGGGAGGACGTCTTTCCCCGGGCGCAGACTGGACAAGCCCCCACGAATTCCCGGACGTCCTGTCCCAGGGTCGGCCACCAGAACCTCCGCCTGATGAGGGCTGCCGTGCGTGCTCGGCCAGAGTGGCACGCCACGCGGGATGAGTGACCCCACTGAAGGACCTGGGAACGGATATTGTTGGGTACAAAAAGCTTGTTAGGTGGACCGGTACCTGGGTCAGGATGCGCTCGCTGGGCTGCCCGGACATTCTGTTCCACTTCCCAGGTGACGGCAGCGATTATACAGGATGCAGGCAGGATAGGATCAGGATCTGGGGACGGGCCTCCGGAGCCGAACTGGCGTGACAGTGCGTCTGGTTTCACGTTCTTGGTTCCTGGCCTGTAGGTCAAAGAGAAATTAAATCGTCCGAAGAATAATGCCCACCTGGCCTGACGTGCATTCAGCCGCTTGGCCGACTGAATGTATTCGAGGTTGCGGTGATCTGTCCACACGATGAAAGGCCGAGCTGCTCCCTCCAGCCAGTGGCGCCATTCATCCAACGCAAGTTTCACGGCCAGCAGCTCACGGTCCCCTACATCGTAATTGCGTTCCGCCGAGGAGAGGCGACGGGAGAAGAAGGCGCATGGGTGTAATTCGCCGCTTTGCTCCGATCGCTGAGACAGAACCGCTCCCACCCCAGTATCTGATGCGTCCACCTCGACCACGAACTGCCGGGAAGGGTCAGGCTGCGTGAGGACCGGAGCCGAGGCAAAACGTGCCTTCAACTCCTTGAAGGCGGACTCGGCGGAGTCCGACCAGCGAAACGGAGTCTTGGGGGAGGTCAATCCTGTGAGTGGGGCTGCCACCAGGCTGAAGTTCTTGATGAATCGGCGGTAGAAGTTAGCAAAGCCCAGAAAACGCTGCAGAGACTTAACGGAGTCCGGTGTGGGCCAATCCAACACCGCCCGAACCTTCGCCTGGTCTGTCTGCATCTGCCCGCTCGTGAAAACGTAACCTAAGAAGCTGACCGTATCCGAGTGAAAATGGCACTTCTCCGCCTTTACGTACAGTTTGTTTTCGAGGAGTCTCTGTAGTACTAATCGGACGTGTTTCTTGTGTTCTGACAGGGTTTTGGAATATATGAGAATGTCGTCCAGATAAACGAAAACAAACCGGTTGAGGAAGTCTCGGAGCACGTCGTTTACCAGGGCTTGGAACACCCCCGGGGCGTTGGTGAGGCCGAAGGGCATGACTAGGTACTCAAAATGCCCCAGGGGGGTCTTGAAGGCGGTTTTCCACTCGTCGCCCTCCTTCACGCGGACCAGGTAATAGGCGTTACGGAGGTCAAGCTTGGTGAAGATGGTGGAGCCGAGCAGTGCCTCGAAAGCAGAGTCGATCAGGGGGAGAGGGTAAGTATTGCGGACGGTGATCTTGTTCAGGGCCCGGTAGTCGATGCAGGGACGAAGGGTCTTATCCTTTTTGGTGACGAAAAAGAATCCAGCAGCCAGCGGGGAGGAAGAGTGTCGAATTATCCCGGCATCGAGGGACTCCTGGATGTATTTCTCCATAGTGACTCGTTCCGGCCCGGAGATGTTGTACAGTCTACTGTTAGGAAGAGAGGAACCGGGCAGGAGCTCTATGGCGCAATCGTACGGTCTATGAGGTGGCAGAGATGACGCTTTGAGTTTGCTGAAAACTGCGGCTAGGTCGTGGTAATCGGCTGGGACCGGAGTGAGATCAGGGACTACCGTACTGCCGGGGTCTGTGTCTGCTGGGGGAACGGCAGATCTGAGACAGGCCTGGTGACATTCTTCGCTCCAACCCATGATGGATCCGGAGGTCCAATTGATTTGGGGATTGTGGAGAGATAGCCAAGGGTGACCGAGGACCAGCGGGGAGTTGGGTGCTGAAATAAGCTTAAATTCGATTAATTCAGAATGGTTTCCGGAGAGCTTCAATCTGACAGGAACAGTGGTGTGAGTTACCTGGGCGAGGGTGCGACCATCCAGGGCTTTGGCTGTTATGGGCTGTGGCAGCGGTACCTGGGGAATCTGGGCTTCTTTCGCCAAATGAATGTCCAGAAAACTGTCTTCTGCGCCTGAGTCGATTAGGGCCTGTACTGTGTGAGACTGACCGGAAAGGGTTAATGTGGCCGGGATCATGGTCTTGGTTTGGGTCCGGCCCGTCAGAATCCCGACCTGAACTGACGGGCCTGGTCTTTTGGTCGAATGGGACACGAGACTCGGACGTGTCCCACTTCTCCACAGTACAAGCACGCTCCTGCTTGCAGCCGTTTCTGCCTCTCCATCGGGGTCAGGTGTGTACTACCCACCTGCATGGGTTCGACGGCTGAAGCAGAGAGGAAGGCCGGAGATGGTTCAGGTGGAGTGAACGAACCCCGCCCCAGGGACTGGCCTAGGGAAGGAGTCCGTCGGTCACGGGATCTTTCACGGAGGCGATTGTCCAATCGGATGGCTATGTCTATCAACCCATCCAGAGTTGTCGGCAGATCCTGAGTGGCCAGCTCATCCTTCATGGTATCTGTGAGACAATGTAAGAAATGGTCCATTAATGCAGCAGAGTTCCATCCTGAGTCGGCAGCCAGCGTCCTGAACTCCACTGACAGTTCTGCCACGCTCTGATTCCCCTGCCGCAGAGAAATCAGGCGTTTGGCCGCCTCTCGGCCCCGAACTGGGCCGTCGAAAACCTTTAACAATTCAGCCGTGAAGGTCTGATGAGAAAGAGTGTGGAGGGGCGTGGTCTCCAGGAATGCTTCCGCCCAAGTTAGTGCCCTGGCAGTGAGTAGTCCGATCACATACGATACCTTAGAGCGATCTGATGCGTACGTGTGTGGTTTCTGGTCGAAGATGATTGCACACTGGAGTAGGAATCCCCTACACTTCCCCAACTCGCCGGAGAAAGGTTTGGGATCTGGGATGTGTACTTCCCGTGCTGGCGTGGGCGGAGTCGGCGCCGGGACAGGCTGAGAGGCTGTGGGAACTGAGAGCTGAGAAGGCTGATTAAACAGGGCTGACAACGAACGGGAGATATCATCTAATTGTTTTTGTAAGGCAAGTTGTCCTTCTCCTAGAGACCGGAGTACCTGAGAATGTTGACCCAGTAGCTGTCCTTGTGCAGACACGGCGTGATGTAGGTCGCTTCCGGGTTCGCTTTTCCTGGCGGCTTGCTCCGTGGGATCCATGTTTTGGCTGGATTATTCTGTCAGGGGGTGGTGTATGGAGCCAAGGAGTGAAGCGAATGGAGAATGATAAAGAACAGTTTATTGAATGTGCTGAAGAGATGCAGGGTTCGCTGGACGGACGGACTGGAGCGGGCAGACTGGACTTTCCGGGATGCAGGTGAAGTGCGGACAGATTCTTGGGAGAGAGATGTCAACAGGTTAGTCTCAGTTTTACACGACAGAATCAGACAACGTACACGACTGGTTACCACGATGAGTAGTATAATCCAGCGATGACTGGATGTCTGTGTGGTGGTTATATGGAGGTGAGGTGATGATCTGATGTCTTCCAGCTGCGCCGTCCTAATCGCGGTGACAATAGGCAGTCCAAATATGGGCAACAGGAAGCACTGATTGCAGATTCGCACGGGCCGTGACACTCACAGGTTTGTACAGGTCAGGGTTCGGCAACCCTTACCACTCAAAGAGCCATCTGGACCTGTTTCCCACAGTAAAGAAAACACTAAGAGCCACAAATCCCTTTTGACCTTTAAAATTTAAAAGGTTACTTTCAAGGAAAATATCCAATATCTATTTGAGTCCTTGTAGCTACTTATGATAAATCACCAAACTTAAATTATCCGGTACCAAAACAAAAATGCTGTCTTTTCTCAATGTGCCATCTGATGCATGCAGTCAGTGGTCTACCCGAAAAATAAAAGGACTATTTCACTGAACAATGAAAAAATATGAATAAATTCAAAATAATAGGTGATTAAAATATGTATCATGGTTGGTTAATGTGATTTCTGCCCCTGAACTTCAGCCTACAGCGTCTGGACATCAGGGCTGTATGCCGTGTCCTTTATCTTTACTTAGGACTGTAAGCTATTACTGTGAAGCGTGCACAATGTTTGCTTTTGGTTTTCAATATCACACCATTTGTGATTCTGCGAAAACGGCCCTCTGAAGGTCTGCTGCCAAGCGTTTAAAACTTGAACACCCTGCCAATGCATTATATTTAGGATGGGTCGAGGCTTAGGGGAGTGACAGGGAAGTGTGAGCCCTTTGCTGCTCAAGAAAGTTTTCACTTCTTTCAGACATGTGGCAAACCGTGAAAATACATTTTAATATTTTCAAAATCCAGGGAGACGCATCAGAGGGATGAAAGAGTTGCATGTGGCTCCAGAGCCATAGGTTGCCGACCTCTATTCTCACTTCATCTGCCTCTCTCCTTACCCTGATGTTCCCATCTCTCTAGAACAGGGTAAATCTAGACTCACCAGATCACACGACCTTCTTTCATTCTCCAGAGTCCAATCTTGGTTCTCCACTATCCTTCCAGTTTTTAATAATGCATTGGACAAACTTAAAGCAATTTTAATAGCATCTACAGTTTCCTTAGATGTTTTCTCTGCTTGATGCCAGTGATTTGACGCTTCTTAAACAGACCAACATCTGTTACAGGACCACAAAGCTGCGTCGTTCCACAGTGTTGTTTAAGAAATGAGTAGCTTCTCATTGCAGTAATTCGGGTTAAATAACTTGTTTCACCTTATCCTTCCTGTTTGACTTTTTGTCTAATTTAATATATTGTCTAATATATATATATAGTATGTTGCACTAGAAGGAAGACCCAGGAAAACCCAGGACACACTGGAGGGACAACGTCTCTCAGCAGGCCTAGAAATGCCTTGGATGAGCTAGAAGATGTGGCCGGGCCTGATTACGCTGCTGCCCTGCGACCAGATATCGGATAAGCTGTAAAAAGACATAAAGTAGAAGAGACACTACGGTGTTTTTGCCAAGAAATGTTGCAAACCCAAATGTTTGTCGTTTCTAGAAATGTTTCTTTAGATTTGACCAGTCTTCCCTTTGTTGTCTTTTGTCTAAGACAACTAGCAGGCCAACAAAGGAAAGTGGTGAAAAAATTATTTTAAAGTCATGTCAGTCAGTCAGTAAAAGCATAAAAAACACACCAATGAAACTGATCTTTATTGAAGTTTTACAATTGTTGCTGCCTTTTTCCTTTTACTTGTGTGAAAACAAGTCATGAACTACAACAGAGATTTTTGACAAGAAAGTAGAGTTAATACAGCTGGATCTGAATTTCTTTACATTGCAGAATGGGTTTCTATTATTGGCATATTTCAGTTACTCATAAAACCATTACAAATTTAATCATGCCCTACTACTAGGGGTGCAGCATCACTGCTATTTTCTATTTTCTTGGCATCTCATATTTTCTACATGTAAGCATCCTGTAAGAGTGACATGATTTTTATCTACAGCACGATTGGCTTAAAATAACATAAAAGTAATCTGGAATATCAAAAGATGGGAACGTTTAGGAGATTTCATGTGATGTATGTGATGATAATGTCTGTTTGACATAAACACTTGAGATAAGAGTATTAATTGTCACCCATTGGGTACGTCTGATCATTGCACATACATACTACTGTTTACTCTATCTCTCTCTAGTCTTTTTCTTCACTTTTGTACCTCTCTCTTCCACCACCTTCAACCGACATATAGACACACACGTACACAATGTGCACACAACACCGCCTCCTTCTCATGTCTGGGCAAGGACACAGTGAAGCTGACTCATCTAGAATTGAGCTGTCATCTGTGTCACCTCGGGCTTGTGTACATGTCTGTGTGTTTTTTTTGTGTTTTCTGAAAGCGTCACCTTGGTCTGGGAGTGCACAGTGGGAGGTTACTGTCAACACGAACAAGCTGGGGTGTATGGGCAAAGACTCCTGTTTGGATCATCATCTCAGAGATGGAGAGAACATGACTAATATGCTGATATGTGTCTGTGTCAGAGAAAGTCCTCGTGGTTTTCCGAGCGCCTACCATCCTCCTACACACTCCCAGTGCATAAACACTCAAGAGCTTACAGGAGCAGAGACGCAGTGAGGTCGCAATCAAGAGGAATTACGACAAATTCATATCCATGTCCAAAAGGGGGAAATAATTCATGGTGGATTGAAATGAGTTGCCCTGAATGCACCCCACAGTCGTACACACCTGCTGCACACAGGCAACCCTGTTGAGCACTGCTTTTGTCTGGTCCCACTCTCTCACTCATTGGAAAGGTTTTCCCTTTGCATATGAGCATCTGGGCAACAGACAGGCCTATTAGCCCACACGGCCTTGCAGTGCCAAAATAACAGCAGCAGCATATGCCTGCGTAATAATTGCATTAATGTTGAACATGTCTCTCCAGGGGGTGTCTGTTTTTGAGGACTTGGGGGAAATTAAGGCTTGTTCTTGAAAGCATGAAATGAGAATTTAGTAAATGTTGGAATGGTGGAGGATACAGCTGATGATCACTAACTACATAGTAATGGATGATATTCTGTAGTTACAGTATCATCCATTATAGTTCCATTATAGTATAGTTAGTATACTTGTACTTCAAAACAAATGATTACCAACAGCATCTTAATGCTTACTTCTAAGTGTTGCAAGTTAGATTATTAACAATTATCATTTAGTTTCTGTAAGTGGAGTTATAATTTCTGTTTACCTACCTTTTGAGTGACCCAGTGTTTCCAGTTTATTCTTGCATACCTTTGTAATCAGCCAGTGAAATCTGTAAACTTGCTAATTCTTTATAGCACAACCCTTACCGATGGTCCAATGTGTCTGACGTTTGAATGACCTAAAGGGAATGTTACTACAGGAGCAAAGTCAAGCACCTGGCCTTGTGGTGAGAACAAAACAATCTGTCTGAACGAAAGAGGAAAAAATGGAGATTATTGTGGACTTCAGGAGAACGTGCCACCAGTATGCACCTCTGACCATCAATGATGTGGGTGTGCACGTCAGAGAGGACCTCTCCTGACCATCAACACCACATCACTGGCCAAGAAAGCCAGCCAGCGCCTTTACTTCCTCCTCAAACTGAGCAAAGCTAGAGCCCCGGCCCCCATTGTGTGCACCTTCTACGGAGGCACCATTGAGAGCATCCTGATCAATGGCATCACCGTGTGATACGGCACCTGCTCCACGTTCTACAGGAAGACCCTCCAACGCATTGTGAGAACAGCTGAGATGAGGTGCCTCTCTCCCCTCCCTGATGCAAAACATTGTGAAAGACCCAACCCACCCATCATGCAGCTTCTTCAGCCCGCTGCCATCAGAAAGGAGACTGTGGAGTCTGCAGGGCAGAACCAGCAGACAGAGAGACAGCTTGGTCCACAAGGCCGTCAGGATGCTGAACTATTTCTGCTATGCCACCCTTTTACACACAAACACACACCAAGGTTAGATATAGTTATAATTAGTTTTAGTTTTTATTTCATTTTGACTTTTTATTTTCAAATTCAGTTAGTTTTAATTAGTTTTTAAAGGCAAATTTTCTAGTTTTTATTAGTTTTTTTTTTTTTTTTAAAATGCTTAGCTTTATTTTAGTTTTTATTAGTTTTAGTGGTAGTTTTAGTTTTTGTTTGTTTTTTCTAAATTAGGGTATGTAGCGACTGTCTGGTCCTATCATTTTAGTCGCTTTGGGTGTGGGGGATTCTGGTCCTAATGCGCTTCATTAAACCAATGTCCAGACGGAAAGGTACGTTTGGGGTGTGTTCCCATTTATTGAATGAATGAATGAATGACCATCTGAAGTCCAGGATGGCGGTCTACAGCAACAGGATGGATGGATTGCTTCGAGGTTATGACAGATATGGAGGTACAGTAGAGGCCGCGTGTAAAAGCATTGAGAAGTGGAAAAACATTAAGGAGCCGAGAAGTGATGAAAGCAATAAAAACTGTGCGACCTCCTGTCACCCGAGCACCCCATGCACTGTCATCTCCACGCCTATATGCACCAATGGTCGAGAAAAATATAGGTCACCTGTGCCATCCCAAACATAAACAAAGACCATCATAATAAACCTGAACCAAACAATAAACAGAAATAATGGCTACTATAGGGTGTTTGTCAGATGCAAAATTTAAAATAATCAGAATAAGCACTGTATAATAAAAACTTAAGATACAATTTTTTAAAAATTGTATCAGGAGAAAACATGTACAGCTATCAACAAACACAACAGCCCATAAGATAGCAGCCTTAAGTGGAAAAAAAAAAAAAAAAAGTGTGTGTTATGACCCACCTTTCAGGGGTATGAGGAAGGGTGTAACAAAGAATAAAAAACGTTGAGGACAGGTGGTAAAGGAAGCACATATTATTGACATCCCGAGAGACAACGAATATAACCTGTAACAAAAAATACACAATAAATCAAGTGTTGGGATTCGAGGACCTGCTGAAAGAAATAAAAACATACACCTAAAAACCACCGAGTGAAACAAAAGAATGGCCGTACAGAACTTGGTGAAACTAAAACCAAACAAAAGGGCAGCAGATCCATAAACTAAAGTGACCGTAGTCACAACAAAAACCAAACACTAAACACAGAACTCCCACTATAACAGAACAAACTAAAGGTGTAGCAAAGCTTAAACGAAACTGAGTGTAGAACAGTGAATCCAAACTAAAACAGAACCGGACTCCACAAAATGGTCTGCAACTAAACAGATCACCCACTCAAAGCACAGCGAACACCCAGTTAGCCCTGCTACCAAAACTCCTGTCAAAATCAGGATGAGACCACCTGCGCCAACCAGTCTCACCCTGATGCCACAAACACACACCCAGTGCACAACATGAGGGGAACACGGCCTGAGCCATTCCGGCTTCCCCCCCCTCTGACTGGCTTCGGCTGCAGCCTTTTCAGCCTCAGCCGCTAACAAGCTGCAGCCTGATTGGTCCATAGAACAGCCAATCAGAGGGGCGGGGACGGAGGTGTGCCGGCTCCAGCCACTCCAGACAGAGCCTCCCAAACTGGCAGCATGAGTCGCAGCTGCCAGCAATAAGCTGTGGCCGTAACAGTGTGCAATGCTACTTCTGAGATAAGTGTGTTAGTTAAAAATCAACATAACCAACATACTAAAGACACACATCAACATAACATGAATCTATTCAAGAGACAGTTCACAGTCCTTGGGAGCCAGGAGCCAAAAGGAGCTTAATCCGACCAATCATGAACAACCTGTGATATGTTCAGTGAATATAAACCTAGCAGAGCTCTTAGATCCAAAGACTCTGGTCAACTAGTCCAGACCAGAGTCCAGACTAAACATGGAGAAGCAGCATTTAGCTGTTATGCTGCAAACAAGTGGAACAAACTGCCAGTGGAGATTAAACTTTCCCCAAATGTAGACATTTTTTAAATCTAGGTTAAAACATTTCTTTTATCATGTCTATGCATGAAATCCGCACAGTAACTTTTTAACTCATCTGGCATTTAATCATTTTAATGTAATTTATGATTTTATTGTGATTCTTGCTATTTGTTGCTGCCTTTTACTATTTCTCAATATTTGTAATGCTTTTGTTTTGTGCTGTAGAAATAAACTGCCTTGCCTTCTATGCTAAGTGTACATAACCTACTGTCCAACATTGTAAACAAAAACTAATTTAAGCCTCTAAAATTCAGCTTTTCAAGATTTTGTGTGTGACTGTGTGTGTAGGTCTGTTTGCGTGTGTGTGTGTTCCCTCCCCATGCTGCTCAGCCTGGCTGAAGCTTCTCTTTCTGGGGAGGGGGGCAGAGAGGCTGCCTGGTGCAGGTACTCCTGGTTAGCCTTGTGCAGCTTTTCAAATGGACTTTCAGATTAGTGGTTTTTCCTTCCACATATTGTATCACCTGTTTCTTCTACAAGGCACTTTTATCTTTGACATGGTCATAACGCAAGAAATCCTAAATAGGACTCTCCTCGCTTTCTCCTAACTTTCTCTGTAGCATCACGCTAGCCGGCGTGGGCGGACACGCTGTTGACACATGACGTCACAACGCAGACACCTGACGTAATTCCGGCAGAGCAAAGTAAATAGATTTCATATCAACCCCGAGGGCTTATATATGAAATAAATTTACAAAAAACGAAAACAAAGGACATTTTTGCTTTCATTTTAGTTTGTTTTAGTTTCAGTTAGTTTTCATTTTTTTTAAAGTCTCATTTTTATTTTTATTTCAGTCAACGAGAATGTTTTTGTAATTCTTGTTTTCGTTTTTTAGTTAGTTTTCGTTAACTATAATAACCTAGACACACACACACACAAACACACACACATCCACCCTAGACTCTGACATTCCCATCAACGCAACTCACCATCAGGTCGACATGCTGAGGAACAAGCACACAGCCACTTCATTTTAACCAGACCATAAGCTAACCCAATCATTTTTTTTTTTTTTTTTGCACTATAACATAAACATGTATTGCACTGACTGTAATTTGCCTTGTCTATGTGATGTTCATTTATTCAGTGATAGTACTTGTTTTGTTTTTTTTTTTTTTTTGTTTTGGTTTGAGAGAACCGTAATTTCAATCCTCTGTTTATCCTGTACATGCTGCAGAATTAACAATAAAGCTGACTTTGACTTTGACTTACTCCACTTTCCATTAAACTCTCCTGGCTATTGATAACTGCCTGAATCCAGTTCAAGTCACTAACACTTTGACGCCTACAGAGACTTCAAGACCTTCACCCAGCATGCTAAACTCAATCATACAAACTTATGCCTCTTCCCACAATTTTTGAAGACTATTTTTTTCCCAAGGGAAACATGTCTAAGACTGGAACTTGCCTTGCTTATCTTTACATGTTTACATTGCTTTTTTTAAAATCTTTTTCTCTTTTTTTTATCACAATAAATAGGAGGCTTCCTTTGTTGCTGATTAACATACATTTTTATTTAAAAAAAAGTATTGCACAAAATGAAAGGCAATGGTTTATTACAACAAAACAGAAGATTGTCTTAGTATTACATAGATAGATAGATAGATAGATAGATAGATAGATAGATAGATAGAAGTACTTTATTCATCCCAAGCTGGGAAATTTAGGTGTTGCAGCGGTACAGTCATTTAGCAGTTGTGCTTCTAAAGGTAGCAAAATAAAAACAGTATAAAAAATTTCAATATCTACAAGACTTATACAAGGAGGTATTTAGCTATATACAGTAAGAAGTGAGAATAGCCAGCAAATAATATAGTCCAGTGCAATGATTAGTAGTGTGGTATGCGAAATTGAGCTTGTCTGTGCAAAATTAAATAGTTACACACAAAATTACCCAGTTACATACTTGACAGTTGTTTTCAATGACACAAGATGAGGAGTTTAACTGTGCAAGGTTGATCCAGTCAGTGCAAAAATTCACCAGTTACAACAGTCACTCACATTGTTATCTCTGACACAATGATGATGAGTTAAACAGTCTTATTCAGTGTCCTCCTCTCCACCACTGCTTCTAAAGTGTCCTGTCTGCAGCTAATGACAGAGCCAGCCTTCCTGATCAGTTTGTTCAGTCTGTTGGTGTCACTGGCTGCAGTGCTGCCCCCCCCAGCAGACCACAGATGAAAACAGGGCACCGTCCACCACAGACTGGTAAAAGATTTCCAGCATCTTGCTGCACACGTTGAACAACCGCAGCTTCCTCAGGAAGTAGAGTCTGCTGCAGGCCTTCTTGTACACAGCTGTGCTGTTGGTCTTCCAACTCAGTCTGTTATCGATAGTCACTCCCAGGTATTTATATTCCTCAACCGTGTCCACATCACTACCCAGGATGCAGAGGGGCTGTGGAGCTGATCCCTTCTTCCTGAAGTCTAACACCATCTCTTTGGTCTTGTCCACATTAAGCAGCAGGTGATTCTTACCCGCCCACTCCACAAATCCGTCCACCAGCCCCCTGTACTCCTCCTCCCGTCCACTACTTATACACCCAACAACTGCAGAGTCGTCAGAAAATTTCTGAAGGTGACATGACTCTGAGTTGTACTGAAAGTCTGTGGTGTATAAGGTGAACAGGAATGGAGAGAGCACAGTGCCCTGCGGGGCTCCTACATCACTCATCACCACATCAGACAGGACACCGCCCAGCCGGATAAACTGCTGCCTGTCTGTCAGGTAATCAGCGATCCAGGAGACAGAGGACCCGCCGACACCCATCAGCCGCAGCTTCCCACTCAGTAAAGAAGGCTGGATGGTGTTGAAGGCACTGGAGAAATCAAAGAATGTGACTCTCACAATGCCTCCACTACCATTCAGGTGTGAGTGAGCTCGCTGCAGCAGATAGATGACAGCATTATCCACACCCACACGTGGCCGGTAGGCAAACTGCAGAGGGTCGAGAGAAGGTTTCACCAGCGGCCTCAGGTGGGCCAACACCAGCCCCTCCAGCACCTTCATCACATGTGATGAAAGGGCAACTGGACGGTAATCACTGAGGCCAGATGGAGATGACTTCTTAAGAACAGGAACCAGGCAGGAGGTCTTCCAAAGTTGTGGCACCTTCTCCAGGCTGAGGCTCAGATTGAAGAGGTGCTGGAGAACTACAGACAGCTGGCTGGCACAGGTCCTCAGTATCCTGGGGCTGATACCGTCCGGGCCAGCGGCCTTGTGTCTGTTCACTCTCACTGAAAACAGACCTCCGCCAAGCCATTGTAATTTATTTTTTGTCAATGACTGTTGTCATTGTTTTTCAGTTAGAAGTGCAAATGGCTAAAACATTCCTATCCTCCTACAATAAAGAATCATTTAAAAATTCCTGGATCCATGCTGTGATTTGGATCACCTCCAAAATTTGGATTACCTGCAAAATCTAATCAGAAATTCTTTATTCCATTTCTGAAATTTCCTGAAAATTCCATCAAAATCTGTCCTTAACTTTTTAAGTTATGAAAAATCCTAACCCCATCCATCCATCCATCCATCCATCCATCGATTTTTGCTGAATTGTCTCAGAAATGCAGCTTCATTGAGACATGCATTTGTTTGATTTATGTGCATTTCAATCTGAGACTAAGTTCAAACAAATAACTTGCTGAAAGGTGATTTTTAAAATCTTTGCCAGGCTATATCCTGACGAGCTTGTTTTGACAATACAAAATTGGAGTGTGAGTAAATGCACTCAGAGGGCAATTTAACATCCTGTCTTTATGATAAACCATTTAATGTTGTGCGGTAGATGGAAACAAGTATGGGAGACAGGCCATAGCCTCTCAAAAGATTCCATTTAGTGGCTACATCACCTTGTGAAGTTCCAAATTGTTTTTGTGCCCCGCAGCTAAACATAATGAAGATTCAAGGCGTGCCAGGGAACACAGCAATGTGTGTCCAAATACTAGGCAATGGGCAAGGAGACATATGCACAGCAGATGCCAGACATGCACATACACAGGTTTGCGCATGCAAGCGATCACATATCTTCACCATCTTTTAACAAACATGCACACCCCTCTTTGCCTGGTGGACATTCATTAGGATGCAGTGTGGAGGGATACTGTGGTTTTAGCAATCAAGGAGCTGGCAGACCAGTTCCCCTGCTGAATTAAAGATAAGTTCAAACACCTTGAGAGATGAGATTATAAATCCATGTGAGGATTTGCCCCAAAGTAGACAAACCTGTACACAGCACATGCACATTTGTCAAATATTTGGCTATGTTTGCAGTATTAGCTAGCACTCACTGAAATCAACTTCAAAGAAGTCTCTAAGTCAGTTACATTGATATTAATGGCATCTCAACTCCATTGACATAGTCTATCTGTATTCTATATATGGAGTTTATTCAGAATGGGGTAAAGACAGATTAACAAATTTTTGGCTAGTCAATCACTTCTGTACATCAGTTGCATCTCAAGATTTTTTAACCTGCAGCAGACTGTGACATTTAAGAAATGGAGGAGCAAGAGGGAACAGTGAGCGGGCTTATTTTTATAGGCGTCTGTTTGAGCCACAAAAATACTAGAAGTCTGAAAATAGTTGCAAATTTTACACAAACACTGAACACAACTTTAAATAAATTGGTTTGAAACTAGTCGCAGATACAACTGACTGTCATGTAATTCCTGTATGGATTCTTGAAGTGCTTTTTTCTATCAGTGTGGGTAATATTTTTTCAGAACATCACCTACCAAATATGATACAAGTTGTCCTGCGATGGACTGGCGACCTGTCCAGGGTGTACCCTGCCCCTTACCTGCTAATTGCTGGGATTGGCTCTAGCCCCCAGTGACCCTGAATTGGACTAAGCAATATAGAAAATGAATAAAAGATACAAGTTTCCAAACTTGAAAACCATTAAAACCCCTAAAACCTTGTCTCACAACTGAGCCTATGAAGATGACCGTGACTAATGATCATAAAGTGGGCAAAGACCTCACTAAAATGGCACTTTGATTCAGGTTCAGTGTCATCAGTTCAAGGTGTAAGTAAGAAATATCAGTTAGTGAGAATGTAAAGGACGAATAGTTTGAAGACTAAGAAAACTTTCAGAGAAGTGCAGTCTAAATTGCAAGATTTACGCCAGAATTTTTTTACAGAAACTTGTCAATAATTAAGATTGCAGTAAATTCTAATTAGCTACACGGTTGGATACTTGAAATAAGTATTGCAGGGAAAAGGCTGATTAAAGAAATGTTACTTGAATACTTTCATCATTTAGTCTGCCCCCATGTTGTCATTTGAAGTCTCAGGTTTACATCCTGACTCTTGAGTCTCCCATCTTTCTTAATGAATATGAAGTGTTTCTCTTAGAACAGACATTAATTGTCCATACTCAGTACTGCTAAACACACAACAGCAATTCTACTCTCTTAAACTTCGAGCTACCTTAATGTCAAAGGAGTCCATTGTTCATAGCACACAAAAAATCTCACAAAGCTTATTTCAGACTGGCTATCTGTATCTCTCTGAGTCCAGCTCTATACTGTGATATTTTTTTTTCTTCTGATAAGACCATTACAGCCAACAGCACCACTAACTTCTCATAAAGATTTTAATCAAACTGCCTGTGATATCAGTAGAAGAATTCTGCTTACTTTTGGTTTAGGTACATAGAGAAATGGCTGATTGTCTCACTTTCTGTTCTCTGTTATCTCAACTGACCTGCCTGCCTTACAAATAAACACACACACACAGACACGCACACAACCATTTATACAGCAAAAGGAGAAGCAGCACTTCTTGACTAAGCAAAAACAAATTCAATAGGTTTTGTTTGGTCTGTGCATAAGAGCTCTTAGGCTTCTGTATGATTAAAAGTTAAGGGTGCCTTGAAGCCAACTAGAAATTTACTGCTTTTAATTTTACAATATATTGAAAATTATATTGCATGTACGTTTTCAATTAATTAAACAGTTGGGTTTGGCTTTTTGGGGGGGAAATTTAGCTTGTGTTGTTTTTTTGCCTGTTTGGATTACAGGTAATGTTAGACAAGTTATAATGTCAGGCAAGTTTGACATTTATTAGGTTAGCTTAATTAAAGGAAAACTACTTAAGAAGTTGCTCTACATTTGTTTCAGTTAAAGGCCTTTTATTGCACCAAAAATTACAGTGTATACAGTATACAGTGCAATTGTGTCCAATTATAATATAAAAGAAGCATGACAAAGTTAAATGTAGCACTACGGCATATCAAGGGAAGTTTTTATTAAAAGAGCAGCTGTTAAAAAGCCACTGATGATCAGTAAGGTTTGGTATTTGAAGCTGTTGGTGTCTCTCCAAGAACCAGGATACTCCTTAAGCTGCAGTTGTGCATCAAGCTGTATTTGGGCCACCTAATGCTCCCAAAAGCCCAATTTCCACCAACAGGTCCAAGTCGGATATGCATTTTTTTTTCCCTTTTTTTTGCGTTTTTACAGGCAAACACTGGGAAACATGTCGGAATATCCAACCCATCCTACTATTTTTTTTGACCCTTCTTTTGAGGTCCCAATCTTCCAACCCTAAAGGATGAAGCTTAACATACAGCAATTCAGTGATTGGTCAAAAGAATTGTCCCTTTCCACAGGACTTGGCAGTAAGAAAAAAGCAGGAACAACACCATGTTTACCATACAGTGAATTTTTTCTTGTTTAAAGTCACATACCAAAACATAAGAAAAACTTGGATCTCCACCATTCTTACCTTTTGTTTTTTGTGTCACATTCTTCTCGTTAGAATTTAATTAAGATGTTGCTCCACTTAGACGTCACACTATTTAATATTTAACACATCTGTTGTCTTTTATTTCTGTATATTATGGTATAAGTATGTCCTATGAAATGCAAAAAAATTGGCAAACAAATGGATAAATGTCTTTATTTCAAAATGTGTAACCTACAGTCCGACCCACAGAAATTTATACTGCAGCACCGAGTCAACAATCACCACAGACAAGACTGGAGTCATACAAAAACAAAGAGTCTATTAATATCCATTAAAATATCAGCAATAAGAAACATAAAATCCACTTTTAAAATGTGCCCCCCCCCCAAAAAAAAAAATCATAAATAAATAAATAAATAAAAGCATTGGAACGACTGGAACTTCTACAAAAAAAAAACCTGTACAAATATATTACCGCTTGAGCAGTGATGGAGTGTGGTATAAATGAGTGTTTATATTCATTCCTGCTGCAAAAGGCACCCTGAAGCGTCTGCCTGATGGGATACGCTGATAGTCATCATGCAGGGTATGAGAGGGATCTGCAGCTCTTATTTTACAGTCACAGGGTTTGTGCAGACCAGCCATTAAAGAAACAACTCTCCACAGGTTGACCAACCACCTTGGAGCAGGAATTGTTTCTGAATCCTGGACTTCAGCTTGACAAAGAGGCCACAGAGCCAAACTGGACCTCCATATTGCAGGATGCTTAATATTATTGCACTGCAGAAACTGTGGAGGATCTTGCTGCTAGCTGCAAAAGATCCGAGTTTCCTCGAAAAGTAGATCCTCTGAAATACAACAATAATATGAAGAGTTCATTAATTAAGTGACTGCATATTAATGTATTATTTGGAGTAAGCTAATGGAAATTTTATATCAGAAAACTCTGGATATTCAATACACATTTGATTCAGCTAGATCGCTGATTTCTGGATGCAAGTCTAGCCATTTTAACAAAGCAAACCTTTTGATAGTCCCCCCTCCCAAAAAAAAAAAAAAAAAAGGAAAATATTGAAATATGTTCATTTCAGTTTTATGAAAACATCATGCTTCTTTAGAGACACACAGAGATTGTTGGAACAATTGTAGATGTCTTGCTCTATGTGAAACATTTAGATAAATTAAAATAGCAGCCATGTCAAATGCACAGTGAAGGTCTTACTTTTTCCTGCAGTCTTCCACAAAACATTATGTTGCATGAGTCATTTAAATACTCTCCATCAATTTTACGCTCTGAAAAAATATATATATTTATATGAAATGCCAGGTCTTTTGAAAAAGGTCACTAGCCACCACACTGTTCTTCCTACCAACAACAGCTGAAGTCAGCTGGCATGATTTCACCCACCTGCCTCATTTTGTGTAAAATTGTGTGCTTTTGTGAGTCACGGTGTGTCTTATAGAGTGTGTGTTTGCATGTTTGTCTGTGTGTTAAAGAATTAAGGCGTTATCAGTCTTCATTTCTCTAAACTGGGGCAGGCTGTATTATGTAACGTGATGAATTATATATCTGATCTACTTGGTTTGACCAAAGAGAACGTGGTGAAAGAGACTGTAAACACACATTCACAGAAACATGTTATATCTACCCCTGGATCTACATATCCTTACACAGAATTGCTCATTCTTCACAACTTGTTACCCATCCAGAAACAGCACATGTATTATACTATCTCCATGTGTAGCCTCGGTACCTACACATGTACACATACTCCATTATCTCAGTGAAGCACACTCAAGCTGACAGATGGGAGCACCAGATGATGAGCACCACCAGATTTTTGTCTCACGGTGGGAGCTATTGCTGACACCATTTAATCTGAGGAAACACTCAGACTTCCATTAGAATCCTAACTCTCTGTGTTTGCATGCACACATGCCTGTATGTACAAACATTCTGTGAGGTATGTATGCAGCAAATATCTGAATAAATTTGGTATGTGTGTTTTGTTTCTGCATAAGGTTTTAGAGGTATAATCTTGTGGAAAAAAAACATAACCTCTTTCAACTCTTAAGGTTTTAAGAAACAAGAGAAGCATTTGATCCGAAACGGAAACTATTAATACCCATAAGCAAAGCCTGGTGATATATTACCCTATATGATTATTTAGTAGAATGTAAGTCAAATTGCTGGAGTGTGTGAAAAATGCTTACCCTGACTACTTTGATTGGAATTTGGAGACTAAGAGATGTTCTGCTATTGAAATGCACTTGATAAATTAGTCATCAATGTGAGCACCTCTATAAAAACATGTTTTGGCAGTTTGCTGGTCTGGAGCAATCAGGTGCGTGTTAACACAATACCAAGTAGAAAAGACACCAGTTATCACAAAGAGGCAGTTGTTGCTGCCCATCAATCTGGAAAGAGTTATTCCACAGAGGCAAGTGGTATCCACAAGACAAAAACATCCAATACAGTTGTCAATCATCCCAAAAGTGGACATTTGAGCTTCTCAAAGCCAGATCATGCAATGCCTGAGAAACTGAAAAAAAGAAGTACATGTCACACTCTACAGGTTTCAGTTAGCATGTTTAATGTTAATAGCAATAGTCAAAAAAAAAAAAAAGACTGAACATATTGTTAGGGAGCTTGCAGGAAAAGGCCTCTTGGTAAGAAGATGTCAGCACAGCTTAGGTTACAAACTTGCATCTGAATTAACTAAAGGACTTCTGGAACGATGTCATTTGGAAAGACAAGACCAAAATGGAAATGTTTGGTCAAAAGGCACTAGGTTTTGGAAAAAACGAAGCATCACATTTGCACAAACACCTCACATCAGTAGTGGTGGAGGGCTGATGATTTGGGGTTGTTTTGCAGCCATGAGCACCTTGCAATCACTGAATCATCCATGAACTACTTTGTATATCAAAGTTTTCTTGAGTCAAATGTGACGCCATCAGTCTGACCAGTAAAGACTGGCTGAAATTGGGTCATTTAATGGAACAATGATCCCAAACATAGATCCAAATCTACAACAAAATACTTGGACAAAGAAAAAAATAAAGGTATTGTAATTTCCCCTCTGAGGGCTTTTTGGGACCCTAAGAAAACAGAGCATTAATGACTGCCTGTAAACCTTAAGAGTGACCAAAATTCCTCCAAAAGGGTGTGAAAAACTGATATCACATACACAAAAATTAATTAAAAGCATCAACATGTGCTTTTAAAACAGCCTCCAATTTCTTTCTTCTTTTTTAAACTTTGATATTTAATGTAACCATTAAATATGCCACATGATTGTTTTTTAGGTGAGTTTGTTTTTGACCAAATGTACACCTAATACCTGGTGATTAAATGTTCCAATGCATAAAACCTTAGAATAAAATATGTTTCTGACATGACTGTATATTTGAATAAATGTGTCCTTTAACATGACTTAAAATCTTCAGACTTGTGCATTTTCTCACACAGGACATAACGCAATAAGTTAACTATGCAAATGAACAAGCTGAGTTTAACATTCTCATCTTGCTCAAACTTTTCATCCGGGCTATAAAGAACAATGACCTATTAGCAAATCTCTCAAGTACATGCTGGAGTCCCTAGGCTTGGTCTATTCAGGCTGTTTGCTTATTCTATTTTCCTCCACACCACTCCCTTCAGCTCTTTTTCTTTTGCTTTCCATCTTTCTCGCTCCGTCTCTTCGCCCTCTTTGTCCCCGTGGACTGTTTGTCTGAGCAGCCTGCCTTTGAGACAAACTGAACTTAACCAAACTAATCTATAGGAGGAGAAGAGAAACAACCGCCTTTCTCTTCTTCGTGGTCATCCTCTTGAGATGCTGTTGGCATTTTGCAATGAGAAAGTGTGTCATATTGAAGTGAGCAAACAAATAGCACAGAACACGAGAGAGTTGACTCAACTTGAAGTGAAAAATATACAGGAGGGACATGGATCCCACGTTGTAGTCTGGCTGCTCTCAATGAGCCCTCACTGGCAGTTAATGACCTCTCACCCTCTGATAATGTTCCAATAGTGCTCCAATGGGGGTGTCAATTCACTAAGCATGGAAAGTGTTGCAAAGTGGCTGGAGACCTTACAAGTGTTTGGACATAATTCCCTCGACCAGTAATGGATATTTCTTTTATACTGTGAGCTGATATTTGTACGTGAGCTGGGACACAACACACCATTTATAGGGTGCTCGGTGCTTTATATAACTTGCAATATATGTTAGCATCCAGATTTTTTGAAAGTTTATTGTCTTACAAACATGCTGTTTTTTTTCTGAGTTTAGTCCTCAAATGTTTTGATTTTCTTCACACAGTGAGAACACAGTGACGGTGATGCCTGTTTATAAAAAGAAAAAAAAAAAAAGAATAGAAGGGTGTTTCTTCACCGTCTCCTCTGCTCCATTGATCCTGGAAGAGGGTTGACAGTGGCAGTCTTGCAGCCACTTTCCAATGCACTTTGCTTTTAAAGAAAAAAAGAAAAAAGGAGACAACCCAGCAGTAGGCAGTATGGGTATTGGGTAGAGAAGTTTTTCCATCAATCACAAATCAATCACAAGGTTAGGGGCACAATCCAAGCTTCCCCACATGTCAAAGTGTCACTGAGCTACACATTCCTAATGGCAGGTAAGCACCATGCAGGGCAGCTCTGCCATGGTGTCTGTAGGTGAGGAAGAAATGCATTGTATAGTGTTTTGTACAACCAAACTAAGGCTCAAAGAAACACCAGAGGTTCAAAGGGTTTAGTCATGATTGGGAACCAAATGTTGACACATACAGGCTGAGACCATACCCAGAATGAAGCAAGTTCTTTAATTTTTGTTATTGTCCATGAAATCTGTATGTAAGTTTTCCAAGCTTTTTTGACATAATTGTGATGGAAGAAAGCCACTGGAAACTTCACAGGCTTTGGTGTTTTGGTTTGTGCTGTCGCCACAACTCTCTGCTGCAGCCTTTTTCCATGGAGTCTGCAGGTTCTCCCAAAGCTTGCATGTGATTATAGGTGAGAATGTATGCTGGGTCAACTGGTAATACGAAATTTACAGTATAAAGTTAAAAATGCTTGATTTTATTTGTTTCTATTGGCCCAGTTATGGATTAGTAACCTTTCCAGGATGTACTCTACCTTTTACCCAATGGTAACTGGAATAGACTCTAGCTCTCCTGACACCTTAAAGGTGTTGCGTGTGACAAAAATCAAGAGCATTGACTTCATATATAAATAAAAACTGTGCTTCTGTTGCTTTTTAATCACCTTACCAAAATATCCATTATGTTTTTATTCTGTTGCATTTATATCTACTTGCCATGGGACCACATACTTGGCAGCTGCTATATTTGTACTTTTTGCGCTTTGTATTTAGTGCAGTCTTCACTGCACCTGAGGTCTCTGGTTCTACAAGAATACTTAATTATCTGGAAAGATTTTGGCCGCTGACAGAAATTGTCCATTCACAACTGTGCTTTGTAGTTGACGTCATTTCCTCTCTTCACCACTAGATGTCAGTAATTGTGACACACAGTGATACATTGTACCTTGAAACAGATTGAAACGCAAATAGAAAATGGGATGATTTGTCAACTAAGGGTGGACCAAACAGACACCCAATCTTACCATCACCAATCAGATATTCTTCCCCTACCTACCATTTGAACCAAAGGGGCATGCTTGGTCAGAGCTGTGGGCTAAAATATACTTGAGTTCCCTCCTAGCTTAGCATCAATTCTGATGTTTACATGTCACAAAGATAACCAACAAGGTGACATTTCGATACCATCCGTTATTAGATTTCTGAACCATCATTATGTTATCTTTAACTAAGTTGTATTTATACTAACCCTTAATTGATATGACACATAAGGACTAAATAAATATGCATGAACTGGACAGAATGGTATGCTGACAAGATCTGGCTGTTTGAGCACAAAACACAATCTGATTGCTGTAGGTTGGATATCCAAAAATATCCCAAAAGGATATTGTCTTTCCTTAAATATAAAATACAGTATATGAATAAAATTGCCTTGTCCTGCCCTTGATGAACAAATTGTATTATTCTTGTTAGTGGATGTCCACTAAGGTTTTTAAATAGGTTTTTGAATTGCTTCGTCAACTCTTGCACTAAAATGACCTTTTTTTCGTTTCTTTCACACCCTGGGGCATAATAGAGCTCTAATGTTAAATTTTCCATGCTGGTAGTGTTCACATTTTCAGCCTATCACCAGCTGTAGCCCCCACATGCTAAATCATGATATGCTGAATGGTGCTAACCTCTATCTGCAGCTCTGAATGCTAAATAGAAGTTTGTTGTGCATATCGAAGAGCTCAGGATGTCTTTTTGAGAGTGTCCGTGTACAATTTCGTTTGTGCAAACTGTCACTCTGCACATCTCTCTCGCCTTGCAAGCATGCATGCTTGCTTGCTTCTGAAATGGCCCTCTGAATGGTCTTAGTTGTGTGCCTCGGCAACAGCTGTGATTTATGCCCCAGTAGAAGCCATTTCTCTATGGACTGTATCGGACTATGAATGTCAGTTCCAAGCTGTGCCAGGTCCCATCCATCATTAGAAAAACATTCTGACAATAGGGCTGAGTTCAGCCACCGCAAGTTCTCACTCAGCTGCTCTCAGCAGTGGGTCTTCTCGATTTCTTTTCAGACTTGATGTCTGTGTGTTAAGAAAAAGTGCCACATTTCTGTCATTGGAGACCACAGGCCTGCCCTTGTGAAAAAAAACTCTATTATCTCATGTAACAACCATCCTACTTTTTTTTTTTTAGTGGTTTATTCTTCTTACTTTTTTGTTTAAATTGTGACTACACATATCTTTGAAGCTGTGTGTGAGCACAAAAGTGCATGTTAGACATGAGTAAGGAATTCTGAACCCACAGCCTGAAGTTACTCTTAAAGTTGCGCCCACATCTTCTGAAATGGTTTTCTTTTGACTTTATTGGCATGTAAAAAACCTCCAAAAGACCAAAGCTTTAATTAATGCAGTGAATACGATACCATACCTGAGGGTGACTGCTTGCCCTGAAGTAATTCCATAAACTAGAAGTTTTCTGTTGTCACACAGGACCACCATTAAAATATCCCAAGTCACCCTACACAACATCCCCATCTCCCAAATGTTAAGACTCTGTGTCTAATGTCTATTTGATCTCTGTTCCTAGTATCACACGATTTCACAGAAAAACTCTACTGTAAAGCTAAAAACTGTTCACTGACACAAAAGTGTACTGGAAGTTTCTGCAATGTGATTCTTCAACCAGCGAAGTCATAGGTCAAGTTTGCTGTGTGAGTGATTTGATTGTACCTAATCACTCTGTCAATCCAAAAGTTTTACAAAGGATTTAAAAAGTTTTCTTTTAATAACTTCAGTTTCATTCTCTACATATTCAATAATGTTTCAGGATGCTGGAGAGCACTGAGTCAGCTGTTTTAGTGTGACAAATGATTTATTTGTGTCTTTAGACTTTGGAATTCATGCAACTTTAATTCTGTTAAACCACTCACTGCTTTTAGCTCAGTCGATTATTCAGATCAATTGGAACACCTTAAAACCATGGACGGCATTTTTCATGCACACACATTTCTAGATGGTTCAATATCAGGCCCTAATTTAACTATTTTCTATACCCTCCACAGCAATTAAAAGGCTTCTGTTGATACTGATTATTTTAGCTGCATTAATACTTAAAGGAATGGTGTCTCACCCAAATTGACCAGGTTCCAGTTACAAGTTGGGAAACATTGCTGTAGTCCTGACTTTTATGGGAATTGAGGTTGTATAAAAATTAGAAATCAAGAGTTTTTGTGATCATTCTGTTAGAATGGTTCTGAAATTGCCATCTTTTTGTTTTCTGATACTGGGAATTGCTGATATAAGACTGTTGATGCTCATTATGGATTTTAAAGAACTATTTAAAAAACATATATACACATATATTTTTTTAAATTTCCAAATACCCATTAACAATGTTTGTTTGAACCTGATCTTTTTACAGGAACAGAAGTGAGCGAGAGGAAGGTGATTGATACAAATGATTGCAACTGTTGCCATTTTTTTGCATGTTTCAAAACAAAAGAAATGAACCAATAGATATGTCATTTCCATATTCCCACTTCCCTTTCCTAGGTTTATCCCACCTCTTCCTGCTATATTTAAATTCTACAAGGTGTTCATCTTAAGGTGCTTAGCTTAAAATATTTGACCAATTGATTCATTATCAGCATTTATTAGTATTAAGGCCATGGGTTTAATGGCAAAGACAGATATCACAACAATGCTGTGGGCACATCAGTCCTTTGCCAAATGAAAAAGAAATGCATCACATGCATATCTTAAATTTGCAGGATAAATAAGTTTCTCAAAGGCATTAATATCACTAATGAGAAAGTAATGATGCCATAAAATGAACATTAAAAGAAAATAAAAATCTAAAATCATATCCATGGTCATGACAGCCCCAGTGCTAACTAAACAAGAGAAGATAAATCAAGGTGTCAGGCTTACAGTGTTTGACCGAGTTTTTTTTAAACGGATTTATTAACATGGTTTGGTTTAAAATCACTAAATATTCATGCATGAACTATTTAAAATATTGCTAGAAATATTTAAAATAAATTGTGAGATCACATTTGTATAATATTTTAATAGATATTATATAAAACATGGATTACTAAATTTTGCTTGTGGCTTCTTGTCACAGTGAGGGTACAGAGGGCTAAACAAAAATGTACATTTTTGTTTTCTTTACCCAACATTTTCAAACCAGTATCTTTGTTTTTATACTGATTACTACTAATAATATCATAGTATCACATTTATTGTTTCCTACATGTCAACATTTAGACTAAAAACAGCAGCAGCTGTACTTTCTGAGGAGGTTGCGGAAAGCCCACCTCCCAACCTCCATCCTGACAACCTTCTACAGAGGGACCATTGAGAGCATCCTCAGCAGCACCATAACAGCCTGCTTTGGCAACTGCACTGCTGCGTAAGGCCCTGCAGCGGATTGTGAGGTCAGCCGAAAAGATCACTGGAGCCTCACTGCCTCCCCTCTCAGACATATAACACCCGCTGCCTGCGAAAAGCCAGAAATACTATCAAGGACATTACACATCCCTCATATAGACTCTTCTCCTATCAGGTAGAAGGTTCCTCAGAATCCCTGCCTGCACCTCCAGGATGGGAAAGAGCTTCATTCCTCAGGCAGGCGGACTGCTGAACCACTCCTAGAGCAATATTATATCAACTTATATAACATGAACTCAACCTGGTTTTTTTTTGTCAATCTACCTCAACCTGTAAATCTAATTCCAACCTGTAACTCAACTTGCGACGTAAATGCAAACTAGTGTACTATCAACTTAAATTACTGCTGTCCTTGCACTTTGTGCACCTTTTGTAAACGTGTGGCAGTATGTAATTGAATGCAGAAGAGTGACTGTGTGTGTTTGTGTGTGTGTGTGTGTATGCGCATTGTGTGCGTGTGGCTCATAGTGTGTATAGATATGCTCTGACTTATTACATTATTGTACTTGCTGTATCTGTCTTGTCTACCATGTTTTATCAGTTGTGTTTAACACCAAATGCTCCTGGTGAGAAGCTGTTTCATATCACTGTGTAATATGTTTATGACTGAAATGACAATAAAGAGTACTAGTAGTAGTTTGTTTATGTCTAAACTTAAAAAATAACTTCCAACAAAAAAATTTCAAAGGGTCAGGCAAGTCAAGTAAAGTTAAGATTTGGAATTTCTCCCCTTCCACCACCCAAGTCACGAGTTGAGTTCCACAGGGATCACTTTTGGGGCCCATTCTGTTCTCATTGTATATGCTTCCCTTAGGTTATATTTCTGGCAAATACATCTCATTAGGGCTGAGCAATGCTGCAAATTTTGGCATTGATCCAATACCAAGTAAATCTAGAGCAAGTATTGTTGATACTAATACTTTTTGCTTGAAATTTCACAATCATTTAATGATTTTTAACTTTAATTATTTTCACTGATTTTATATTTAAACAGTATAAAAATATTGTCAAAAAATTTTCATTAAACTGAATGGCAGAACTGAATATTTTAAATTTAAGCTTTTTTTTCTTTTAATTTGTCAAGGATATAAGATAACAACAGAAAAAAAAATCTTATTCCCTTTTATCATAGAACTGTTTGAGTCAAATAAAAGTCATCAGTGCAAGTTAGTTAAGCAAAACCTACTACTGATTGGCTGTCACTCACATTCTCTGGCTTTTTGTCCCCAAAGAAAAATATTGATATCATCACACTGGTATCGATAGATACTGATGCTAGCTTTAGTATTAATAATATCGATATTTGGATTGATCCACCCAGCCAACATGTCATTTCGTTGTTGTGCTGATGATCCACAGATCTACCTACTCTTAAATCCTGATAACCCCACATTTTTTATAATGCTCCAGAATGACCTTATACAGGTAAAATGCTGGCTAGCTAATAACTGTCAGTGAAATGACAGTAAATCAGAGGTGGTTATCATTGTCCTCCCTAATTCCTCACTAGATAAAAAAAAAAAAAAAAAAAAGCCATTAAGGGCCATTTTAATACACTTCTTCATCTCATGCCAGGAATTTAGATGTCATATTTGATTAACAAAAGATGAATAAGAATTGATAAACTTAAAAAGCTGCTTTTCTACTAAAGAAATATTGCAAAGCTAAACTCTCCTTTCCACCATTAGCATGAAGTCTGTTATTACAGCCTGATCACTGCAAAGTTTGATTACTGTAATTGGCTGTGTTTCACTATCAGCTACTTTCATCTGAGCTGCAGCTACTTCAGAACTCTGCTGCCAGACTAACTGGTAGCAAAGAAGACAAATTATCTCCCCTGTTCTTGCATCTCTTCTCTTGCTGACAATTGCATACATAATTTATTTCAAGATTTTTTTTTTTTGTTTCTTCTTTAAGTTTTACAAAGATTGGCACTTGAGTAAATTTTTGAGCTCCCCTTCCCTTCCTCTTCTGATTTTCTGGAAAAAAAAAATAAAAAAATTAATTGGTCCTCTGGTCAAGGTTAATAAGGTCAATAAAGGAGATTTTTCCTTTGTAGTAACAGCTCCAAAAAACTTTGGAACACATTCCTATTGTTCTAATTGCTCCATAGCTAAAGACATATTTATTTGTTTCGGCTTTTAACTGCATTTAACCATTTAGTAAAAGCAGGTCTCATAAATATGAAAGCCCAAGACAATTAAAACATTTACAAACAATCAAAAGAATGTTAAAATTAATGTCAAGCTGGTTAACTGTACTGTTTTACACTGTATTACCATGTCATGTACAGCACGTTGGTCAACTGTGGTTGTTTTAAATGTGCTTTTTAAATTTATTTGATCTGATTTGCTGTCAGTTTAGCATATTTATAAGCACCAAAGTTGGCCAAAATGCTTCACAGTGGAAAAAGAAATCAAAGATTAACAGATAACATCAAGGTAATAATATGAATATGAATAAATGCAACAACTACAAGCAAAAATAGATGAAAAATAAAGGAATTCTAAAATGTAAATATTGTAAATCACTTCACCTGAAAGCCAAAGAAAAGAGGTGAGACTAAAGCAGAAGGAGAATTAATCAACAGTTTGAATGACACATATGGAGACGCGTAGACTGTTCCACAGATTTGAAGCAGTACAGAAAAAAGCGTTTAATCTGAATCTGAGAACATCTAAAAGAAACCAACTTGACAACTTGATTTTTAAAATTTATTTATCTATTTATTTTATACCACTTAAAAGACAAGAATGTTAAAATGAACACTCTGTAGCTAAACAATCTGTAAATGATATGGACAGCACTGTTGCTTCATCTCACAATCCCTATGGCTCTTCATTGAACGGTAAACGGGATGCAACATTCATTTCATGACAATTTCATGAAATCCATTGTCTATTATAATAAGACAGCAGGAAAAAAAATATGTAGACACAAGTCAATATATTAAGCTTCAGTGACTATTTCAAGTTTTTCTTTGACACTGAGATTGCTACAAAGCTTTAATTTAAACAATAAAAGCTCTTTTCATTATTGTTTGTCTTTTAAAGTCACCAATTGCTCACTATATAACAATGTTTGTAAAGCGCTGCATATCTATTTCCCTGTTTCTTTTATTTATGTTAACATGAAGAGAAAAAAAAATGACAATTTTTTTTAAAAAAGAAATCAATAAATGAAGTTTAATGGATTTCTGTGGAGCTGTTGGTTGCAGTGTAAAGTGTAGTTGGTACTAATAGTTTTCTCTTTCTTTAGTCTGACACCATGTTTGTAGGTGTTGTAAATATCATTTGTTCTGAATTTAAAGATCTTCTGCAAGCAAAGCTTAAAACTGGAATGTTGCATAATCAGAGTTGGATAAGAAAACTGGCGGCCTCAAGAGACGCAACACGAGCTAATTATGTTAAAGATATCTACTTTTCTATACTGATCAAAATAAAAAGACCATTACTGAATAACTGGGAAGCTATCATTTTAAATTAAAAATGATACTGCAACAAGTGCTCTCCCTATTTTTTTTCTTCCTTCTTTTAAAGCAAATGACAGATTTGCTATGTCTGAATATGAATGAATGAATGAAAATGAATAAATGAATATGTTATTTCCATAATGATATAGTGGGGGATATACAAATGGCTATTACAGGTCATTTAGAATCTAGTCTAGTCACCTTGCTTTAATTAAAACTCCCATTTTGAGTGCATCAGGTTTCTTTCTAAAGCACACTAGACAAATATTCTGTCAAAGAAAGAAGTTTTTCTTTTTATTATTGTTTTATCTCTCTTGTCTTTCTCAGCCCTTTATATCTCAGACTCTCTCCATCCTCCACTTTCTTCATCTATAGCCAAACGTATCACATAATCCATTGCATCATAATAAAGTAGCCTATAAGAGATGAAGCTGCAGTAGAGCAGCTTTGTCAGCCGGGTCATTGTTATACCAACAGCACTGTTGACTGTTCATTCAATCTGGAAAGTGGAGTAGAGAAGGCAATTAAAGTAGGCAATAATATTGCAGCTCATTCATTTTCATTTGTGGAGTTTCATTGACAGCTTGGTCCATCTAATACAATGTGGGATTTGTGCTCTTCTTTTCAAACAGAAATGTTTTGTCCAATTATGACTGAAATGTTTGTGGATAATTCTGCACCAGAATTAATCAGTTTCATCAATGTCTTTAATCTGAAGCTTATTGGAATGCATTTGACTGACCAGCTCTTCACTAAAGGCCTCTTTTAAACACACCAGAATTCATTCTTCAATTTGTCATGCCAGTATTGTATATTGTGCCAATTTCATGAAGTGTTAAATGTATAATAGTCTTAGCCAAATAACTGATGCTTGTAGGCTATTACCCACGCAGACATGTTGGGTTAAATAAATGAGGTTCAGTTGAATTCAAACAATCACAGAGTTGATCTTTATCATATTTAAAATGCAAATTTAGGTTGTATGAAAAATTAAAAACTATCCTGACCCTGTCAATATCATTGAGTTTGACAGTCTAAATTCTGTTTATGTTGCATTTGTCTTGCGTCTATAGCAGAGCTATTTTGATTAATGCAGCCAGTTTGGTGGCAATGTCCACTTAGATTTGCCCACATTCCCTGTGTCAACAAGTATCTTGCACTGTTCATTTGGCAATGACATGCTGAGATAATGGTATAAACACCCAGGCCTCATCATCGTGAACGGTTGTGATTAAGGTTGCTCTAATTCAGTATAATACAACAGCCCTAAAGAGTTGAGACCGGAGCTTGTCAACACGTATTTTGTGTGGAAATATTTGGAAATGGATTACGAGAACAGTCCATCTGTCACTTGCAATGTCTGCAATTGAAGCAATTCACCAGCTGGTAGTGAGACAGCTTCATTCAATACTAACAGTGTAGTAAGAGACCTAAAATTTAAACTCTTGCTGGGATACAGAGATCTCTCAGCAAGCTAAGCTTAAAGCTCTTCAAAGGAAAACACAAAAGACAAATTCCTTTATTTATTTATTTATTTTTTTTGTTTAACTCAAACTACAAACCTGGTAGCTAACTTTAGGATTGTCATCAATGCTCCCTGAGAGAACTCTTTAAAGGAAAAACAGTGTTGGTGAACAAAGGGTTAGATAATCTTGCAAAGGATGCAACATGAGTCAGTGTATTTTTTTTAAACTATCCTGCTGCTAATAAATATTACACATAGCACTGTACAGAAAACGTTGGTAATGTAAAGTATCATATCTAATTTTACAAGAAAAGTATGACAAAAAGGTCAATTTTGTATCCTGATGATAAAACCAATTGGAATACACATAGAAATAAAATGTAAATACTACACGTGCAGAATGATGGGTTGTGAAACATCTATTGAATTAAGTCAAATCAGTGAAATCACCTTATTGTCACGTATTGCTTTGGCCGTGTGCAGCTCCACAGATCCAGTGGAAGCCACAAGGTGTGACTTTAGTGACCTAGCTCCCACCTACCTTGCCTCTTCACTATGTGTATGTTTGAAAGATGGTGTCACTGTGAGCGACACACACCTCCAATCTTGTCAATTCCCACCTCTACTGTCCACCTTGTGACAGCTTCAGTGTGAAGACACAAAAAAACAGAAAAAGTTTCAAGGGACAAAACAACTGAGAATAACCATGGATAAAAGAACTGGAACATCACTGCCTGAACCATGTTTAGGAAACGATGTTTTTATTTAACGTTTATTTGAGTAAGCAGTTGTGCAGCTGTTAGCTGATCTGCCCTTAAAATTACTTATTTGCATATTTACACAAGCTATTTTTTACTGAGAAAAAGCATTAGATCAGAGCATTACGTATGCATTAAGGACTTGTGTGGTATACTCAGTGTAAAAGTTAAAGTTTGTGTGACATGGTGCAATCATCTTAATCTGAATATTCTCCATCTTGCCAAAGGACTTCAAAAAAGAGGGACCATGAATTTCCAAGTGAAATCCAGATACTCAAGACATGGCAACACCAGTGCTAGCTAAGTAGCTTATAGCTACAGATCATAATCAGACATTGTTATGTGTTTTGTATGTTGTTTATATTTGTTATTCTGTAATCACATTCTAGGATTAGACAGATTACAGATATTCATGAAATTCAGTTGCAGAACAATTACAATAAAAATACAATTTTACTTTTCAGAAATTTGACATTTTTTTTAAAAATATCACTTTTATGAAAAAATCACACTCTTCACAAGTAAGCACTCATGACTGCTAAATCAATTTAGTTCAAGTTAGAGGCAGCTTAAAAGAACAGGTAAAGACGTGGTATTGGTTTACATAAGAATTCACATATGTGCCAAAAAAAGTATTTAAAGTTTGTGCAACCGCCTTTATTTGAATGAAGTTCTTGCTAGAGCTGTACTTCAATTTAGTTCATGGTAGTACACTTTCATTTACTTCATGCTAACACCTATACTTTAGCTAAGTTTATGCTAGTATATGTATGTCAGTGTAGTTCATGCTAGCACAAATACTTTAGTGCAGTGCTTCTTTTAGCCAAGTGTTTGTTAGAATCATGGCTTGTTTATTGTGGCATTGCTAACATGCATTCATTTTTATTTTGTAGAAAGTAGAGAAACATAAATCATATTTATTTAATCTAAAAGTAAAATAAAAGATTTGTTAAAAAATATGTATTGTAGACATATCTGGTTATTATACATAATGGAAATTAAACTATGTTGTCCAAATATTATGAGCAGTGAAACCTCGGGACCTCGGGTATAGCCTGAGAGCAGGAGGAGTGTAGGGGTTTGATTGGGGGCTTGAGTGGGATTCGGAGCTTGTAGGTTCCAGGACCGCAGAGGGATCTTGCTGGGGCCTTCCTCTGCCACCTTCTGGGTGTGTCCAGGGTCGTCTTCATGGTGGGGTGACTTGGGTTCGTGCTCCAGGATTGCTGCTGATTGCCCGGGTCTCTGGGCCACCCTAATCTGCCTTTAGCCTCCATAGAGCCATGGTCAAATTTGCATGATCATACATCTCTGATCACTCCTCCTTCCTCATACACTGTGTGTTGAGACATGTCTCAGGTCACTGAGTTGTCCAGTGGGTTTATACACGGCTTAGGATTTTTTTTTTTTTTTTTTTTTGTGCGTTTCTGGTACTTTGGTTGTTGTTATGATACATGATATTGTTGCTGTATTGGTTATGTTTTGTAGGACTTCCTGATGACTGTCAGCTTATTTAGCTGTAAAAGCTGTACGGAATTTTCTGTTATGTTTCTGTACAGGTGTTGCAGTTAGTTGTCTGGTGCATGGTTCCCAACCAAGAGCACAGGGGTCCATGAGGCTTTAAACATTCAGAGCCATTTTGATTAATGTCCACAGATTGTTCCTATTTTAGGAAAAAAAGTATGATTATATGTTTTTGTTAACTTGGGCTTTACCATAGGACAGGACTCAGCCAGAATACATTATTTATGGTGCAAATCTCACGTTTAAAAGCATTAAAACAAGCAAGGTGTTAGCAAGTGATGGGGCAGGGGTTCCAGAACAAACTCAATCCATGGAGTTCCCAAAGGACCCCTTTGTTTAGAGCTGCGGTTTGATTATCTGGATCACAAAATGAAAATATTTACAAGTTCAAAAACTTCCATAAAAGGTAAGTTGGTTGATTTCGGGTGCATTATGTGGTGCTTGATTTGGTAGCAGGGGGATCAATGGCTTCTTCCCCTGGTAATTCTGGCTTTCTGTCAGGTGGTGATGGTAGATTGAATACTTGTGTCTGACAACAATGACTTGCATGGCTAGCCCCATGTGTTGAGCTGTCAGGGCTGCTGAAAGTGGGTCTGGAGTCTGCCTTGGCCTGATCTATACAATTTTTCTTTATAAAGAGGTTAGAAATATTTCCCATTGTCTTCATTATTATACCTTCCTATAGAAAGTAAGATTGGCCACAGGCTATATTTCTCTAGCAGCCTTGTTAGCCTCTTTTTTTTAAATTAAACTGGATGAAGTAGCTCTGAGTTTATTTTAAGCTCCAACATGAAAATATTAACTGAGTTGATATGTGGTCCCTATACACTCAATGAATATTTACAATCACATGATTTTCCCACATCTTAAAACTTTAGTTTTACGATATAACTAGTATAGCACATAGCTTCAGAATAACATCAGGTTAAAATCCTTGCATAATATCAATGTTTGTATTTGCACAGAGCAAAATGTCTTTCAGAAATGTGCAGCCAAATGTCAATATTTTTAAAAGATGATTAATTTGTAAAACTCTAAAATTGACTTCAAACTGGTGTAATAACACTGTCTAGAAAGACTTTTCTGTCCACCTCTAGTAACTTTTTAATTACCTCGGGTGTCCAGTCTGATTTCAGAGGCAGCCAGTGCCATCCTGGCCAACCGTATGTCTCTTGCCTCATTTGGAGTCCGTAACTTGGTTTCCATACTCTGTATTATGATGCATAACAATGCTTTATATTCAATGGAAAAAGCAAAATGCTTAACTCTTTGTTTATATTTATAGTGAAATAAAACTTTACACTGTTTAGACCAAGATTGGCTTATTTCCAGTCAGTGATTCCAAGGTCATTACATATCGCTTGTCTTAGTTCTTTACTTAAAACAACCAATCATAATTCTTGCATACAGCATAATTGTATCCGTTTCCGTCACTGTACTGTACTGTTGTTTGTATTATTTCACCAAAGCAGTCAACCACACCAAGGCCATAAATCTCAAGCAATGAATTAGTCACTCAAGGTAACTATGACCTTTTTGGGGGTCAGGACAAGTTCTTTAATACAAAAATTATACTTTGAACTAATTTAAAAATATTAATTTAAGATATCACATCTTGAATGATTCTGATTTGATTGAAATGGTTAATTTTGAATTAACATCAATAAAAAAATAAATTGTTACAGAAAAAAGATAATAGTGAAACTAAAGTGAGCATTTATAAGATGGTTTTGTTTCTTCTTCTATTTAGACAATAATATTAGGATGTCCTAACATAACTGACATGTTTCTGCTGTCACCCGCAGCCTTTCTCAGAAACATCCGCTGACGCGTAGCTGATGCATTATCAGCTGTTTTCTATAGGTGTGACTCTCCCATCAAACCTATCAGGTCCAATGAGATGGCCTTCTATTTCTGTGTTCTAGAGAGTCATTTTGCTGGTTCCCTCTCACATTCTTTTTGATGTTCCTTTTTCCTTATGTTGAAGGTCCTCCCTGTCTCTATTATGTGGGTTTTGTTGTCTGTCCTCTTCTTCTGTGATAATGTTGGCCCACTTGTATAATGTTCTAATGACTGATTGTGTGCTGTGGGGTGTTCTGATGTTCAGAGGAGGTACTGGTTTCTGTTAGTTGGTTTCTTGTAATCCCGCTGTCGTCGTTGTATGTGATTTTCATGTCCAAAAATGCTTTTGTTTTGTTTGTTTCTTCTTTGTGTGTAAATGTCATGTTCACGGTGCTGTCCATGTTATTTAGGTGGTCTGTCAGTTCCTGAGCATGTCCCTGTTTTATTTTTTTTTTTTCCAAACTGTCATTCATGTACTGCTTTTCAAGAGTGGGGGTGTAATGGGTGGATGCTGTGTGAATGGCTTTTTCTTCCAGGGCCTCATTAAAAAAACCTATTTGGTATTGCTGAAGGTGGATGTCGCATTGTGCAGCCTTCATTTTGTATGTAGATTTTGTATTTTCAAAATGAAAATGTGTGGCTTTTGCAACAAACTCTAGGAGTGTTTGTGCGTTTTTTGAGTGCCCTGTCATACCAGAGGCATTCCTATATGTGTAATGTGACATTGATGGAGGTTTTTGTTAATAATGGTACTACATGGTGTGAAATGAGTATTTTGTCTGCTTTGACTTTTATGTTGTTTAGTTTTTGTGGCAGTTGTTTTGAGTTTTTGCAGTTATGTTTTGTTGTACCGAGAAGGGGTTTTATTACTTCTACCAGAGCTTTTGAGAGGTTGTACGTTACTGATCTATTGCTGTCTATTATAGGTCAGATTGGGATATCCTTCTTGTGTATGTTTGATGTCCCATAAATTTGAGGAGTGATGTGGGAATTAAGTGATTGCAACCCGCATGCATCACATCCATCCATCTATTTCTAGGCAAGGCAGTTTATTTGTATAGCACATTTTATGTACAGGACAATTCAAAGTGCTTTACATAAAACAAAGACATTACAGATATTTAGAATAGTAAAAGGCATCAACACATAATCACAATAAAATAATAAATTACATTAAAATGATTAAAAGCAAGATAAGTTAAAAAAGTTACCGTGCAGATTTCATGCATAGGCGCATGAGAAAAGAAATGTTTTTAACCTAGATTTAAAAATGTTTACATTTGGGGAAAGTTTAATCTCCACTGGCAGTTTGTTCCATTTGTTTGCAGCATAACAGCTAAATGCTGCTTCTCCATGTTTAGTCTGGATTCTGGTCTGGACTAGTTGACCAGAGTCTTTGGATCTAAGAGCTCTGCTAGGTTTATATTCTCTGAACATATCACAGATGTATTCTGGGCCTAAACCATTCTGGGATTTGTAAACAAGCAGAAGGGTTTTAAAATCTATTCTGTGACTGACAGGAAGCCAGTGTAAAGATTTCAAAACTGGTGTGATGTGTTCAGATCTCTTAGTCCTGGTTAAAACTCTAGCAGTAGCATTCTGGATGAGCTGCAGATGTTTAATGCTCTTTTCAAGTCCCGTTAAAAGACCATTATAGTAGTCCAGTCTACTGGAGATGAATGCATGGATGAGCTTCTCCTGGTCTTTCTGGGAGACTAAACTTTTAATTCTGTTGATGTTTCTGAGCTGGTAAAAAGCTGTCTTAGTGACAGCTTTGATGTGGCTGCTGTAAGTCAGATCAGAGTCTATCAACACTCCCAGGTTACAAACTTGGTTGGTAATTTTAAGAGCCCGAGTCTCCAGGTGTTTGCCAATGCTGACCCTCTTCTCTTTGCTATCAAATAGAATAATCTCAGTTTTGTCTTCATTTAATTGTAGGAAATTCTCCCTCATCCACGTGTTTATTTGCTCCAGACACTGACACATTAAGTCTATTGGACTGCAGTCATCTGGTGACAGAGACACATAAAGTTGTGTATCATCTGCATAACTTTGATAACTAATGCTATAGTTCTGTAATATTTTACCCAAAGGGAGCATATACAAGTTGAACAGAAGAGGTCCAAGGACTGACCCCTGGGGGACTCCACAAGTCATGGCCTCTCGCTCGGATTCATATCTGCCAATTGTAACAAAATAACTCTGGCCTTCTAAATAGGACATGAACCAGTTAAGGACCGCTCCAGAAAGTCCAACCCAATTTTCCAGCCTGTGCAACAGGATTCTGTGATCTACAGTATCAAACGCAGCACTGAGATCCAACAGAACCAGGACTAATACTTGACCAGAATCAGAATCATTTCTATCACTTATCTGGGGTCGGGTTGCTGGGCCAGACTTCACTCTCCCCGGCTACATTCACCAGCTCGCCCGGGGGATCCCAAAGGGCTTCCAGGCCAGCCAAGAGATGTAGTCCCTACAAGTGTCCTGGGTCTTTCCCGGGGTCTCCTCCCAGTAGGACGTGACCGGAACACCTCACCAGGGAGGCGTCCAGGAGGCATCCTGACCAGATGCCCAAGCCATCTCATCTGGCTCTTCTCGATGCAGAGGAGCAGTGACTCTAAGCCCTTCCCCGATCACTGAGCTTCTCACTTAATCTCTAAGGGAGAGTGCAGCCACCCTGTGGAGAAAACTCATTTCGGCCACTTGAACTTGTGATCTCATTCTTTCAGTCACTACCCACAGCTGGTGGCCATAGGTGAGGATAGGAATGTAGACTTCCTGGTAAATCAAGAGCTTTGCCTTTTGGCTCAGCTCCTTCTTCACCACGACAGACCAATGCAGAGACCTCATCACTGCAGATGTCACACTGATCCACCTGTTGATCTCCCACTCCATCCTTCCCTTACTCATGAACAAGACTCAGAGATACTTGAACTCCTCCACTTTGAGAAGGATTTCATTCCTGACCTGGAGAAAATACTTCACCTTTTTCTGGCTGAGGACCATGGTCTTGGATTTGAAGGTGCTGATTCTAATCGCAGCTGCTTCATACTCAGCTGTGAATCTGTAGATCACACTCTGATGAAGCCAACAGAACTGCATCATCTGCAAAAAGCAGAGACCCAATCCTGAGGCCACCAAACCAAATTTCCTCAACATCTCAGATACATCTAGACCAGGCATGTCAAACAGGTCCAGCAAAGGGCCGTGTGGCTGCAGGTTTTTGTTCCAGCCAGCCAAGAGCACACAGTTTGACCAATCAGCTGTCTGAAGACTGAGATCAGTTGATTGAATCAGTCAAATCTGGTGTGCTGCTGCTTGGTTGGAACAAAAACCTGCAGCCACACGGCCCTTTGCTGGACCAGTTTGACATATGTGATCTAGACATTCTGTCCATAAAAGTTATGAACAGAATCTGTGACAAAGGCCAGCCTTGGCGGAGTCCAAACGACACTGAAAATGAATCTGATATATTGCCCGCAATGTGGACCAATCTCTGGCACCAGTCGTACAGGAACCAGACAGCTCGTGCAAGGGGATGCAGCATTCCATACTCCTGCAGCACCCCCACCGAAGTCCTTGGGGGACATAGTCGAATGTCTTCTTCAAGGTCACAAAACTCTTCAAGACCAAGTTGTAACCTCTCCAAGACCCTGAAGAGGGTGTAGAGCTGGTCCACTGTTCCATAAATGGGATGAAAACCACAATGCTCGTCCTCAATCTGAGGTTCGACTATTCAACTGACCCTCCTCTCAAGGACTCCGGAATAGACCTTACCAGGGAGGCTGAGCAGTCTGGTCCCCCTGGAGTTGGAGCACAACCTCCAGTCCCCCCTGTCTGAAGAGGGGAACCACCACCACCCCAGTCTGGTCATCCAGGGAACTGTCCCCAATGTCCACGCGGTGCTGCAGAGGCGTGTCAACCAAGATAGCCCCACAACATCCAGAGCCTCAAGGAACTCTGGGCAGACCTCATCCATCCCTGGGGGCCTGCCACCGAGGAGTTTTTTAACCATCTTAGCAACCTCAGCCCCAGAGATAGGCGAGCCCAAGCCAGGGTCCCCTGACACTGCTTCCTCATCAGAAGACGTGTCGGTGGGATTGAGGATGTCAGAAATGTTCCCTCCACCGACCCAAAACGTCCTGAGTCGAGGTCAGTAGCTCCCCATCCCCACTGTACACAACTTGATGGAGCACTGCTTCCCCCTACTGAGCTGCTGGATGGTAGACCAAAATCTTCTCGAAGCCATCCGTACATCATTCTCCTTGGCCTCTCCAAGCTCCTTTTCTCCAAAACAAAGAGTTTTTGCCCTAGTGACTGCCGAAGCCACATTCCACTTAGTCCGCTGATACTCATCAAGTGCCTTCGGACTCCCACAGGCCCTATAGGACTCCTTCTTAAGCTTGACGGCATCCATCACTGCTGGTGTCCATTAACAAAGTCAGAGATTTCGACCAAGACATGCATCAATGACCTTATGGCCACAGCTCCAGTTGGTCGCCTTAACAATAGAGACACAGAACACAGTCCACTTGGACTCAATGTCCCCCGTCTCACCCGGGACATGGTTGAAGCTCTGCTTGAGATGGGAGCTGAAACTGCTTGCACACCCTCACAACCCATTTGGGTGTGCCAGGCCTGACAGGCATGCTCCCCCCACCATCTGAGCCAACTCACTACCAGGTGGTGATCAGTTGATAGCTCTGCTCCTCTCTTCATCAGAGTGCCCAAGACATGTGGCCCCAAGTCCAATTATACGACTACAAAGTCATGCATTGAGGTGACTCCAACTATATCTAGCCGGAACCGCTCAACCTTGCGCACCAGCTCAAGATCTGTCCCCACTAAAGCAGTAACATTCTATGTCCCTAGAACTAGCTTCTGCAGCTGAGGATCAGACAACCAAAGTCCCCGCCTCCAGCCACTACCTAGCTCACCCTGCACCAGACCCCATAGCTCCTTTTAGTCTCTGACCCAGTGATTTTTTGTGGCATGCCAACTCTGTAGCCACGATGCATTCCCTGTATGGTATACTTTTTGGCGAAGTTTAAACCTTTTTATAGTTCAGCTTTTTCTGTATTTCTGAGCATGTTTTGAACCCATTTATATTCACATTATTAATCTGTCCTCACAAAAATGCTCTCAGTACAGACAGTATTCTGTGAACACAGAAAAACATCTGATGTTAGCGATTCCAAACACTTTCTGATTCCTGTATCTTTCTAATCTTAGTCAACGGTGATTTTTTTCCACTACCCTTAAATGTATCTGAGTACTGCAAAAGCTATAAAACACACACACACACACACACACACAAAGAAACAAACAGAAAAAAAAAGAAAAAAAAAACATGTTGTATCCAAATATCCATGTCTGATCCAATGTTTGGACCTTGCAACTGCCACTACACACTTTGCATTTCATTTTCTTTGGTCCTATCTCCAAGAATACTTTCTGCATGGCATCAGAAGTGTATTTAAGTGGTCTCTGGCATATACTGGTGTAGTGTTGGTGTAGACTAACTCTTACATGTGCAGAATCAAACACAGAATCAGCCAGGATTTTGTTCCAATGTAATGACATCTTTATATTAAAATGGATTCAGTTGGTCTTCTCGCCACTTTCAATTACATTTTTATACTACACATTGGTGCAGATTGTATTTAGCCTGCGCAGTCAAATACATGTTCATCTAAATAATCATTTAAAATGATCTCACTCTTTGAGGAAAGCTTATCCAGTTTCTATCCAAACTATCCCTTAAGACACCAAAGGTCCTTTTCAGCAAAGATATTGAAGGGTTTGAAATACCAACTTGACATCAAGCTTGTCATATCTGCCAGACACCAATATAACTAATCATTTCAATTTGTTGTGGTAACCTCCAGGCAAAACTATCCATAACTAACTAACTAACTAACTAACTAACTAACATAACCTACAACACTGATGTGCACATTCATTTTTAGTGGCTTCAGTGAGCAAAAAATTATATATTTGAGCTGTTCTCCTGCTTTGCAGTATCCTCATCAAAATCATGCAACATATTTTTTATGCAGAGCTTCTTTTCATATGTTTATCCCCAGAGGCAGAATGCACAGCATGTACAGAGGAGTCAAAGAGTAGGCATGTAGACTGCAAATCAGAAAAAGCAGTCACTTTTAAACCAATACCTTTAGCTTTACAACTCACCATCCCTCTACACACAAACAAGGTTACAAAAACAGCATATGAAATTTTAGCTACTTCTGGTGTATGCACCCTGCTGAGTTTCCCCAGCAGCTCTGCACAGAAACTGAAAGTCTACTTAATGTTTCACAGAGGTAAAAAGACCATTCCTACCCATGTGATCAATACTTAAGTTATCATTTTCTTGCTTTCAAATAATGTTTTATTTTCACCATGCTGAATTTATTTACAGTTAAAGCAATAGTTTAAACTGAAATAATCTTGCTGTAGATTACTTCCTATATATGCATGCACATCCAGATACGTTGGATTTAAATGACCCAGCATGGACATTAAAGTAATGTTGTAATTTTAAAATTTATTTAATGAACTCTACAAGATATCTATTGTAGAGTGGTGTAGCGGATCCGGCCTAGGAAAATAAAGATTGTCAGGTGGCCCTGCCTGACATGCACCGTATGACAGGTGTTGTTTGTGTGTTGTGTTTCTTGTGTTTTGGTGTCTAGGTGCAATGAAAACTGAGAGGGGAGTTGCCATGGGGTGCATCCAAGGAGACCACTGAATGGCCCCCTCTGCTCCACCCCGCATGGCGTGCACACCTCCCAACTCCCTATGTGTGTGTGTGAGACAGAAGCAAACTTCCCTCTAGTTGTTGATCCTCAAGCGCCCCCCCCCGCTCCCCAGGAGGTCCCCCAGGGCAAGACAGGCCAGGAGAAGCTACCCCTCCCACGACCGGGTCATACAGGGACCACAACCAATGAGCCGCCACCGACCCCAGAAGGTACCCAACCCCCTACATGCCTAACGGGAAATGAGAGGATGGGGACAGCAGCAGAGCCCAAACTCACGGCACACCACCCCCAGGCCCCCCAGGCCTGCCTAGGTCCAAAAGTGCACTTAACCCCGCCCCAAACACACACAGAAACACATGCATACACCTATTTCCTTGCACACTCGCGCTCATCCTAACACATACATGCCTCATCACCCCCACCCACACAATATAAACACTCACACAGCATACAACCCTCCCACTCTCACTCCCCAGCCCCCCCTTCCTCCCACCATGCCCTGTGGGAGACATCCCCGGCAGACCAGAGAATGGCGAGCCCCAGAATCAGCCCTCACCGCCATCCCCAGCCACCCCCCATCACCTCCCACCCAGATGCAGCTGACTGGGCATCCCCCAAGATCAGCAGCCCCTCATCAGCGCAGCCGCCCTGGTTTCCGGCCCCCACGGCAACCACCTCCCCTACCCGCCCCCAGTGGTGCCCCGGGGAAGAGGAGTGTGAGGTGCCCCCATTCTCCTCCTCTTCCTCCCCACTCATGACTGTTTGTGGTGAGTGTGTTTTTTGCAAGTTTTTGGGGTGGCAGTGGCCATATTGTGCTGGGAACAAGGTCATGTTAGTAGTTCCGCCCTTCATGCACCACATGCCCTCCAGAAGTTGTTTGTGTGTTGTGTTGGTGTTTTGATGTGTAAGTGTAATTTAAACCGAGAGCCCCACCGCTACACCCCGCATGACGTGCATGCCTCCCAAATCCCTATGTGTGTGTGTCTATGTGTGTATCAGAGATGTTCACAAGTCATTTTTTGCAAGTCCAAGTCAAGTCTGAAGTCTTTGGGGGGTAAGACTTGATCAAGTCTCAAGTCTTTGGTCACGAGTCCAAGTCAAGTCTCAAGTCTCGATAAAATAATTTCCCATGTCTTTTCTTTTTTAATGAACCTTCTTATCTGCTGCTATTCGGTCAACTAAGAAATAAGAACGCTGTCCAGCTATATTTTATATATTTAAAGCATCAACTGTATTATTATCCCTCCTTCATCTACTTTCATAAAATATCAGTACTGATTAGTTGTTATATGATCACTTTAAAAGAGTACTGCAGTGCAATATAAATGAAAACACACAATGAATGATTTCCTTTAAAAGGAAAATGTATTCTTCCATCATGAACATGGTTACAGTATATCTTGCCCCCTGTTAAGACTGTCTACGGTCTTTTCAAATTTTTAACTGGACATTACACTCTTTTCATGTCAGTACAGTAACATCCTTCCATTTAGTGCAAAACATCTCACTATAGCTTAATGTAAACAACTTGTAAACAAAACACTTAAAGTACTTTAACAACTTGTTACAACGTTACTTCTGTGCCGACAATAACATTTTTTGTGGAAAGAATCAATTGTGGTGTTCTGAATAGAACAAAAGTATTAAACAAAAACAAACTTACATTAAGATCAGAATGTTTTATCTTAATTCTCTCTTAATGCACTACTGGGCAAACACCACCAAGCTTGAGTGTGTCTTCCAGAGGTCAGTAAGACCTAGAAAAGTATTAGGCAACAGAATGGTTACATTTCAAAAAGATCAAGGTGGACAATGTCCTTGCACTGATCCTGGCTCGGTGAGGGCGCATTATTAGGCCTCCATGACTAAATACCCGCTCTACTGGTGCACTGGTGGCAGGGACAGCAAGCACTCTCACAGCCACAAGAAAGAGCCTTGGGAAGACTTTGGCATGCCTCTTCCAGAAACCTAGGCAGTCCACTTCTTCATCAGAGGACACCTGGATGTAGCGATCAAGCTCACCTCTGACAGATGATACATGGTCACCTTTCTTGTTGCTTTTCTTCCTGTAGCCAGTGAAAAGGCGTGGTGTTTTAGCAGGTGGTGCATCATCATTCTTATCATCCTCTCCACTAGTGCTCTCAGGAAGTATGGCGACTTTCCGAGCCTCAGCCAAGACCAGTTCTGAAAAGTTGCACACAAATCATGGTTAGTTGCAATATTATGATGTAGATTTGATACTACTCACAGTAGTGATGGTGAAGTTAATGAATGAGACTTTACTGATGTTATTGAAAGTGAGAAAAGATTTGTCTGCCTGAAATTTGGGAGGAGGAAATGTAGAAAATGTACTGAATTTAGCTTTAATTTGGTGTCTGAGAACATCAAGTTTTGAATGTCAATGTGATGATGAGTTAAAATGATGTGCATTCATTCACCTACCTATTATCATCTCCTTCACTTCCCTCTTGACGTCATCTGGTCCAAGGACATCTTGCTCGAGCCAAAAAAAGCAAAATGATGGATCAAGTACAGCTGACATCATATAGACCATATCTCCATATGGAAGATCTCCTGCAGGTTGAGCTGAATCAGCCATTTTGACATTTGCAAAGATCCCCTGGAAACGGAATTGTAGTGACTTCTGGAGAGCTTTCACAAAACCACTCAGATGCCGAGTTGTATTCAGCATACTGTTGAGGTGGCTGTTGAGTGAGAGAACACAGGGCAGAACTGCACTTAAAGTCACAACTTTCTCCCCTTGTGTGAGGTCTGTTGCTTGAAGAAATGGGGCCAAAATATCCACAAGCTCTTTCAGCTGACTCAATTCTCTTGCAGATAGGCACAGGCCTTTATGTCCTTGGGCTTCTAGAAGAGTATTTAGACTTTGAGGGTCCAGCTCAGTGACTGACTCCACAAGGCGAAGAGTCATATTCCATCGGGTTGACACGGCAGACGGGACGCTGCGATTGGCTCCAAACACTTTCTCAAATGCTTCTTTCAGCCCGCATGTGGAATGAAGCAGACTGCAGAATTTTGTAACTTTTGCCATTGCAGTATTCAGAATCTTAGTCTCTTTCAGTCCATCCCGCACCACAAGCTGTAATGAATGTGCAAAGCACTGAAGTCGCTGTTGACGGCAGCTGCGCTGGATAGATTCCACTTCATCCTGTAAACTGTCACTTAACTCCTCCCATAAGTTGCTGTTCTCCAGGTCATCTTCACCATCTTCGATCTCAGTTGTTGTTGTAGAGGGGAAACAAACTGTAAAGGCCTTTCTCATATTTGATGCGTTGTCACAGATAATGTAATCTACTTTGTGCATTATATTGAATTTGTCACATATCTCCTCAAATTTCTCGCTTATTCGTTCTCCAGTGTGTGAACCTGTGAATCGTTCACAGCTCAAGAGAACTGTCTGCAGGCTTGGGCTGTCTTCCTCCATCTCCATGAAGTGGCCTGTTACCCCTAAAAATCCACGCATGCTTCGATCTGTCCAAATATCAACAGTTACAGACACAGTGTCCGTCTTTTCAAGTTTAGATTTGATCTTGGACTCTTTGTCTGCTGCTAGCTCACTGAGACGTCTGGTAATGGTGCTTCGACTAACTGGGCAGTATCTCTCCTCTACCAGTGACATGAATTTCTTGAAACTAGGCTTGTCAATCAGAGACAGAGGCAGACTGCAGGATATGATGAGATCTTGTATTATGGATTCAGTAATGGCCTTCTGTCTGGGATGGCTCTGGCTGTAGATCTGCACACCTTTTGTCTGAGTTAAAAAAGAGTCAAGGCTGCTCTGTCCCTCTGCACTGGCCACTTGTTTTGCTTTACTGAATTGAGAAAACCTGTAGATAAGCAATATGAAAACTTAGGCTGTTAATAATGGTAATAATATCTGAAATATGTAGCTAACATTTTTATGTGGAGCAAAACCAATCTGAAACCACATATTTTAAGAGAACTGGTCCAAACTGCTGTTGCAGCAACACTAAACTTGTATTTCTTAATATTAAGAGGAATGCTAAAAATGACAGACTAAAGTACCAGAAAACAATTAATATTCCAGTAACGATAAACTAATGATAATAAACGCCACGTTAACGTTGCTCCGTTCAAATTAGTGTGACAAGCAAACTGACATTCACTGATGCATTCAAATGTTCAGTTACGAAACTGGTAAGCTAAACATAGCTGCAGCTGTACTAAACATGTTTGCTAACCGTGCATATAGGCTAACGTGACCCACCTGTCCGGGTGAGTTTTTAGGTGCCTGATGAAATTAGATGTGGTTGACCCTGCATCTTTAATCTTGTATTGCAGACTTTGCAGTCGGCGCTTCTTTTATTGTTCTCTTGTTTGAAGTTTTTAAAGCCAAACGTAATAATGAACGGTACTGCTGCGCCAGCGCCAGCATCTGCTCTGTCGGTCGCCATAGTGTCATTTGAACAAAGTATCAATGCGCGGGGCTGCAAGCCGCGCACCTGGGGTTGTATCATCTGGTTACCATGGTTACCATGTGGCAAAAGGAGGAAATGATATTAAGCTTCTCTGACATTTCAATTTTGCCAATGAAAATACACCCAGAAAATAAAGATTGTTCACGAGTCCCAAGCCGCGAGTCCGAGTCGAGTCTGAAGTCAATTTAGGTGCGACTTAAGTGCGACTCGAGTCCGAGTCGCAAACTCGAGTCCCCATCTCTGGTGTGTATGTAAGAGAGATAGAGAAAGCGGGGAAGAAGAAGGGTCCAGGGATGTAAGTCCAAAGGGAAGAGAACCTCCCTCCGGATGGTGAGCTGCCAGCAGCACTAGGCACCCCCGTTCCCCAGGAGGCCCCCCAGGGCAAGACAGGCCAGAGGCAGCTGCCCCCCACGACCAGGCCACGCAGCGACTGCAGCCAACAAGCCGCCACTGACCCCAGAAGACACCCACCCACCAGACTGTTACACAGGACTCCCAGGAGACAAGAGCAGGTTAACAGATTTATTGTGAAACAGAACTCAGAGGAACGAACATACAGATGGCAAAATTGAAATGGCGGCAGAGGAGCGCAGAAACCATCTACCTCCTCGGAGACAGGAACTGACAGGCTGGACAGAACCAGGGGCTGGAGAGGAGCGTCTCGCTCTGAGACCCCCTCGGAGACTGGACCCACTGGCGGGAGAGGAGCGTCGAATCCGTCGACCTCCTCGGAGACTTGAGCTGACCTCGGACTGGTGAGCGCCGGACAGGACCGTTGCGCTGGTGTCGGAGGTAATAATGGTGCAGCCCGTGGCGCAGACATTGGAGACCGAGCAGGAACAATCCGTGGCATCGGTATATGACGTGGAAGACCGGAGAGCAGGCACAGGAGGCTGCTGGACAGGAACAGACCGGGGCTGTGGTGTTGGACGCTGTAGAGCCGGGACTGACCGTTGCTGTGGCGTCGGACACTGTAGAGCCGGGGCTGACCGGGGAGCAGGCGTCGGAGGCTGCAGAGCAGAACAGGACTGGGAAGCAGACATGGGAGTCTGTAGGACCGGGGCTGATCGTGGCTGTGGCATCGGACGCTGTAGAGCCGGGACTGACCGTTGCTGTGGCGTCGGACGCTGTAGAGCCGGGACTGACCGTTGCTTTGGCGTCGGACACTGTAGAGCCGGGACTGACCGGGGAGCAGGCGTCGGACGCTGCGGAGCAGAACTGGACGGGGAAGCAGACATGGGAGTCTGTAAGACCGGGGCTGATCGTGGCTGTGGCGTCGGACGCTGTGGAGCCGGAACTGACCGTTGCTGGGGCGTCGGACGCTGTAGAGCCAGACAGGACCGGAGAACAGGCTCAGGGGACGTGAGCCTGGGAGCTGGAGGCGACACAGGGGACGTGAGCCTGGGAGCTGGAGGCGACACAGGGGACGTGAGCCTGGGAGCTGGAGGCGACACTGGGGACGTGAGCCTGGGAGCTGGAGGCGACACTGGGGACGTGAGCCTGGGAGCTGGAGGCGACACTGGGGACGTGAGCCTGGGAGCTGGAGGCGACACAGGGGACGTGAGCCTGGGAGCTGGAGGCGACACAGGGGACGTGAGCCTGGGAGCTGGAGGCGACACAGGGGACGTGAGCCTGGGAGCTGGAGGCGACACTGGGGACGTGAGCCTGGGAGCTGGAGGCGACACTGGGGACGTGAGCCTGGGAGCTGGATGCGACACTAGGGACACCGGCGTGGAAGCCAGGGGAAACGCTGGAGATACTGGCATGGAAGCCAGGGGAAACGCTGGAGGCTTCTTGGAGCGTGGAACCCGGGACTGGATTTCATTGGTGGCCACAATAGATACCACCCATGCCTCTGACATCAGCTCAGCCAAAAAGGGTGAAGAGAGAAGGTTAGGCTTAGCATCCAGCCGTGCCATCAGGTCTACTGCCACTCTCAATCTTTCCTTGGGCCCAGGGTACACAGCCAGAGTGTCCATATAACTTTTGACTGCTGTGTGTACAACCTGAAAGTCCTGTGCTGATAGGAGAGCCACCGGGTCCAGCTCTGGCTCCTCAAAACGTGTCCTGGTTGTGCCGCTCATTCTGTTCAGGTCGGACCTTCTGTTACACAGGACTCCCAGGAGACAAGAGCAGGTTAACAGATTTATTGTGAAACAGAACTCAGAGGAACGAACATACAGATACCAATACTGGAAGTGGTACCGGGGGTGCAGAAGCCAGGAATGGAGTGGGAGTGAGTCCTTGAAGTGTAGGTTAAGGTCCGACAATGAGTGACTGAAGGGCTGGTGTTTATAAAGGACTGGGGAACAGAGGAACACAGGTGTGGCAGGTTGACTGGATTACTGATGAGTGGATGAGGAACAGGTGTGGAGGATGAGGGAGGTGAGGAGTGAATGGGAGAGTGGCAGGACAGATTGTAACACAGACACCCATGGGGGAGGGAGAGGAGCGGAAGGAGAATAGCAGTAGAGCCCAGATCCACGGCGCACCACCCCAGGCCCACCCAGGCTCCCCTACAGGATCATGTCATCTCTCCCCACCCCACCTACTTACCCATGATTTTCCACACACATCCACACCCACACAAACATCATCCAAAGCATAGACACACACACAACATACAAACATCGCTGTCTCACACCCCCAGTACCTCCCCCTATAATCCCTCTCGAATCCCACTCGTCCCCCCTCAAACCCCTACACCCCTCCTGCCCCCGGGCCATACCCTGGGTCCCAGGTGGGCAACCACACCCCAGGGCATGCACCAACCCACACCATGGCAGCACATCCGGGCAGGCCTAGACCCCCGGCACATACAGACCCCACCACCTTGGAGGGAGGGGGACCACCCCCAGGCACCAGAGCCCAAAACCCCCACCCAGCCCGCCCCTGAATTGCCCGGCTGCTCGGCCCATGGCCGATGCCCACCAACCCAGGCACCACCAGTGGCCTCACCCCCCGCCACAAGGCGACTCCAACCGCTGGCCCCACAGCCACCCCCATCGCAGAGCAGCCCAGTCCCGCACCATGGGAAACCACAAAGAACCTGCAAACACCAGTCACTCCCGGCCATTTTCCAACCCCCAAAGCAACGAAGTCACAATCCTCCACCTACACTAAGTGATGGAGCTAAGCACAGGGGACCAGAGGGAATGAGAATCAGCTAAATGGTTCTTTGACGGGGCAGACATTGTCTCACTACTGATGTGGTCTACTAAGAGATTCCTAAACTGCTAAATACACAGATTATGTTTGGTTTTCCGGTTCACAAGGATAGTTTTCTTTGCAATGCATAATGCTGTGCGTAACATGTGTGCAGAGTTAATTGCCATATTAATGTCACCCAAGTCACCTAGTAGACACAGTGCGGGGTTTGCAGGAATATTACATTTAAACCATGTTGACATGTCCACACATACCTGATACCAGAACCTGCGGACAGGTGTGCAGGACCACAAGGCATGGAGATAGTTGCCAGGTGTGTTTTAATTGCAGTGTAGGCAGATGTTTGATTGTGACAGACCCATCCTGAACATCCTTCGTCTTGTATAATGAGTTCTATGCAGAATTTTGAATTGTATCAGTTGCATATTTGAATTCTTAGTCATTTTAAAGGTGTTTAAACATATTTGTGACCATTTATCTTTATTAAAATTACTGGATAAGTCAGCCTCCCATTATGAAGTTGGAAGACAGATTGAGTCTTCTAGTTTAGATAATAGTCAGTATGTTTTTGATAATAGCTTTGGGGCATTGAGATTCATGAATTCTGCCATCCCAATAGGTAGCTGTAAGTGCAATTGATTAATTGTATATTTTTTACATATAATAGATTTAAGCTGGTGATATTATGAAAATTTTTTGCCACTGATTCCATATTGTGAAGTGAGAATATTAAATGAGAAGTTTCCATTTTCTATTATATGTTCTGTTTTATTTCTTTATTTTTCCATTGAATGAAATTGATAAGCTTTTTGTTTTGCAAGATGTCAGGGTTGTTCCAGAGGGGTGTAAACTTACATGGGAAAAGTAAGGATTTGGTTATTTTTAGAAATTCCCACCAAGCCACTAAAGAGGAACTGATATTGATGCTTTTAAAACACTTATGTGTTTTGATGGCTGAGTTGATGAATGGCAGGTCAGAGATAACCAGATCCTCACATAATGCTTGCTCTACATCTAACCATGGTTCATCCAGACTGCTAGGTTTAAGCCATTATGAGCTATACGTAGCTTGTTAGCTAAGAAAAAGTGATTAAAGTTGGGTAGCTCCAATCCACCACTTTAGTCTCTTGTAAAGTTTTTAGACTGATACGTGATGGCTTGTTTTTCCATAAAAATGTAGATACTTGTGAATCAAGTGACTTAAACCAGCTTCGTGAACTGAATTCTAATGTATAGTGCATTCTAGCACCTCACTTTCTCAAACACGAATTGCAACATTGGTAGCTGCCGTGACTCATAAAGCCTCAACAACACATATGAAAGCATGTCATCCAATAGTTCATGGAGTGTTTAATCAAGTGATACGGTTCATGATTTTATAAATATTGCAAACTGCATCCAAACAACTGCCAGATATTGTTTCTCTGTGTTTAAAAGGAAGAATGGTTCTTATAGGGGGAATGGCTCTCAATGATAAAAGTGGTCTTGACACAGCGCCGGTGTTTTTTTGTCAGAGTTAAAGCCAGCTTAGCAGGATCTACTGTTACTGTTGCTGCCCATGGTAATGAGCAACACTGTAAAGTCAGCTTCAGACTAATTCAGGCAGTACCACTGATTTATTGAGGAGAAAGCTGACAACTTCAGCATCACTTTTAAAATCTTTCTTTCTTATTGAGCTCCTTCCACCTTGGGAAGGCTAGTCTGATGTTGACCCTCCTTTTTTGTATCGTCCAGTCATGCTGCCTTTTAAGTACCCTTTTTTGTTTTCTTAGCAATAGCAAAAACGGTTCCCATGCTGCTGCTGCATGTGCATGGTCTTGTATTTTTGTGAATGACAATTTAACAGATTTTCCAACTTGCCGGGGTGGTAAGCCTCTCTCCTTCATTGTCTCCTTCCACATCTCAATCACTGTGCGCTGGCTTGCAGGGATTCCACGTTGATGCTATTTGTCCCTTGCCAGAAGCTGTAGTTTCAAGATGGCAGGCCACCATAGCGATTCCCTACCAGCTTACCTATCATATGTAAAGGCAAATCTAAAATTCTTTGCCTATGAGAATGTTTCAGATCATTAGCAGAGGTCATAATGTACTGCTATAAGTAAGCAAAGTTTATTTGTATAACAACTGTGACAGTCATCACAAAATGTTTCACAGAGAAAGTGAATTGATAAAATTTACAACCAAATAAAATACACAAAATTAATATATAAACATTAAGTGGAAAGTGTAAAATTTGTCATTAGAGCCCAAGTTTAACTAAAAGCTTGTTGGAATAAAAAAAATGTCCTCAGCTGCTTTTTAAAAAATAAAATAAAAAAAAAAAAAAAACAGTCCAAACTACATAAAGATAGCAGCAGGTTTTCCCATGGTTAGGGTACTACTGCTTGGAAAGATCAGTCCCCTTGATTCCTGAAACAATTGTGAGGGTACATTAAAAGATTCTGATTGGGCAACCTTAGATGCATACGACAGAAGCAGGTCAGTATTGTAAAGAGGACCCTGATTATGAAGAGCTCTTAAGGTTAAGACCAGGACTATAAAATTAATTCAGAAATCAACTGGTAACCAGTGAAGTGACTTTAAAAGAGGTTATATGAGTGAGTCAGAAATGCAGAGTTCTGAACCACCTAAAGACAGGCTAGCTTCTTATTAAGACAAGTGAACAGACTATTGCAGTAGTTTAACTATGATGAGATCATTTCTAGTTGACTTATTGACACCAATGTTCTGAGTTTTGAGATGTTCCCCCAGTAAAAAAAAAAAAAAAACATTTCGTATTAAATGTTTTGAGTGCTGTTCATCAAAAATTACACCCTGGTTGACAAACAATAACAACATTTAGCTGGAAAATGGTCTTTAAAAGGGTAGAAGGAACCACATTGTATTACCTGATGAATTATGGCATCAAATAGCCGTAAATGTTTATAGTATTTTTAAGGGATTTGCACACTCTAGTGTGAAATAATACCTACATAAAATACAGCCCAGCTAGAATTTTCAGTTCATTTAAGACTTTGCTGTATGTTAACTAGACTCACTTCCATGGACTCCTAAGTGTTATCTGATGTAAAGTATATTAGTCCCAAATTCTCATCACTGCCCTCAGGCCTGTTGTGGAGACTTGGCAGATCTCTGCCTCAATATGACAAGGCAGTATAAAAGATAGTCACTGTTGTTTAATGTGCACTTTTCTTCACTGGTGGGGAATTGAAAGAAATAAAGTTTCTTGTCATAGTTTGGAGTTACTGACTGTTCTTCTAAAGTTGGGCAAAACATCTATGTTTCCCAGTTGGCTTACTATTTCTTACCACTGGGCACTTTCAAAATATTAAGCTGAAAACAGCTTACAGTTAAAAGTTTTTATTCTTCAAATGATTTCCACAATATGACATGCAATAACTATTAAAGTCACAAAGTTATCATCATTCCCTTCCTTTGCACTGATATTGCACCATCAGTACCCCTGTGCACAACAGCCATGGTTACACAATGTTTTTTGTTTTTTTTTTATTTGGAATAATTTATTCAGAATTAAATAATTCAGAGTTAAAGTATTCTCCTTCACGTTTACATAGAAACAGTAATTCCGAATTGAGCTTTAATTGGAGAACACGTTTAGTTGCCTTTATTTAATTCCACATCAGATCTGGGGGTTGGGAATAGTTCTTTTGTGGAATGGGGGCAGATGTGACATATGTACATCTACCAGAAGAAAACTCCAGTTCGTGCTTCTCTTCTTTTCGTCTACAACATGGAAGACCACATAACCATTTTTGTTTTGATTTTAATTATAGTCCTGAAGTTATGAAGCAGCAACTCGACACCAGCATATTACTTCACTTTCATCAGCTGAGGAGAATGACTGGAATTAATTTGAAGTGGAATGAACACATAGTCGAGGAATTACTCAATTTCGGATTTAAAATCAGAATAAACCGGCCACTTACTTCAAATCTTGTTTTGTTTGCATGTTTTTTAACTTGTCCTGTCCAGCTAACAGAATAATGGTTTGGTTGCTCTGTTGTACCGAACAAATTTCCTTCACCAAGGGGAGATTTATGGATGTAAGGCTCCTCTTGATAAACTGATTCATGTTTTTTATTTCCTTTGAATTATGGAATCTATGTAATCTTGGTGGAGCTGACTGGAGGGGACAGAAAAAGGAGGAAGATGGCAAAAAGAAGCGAAAAGGAAAGCAGAAAGAAGAAAGATGAGACAAAAGCACAACAGATAGAATGCAACAACCCTTCAATCCAAACTATCACCAGACAACCAACTGCTATATTTGTACCGAAACACACCAGATAATTTCCTATGGTTTAAGAAAAAAACAAAACAAAAAAAAAAAAAACAGAGCTGACAGTTATCAAGAGGTCCTGAATAATAACCAAATAAAAAAACATACCACAAACGTATCACAACAATAACCAAAGTACCAGATACTCACTCAGAAAACTAAAAAAAAAAAAATGTATCTCTTAATGTATAAACCCACTGGACAACTCAGTATGCAGAGTATGAGGAATAAGGAGTGATCAGTGACAAGGCGTGGTGAGTGTGATCATGTAAATGTGACGATGCCTCTACAGAGGCTAGAGGTAGACTAGGGCAGCCCAGAGACCAGTCTAGGTTTTACTCAACCATCATGAATTACAGCTCCAATAACTCACAACTTTTTTCAACAATACATCACCTCTTCAAACCTCCCCCTCCATCTCACTCTGAGGCCACTGAGGAGAAGTGCAACATCTACATCACTTTTTTTCAAACAAAGTCAGTAACATCCGTTCTCACCTCTCCACCACGGGTGTCCCGCTCCCCCATGCTGCTGACCCACCATCTGAGATTGACCAGACTTTTTCCTCATTCTCAGCCATCTACCTGACCCGTTCCCCTCAGCCTTGCTGAAGGCAAACATCTCTGCCATTTCTCCACTCATCACCAAGATCATAAACCACTCCCTCCTGGCTGGCCATATCCCACCTGCATTAAAAACTGCTGTCATCAGACCTCTACTTAAAAAAAAGCCACACTGGATCCAGAACTTCTCTCCAACTACTTTTCTGTCAAAAGTTCTGAAAAAATGGTCGCAGCACAACTTCTTACTCACCTCAAACACAACGACCTGTATGAAAAGTTTCCACCCTGGCGACAACACAGACACAGCACTGGTCAGGGTCACCAGTGACTTCTAGATTGCAGCAGATAACAGCTCCCCATCTCTACTCATCCTCCTGGACCTAACAGGTGCATTCGATACAGTCAACCACAACATCCTCCTCCACCGTCTGCAACACACTAGTGGACTCTTAGAAAATGTCCTTAATTGGTTCATATCAGACCTCACAAAGAGAACTGAGCATGTCTCCCTGGGAAATTCAAAATGTTACACTTATAATTTCACCTGCGATGTCCTTCAGGGCTATGTGCTAGGGCCGACCCTTTTCACCATTTATATGCTCCCCCTCGGCAATATGATCAGCAGACATGGGATATCTTTCCACTGTTATGCTGATGACGTACAGCTCTACCTCAAAACAACCCCCACCTCCTCTGCTCCCCTGCCACCATCCACACTGACCATCTGCCTGGAGGAGATAGAGGCATGGATGAAGCTTCAGCTGAACAGATCAAAAACAGAAGCTATTTTTTTTGGCACTGCACACCAGCTCCGCTCCTGCACCATTACCAGCATCACCTTTTCAGGCCAAAACATCCCCCTTTCCACATCTGTCTCCAACTTTGGTGTTAAAATGGACCCTCAACTTACTTTTGACACCCACATCAAACACCTCTGTAAAACCTCTTTCTACCACCTGAAGAACATCTCCAAACTCCGTCCAACACTCACCCTGGTAGATGTAGAGAAGGTTGTCCATGCCTTTGTCTCCTCCGGGCTAGATTACTGTAATGCACTCCTCATCGGGATCCCTGGCAAGAGCATTCAGAGACTGCAATACATCCAGGACCGCACTGCCAGGATTCTGATGAGGGTACGCAAGCAACATCGTATAATCCCAATCCTGAAAACTCTTCACTGGCTCCGCATCCCACTCAGAAAACAATACAAGGTCTCCCTCCTCACCTACCGGTATATTCATGGACATACCCCTCCTTACCTACAGGAACTCCTCACCCATCACACCTCCTCACGTACCCTCCATTCTGCAACCACAAACACCCTCCAAATTCCCAGAACCAAGCTCGGCAGCATGGGTGGCTTTTTCAGTTGCTGCCCAAAGACTGTGGAACACCCTACCAGACCACCTGAGAGCGCTGCTAAATAGCATTTTATAGACTCTTTTCATTTCTGTTTTCTGTAGCACTTAAGTAAATAAATAAAATAAACCTCTTTTTATGTTTTAATCCTCACATTAGGAATAAAAAAATGACTAGCCCCTGATGACCTGAGGGCTTTGGGAGGCTTGTAAACTAAGAGAAAGTCTGAAAAATACTAAAACCTTTGAAAGCTTTGAAAATCAGCAACAGTATTTTAAAGGTCCCATATAAATTTTTTCAACAATTTCAAATGAGTGTCAGAAGTCCAACAACTTTGTTTTCAAAGTGTATTACCCCAAATTCAGCCTTGGTCCTTCATTTCAGCAATTCCAAATGTGACCCCAGTGGGTGCTACTGTGAATCGGCTGTTTCTGTGTCTAAAGCTATAAATGTTCACAAGTGGTGCCTGTCCACGCCCCTCTCTGGGGTTGTGGTTACTGTCATTCGTGAGGTCACAAAGGGAAAGATTTCAGTCTCACCTGTTTGAGCACACATTTGCTAAAAAGTGGAGCAAGCAAGTGAGAGAGGTAACAGATTTTACTCATTATTATTCTCATACACAGGTTATGAGGACATATATGACTGTTAGAAAACCTTTAGAAAGTGAGTTTTGCATAATATGGGACCTTTTAAACCAATTTGGAATTAACCAGGAAGCAAATGAAGACATTTTAAAACTGGAGTAATAGGAGTTGTTTTCTGTTCATAGTCAGCAGAAGAGCATTTGAGTTTTGTAATAGCTGAAATGGGTATTTTTTTATCCATGCTAAAAAAAAAAGCAAATAACTAAAGTCCCTCCAGGATTTTGCTGCACTTGTCACTTGTTGTGATCTAAAATATCGGAATATGCTGATTCCTTTGTAAAGTGAATTTTTTTCTCTGGCAAAAAATATAATATGTGCAATATATAATTTATAAAATTTCGAAATTCTTTATTGACATAAGTACACTGAGAGAGTATTTCATTATTTGGCACAATGCTCTTTGAGCTACAATTTTTTATATTACGATTTTATATTATAAACCATATATTTAGCATTTACAGAAAATCTGGATAAAATAGATTCAATATAGCAGTTTTCTTCATCTATTTACACATTTTAGACCATACCTGGTGGTGTTTTGGATTAGAAAAATGTTTGTTTGTATTCCACCACAATGTTGCACCTCGTGCAAAACAACCAACCGTCACTTTCATGGGGGACTGTAGTCTCTGTATTTGAGCCCGTTGCTCCGAACAGTTGACTAAAACCCTTCCCTGAAAACTGGGAAAGTGTTATGCACTGTGTCATAGCGATTTCAGACGGTGGATGCAACACATTTCCCCCGCACATGTCTGCATGCTCATAATTTATAAAGGTTATTAGCATGATGTCAGAGCCGGTTACTTTGGCAACGCGTAACAACAAAAGATATTAAATAGTCTACTCAGCTGCTTCTGTGAAAAACTTACAATTTAACAGTAAAAACAACATTAAGGTATTAATAATTGAATTAATATTTATTTATTTCATAAGTGACAATTGTATAAGCGAGATAATGCCCTTCAAGGTGTCCATTATGTAAGGGATAATGCCTGACGAGGTGTCCATTATCATAAATTAATGGACTTTGCGGAGGCAACCATCCGACGCGAGCCTTATTGTTGTAAATTATTGCGTTGGCTAAACGCTAGTTGGAACCGTGGCAACAGAAACTCAGACGCTGTGCTGGAGACACGCCAGATTATGTCTATGACAGTCCATTGACGTGAAAGCAGCCTGCAGGGGTATTGGGCTCCATCAGTCCAGGATAGACGAGAATGGAGCAACGTTTTGTCGTCCTGCAACGCCCCAACCAGCAGTGGTCAGGATCCACAAACGTTAAATCTCTGTCCTTCAAACGCCACTATGGACATGCCAGTATCTTTATGAAATGTCATGATCAACGGCAATGTTCCATTTAATTTTAAATAGGTTGTTGCCTGTCTTTCTGTCTTGATTACCTTACTTGCTTACTTCCTTGATACAGAGTGAATGGTGGATAACATTATAAAAAGATTTAGAATAGACTTGCTTGATTCACATTTAATGATCAGAGTGAATGGTGGATGATATTTCTTGCAATAAAAACGATTTAGGAAACTATCTGTGGACTTTAACTGTTTGAAACAAAATGTTGCTTGATCCTCTGGACACACACAAGCTGTAAGAGCTGCAACCGCCCTCTGAAACGATACTTTGTGTCATGTAATGTAACTACGGCTGAACAAGCTGCAGGTTCTCTGTCAGAGCTGGGTACCTTGGCAATGCGTCACAATGAGAGATAGTCTTCCAAGCCCAAAAAAAAAAAAAAAAATACAGTGCAATTTCTGTTTAGAAAATAATTTAAATAAATACGTGAATAAAACAACAAAAAAAAAAACCAACAACAATGTATCTCTTGCCAGAGCCTTTGAACTTTGGCACAAATGATGTGATAGTCTTTGAGTGGTCGATTTTCACTATCCACTTTTCTTTTTGTAATGAATTTGGAAAATGCCATTTTCTTCCAATCTAAGGTCCAACTGCACCTCAGAAACTGGACCTTTAACCACCTTCCTCCTCCGATTCAACTTCACCTGCGAGCAGCAGAGGTTGGTCTGCAGGAGAGCAGTCATCATGATTCTCATCCCGTCATCCTTTTTTCTGACCCACCACACTCAGTCTTTCAGAATATTTGATTCTTCAGTACTGTTACACACTGTTTTCCTGGAGCCACAGTGTGAGACCAGGATTTTTTGGCTGTTTTGATGGAAATAATGCTATGGACCAGATCTCCCATGTTCCAGGTCTGAGGACAACTAACCTTTGTTGACGTTTGTGCAAACACATGAATAAAAAAATAATCCGAAATAATTTGTTCTCTGAAACTTTTACTAACAACAACTCAGTTCTCATGGGATCCTCTGGGGCCTCTCAGATCTACTGAATATTATAACTCAATTGTATTATTCAGTTATTTAATATTCATTTTAAGTATACCATTCATTATGGTCCATGGAGATGGCGATGATGAGGATAGTAATAATAATGGTATATGTATATGTCCTCTATTGTGTTTGATCGCTTGTTTTCTATTACCTGTCATATGTCTATTCATCCACCCATCCATATTCTACCATTTGTCTGGGATCAGGTCACAGGGGCAGCTGCCTAAGCGAGGAAGCCCAGACTTCCCTCTCCCTGGCCACGTTCGCCTGCTAATCCGGGGGGATCCCGAGGCATTCTCAGGCTAGCCGAGAAATGTAGTCCCTCCAGCATGTCCTTGGTCTTCCCTGGGGTTTCCTCCCCATGGGAAGCACTCTTGACACCTCATTGGTCATATGTCACCTTTGTTTTTGTATTGTTTTGTTTATAAAAAAAAAAAAAAAAAAACAAACCAAAAAACAAAACAAAAAAACAAGCAAACATACTTAATTGTGCATTTTAGCTGGCTACTATCAATCTCCATTTTTTAGGTAAAGTAATTCCCAGCTGTTTTAGACTCCAAACCTTAAAACCCTAAAACAAAGCAAAGTTGGTTAAAATGGAACTTCCATTGATAGCTGTAACTCTGAACGACATGAGACTGGATCTAATAGATAAACTATCATTTAAACAGTTTAACTGTAGCAATCCAAGTTGACTTGTGGTAATTAAGAATAGTTAACCTAATCTTCAAGTACCTTAACCTAACGGGTCATGAATACAACCTAATAACAGTAGAGAAACTTAGGGGCGAGGTGCTTCAAAGAGAGCAGCCCCATGAGAACATTTAAAGACTCACTTTGGTCCTCTTCTCATCATTCAAACAAGATGAGGTGCTAAAGTGCTAATCTTCTTAATAGCAGTTAACCTACAAGGAAGTTGAGGCCAAACAGGGTTCTTGAGCGAGGTCAAACCTAAAGAGCTTTAGTGCATAAGGAATAGTAGGAGATTAAAGCTATGCGATAAAGGTCCTTATCACATGACCCAACTGGGAACTATGGAGAGTTCACCTCCCTCAGATGAACTCCTCTAATGATTCCCTCCTTGCAGCCATAATTAAACCCATTGCCCATTGTCTTGATTCATTAGCTCCACAACTCGGTTTGCCACCTTGATCAATTACGTGACCACCTATCTCAGCCAAGCTCTTTGGTTAACACTCTCACGGAGCTTGGTCGTCATTTAAAAGACAGCACAGCAGCAACACTGTGTGTGTGTGTGTGTGTGTGTGTGTGAAAGTCTGAGTGTGGAAGACATTATAATTCCACTCTGTGATTAGGCAAACTTTAATGGATGCCTCGACAGTGACAACACTAAGATGAGACAAGCATTTAGTTCATGCCTAGACTAAAGTTGTATGTGGGAATGTGGATTTTCCAGTAAGGACAGCAATCAAAGAAGCAGTGGAATCCTCTTAAAAGGAAATAAAAATATTCAACTTAGGCACAAATTAACACTGTTTTGTTAATTAGTTTATTGTTTTCACACGACTATGTATAGAGAGCATATAGAGGTTCGTTGTGGAAGGTATTGTGAAGAACTGAGAGGTTCATCACAATGTGTAGGTGGAAAATCACTGACAGATGACTAGGGACCTGCTGTTGATATAATTAAGGGAATTGCATGTTTGTGCCAGACAAGCTGATCTGAGTGTTTAAGAAACTGCTGATCTACTAGGGTTTTACATACAACCATCTTTAGTGTTTAGAGAATAGTCTGAAAAAGAGAAAATATCCAGTGAGCGAATGTTGATCTCAAAGGTCAAAGGAGATTAAAAAGGCTAGTTTGAGATGACAGAAATGCAAAAGTATCTCAGATACAATCTCTGGAGGCACAACACGTCTAACTGTGAAGCAGATGGGCTACAGCAGTAGAGGACCACACCGGGTGTCTACCTATCCTGTCTTGAATAGATAGTTTAGGCATGTGCTGGTGGTGTAATGGTGTGTTGTGTAGGGGATTATTTCTTGGCACACTTGGGGTCCCTTAATATCCAACATAGCATTGTTTAACCACCACAGCCTACATGGTGACCTGTCATTCAAAAGTTACACAGTGAAAGCAAATAAGGCTCCTAATTGGATTAAAAGTATGTATTCATAAGGATCCACAATAGTTGTCAATAGGTGAAAAGCAGAACACAGGTAAACAAAACACACCTTCAAGCACACAAACAGGGACAGTAAATGTGGCTGACATGTTTATTTATCGTGCCATTCACTTATGATCCAGAGATCACAAAAAGTGAAAAAAGGTTGAACTTATTTTCAACAAGTAAATATTTTTGGAGATCAAACCTCTTGAAGCATCTTTATCTCAGAATGTGAATAATAAATCCTTAATCTGATGACATAAATTTATGTATGAGACCATTCAAGTAAAACAAATCTTACAAACTGCAAGTAAATTATAAATTATTTTGGCAAGATGTTTGCATGTTCAACCTTACTTGCACACAATTAAGGCAAATGGTTTTATATATATATATTTTACATAAAAATAATCCTTGTGTATATTTTAAATGGATCACATACAGTGTAAATTTGCACCTTTGCTCCAGTTAATAAGAACATGTCTTTAAATATGCAAATTAGCCTGCTTCTACCTCTGCTGCACGCCTGGCTGCTGCTGCTCTCCCTCGACTCTGCTCAAACACTCTTGACTCTTTATCCTAACTCCATTAACAAACAGCTAATAAGATGTTAACATATGGACTCGTTGGATATGTTGCAAATTAGATTTTAGCTGGAGGCAGTCTTAAGGAAGCAAAGACTGGGTTTTCACACATAAATACCTCCAATGGCAAACCATAAAAGTCCGGTAAGTATCAATGAATCAATAAGCAAACTAAATCTCATCTTTCTGATGTAAAGTTGTTTAATTATTTATTGTTTTTATGAAGATTTAAATATTGCATATACAACAACTGGTAGATTTTATGAATGGGGGACATTGATTGATACCAGACAAACCAATATGTTACAATACAACTCAATTTATTGTCCCCATAGAAGAAATTGTCTTGGACTCAAGTGCTGTTACATTAGAGTCCAATACAAAGTTCCCAATGGGGACAGAGTGTGTTAGTTCTAATGGTAAACACTTTCTTAATATACTAAAGAAGAAAGGTCAACTTATAGCTGTTTTACAGCAAATCTTCGGTAATTATTGCATGCATTTGATCAAATATTTAATTTAATTTAATTTATTTATTTATTTTGCACATGGCTATGCACAACCACCATAGAACTGAACAAAACAAATCCAAAGCACATCATAATGCACCACCATGCTTGAAAAGGAGCAGGAAGAAGAAATTAAAATACCCGCCCCTTTTTTAAACATAACACACACATAGATGGTCTTTCAGTCACTTGACAACACTCAATAATGAAAAAAATCAGCCTTCAGATACTCATTTACAATCTACACGATAGCCATAATTCATTAAGTTCATATACTCTGAATATTCAATTTTCATACATTTTTATAAACTGAAAAATCTTAACACACATCTTCAACTATCTGTAATGAATTCCACAATTTAACTCCACATATTAAAATGCACAGCAGTTTTAAATTGGTCCTTTCGAATCGATGTTTAAACAGAAATCTTCTTCTCTTGTCCTGATCTTCTGAATTAAAAACAAATAACTTCTGCAGACTTTCTGGTAGTACTTTATTTTTTTGCTTTGTACATAACTAATAATATACGTAGCTTAAATAAATCTGTACGTTTCATAAGTCCTGGCATGATAAACAATGTGTTAGTGTGTGCTCATGGATCTGCTTTATGAATAATTCTTACTGCTCCTGTCTGTAAAATAAACAGCTTTATGTTACTAACATATGTATGGTCCCACATTTCCAAACAATAACTTAAATATGGCAGAATAAGTAAACAATACAAACTTCACAATGTACTATAATCCAACATGTATTTTGCTTTGTTCCAAATAGAAATGTTCTTTGACATCTTTGTTTTATTATTAAGCTATGAGTTTTGTATGTCAGGTTGTCATCTATTACTACTCCCAAAATACCTAAACTCAAACACGCTCTCAGTATTAACTCCATCTCTGGTCACTTTTACATCCTTTTTTATTTGTAAGAACCATAAAAATAGGTTATCCTTAAACCTCAATAAAACTATTTTTATCAAACCATTGTTCAACCATATGATCATTTCATATATTATACTTTCTGATGGAACTTGTAAATCATCTCCTGAACAAAAAGAAAAAAAAAAGTGTTGTCAGCGAATCAATATCACTAATATACAAAATAAAAACTTTAGGTCTCAGAACTGACCCCTGTGGGACTCCACATTCAATCTTCTTGCAGTCAGATATATTACCAGCAAACAGTACATAATGTTGAATGTACAGTTTGTATGTACTATTCCAACACTTTACTGTCTCCATTCCAATCACCATCTACTTGCCTATCATTTCATGTTTTGATAGAATTGGCAAGTGCAATATGAACATTAACAAAATAAGAATTAAATTCATTCACTACTTCATTTATGTTTTTTATAACCTTATTATCATCATTAATAAAATGAGTGGGCAGGACAATGAACGGAGTGCTATTACATATTCATTTACTTAGAATTTTCCAAGTAGCTTTGATATTACTTATATTTTCTTTTAACTTTTTATTATAATATTCCCTCTTGGCTTGTCTCTATATAATTATCAGTTTGTTTTTATAAAACTTATATTGCTTTTCAGCATTCTTTGTTCTAAATTTTATGAAGTCCTTGTAAAGTATGTTTTTCTTTTTCCCCTTTGTTATCCAAGACTTCTTATTGCCATTACTGTTATATATGCATTTTATTTTTGGACAATGCTTATCATAGAGTAATAAATGTTTCTTTAAAAAATGTATTATGTGCAGCATTTACTTCTTCTAAATAAACCCCATTCCACTGCTATTTCAGGTCTTCCTTGAATTTAGCAATTGCTTCATCAGTAATTACTCTTGCATATGAATACCAGTTTTTTCCTTTCCTTTTCTACAGTTGCAAATCGTATATTACAAATACAGGTAAATGTTTGCTTATTGTCTTCATCACTACCCCACTTTTCACATTATTCTCCGTGACATTTGAAAATATATTGTTAATCAAGGTTGCACAAGTTGAGGTTATTATGCTCAGTTTAGTAATCAATCTTCTACTATTTACTGCATGCAAAATCTGATGTCTTTTTATGCATAGACACATTTAGAATGTTTATATTAAAATCTTTAAACATTATGTTTTCTTTTCATTGACCCTATCCATAATTTTGTTCAAACTATCTTTAAATGTTTCTACATTTGAACCTGGTTTCCTGTACGCAAATACCAACAATATTTCTTCTCCTTTCTATTATAATTTCTACAGTCACACACTCCATCAGATCATCAATAACATTTGTCATATTTCCAACCTCTTTACATTTCAAATCACTGTCAGTATAAAGGGGCCACACCCCATCCCCCTTGTTAATTTTGTTTTGTAATATAACTAATAACCCTTAATATGAAAATGGATACCTTCCTTTTTATTTAACCATGTCTCGGATCTCTCAAGATCCTAGCATTTCACATCCAATTGTCTCTGAAGGTTGCTCCAAATTTCCCAGCAGTTTCCATTTGGAATTCTTTGATTTCTTTCATTATTTCAGAAAGTCCCAGAGTGACTTCCACACCCTCTCCTGGTTGATTGTCCTCAGGTAAAATGTTTGCACCAAGTTTTGATTGCTTCTGTTTTTCCTTCTGCTGCTTCGGCATTCTCGTCTTTTGAATTTTATGTTTTAAATCACAAACAAACATTCAGCTGATTGACGGTTTTGTCTTAACCACAGTTGTAGTATTTATTCAATAATTCATATTTGTCTGTAGGGGACTAACTCTCAGTAACCTCTGGCAGCCATTTTGAGTTCATTAAAACTGATAGTCTCTCATTGGTTTTTACTAATCAATAGATTTTAACTGTTAGAGCTGAAGAGGATACAGTTTCCTATGCTTTTTCTTAAGAAGTGTTCAGACCAAAGTAAATTTATTACAGCTATATACAGTATACACACACACACACACACACACACACATATATATATATATATAATCTTGTGAAAACAGTTGACTTTGGCAGATCCTACATAAAACTTAATGCATCGGTTATGTCTGAACAGGGCTGTCTTCATGACAGAAAAGGAAAAATTCTCAGCTTTTCTCTGAGGAAAAAAAAAAGTTTCTTACTTGCTATGATTGTGATGTCAACTTTGACTTTACCAACTGGCTACCATCAATTTTATCTAATAGGTTGAAACAAGCCACTTAGACAGAGGGTTCTTAAAATCACTGGCCAGGTATCTTTTGATTGTGTTTCTGCTCGCAACACAATGCTTGTTTTCCCAGCTTTTTCTGCAATTTGTTCCCTTACGACCTCATAGCAATCATCCCTCTGGCCAAACAGCTGCCATATTGGATCCACTGAGGGTAAATATAGGGACATACTCTGGCTTACAGTCTGCACAGTGGCTTTTGAAAAGCTTGATGAACACCCACAAACCCTTTTGTCGCAGCCCCCAAAACCCCAAGCAGATTTCTGAGCTTTTCTGCAATCACAATCTCCACATGGCCTCTGAGAAACACGTTGGCAAAGAAGATAGGATTGTGAGGATGTCTGTCATTTTCTGATTATCATATCTGATGAGACAGCTTCTGGTGTGGGAGCATAGACAACAGGGACTTATATATTCTGCAGGATTCTGGTAAATTCATGCATCTGCTTTTCCAAAATCTGTACATCTTTGAGATTGGCAGAACCAAACATGTTACCGATCTGACGTTGGATCCTACTTTTCCAGCAGTTTTGGCTATAATTGACAGTAAAGACAATGAGAAAGAGGGACTGGGATGACATCCAATAAGAGGCCCAGGCTCACTGTTAAAATAAGGTTGTGAAGGTATTTAATGTGCAAGTCAAATTTCTCGGTGAGTGCATAAATCCTTATTAAAAAGGCTGATAAATCACAAAACCAGACAAAAGGTAACCCCCATGCATGTTAGTGATAATTTTATCCAAAGCGAACTTGACAGCAGAACACAATCTGCTTGACTGGCAGGAAGTGACAGCTTCTCTGACTCGTGATGCAAACCTGTGACTGGAAGCCGGACAAATGTGTGAAATGAAAAGCTGCAAATCGGGCAAAATCAAAAGGATTTACATGTTAGCTAAAGGGGAAGTGTCAATCAAAATTGTGTTCCCTCATGATGCACTTGTTAAAAATAACACATGGCTGCTTGTGGAAGTGCAGGCATATATACTGAGTCAGTGTAAAACCGGATTGGATATCATTATCAAAAGGATGCCTATGCTGGTAACAATGAGTCTGCTGAATGAAAAACAAATGCTGCATAAAGTTATGTATCATCACAATAGTATTGTCCCTTGATAGCATTGTGTGCTAGACTTTTCCAGCATCATGCGTTATTTATGGTACCGCAGTGGAAATGAGGCCTATATGATAAATTAAGAAAGCCCTTCCTGTTTTCTTGTGATGCCTTTAAAGGAACCGCAAAGTACTATTGGATGTAGAAGGCTTATTTCCATATTGCAGCATTAAAGCGGCCACGCCAGTGAAGTGCATTGCCTATTTTTATACTCACGGATTTTATAGTCCCATGAGGCTGTTTAATCAGAGTTAACTCTGTCTGGTACAGAATTACAATATAGCTCCTTTCCCTGAAGCCCACTCATACTATATGTGTGCAAAAGCCTATGTTGTCAAGCCTCTACCTCCCACCCCATATAGACATGAATGGTCGTAAAGGGTCCTTGCTCTCTTTTTTTCACCATCTTTCTTCTGGACAGAGTGATAGAGGGTAGGACAGTCAGTGATCAATATGTTTGTGCTATAAATAGCTGGTAGTGCAGTGTGGTGCTAAGGAGAAGGAATGCAGGGGTAATATATTTGATGAGGGGGACCCAGTGGTGCTCAGCACAGAACTGCTACTGTGCATTCACAAAGCTTATTCAGAGACAGGAGCATTACAGCTATCTATTACTCAGTCGAGGCTTAGATATGCTTTTGAAATACAGCAACTAGGAAAAGCTAATGATATCAATATAATAAAATAATGGATGTTTTTTCTTTGTTTCTTTTTTTTCTAAAGACAGTTATTTGCAGAAATATAAGCATTTATTGAAATCTCTCACTCAATGAATAGCAATGAGATGTATCACCCAATTAAAATGCAGAACAGGAAGTTGTCCTGCAACAGTCTGCATATAATCTGGTACAGATGGCTTTTTGAGAGCAGCAGTGTGTGTGCAGCAACAGTCTGCTGTGAAATGATTTACTTGGTCACAGTAGTGCTTTGAGCTAAAGGTGAAGCTATGTTATATTATTACAGACATTACATTTCATATGTAGTCTCTTGTCATTAGTTGTTTCATGGACAAGTGGGGGTTATATGGCTTGTATGGCTTTATCGAATGAGATGATAGCATCAAGAGTTGATCCCAATTTGACATTTATGTTTTAAAGCTCTTGCTTTGAACTCAAAACACAAAGTCAAAGCAACCAAAAAATTGGCTGCACAAACAAAACAAAGCCGTAAGAGTGATAAAAGGGACATTAAAATGCCCTGTCAAGGGAACCTGGTTATGAATGGACAATAATAGCAGAGCATGATGGCTAAATCCTTTCCACTTCACTGTAGTTAGTAATGTAGAAAACTTTCTGCAGGTGGTTGGCATGACATTTTCTGAGTAAGCCTTAAGAAAAAGATTCCACAATAGCAAAAACCACAGATAAGATCTAGAAGAGCTTCTTTTTACAAAGATGAAACCAAGATTGCGAGAACATTGTTGATGAAGCACCATAAAGTATAATACTAGGAGGGTTAACTATGGCTTCCAGTTTGAATATTGTTTATGAATGCATGGATAAACCTGGTGACTGCTGATAGAAAGAACTGGGATTTGTTCAAGACATGAAGCTAGGGTCGGACTAAGGATAAAATCCAGCCTTTGGTTCAACATCCTATTGAACCGTCCCTATTTAAGCTGATCTCACAACAGGCCATGTGAAGGGTACCTTAATCCATAGTGCAAATTGTTGCAATTGCATGATAAAGGTTCTGAAATGGTACATTTCCCTTACTCCCCTTTCCCAGAGCAGCTTACATCTCACTGTCATGACACTGACATTCAAAGCTGGGAGTATTATCTTGGTTTTCAAATAATTTTGTTAGGTTTGGTTTCGTGTGAAATCAGCAAATCACTCCAACTTGTAAAATACATCTTATTTTTTCATTCAGACTTGCCAAAGGCACCTAATGTCAATTCTGTTTTGCTGTCAGCTTTGTGACCTGGTGCAAGCTGTACGTTTTGTTACAAGCTGAAAGCACAAGCCCATAATTGTCAGATTGCTAGTCTACACACAGTAATTGTTCACAGGCTTCCAAGAAGTACAAAGCGGGTTTACCGGCCAGAACTTTTGCAAGACCTAAAATATGCAAAGCACCATAGTGATCAGTATGCAGATGTTGCCATCAAGTTGGCTGCAACTGCAGCAAAAGATGCAGAAATGGAGACCAATAACTGGCACAGCACTTCCTTGCTGTCTTTATGATGGTTCAAGGAAATGCATCCAGTAGTTCTAAAGATAAATCTGGAATAAAATTTTCAACCAAATAGGTGGATAACATTACAATTGCTGAAACCTTGCCACTTCTCTTGCTAAAGGATAATCACTCGAATCTCACAGATCAACAATCTTGCTCAAGTAATACCAGCTCAGGTGCCACTGTAGTACATAATATTTTGTTTCTGATATCAACGCTATTGTGCTCACTCTCTATGTCGGCAGTTACATACCAGGTTGCAGAATCTGTACCTACTTTCTCACACACGCTTAATTTGGTGATGTTGATGATGTGAAATTACAGTGACCCCTTGGTATTTTCAAAATATCAGAGGACAAAGTTCTGGTTGTCCTCACTATAATTTTCTCTCACTCTCCAAGTATATCAACATAGCGATGATGACAACTCAGCTTTGTCATAACATGATGGGTTTTCAAAAATCTCTGTAATGGGACATGACACACAAAAACCACTGATCCCTGATCTTCTATCAAGAAAGAAATAAACCTGTTTAGGATGTCTTTTTAAGTTGCACAACAACATTAAAATGTTGAAATCATCGGGACAAAAGATACTGCCATTTAATCTCCTTTTATGCAAACATGCTTCATCTGAACTGTAATCACAACAGACAAGGCCCCTTGGGGAGTGATGACAGATGTCACCCTTTGATTATAAATGTCAGCTCAGAGAACAGCGCTGTCCCAGCTGCCCAACCACACTTAGGCCAGGATTTTTCATCCACACGCAGGCCAACAGTTATTTTTTTCATCAGTGGCGTGTAATCACCATGTTAAACCATGCTGTCACTGTGTGGTACTCTATAATGATTTTTGATTGATGAACCCTGCAAGTCCCTTTCCTGAAATGGCTCAAGGAAGACTTTACAGGGAAAAGTCTCTAAGCAGAATTAGTAAACCATCGACTCCAATGACCCAAATTTCATTTTGCACTTGATGAAAAAAATTCAGACTTGTGTTATCATGAAAAACAAAACAAAAGAAAAATTGTCAGATTTTTCATTGACAAAACACAAATTATATATAAGTTATGGCGCATTGATGGTTAAACACTAATGATTCTGTCCCTCTGGTTGGTGTAAAGGCCAATTATTGAACTTTGGTACCCTTTAAGTACGATTCTATCGCCGCCGATAGAAAATGACACCCGCGATTCAAATTAGCGTAACTCCGCGACCATTTACGCTATCAACAGATTCTGAAAGCCAAGAAACGTAGCTTTCTGTTGATATATGGCATGTTACGGTTTTCGCGGGTTACGCACGAGTGGGCGGGGCAAAAGGAGCAGCGGCGGGAAACAACTGTGGGAAGCAGTAGCGGAGAACGAGAGAACATCTGTCGGATCGTAGCGGTGATTTTAGTGCCATCTAGCGGGTTTTCTCGACGTGTTTTGTGTAGATACCTTCTGTAAATAATATTTTGTAATTGTAAATAAAAGGATTAGTATAGTTTTTTATTGTTTTAGTGTGTTTTTTCTCTTTTTTGCTGTAATTCATCTTTTTTCTTCATCATTCCACTTTTCTTGCTGAAGTTAGTTTTTTTTCCATATTTCCTGGCCTAATTATTTGTAGTCATTGTAGAATTGTGTAAATAAATCTGTAAATAATGGAAAGAGATCATCTGAGGAGATCAGACAGAGAGAGGAAAGTCCCCCAGAGATTTCTGGAGAAGGATGAACAGGATGAGACCGGTGCAGCAACATCCTCTCAAACACAGTAAGTGACAGTTTGTATGCACTGAACATCTATTCCTATTTTCATAATAATAATAATAATAAAAATAAAAATAATAATGATGATGTGCTTTCATATCTAGTACATGTTTTTTACTGGCTTTGTCTGAAATGACTTTATTTATGCTTGATAAATTTTCTACATTCTGTGTATTCGTGTAGGCCTTCATTTTACTGTAGAAACAAGATTATATTCTCTTTTTGTGAATATTTTCTAATCTCATGATTTTTATATATTTTTTAGATATTACACTGATGAAGGTCCATTCAGTAAGGATGATAAAAGGAGGGGACGAAGTCAGATCCGTGGCCAAGGTCCAAGGAGCAGAGGTGATGATACTGCTGGAGATGGCCATCGTAGCAGGTCACCACATCATCACGAGGCCTGGAAAACAGAGGCAGACCGCGATACTGCCAATCCTCACCCACCTAGATTTAGCCCTAAACGTAGCACTGGCGTCCAACCCCCTCTGACCACTGGCACACATGCTCCAGATGAAATTTTTTCCCTCTTTTTTGACACTGAGGTCCTCAAGCTTTTGTGTGACAACACGAACCGAAATGTCCAGAAAAATTTGGAGAGGGGAAAAAAGTTTGTTTGGACTAACCTAACCCCACAGGAGCTTTCAAAATACCTGGGTATGATGCTGTTTATGTCTGTCTGCAACCTCCCAAAAATGTCCGACTACTGGAGGACAAAAACAATTTTTCATGTGGCTTTTCCTGCTTCAGTCATGTCAAGAGACAGGTTTCGGGCAATCACCTCAAACTTGCACATGAGTGATCCAGAAAAAGATGCTGTCAATGAACTGAAGAAGGGTACAGAGGAATATGACACCCTGCAAAAGGTCAGACCTCTCATTGAACTGATCAGAAACCGCTGCAAGAGTGTATATCATCCAAAGCAGCACATCTCAGTCGATGAAAGGATGGTGGCCACAAAAGCAAGGCTCACACTTAAGCAATACATGAAAGCCAAGCCTACAAAGTGGGGAATTAAATTTTTTGTGTTAGCTGATGTAAATGGGTACACAGTTGACTTCAAGCTGTACACAGGGAAAAATCAGGATGCCTCAGGTAATGGGCTTTCTTTTGACGTGGTGGCAGAGCTGGTGAATAAGGAGTACCTGGGGAGTGGCTACATTGTTTACTGCGACAATTTTTACACAAGCCCTCTCTTGTTCCGTCATTTTAGCCAGCAGGGGTTTGGGGCATGTGGAACCTACAGGAAGGGCAGAGCTGGAGTCCCAAAAACTCTGGAGAATAGCCTGGACAAAAGATCTGAGAGAGGCTCCATCAGGTGGATCAGGGATGGTGACCTGCTGTTCATAAAGTGGATGGATACCAGGGAAGTCTCCATCATCTCCACTCTTCATCCAGTTTACACTGGTGAGACTGTCCTGCGGTGGCAGAAGACTGCTGATGGGCATAGTCATAGGGTCCCTGTCCCAAGACCCACAGCTGTGGGTGAATATAACAAGTACATGGGGGGAGTGGACACCTCTGACCAGATGCTGGGGACAAACACGGTGCACAGGAAAACAAAAAGATGGCCCATGACAGTGTTTCAGCACCTTCTGGACATAGCTGTCACCAACAGCTTCATTGTGCACAAAGAGCTCAGCAAGAGGCAGCAGCAGAAGCCGATGACGCGCCAGGCTTTTCAGGAGGAGCTCTGTGCAAAGCTGCTTGGAATGTCTGGTCCTCCTAAACCGCCGACTCAAGGCCATTTTCCTGTCCCCACTAACACCAGGGAGGACACAAGCAGAAGTCAGAAGGCAAGCCAAGGGAGGAAACAATGCACTCTGTGCAAAAGATGTACACCCTGGATGTGTTTGGAGTGCAAAGTTGGCCTCTGTCTTCAGCTAGACAGGAACTGCTTCACCATCTACCATGGCTGCTAAAAAACGCCTGAAAATCTACAAATATAAAAGCCTCAAATATGAAAACTGAAAGCTGCAGGCAAACAAAACTTTTTGTGATGTTGTAAAATAGGTTAAATTTCATTTCTGTAATATTGGATTTTTTGTTCCTATACATTTGAATTGTTCATAAAGCAAAACCTGGTGATATTTCAAATCCGTTTTTTTACTTTTTTGTATTTAGACACTGTTATAAGCATTAAGAATACATTAGAATGACAAATACTTGATATATTTTTAAAGGTACATTTGTCCTCAAAAAAAGTGCAAAGTATTTTACTAAAATACTATTTTCTGACACTTTTATTGAAAAAAAAAGACTAAAAGGACTAGGCGGACTGCCATAATTACAGTACTTAATTAAGGTGACCTTAAAGAAATAAATAAATGAATAAATAAAAATTACTCAACTCATGCAAATATAAGACTAACTCACCTAATTATTTTATGATGGTTAATGAACTGTACCTGTCTAATTAAGGGTGTTCACCTGTATTACTCAACAGAAATAATCCGTTTGTTGTAAGCTGGCTGCAGGTTGCTAACTCTTCATTAGTGCTAACTGTATGTTACCGCATGCGTGTTGAAACTAGCATGGGAATGCACTCTTGCTGAATCAGAATTTCTTCAATAGAACATGGTTTTAAGTAGATACTTTAGTGGATGAGAAATGTGAGCTGATTTAAAAAAGTGATAATAACTATTTTATTCTTGATAAAATAGATTTATGTAGATATATTTATGCATCTGCTCAAATTGTGCCCATGTTCCTTCATAGCACACCATAGCACAGTTCTTTTTCTGAGCTTTATGTGTATTTCTATATGTTTCTAAATATAACTTTTATATATTTCTGAGACCCTGAGCCATTGGAACTGCACTAACATTGCTTTCACCTAACAAGTAATTATATTATGTTTACCGCAATGTTAGTAAAACAAAGGCAGCTTCTAACTTCTTCTTCAACTTAAAAGTTGAAATTTAGGATGGGAAAGAGCTGAGCTTTGAATCTTATGAAAAATGCAGGAAACAGACAGCTTTTATATGGGCCTCAAACCCCAGTCTCCTGGGTAACAGTCTTTTACATGCTGCCATGACTCCTTTAAATCTCCAAATGTGCATTTGTGTTTTGTCTTTTTTTTCTAGCCATAAAAGGAAAATTTGTGAGTCAAGTAATGTTGATGCCCATTTGTAGAAAAGAAGTGGCTAAAAAATGTAAACAAATCTAATGAAAACAAACAAGTATGTTTTGCAGTGTGGACCAAGGCAAGAAAAGTCATGTTGAAACCTTCAGTCCCAACAGTGTGACAAATATATATTGATTATCATACACAACTCAGCATGTTTTACCATTAAAACCAGTGGTGTAGTCTACGTAATACGCAGGTTTCCGCCGTATACCCACTAGAAAAGGTCACAAATTTACATATAACCACTAAAAAATGCTCAAAGAAGCGTATCAACATGTTTCGTAACATAACTTTTACTTTCCTGGTCATAAATTAGCCACGAAGTTTAGACCATGAGGAATTCCGTTAAAAGTGACGTTGAGCCACCGCAGAGAGAAAGCAGCTTGGCCCTCTGTCCTGATCCTGACCTGCGTTCCTATCGGCTGGTGGCTGGTTGCTATACAACCGCGACTTAAAGAGTGGCGGATGAGAGGAGGAAGAAGATGCAGCAGCAGCAGAAAAAGAAGAGGAATAAGATTTTTTTGGGCGGTACGAGTAGTTAATGTAGAAGGAATGCAGAGAAAAAACATGAAAAGAAAACAAAGTCAAATCACACTGTTTCAGTGTGTCAGTGAGTGTGTTGCTACTGGTGCTATTTCCACTGTCAATTCGGGGGACACTACAGTTACACACTTACGGGCGGGGAGGAGAGCCTGACACTGTCGTCCAACCTGGGCCGCGTTACAGAAAGCGGGTTTGGTGAAAACTCAGAGTTGGTCAACCCAGAGTTGCGCTTTTAACTCAGTTTGTTTAACCCGCGTTCTGAAACGTGTGTTAAACAGCAGGTGATTGGCATATTAAATTATATAAAACTAGCTAACTAAAGTGGTGGTTTCACACTGCTGTTCTCTCTCTCTCTCTGTGTGTGTGTGTGTGTGTGTGTGTGTGTGTGCATGCTCGTAAAAGAGACTTCGACCTGGCCGGTTTTGTGGAGAGAGTCAGGTAGGGGAATTTAAAAACAGGCATTTTTGGTTAGAGTGGAAAGTTAGGTAAATGTTGGACATTTAAAACTGGTAGAAACTATTTAAATGTACAAAGTTAACGCTATATTAGCATGTTATTATGGTTAAATAAAATAGAAGACAATTCATAGTCATCTTAAATGTCCATTAATAAGGACACCTTGTACACCATCAAATAAATAACCTATGTGTGTTATGTATAGTTGTCCCATTATTCAAGCTGTTCCAAGAGTGGAATGTTTGCCTCTATATTTTTCATGAATTTTTATGTTTTGAAAGTGGATTTGTCTTGTTCTGTCAGTGGCTGTTCAGTGGTTAATGAAAGTGCAGCTGTTAATCAATTCACATCAAACTCATCAAATCAAATCAAATCAAATTTTATTTATAAAGCGCTTTTCATGCAAAGGCAACACAAAGTGCTTTACATAGTAGAAATGAATGCATATTAAAATGAAAAAAAAGAAAATCACAGAACAAAAACAATAAGCCCTTTACACACCCAGTTATGTGACAGATTAAACTCCTCCCACCCCCCCGCCCCCCCCCTTCAACCATCCACACACACACACACACACACACACACACACACAAACTCTTAATATCTGTCTTTGGCTTGGCGCTGCTGTGAGGAAACGGCATTTTTGGGGACCCATTTACACCAGGAGCCAGTCAAGCCATGTTTGCAGAGGGCAGACCAAGCAGGCTTGACTCCCAGAGTTTAGGATCCCCATAAAGAAACACTGGAGTTAAAAATGTTAAAAATGTTAAAACAGTTAAAACAACGATAAAATAGGTAAACAGTTAAGAAGCTATAATAAAAAATAATAAAATAAAATAGATAAATGAGACAGATAAGATAAGATAAGATGAGATAAATAACAGAAAATGAATAAAGTCAAATCAAAAGGCTAAACTAAAAAGGAAGGTCTTGAGACTCTTCTTAAAAACATCAACAGTCTCTGCAGCCCTGAGGCTCTCTGGCAGGCTGTTCCACAGTTGAGGACCAAAATGATGAAACGAGGCCTCACCGTGTGTTTTAGATCTAACTTTGGGAATAGTTAAAAGGCCGGTACCAGAGGACCTCAGGGTCCGCGAGGGCTCATAATTTGAAAACATGTCAGATAAATAAGAAGGCCCAAGACCATTACGACATTTATAAACAAGTAAGAGAACCTTAAAATCAATCCTGAAGCGCACGGGGAGCCAATGCAGTGATTTTAAAACCGGTGTAATGTGTTCCCGCCCCCCGGTCCTCGTCAGAACTCGTGCTGCCGAGTTTTGCAGTAACTGTAAACTAGAAATAGACTTTTTGGGAAGACCAGAGAGCAGGGCATTACAATAATCTAGCCTGCTGGAAATAAAAGCATGCATTAGCACCTCCGTGCTGGCAAGAGAGAGAAATGGGCAAACTCTGGCGATGTTTTTAAGATGATAAAAGCCTGTCTTTGTGACATTTCTGATGTGTGAAATAAAATTCAGCTCAGAGTCGAAAAGGACACCCAGATTCCTCACACACTGAGAGGGTTTGAAGTTTTTCAGTCTGCAGGAAATTATCTCTCTCTTGTCTTCAGGACCGATGACTAAAACCTCAGTTTTGTCCTGGTTGAGCTGCAAGAAATTCACTGCCATCCATGACTTTATGTCTAGAATACAGTTTAAAAGGGTGTTAACTGGCTCTAGGTCATCAGGAGACACGGCGATGTAAAGCTGTGTATCATCAGCATAGCTGTGAAAGTCAATGCCGTGTCTCCTGATGACGTCCCCAAGTGGCAACATGTAAAGATTAAAAAGTATTGGGCCTAAAATTGAGCCTTGGGGAACCCCACATTTTATGTCATAGATTCCTGAAGAGCATGTATCCATACTCACCAAGAACTTTCGATCAGCCAGATAGGAGTAAAACCAGTTAAGAACAGTACCTGAGAGGCCCACCAGACTTCTCAGTCTGTCTAATAAAATCTGGTGGTCCACTGTATCAAAAGCAGCACTAAGATCAAGTAGCACCAGGACATTAAGTTTCTGAGAGTCCAAATTACGTCTAAGGTCACTGACAATCTTTAAAAGGGCCGTCTCGGTACTGTGGTTTGTCCTAAAACCAGACTGATACTTTTCTAAAATGTTGTGTTTGTTTAAAAACCCATGTAATTGAGTATAAACAACCTTTTCTATAATTTTACTTAAAAATGGTAGATTGGATACAGGTCTGTAGTTGTCAAGGATGTTGCAGTCTAAATTACTCTTCTTCAGAAGAGGCCGCACCACAGCTGTTTTACAGGCAGATGGGAAGACACCTGTCTGAAGAGAGCAGTTTACAATATTTAAAAGCTCAGACTCGAAGAAACCATAAAATGTTTTTAAAAGAGATGTGGGAATGGGGTCTAAAAGGCAGGTTGTTGGGTTTAGCTGGGAGAAAACTCGACCAAGCATCTCTGCATCAACCAGGACAAAACTCTCCAGTGTTTCTTTGGCTAAAAACAATGCTTCAGATCTGTTAAAACTAAAATTTTGTTGTGATACAAGACTGGATCTAATAGCATTGATTTTACTTCCGAAGTGACATGCAAAGTTCTCACATGCGTTGGCTGATGGCGACATGGTGGACTTGTTACCCCCAATATTTATTAAAAGGTCGATGGTTTTAAAAAGGAATTGGGGGTTGTTTTTGTTATCTGTAATTAGGTTTGAGAAGTAGTGTGTTCTTGCCTCTTTAACAGTTTTATTGTAATTTTTGAGTTGTTCACGTAAGATTTCATAATGTATTGTGAGTTTGGTTTTTCTCCATTTTCTTTCAGCTCTCCTGCAGCCTTTTTTCAATTTTCTAATTTCTTCATTTCTCCATGGATTTTTTGATTGTGTTTTTAATGTTTTTGTTTTAAGTGGAGCTACTGAGTCAATGGCAGATGCCAGTCTTTTGTTAAAATTATCTACAGTAAAATCACATGATGCAGATAAAATCTGAGCAGGAGTTCGATTTAAAATGTCAATAAAATTTGCAGCCACTTCAGAATTAATATACCGTTTCCTCACAGTTCTCACCGGGGCCTGCCGCTTGCTAAAACTGGTGATGTTAAAAAATACACAGTAGTGGTCTGACACAGCCAGGTCAACAACAGAGGACACACCAGTGGACAGGCCGTAGGTTATGACCAAGTCCAGGGTGTGTCCCCTGTTGTGTGTACACTGTGTGACGTACTGCTTAAAATCCATATTATTTAAAAGGTTTAAAAATTCACTGGTATGGGGATTACCACTATTGTCGATGTGTAGGTTAAAATCACCAGTTATTAAAATCTTGTTGTATTTGATATGTATGGTAGATAAGAACTCAGAAAATTCTTGAATAAAACCAGAGGGAGGATTTGGTGGTCTATAAACTGTTATAGCTAAAATAGGCGGATTGCTAAAAACAAAGGAATGATGCTCAAATGAAGAATAGTTTGTCAGTATTATTGGTTGTGCGGATAATGACCGTTGAGCAATTGAAGCTGTTCCACCACCCCTCTTACCTCCCCTGATAGAAAATAAAAAATTAAAATTTGGTGGGGAAGCCTCGGTGAGAATAACTGATGCATCAGCGCCAAGCCAAGTTTCTGTCAAAAAGAGACAGTCAATGTTATTATCTAAAATCAGATCATTAATAATAAAAGATTTATTTGATAATGATCTTACATTTAAAAGAGCCATTCTAAAAGTTGTAGGTAAGTCCAATTTTGGGGTTGTTGATAATGGATCTAATACAGAAGTTGTTTGTATATGACGGAGACATCTGTCAGAGCTACGAAAATGTAAATGGGAATGTTGATAATTTCTACTGGTGATGTGTACTGGAATATGATGGGTAACAGAGACGGTGTTAACTGGAAAGGATGTGTTCTGACCGGATTGTCAGTCTGAAAGAGCTTTGCAGGATTGAAGGGTGAGATTAATGTTCAGAGCAAGGAGTTGAGAACCTGCATAGTTGAGGTGAAGGCCCTCTGATTGGAAGAGGTACGGTCTATTGAGAAAGGTGGTGAAATTATCAATGTATGGGATATTAATGGAGTGACAGTAATGTTTTAACCAGATGTGGAGTTGACGAATTCGGCTGAACTTAATGTCTCCAAAACGTGGTGAGGGTAGTGGTCCAGAAATGATGCACTGTGTATTTAGCTGTTGGATGTTGTGGATGAGGTTGATAAAATCTGCCTTCAAAGTTTCTGACTGTTGGAACTTGAGATCGTTTGTACCTGCATGTATTACCAGAGTTGAGGCTGTGGGATGTTTATGAGTCAGTTGGTGGGCAGAGTTGAAGATGTCATTGACTGTTGCACCTGAGTGGGAGGATGTGTGGCACCTGTTCATGCGGATGTTTCGAATGATGGAGTCACCAAGGACGAGCACGCGAGGACCAGCTCCAGCCGGCAGCCTCACAGGATCCACGGCACCAGCAGCCAACATGGGAGCCTCTGCGGCGGCAGCCAAAGGAGGAGAGACCACGGCGGTATCAGAGGCAGCAGACGGCGGAGACGAAGCTCCTTCCCTGGCAGGGTGTTTCCGGGCGGGGCTGCGGCGAGACGCGGCGTTTTCCTTTACCGCGGCTCTAAGGAGCTGTCGCCGCTTTGTGGAGGATGAGCCCCGGGATGACCGCCGGGAACCGGGCGCCTTGGTCTGCGCAGAGCCGGTGGCTGGTGCAGTGTTGGTCGGCTCCGGACCGACAGCGCAGCTGGATATCATCCCTTCGTCAGGAGGCGGTGCCGACAGGACCTCGAAGCGGTTTGATAAAACCAGGGCGGATGTTTTCTTGGTGCGGCATGTTACCTCGGACCAGAGTGGCGATCTTTTAGGTGTGGAGCTGGATGAAGGCCGGGGAGAGGTAACGAGATCCCATGGCACGGTGTCCTGAAATGCCGATTTCAGCGAGGCTATGCACAGTGACTGCTGGTGGGCCACATCCAGCAGAGAGTTAAGTATTTCACTCTTGGACCTCAGCTCTTCTGATAGCTTCCGGATATCTTCCCTCAGGTTAGTGATCAGTTTGTCTTTTGGTTCCAAGCAGTTATCTGGAAGGGTAGCCATCTCAAACCGATAGCTAGCAGTGGCTGGGGCTTGTTGACAGCAGCGTTCCCACGCTGTCAGTCGGCGGCTGACAGTAAAAAGCGAGGAACTCGCTGGTTAAAATTAAAAACAATCCTTCTCCACCATAAAAAGGGAGCTAAACGTTCGACTGGTAAAAAGTTAAAACGATATAAAAAACCGTTAAAACCGTTAAAACCAGATAAAATCCTCAGTCAGCGGCATTAGTAGCGGTGCCCGGTCAGAGTTTCTGTGGAGGTTGTCATCAGGGATTCACTTATCCATGGACGTCTGAGAATTTATTTATAAAGTGTTTTTCTTGCCAAAGGCAACACAAAGTGCTTTAAATGATGAAAAAATGTATGCATATTAAAGTAAAACAAGCCTTCACACACTATATGACATAGCAATTTAAAAACACACCCATCATTGTCTCTCTCACAGTCTCACAGACGCCCACATATATGCACAAACAGAGCAGTCCCCCATTCCTCCATTATACACAAACACAAACTCCCTCATTTTTGTTTCTTAGTACAAAAATGATAAAAGTAATAAACATTGGGCTTGATGCCGCTGTGAGGAAACAATATCTTGGGGATCCGATCTCACCAAGAGCCAGCCCACCCATTTCCACAGAGGCCACCACAGCAACCACCCAGATCAGGGCAGGACAGAGTCCACATCACAGCTGTAGGACTGCAGTGCAGTACCCCAACCACTGTGACAAGGGCGATCACCACGGCAACAACCCCCAGTCCAAGCATGCAAAGCTCCTGGGGCGAATGATCCCCATGAGAAAAGGAATGGCTATTCTAGTGGGTCAGCGTATACCCACTAGAATAAACTAGACTACACCACTGATTAAAACTGTGTATTTAAAATGTCAGTATTCAGCACCTTTGTGCAGCTTTTGCCAACAGCTCCATTCCCTTTGTGTATTTCAACAAGAAATATTGATGTGCATCAACAACCAATTTCACATTTATGGTTTAAACACAAAACTCAAGGCATTTTAGGAATTACTTGGTAAGAATTTAGGGCACATCATCCATTGATTCAAATAAACTGAATAACAGGTGTCAAAGTGGCCTTAGGCAGCCTTGCATGGCAGGAATGTGGATTGTAAATCTATTGCAGATTTCAAATCCCAGTTTGTTCTGTTGGTATGGGAACAACTGTCTGAAAAGGTGAGAGAGGAGCATGGATGGTGTGAGGTTACAAACAGTGAAACAGGTGGGCAAGAAATAAAAGGTCAAGTATGTGTGAACGAAGCAGACAAAATCTGGCCTGAGCTGGCTCATCCCATTCAGCAGTTCTGGACTCCTCCCTCTGCCTGATTACTGTTCATTGTTCATGGGGAGTGACAAAAAATAAAGAGCTAAATAAATAAATAATAAATAAATAAAAACTCACAGAAGAACAACAGCAGCTGCAGGCAATCTTTCAGCACCCATGCTACATAGATAAATGCTGGTTGATCAGACTAATCTTTGCCCTTTGGAAGTGAATGTTGTTTTCATACTAATATAGCACATACACATGACACAACTGCCCTGCTCTGTGATTGATGATATTAAACATAGTACAGGCAGATTACTTAACAATTTGCACCTTTTGTTTTGCAATTCCAGGTGTTGGATATCCACTGATACAGTACATTTTGCAAATGCTAAAACATTTCTCACAGCAAGCAGGTAACTTTGTAATCCAATCTATATCATCGAAAATTAAGATTTTAGTTGAAATACACAATACAAGGCCAATTTTAGAAAATGTTGGTAATATTTTTTCTAAAAACAAAGGTGTTAAAAATGTTTATTTGAAAGTCTAGGGAAAAGAATTGCAATTATTGAGGCAATTGAATGACCAACTATAGTTTTTTTTTTTGTTTTGTTTTTTGTTTTTGTTTTTTTAACCTGTCCTGTCCAGCATCATAGCAAGCAAAATGATAATCTGGTTGCTGTATCGTTCTGAACAAATTTGCTCTGCCAAGGGGAGGCCTATGGGTAAGGCTCCTCTTGATAATCTGATACATTTATTTATTTATTTACTTTGAATCACGGAATCTATGTAATCTTGCTGGACCTGACCGGAGGGGACAGAAAAAGATGGAAAATAGCAAAAAGAGCAAAAGGGAAAGAAGAAAGGAGACAAAAAGATCACAGACAGAAGGAAAGACCCTTCAATCCAAACCATCACCAGACAACACACTTACCTGTACATGAACACACCAGAAAATTTCCTACAACTTTTACAAAAACATAAACAGAAACACACACACACACACAAAAAAAAACAGAGCTGCGAGTTTTTAAATAATAACCAAATCAAAAAGACATATCATGAAAGATACCAGATACTAACTCACAGGAAAAATAAAAAAAGAATTATCTCTTAGTATAAAAACCCACTGGACAACTCAGTGATTGTGTCAGCATGCAGAACATGAGGAATAAGGAATTATCAGTGATGAAGAGTGGTGAGTGAGATCGTGCAAATGCGACCACGCCTCTACGGAGGTCAGAAGCAGACCAGGGCCAGAGACCTGGGCCCTCAGTGGCAGCAGCCCCGGAGCACCAACCCAAGCTACCTCACCACGAAGACTACTCCAGCCCCACCCGAAGCGCGGCAGAGGAGAGCCCAAGCAAGAGCCCCCCACCGTCTTGGGGCACAGGTCCCAGTGGGCCAAGATCAGCAGCCGCCGGCCCCGCCAGGGACCGGCCACCCAGGGCAGTCCAAGCGAAGGGCCCTGGGCCCCAGAAGCCCAAAGGCGGCCGCCCCACCCCCCAAAGGCAGAGGGCCCGCAACATGCCTAGGAGGACCAGCCACCCCCAACCCCCCCACCCCCCCCCCACCCCCCAGACCTCCAGGCGAGTCGCCACAGGGTGCAGCTAAGGAAGCCACTTGTGTGCCCCCCCTGCTACACCCCGCATGACGTCCACGCCTCCCAAATCCCTATGTGTGTGTGTCTATGTGTGTATGTAAGAGAGATAGAGAGAGCGGGGAAGAAGAGGGGTCCAGGGATGTCCAAAGGGAAGAGAACCTCCCTCCGGATGGTGAGCTGCTGGCAGCACTAGGCACCCCCATTCCCCAGGAGGCCCCCCAGGCCCCCCACGACCAGGCCACGCAGCGACTGCAGCCAACGAGCTGCCACCGACCCCAGAAGACACCCACCCCCAAGGGGGATGGAGAGGAGCAGAAGGAGAATAGCGGGAGAGCCCAGATCCACGGCGCACCACCCCTAGGCCCACCCAGGCCCCCCCACAGGGTCATGTCATCCCTCCCCACCCCACCTACTCACCTATGATCTTACACACTCCCACAGACCAGGGCATGCACCAACCCACACTATGGCAGCACATCCGGGCAGGCCTAGACCCCCTGATTCCATATTGTGAAGTGAGAATATTAAATGAGAAGTTTCCATTTTCTATTATATGTTCTGTTTTATTCCTTTATTTTTCCATTGAGTAAAATTGATAAGCTTTTTGTTTTGCAGGATGTCAGGGTTGTTCCAGAGGGGTGTAAACTTACATGTGAAAAGTGAGGATTTGGTTATTTTTTGAAAATCCCACCAAGCCACCAAAGAGGAACTGATATTGATGCTTTTAAAACACTTATGTGTTTTGATGGCTGAGCTGTTGAATCACAGGTCAGAGATAACCAGATCCTCACATAATGCTTGCTCTACATCTAACCATGGTTCATTCAGACTGCTAGGTTTAAGCCATTTGGAGATATACTGCAGCTTGTTAGCTAAGAAAAAGTGATTAAAGTTGGGTAGCTCCAATCCACCTCTATCTTTAGTCTGTTGTAAAGTTTTTAGACTGATACATGATGACTTGTTTTTCCATAAAAATTTAGATATATGTGAGTCCAGTGACTTAAACCAGCTTCGTGAACTGCACTTTAATGTATAGCGCATTCTAGCACCTCACTTTCTCAAACACGAATTGCAACAGTGGTAGCTGCCGTGACTCGTAAAGCCTCAACAACACATATGAAAGCATGTCATCCAATAGTTCATGGAGTGTTTAATCAAGTGATATGGTTCATGATTTTATAAATATTGCAAACTGCATCCAAACAACTGTCAGACATTGTTTCTCTGTGTTTAAAAGGAAGAATGGTTCTTATAGGGGGAACGGCTCTCAATGAGAAAAGTGGCCTTGACACAGCGCCGGTGTTTTTTTGTCAGGGTAAAAGCCAGCTTAGCAGGATCTACTGTTACTGTTGCTGCCCATGGTAATGAGCAACACTGTCAAGTCAGCTTCAGACTAATTCAGGCAGTACCACTGACTAATTACGTGATGGCTTGTTTTTCCATAACAATTTAGATATATGTGAGTCCAGCGACTTAAACCAGCTGGAGGATGGTTTAGTGTGTATCATTGAAAACAGGTAGTTTACTTGTACCTTTTAAGGACACTATTTTCCTACTTTAAAGAATATTTTGAGTAGGCTTGCACAAAATACAATTGAATGAGAGCATAAATGTTTGGGCACGCCTAGTTTGAATCTGCCGTCTCCCCGGAACTACGTCACCTACAGTTAGTAGTGTCACTTACCAGCCACCAGCGTCACCTACCTGCAGCATTTATGACCAACTATAAGTACATTTTGAAAATATAAACAAGTCTAGAATTTGATGTCAGTATATTGTTCAAAAATGGTAAAATCAGGGTCATGTTTATGTGTATAGTACCTTAGCGATGTGCCATCCTAACCATCTGATATGATATGTGATATGTAGCCGTAATTTGGAGCTGATAGCTGTTAGCATTAGACATACCATGTGAGTTCTCACACCTCATCGCGCTCTGTTTACATTCCTCCAAGAGTGGACGCAGAGGCGACCTGTGAGTCCATTTACAACATCACTACAGTGCTTCAGTCCAGCATCTGGATGCATTTTTCCTTATTTTTGGTGACTTTACCGATGTCACATTGGACACTACTCTTGCTTCTTTCCACCAATATGTCAGCTGTCCCACAAAGAAAAACAGAACAATACACCGGTTGTATGCAAATATTAACAAGGCATACTCAGTCTCCACCTTACCTCCTGGTGGCAAATCAGATCATAACCTTGTCCACTTCCAGTCCAAATACACTCCCCTTGTGAGATAGCAAACTGCAACAGCTAAGTGGGTTAGGAGGTGGTCCCCTAAAGCAGAGGATTCACTCAGAGATTGTTTTGTTGCTACAGACTGGAGTGTATTGGTGGATTCGCATGGTGAGGACCTTGAGGGTGCAGTGGGGTGCTTGACTGACTATTTTAACTTTTGTCTGGACCAGGTGGTACCTGTTAAAATAGTGACATGCTTTGGCAACACCAAACTGTGGATTACTTGTGAGGTGAAAAAAGTCCTGAATAAGAATTTGGGTGTTTAGGAGAAAAACTACAGGTGTTCATTAAAAAAAATCTGACAGGTGCAGGAACAAAGACTTTCTGAAACATTCAGTGGAAAGTTGAGGCATGACACAATGTTAACCAAAAGCGCTTTTAAGACTATAAAAACAGCATGTAGAGGATAGTTTTCAAGTAATAGAATTGTTCTCAATTTGGACAGAGTGAAGTCCAGAAAGTCAGGGGTGATGCCAATCACAGCCCCAGCTTTTTTAATTAACTAGTTGATTTTGTTTTGTCATCTACAGTAATCTACACAAAGCAACAAAGACAGCAGAGTTTCCAGAATCAGTGGTTAGAACACAGTCAAAAAAAACTCTTAAAAGTGCAGTTTTAGTATTAAGGCACAACTTCAACAACTATTGAGTGAGGTTTTTTTTTTATTTTATCTCATTGAAATCCAAGACAACCTGTAATTGCATATGGACATTTTTCCCCAACATATTCAAAAGAAAAGGAAGTTTAGAACATTGTGCCTCTATCTGGACAGACCTTAAGGATCTAGATTAAGCCTTTTTATGAGAGGTTGAATAATAACTGTTGGGACACAGACGGAGGTTAGGCAAGTGTTTATCAAAGTCAAGAGACAAATGTGTGTTAACAAAAGTTTATACAATTAACAAAAGTTACTTTGGAGATTTTACAACCCACAGATTGTCAGTACCACAATAAAAATAGCATCCACTGAAGCCTCCTCGGCCTTTTGTGTACCCATATAATCCGATTCAGGGGTGCAGTAGGTACTGGAGCCTATCCCAGCTTTTACTGGATGAGAAGCAGGGTACACTCCTAGACAGCATACCATTCCATCACAAGGCAGCTCAGAAATGAACAATCACTCCTGCTTATGTTCACTCTCTAGAACTGTGTTTCTCAATAGTGGGCTTTCCTTCCCTGCATTCTTTAGATGTTTTCCCAATCTGGGACACCTGATTCAGAGATTCAGGGCAGTGTGTTCTGAGAACCAGGATTGAGAAACACTGATTTAGATTATTTAGATTTAAGTAACCTAACATATATGTTTTGGGGTTGTGAGAAGAAGCCAGATTACCCTTTCAAAATGATGTATTTCTTAAATCAATAGTTCAAATAACTTTTTTTTTTTTTTTTACATCTGCAGTGCCAAATATTGTGAAATGATTCAGGGAGTCTGCAGAAATGTCATCATGTTAATGCCACAGTTGAAAACCAGAACTGGATGTTGTGACCTTCAAGCCCTCAGGCTTTGCAGAAAACCATCTTGTCACCATGGCCTCAGGATTCAAAAATCAATTTTCCTCAAAACAGTTCACCACTGCATCCAGAAATGTAACCTGAAATTGTATTGTGTACGTAAGAAGAATCACATTATGAATTCTTTAAAACTGCAGAGTTTTCTAGTCACGGGCTCACCTCAGATGGAAGAAAGAGGTTTGTCAGTCCATGTTGAACTGCTTTTGAAAATCAATGTATGGTAGTGCATAAGTTTCCATGGACTGCATGACTTATATATGTCTGTGTAAATTGGAATTGTAGGAAGACATATGCATTTATCACGGTAATGTCTTTTCCTGGAAGCTCTGTGTTTACTTCAGCAGGACAAGGTCTTCATTCTGTTTGATTTACAACAGCAACACTTCTGAGACATAGTGTGTGTTTGACCAGCCTACCTGCAGTCAAGATCTCTGTCCTACGGATAATGTATATAGTATCTCAAAGATGAGAAAGGAACCACTACAGATGGTTAAACATCTTAAAAGCAAGATTTCAGATGGCTGAACATCTGAAATCTTGCGTTTGACAGACTCTACCTACAAAACTAAGTATTCTCAGTTGCCAAAAGAAATTTAAAGTTGTTAAGGCATGACATACAATAAGATCTAAAGATGTTACATGGTCTTCTTTTGCAGGGCTCTTAGCTCCTGCATTTGAAGATGCTGAGAGTTCTCTTGCTTTAAAGGCTGTATCAAAGTTGGATTACATTTCTGGGTTGTAATCCCCTGTCTTCAGCCCCTCAGCGTCGACTGTATTTAGGCTGTCACAAGGGGAATCTAGGAATGTCTTACTGAGCCTTAGCCACTAACTCTCTCCGTTCATGTAACACAATTACTTCAGACTGATGTTTTGTGTATGTTGCTGGGTTTTAACAGATGAAGTAGGTATCCTGCTGTTTCATTTCTCCCTCAGGTTGTTTTGCAAGAAAATATCTTGTGAGCGGGAACAAAGTGGAACTCATCTGAAATTTTATCCCATTTTACTTTCTTGTGAAAAACAGGGGTTTGCTATCAGTTTTATACTTGGGGGGAACTGAACAGTTTTGTCCATTATATACATTTGTGTATGCATCACTATGGAGGATAATCCTAGATGTTCTTTAAGATGCAGAGGTTCTAGTCCTGAAAGAATAAGCCTATAATCCGCTGAAGAACATAACACCATTGTTGCCCTACTTATCAGACTGTACTGTATGCATAGCCCTGTATACATCCTTGTATGCATTTTGCAGATTTAAAGCATGATACTATTAGATTAAAAGAGCTTAAAGGAAGTGCAAAAAGTCCCCCCCCCCCCCCCCTTTTTTTTTTGTAAAAGGAATTGTGCTTTCTGTGAAGTTGAAGGTCATCATAGTTTAACAAAAGTCAAAATTAATTAAATGATAGTTATATGATTTATTATTATTATTATTATTATTATTATTATTGGCTAGATTTCCAAACAAAAGGTAGAGTAGCTCTATTACCAATAAATAAATAAATAAATAAATAAATAAATAAATAAAAAATTCCTTCATACAATTGTTATGATTGGAAGTATTGTAGCAATACAATTTGTGTAACACAAACATGATTAGATTGTTGTTTTGTTTTTTCTTTTTGTTTTTTTTCTGTTCTGTTCTTGCAATGTTGTCACTTATTTTTGAGAAACCTTTTTAAAAAAGGAAACAGAAGGACAGAAAAGAAAAAAAAAATCAACATCCTGAATAACAGCAAACATAATCTTTAAAACTTGGTAATAAATCATGACTTCCAGTGAGGCACGCTGTGAAATGGTTTTGTCAAACTGAGCTCCTGCCAGGATCCCCTGGTTTTTGATATATGGCTCGTAGCAGGATATGTTAAGCTTTCTAGAACAATGCCGAACATAAAACCGAGCAAACTTGCCACAGAAGCAGCAAAATATTGTTAATAAGAAATTCAGAGCTAGCATACTGCAAGAGCATTGCTAATCAAGCAAACGGTGGAGGCCAAAAAGGACACTCTACAGGATATTGTAAAAGAAATGCTAACTGAAACTATGGATAAAGCATGGTATCCTCTCAGATCCTGTGTTTCAGAAAATGGAACCATACTATGTTCTCTTCAAGACAACTTAAACGTCCAAGTAAAGAATGTAGACATGCTTTCTGCTAAAGTTGACAATGTCCAAGTGTCTTTTCGCCAGGTTTAAAAAGATGCGAACAACTGCATTGCTGAATATTGCATTTCAAAATTGGCGAGTTAGAGGACAGAGGGAGATTAAACAATGTCAGAATAGCAGAACAGCTTCCTGATCTATCCTGCTACACTATGGGTTAAACTTCAAGGTGAGACCAAATCCTTCACATCTGTGGAAGAAGTTTAACACTTTTTGGCAAAATATGAACCAGATAATGCAACAGCTGATAAGCTGGATTCTGCTATAAAAGTCTGACATGCATGAATAAGATGGACTGCTAAGGCTTTTTCTACCCATAGTCATCTGCTTGTTCTTCACTGACTTTCAGGTATGTTTTTTAGGTTTTGAAGGGTTCGTCGAATTACTGTCTCATTAATGTTAATACAATAAATAATATGGTGCCCATTGGCCAATCTAGGCTTAGCTTGGTCTTTTTGTTTTTGGTATATAAGGGGGATTGGGTGCAAGTTCATTGTAAATAGACTTCACTTTGCAAATGTCATGAACGCTGGCTATAGTTGGGTTCTGGGGAGGGGTGGGGGCGTGGCCGTCACCATTAACCAACACATTGATGTGCACTTTGCTAAATAATTTCTATTTATTAACTGTTACGCCCTTTAAGATAAGCATTTTCCTTTAGTTGCGTTCTTCATTTAAGAAAAATGGGTGACATTTCTATATCATCCTTAAATATGAAGGGGTTGAAGCTTCCTCTGAAATGTACTTCTATTCTTGATTTCTTACACAGGCACAAAATTGATGTGTCACTGTTACCAGTGACCCTCCTCAGGCCAACAGATATGTTAGAATGCAAAATAAGTATTATAAACCTGTGGTGGCCTCAGGTGATGGATCCAAGACTAAAGGAGTCATGATATTGATGAAGTAATTGAAAGAATTAATTCAGCTCTATTAAGTAGACTTTCTGCTGTACAACTATACATATAGTCAAGGTCGCTTTTTATATGCTCCAACAGTTTATAAGGCAACCTTCTTTCCAGTCTTAACAAAAAAAAACTGATTTCCTTAATACTTTAGTTTTTTGGAACAGATATGAACACCTTTTTTGACCAATACTTGGACAGATCACATCCCGCATTATCTCAAGCTCAAGCAACTTCTTACAAGGCCTTAGGTCACTTTTCTCAAAGCTTGGGTTTAGTTGATGTTTGGAGAATAATGAACTCAGCATCTAAAGCTTTCACTAACTATACTGAAAGAATTTATAAATAATAACAAAAACAGTGTTGCCAATCCAATGTTTGTATGGGCTGCCTTGAAGGGTTTCTTAAGGAATAATTCCATCTGGTGCTCATACATCATTGGCATAAAAATATTTATGGAGAGTCTTACAATAATTTAATTTCAGTACCAAATTTATTAAGATGATTCAAATCCTATATCCTAATCCTACAGCCAGGGTTTACATCGGAGGATTCTGTTCCAAATGGACCACATTTGGAATACTTTGTGGAACAAGACAAGGGTCTTCACTTTCTCTGCTTCTGTTCAACCTGTCCATAGAACCCTTAGCCCAGCATGTGCGGCAAAATGATACTTTGAGTCCAGTTACACAAAGCAAATGTGGATGATGCTTTGATATACATGTCAAATGTTCAGTCATCCTTACTGCAGATGTTGAATATACTAGACATTTTTGGTAAGATATCTGGTTTAAAATTAAACTTAGAAAGTCAGTCCTCAAAGAAAGGGGAAAAAACATTGCATATATCCTCTGATTTTACCATTACTGAACATGTGACCTATCTTTGTATTCAAATAACTCCATCAGTATCCTCTATTGTTAAAAATAATTACAATGTCATTTTGAAAATGATAGGGGGAGACATAAACAGGTGGATGCATCTTGCCCAGATCTCAGTAGTTAAATGATTACTTTGCCCAGGATCAATTTTTTAACACTTAATACCTGAATACTGGAGTAAGTTTTAGTCTTTACTTAAATCAAATTTCTGGAACAACAGATGCTTTCATATAAAATGGTTAACATTACCACCTCACTACACTTCCAGTCCATCCCTCATTCTGACAGAATGCCAGGGGAACTTGGGCCGGTACCACCACACAGGGCTCAGGTACATCATTAACATTGTCAAGGAGAGAAACAGTCTGCCTGGTTGCAATGTTATGCAGGACAATGCATGCACGTGTTACTGTATGTTACTTGTTCCCTGTGGTTCTACTTGCAAGTAGTTAAGGCATGCCAACCATCTCTTCTACCTGTTGTTCTTCACATGGCCGGCAGCACACATTGAGCTAAATGCTGGATATCTGGATTTGCTCATCCTAAAAAATGGGATTTTGGATCAGGGTGATGAAATCCTATTTTGCTTTGAACATCCTGGGTAAAAGTAAGCCGGATTACGTGATCTGCCATCCCGAAAAATAGGATTCCCAAATCCGGATAACTTTTGTCCGGATTAAAGGTGGTCAGTTAAATTGAAAACTTTTGTAAATAAGCTGCAACCAGTGCATGCATCTTCTAATATTTAGTGATGGCCAGTTGAGTCTAGTACTTTACTTTTTAGTACTTTTTTTTTTTTTAATACTTGTTTTGCTTTCTGCACCCTGCTTAAATGTTTTATGTAAAGCTAATGGGTAAATCAAGAGTTTTGCCTTTTGGCTCAGCTCCTTCTTCACCACAACAGATCAATGCAAAGTCTGCATCACTGCAGATGCCACACTGATACATCTAAATGAAATAATATACACTCAAGCAAAAGATACTGAAGACTGACAATATACAAAGCAATTGATCACAGGGACTAGCAAAGTTTAAACAGAAAGGTTTTGAGTTAAAAAGAGAAGATGAATCAGTGTTGGGAAGGTCTGGGTTAAGTGAGTTCCATTGGGGCAGAGCAGTAGAACACTGTCCTCTATTGTGGGGAGGCAAGCAGAGGGGAGAGTGGGAGGGTGTGAGCAGGTATGGGAATGTGGGAAAGGTCAGAGAGGTAAGGACAGATGAGTTTGTCAATATCAATATTAATCTTTATCTATATAGCACTTTCACATGGTCAAGATGAGAGATGATAAGACTGAATCTGAATGGCATTTGTGTAAGGGAGGGGCATAGGTGGTTAATGTTACAAATATAAAATTAAGTTGACCGGGTTATGTTGTTAATATAAGATGTGAAAGTGAAACTGGAACTGTGAGATTTGGGTTAAGTGGATTTAGTACCAATTTAATATTATCACAGTCAACAAGGAATGAAGGTGGAAGGGTGGAATTAGGTTTGAAGTAGAGCAGGGTATCATCCACATAGCAATGGAAATTGATGTGAGATTTCCAAAAAAAATAAAAAAAATCCTGCTTGGGCAGAACCCCTGGGCACACCTGTGATAACAGAGTAAGTGAGATGTGGGTGATTTCGTTTGAATGAACTGAGAGGGGCCAGAAAGATGACATTGAAACCAGTTTAGGGGTGTATGCAATGCCAGAACTAAGAAGTATGCCCAGAAGAACGGTGTCATCTTATAATTTATGCTTCAAATTCAGTTTCCCATTTTGGTATTAATATAATGATATTCTTTTCCATTCTATATGTATCTTGCTTTCTGGCTACAGCTTATAGCATATTTTACTCCTATCTGAAACTATACCCTGCAAGTCATGAACAGCATGAAGTTTCTTCATAACTTCTTCACACTTTTTCATTTTTAACTGTTCTGCTGCTGTCTTAACCAGGACACTGTTTAGAAAGAAAATTTAATCTCAGTTAGGTTCTTACTGGTTAAATAAAAATTTTTAAACTTCATAAAAATTTATTTTGTCATTGTCAAGACTTATCAATGGAAATACTTCCTTAAATTGTCTTTGCCCGAATATTGGCACAAAGCACAAGTATTGGATAATCTTACCTCAGGTTTCATCACCTCTTTGGAGGACTGTGACTTAATTTCCACAACATAAATAACCTGAACTTTTTGTACAATAATCACCATGTCATATAGTATTAACCAAACCCGGTTTCCAAAAATGGAAAATTATGATTTGGCTGCACAGTAGGAATGAGTGTTATAACAAGCTTTGCTAAACATAGTTCAGTACTAAACTAACATTTTTATACATCTTTTATGCATGCAGGTCCTTCCACTGCAGGCCAGATAGTGTCACTTTTAAAACCCCCAATCCACCATGATTTTCAGGAGCCTGCTGAGTGTGGCACATCCATTGGAGAGGCTGCCTGGAATGACTGTGACTAAAGTATATGCAACGTTTGCTGGGCTTCATTCCTGCAGAGCTGCAGCTGACTATTTTGGAGCAAATTCAGAGACAACAGTGTTTACCAACTCATCAATGGGGTTGTAATCAAAAATTGTAATTAACTGTAAAATGCAGTAAATAAAAACAATAGCACTCATCCCCCCACCTCTACTAAAGCTCCCTCTTATACGATAGACTGTGACCTTTATTCATAAAGCAATAATAGTTTGTGTTCTGAATGAGAGACTCACCACAAAGGGAATGAGGAAACACTGACATTATTAAATAATTGGATAAATGAGTTAATCAAGAAACTGAGTTAAAAAAAAGATAAAACATGAATTAGGCTAAAAATAAAGAAGTATTAGTTTGAAACAAATGGATTAATGGAATCTTGCACCACAGCTTCTTGTAAATCCTGAACCTATAACAGAAAAACTGTTTGGTTAATTTGAATACCTCTGGTGGTTCTTTATTTCTCTTCCATAAAAAGCCAACTGTAATGCTGTATCACAATATGCAGGCTGTTCAGCTGCAGACAAATGACCACTCCAAACAAGGATAATAAACATTTTGAAACATAAGTTGCACCCATGATTCATCTATTTTACCTGTTGCTATCTGGCAAACACTGCTGGTCACTCAAAACCTAAACAAACACAATCAAAAATGTTTTTTTGCCACAAGTACTTTGCTGTCCAGCATTATTCAAACTGGACATGTCCTTTATTACCTTTGCAAAATACTTTTTAAATAAACATATCACTAAAAGTATTAATATTTGGTGGATTATTTCTTTATTGTAACAATGCTTCTTGGCAATGAATCTGAATCTTTCTTTTAGAAAGCATGTTTATTTAACTTTAAAATAGTGCCATATTTGTAAGGTGAATGCATTTGTGGGATGAGCAGGAAATTAAGTAATTGGGTTGCCCCCATGAAAAAAAATGATTTCCCAATAACAAACACCTTATTTTATTTATGCTTGTTTTTGGCTTCGGGTACCCCAGATGCTAATAAGCAGGTGCCTGATTGATGCCTGATTAACAGCATCTGTGAACATGAACCCAGTTCAATGGTCTGTTGGGTACAAGTGTACAGAAAACACAGAGAATACTTCGCCGATTGCCGCACTGAGAGGAAAACAGCTTTTGGTGGAGGCAGTGTGATGGTGTGGGGTGGCATCTCCCTCAGAGGAAAAACAAAGCTTGCCATCACTGGAGGCAATCTCAATGCAGAGAGATAATGAGATGAGATTATTTAAACAATTACAATCCCATATCCACAGACTGGGAGAAATCAGTCTGGGAACAAGCAATAACCTACCAGGATAACAATGACCCACCTGGGATCTTTTTCAGCCTGCATCAGGATGCCAACACCTTGTTCTTGGCTAAATTCCAATTATTCGCGCAAAGCTTGAAATTCCTTATGGAGGACCTCCACGAGAGACATATGGGCTTCAAGGCTGGGTTAGTGCTTATCAATGGAGAGAAGAATATATGCTGTGCCATCTTTCAGGGGAGAAATTGCTCCAGGTGAGTCTTCCTTGTGGGATCTTTTTCATGAAGCTGCTTGATGTTGCTGGCGTGCCTGTGTTGGTTTTACCCATGACAATCCTCTCATCACACTCAATGTATTCCTTCAAATGGTCCAAATCTCAACTTTCCTCAGAGTGTGAAAAATACTGTCAGACAAAGAAATTATCAGCCTCCAAATATTTAGATGTATTTATTATTCAGTAGCTCGCCATGTTGGAATTTGCAAAAGTCTTGTGATTTCTTGCAGTACTACAACCCCTACACAACTACAATGTCTGACTTGAGACAAATACAAGATGATGAATGAAATGCTATCCTAGGGCACCATGACCTAGCTGGGCTTTTGTCTCAAGTATTTCGATACTGAGATAGCATCTAATGAAATCATGGTTAAAATTAAAAAGCTGGTCCAATAACATGTGAGAGGGGCATTTTACTCACAGAGGAGTTGGTGTTTCCAATTCAAGGCACCAAAGAAAACAAAAATGAAGCAAATGACAGGAGGAAAAAAAGAGAAACTGAGAGTGAGAAGAAATCACTGCAGAGAGGAATATTCCCAAAGAGGAGAAAATTCAGTTGGAAGAAGAAATAAGAGACATACAGAAGAGGTCTCCGACCCTGGTGTTCAAGGTTGACCATCCTGCAGGTCTTAGATGTCTCCCTGCTGCAGCACACCTGATTGGGGGTCTATCAGTGGTTGTGGTCAGATGAGTCATTGTGTGGGAGGCTGTGTGTCTGACCAAATCTGGGACCTTGGTGGCCTGGGGGCTGGTGCTCCCCAGGACCCAGGGGTTCAGGGCTGTTGGGTGGCTGGGTGGCCGGCTTGCTGTGGTGGGGGCAATAAAAAAAATAAAAATGAAAATGAAAAAAATGAGTTTCTCTACCAGTCTGAGGAACCTTCCCTATTTTATATCTATATTTCTCAACTTTCTCTTGAATGTTCCTCTGAATTTAAATTTGACAATGCCTACACTGCCATTTTCTTTTTTATATTTATATATATACTCTAGTGAATTTTAAATCTGTTTCTCTCCACTGTACATTGAATATTAGCAGAACTTTTCTGTTCATGTTTAAGGTCCATCCCTTCCATTTTTCTGAGAATTCTTCTTATGCCTATTCTTTCAACCATTTGTCTCTTAACTGACTTTCCTCTCTCTCTCTCTCTCTGTTTCACTGTCTTTCTCTTTCTTTCTTCTCAGTTTCCTGTCTGTTTTTCTTCCTTTTGTACCTTTTCCACCTTATCAATATAATATGGAGTATTTTAGGGTTATTTCTACATCTTGTTTTTGTTAATCTGTCAAACTTCTTTTTTTTTTCCAATGGTTTGAGATTTCATAAAATATATATTTTTTTCCTAGGAGAAAGATAAGATATAGAGAAGATATTTCCTGGGTTTTGTGCCACATCAGGGGCCTCATTTTTAAAGCTGACATTGGTACAAAAAACCAGCATGCACCATATATAGTCAGCTTTTACAATTTATAAAAACCAAACTTGGAGGGAGAATGTTCCTACCGCCATGCAAACTCTGACCATGGCGAATGCACAAAATCTGGGAAAATGAGAAACTGCGACACCAATGGTACAGAAAAAAAATCAAGGAAATGATGAACTGGAGGGTCAGCTGCCAACATATACATGTTAGTATAAGAAAATGCGAAAAGTAAGCTTTGGTCATTTATTCTGAGATCCAGCAGAGTGGGGCAGACTGGAGAGTCTAGAAGTGATGCAACACTTATGAGACACAAAGAGGTGGATTTATTTATTTATTTTTTAATTGTTGTCCCAATTTCTGTCAAGACAGTCTTCACTTCCTAAACCTCCTTGGCCACATTGTTAATAGCAGTGATTGTGTCCTTCTGCACCTGCAGGACTTCCTCAGTTAACATGGCTGCTGCAATGCTGCATGGAGTTTCTGGCATCACCCTCTAGCTGCAGTACCACTGACCCACCTGAAACACCCAGGAAATATAAAGAAATATTATTTAACACTAAATAAACTGCTGCCAATCTCAGATGTATTTGCACATATTTATTTTATATATTAAAACAAAAGACTACATTTCAGGCATCATTACATTTCTACAAAAAGAACCGTGGGCTGTAGTGCCTTGCCCAATTGGAAGGTGTTACTATTCACCCATGTGGGATTCGAACTTCGATCTCCCGCATGGCAGACAGATGCCCTATCAACTGAGATATCCAGCTGCAGGACATACGGCAAAGGCTTTTATAAATCTGAAAGTTAAAGTGCGCCGCATTTCCTGTTTGTACCGCAGATGCCACCAGCAGTTTGCTTCGCTTTGCGTAGTTTGATAAATGAGGAGCCATTTCGGTGGTGCAACAAAGGGAAGAACAAAACCTCAATTTCATATAAAATGCAAAATGTAAAAACAGTTTGTGAATTTCTACAATGTATAGAAAATAATGCATGATTTGTTCTTTGGTGAAAATGAATTTGAGGTAGCTGGATGTGTGTTGTTATATCACAATGGGAATCTGAATGGCTAATAGGCCCTTCTAAGGTATTTGGGTTGAATTACTGTCTATTGGAGATTTTGTGTTGGTAATGACTTAAAAATGTAAAGAAAAAAAAATCTATCCACAAAATTGGCTTTTTAATGTATCAGACTCACACCTGCTTTTACAAGTTGCCCATTTTTCAATGACATAATTCGAATTTGGCTGTTTACTTTGGTGTTTCCAAGTAAATCAGTTTTTCCTCACCTCCGTCAGAAAGTTGAGAGTGAATGGCATTTGTAATCACAGTCATCTTTCCTCACATTGTCTATCATTGTAGATAAAAGGTGTAAATTCTATATGCTACATCAATCAAAAGCAAAAAGCACTTGAGTATAGATGGACGACAGCTTAAAAGCTTTATATTGCCCAGTGCCTCATTGTATAGCACATCTCTTATGTTGAGCTTTGAGGCCAATCGGCTCCATAAAATAAAGAGCTTGTATGTTGGGTTGATTGTGTAAAAGGGCAGCCATGAAAGCTGTCAAATGCATTTATTGAATCCACTTGAATCTTAAAGCAAGAACCAATGAAGCCACGCTAATCTCAAGAACTGGACTTATTTGACACAATAATTGATTTACTCTTCTGAGAATCCTTTTAGGAACAAATTTAAGGGCTGCTAACCCCCCTTCATGAGCAGTGCTGACAGTTATGAGCCATTTTTTTTTTTACAATTCTTCAGGGACCGTCACTTTGTCAGTGGGGCTTAAGAGCAGGCTATACATCCCCTCTACTGGTACCTCTTTGGGGAGTTCCTCCATTCTCAAGGCTAGCCATTATGATAGGTGACCTAAAAGATCCTGGGTCAGGAAGCAGGTAACTTTAAGGTGGAGGTGATGGCAGCATAGTGAGCTAGCTTTTGACATAAGAAAAAAGTCCCAGCAGCAAAGGCATAAAACTCCTAGTTCATCTTTCTGTGACTAAAAAGAAGGCAGGTTGTTGTCTATGAGTAAGAACAAAAAGCATTTTGTAATAAATAAGTAATTATTTAAATAAATAATGAGAGACTGCAAAATACTAAAGAGATGCTAGCAGAAATACAATTATAAGAACAAATCAACTAAGGCAAGGCAAGTTTATTTGTATAACACCTTTTATGTACAAGACAATTCAAAGTGCTTTACATAAAACTTTAAAAGCATTACAGGGGTGTGCAGGATGCAATAACAAGTGAATTGAAAACAAACTTTTAAAGAAATAAAAAAATAATATAAAACAAAAATAAAAAACTAAACTAGATAAAATACAAGAAATAAAGTTCCATTGTGGAGAAATTAACATTTGTTTTGATAAAATGCAGCAAATAGAAAAAGTTTTTAACCCTGATTTAAAACTTATGACTTTCAGCAGACTTGCAGTTTACTAGGAGTTTGTTTCACATGTGCAGAGCATAAAAGCTGAATGCAGCCTCTCCATGTTTAGTTCTGACTCTGGGAACAGAAAGTAGACCTGACCCTGATGACCTGAGGAATCTAGTTGGTTCATAACGAACCGGAAGCTCCTGAATGTAATTAGGCCCTGAACCATTCAGGTCTTTGTAAACTAACAGCAGGACTTTGAAGTAAATTCTTTGACAGACAGGAAGCCAGTGAAAGATCTAAGGACTGCAGTTATATGATCTACTTTCTTGGTCTTAGTGAGGGCTCAAGCAGCAGCTAGAAAAAATACTCTATGGTCGTTGGCGCAGGAGTTATTGGATAAAAAACAAAACAATATAACAGAGATTAACACTGGCCTAGTATAACCAAAGTGGAGAGCGCTGCTCTTCTTCTCTTGGACAGTAAGCAACAGCATAAATGTTATGTTGGTGATATTGTTTTACTCGGTGTGTTTGCACTTTGCACATTTGTTACCAGGTGTGGCAAGTGGGTAGAAGACGTAGTGTCATGACATTGCTTATCCTGGCAGTAGTTTGTGTGTATGTGTGTGTGTGTGTGTGTGTGTGTGGGTGCATATGGATGTGGGCGTGCCTTCTTTGCAGGTGGAGTGTGTGTCTCTGGCAGCGGGTTTCTCTCACAGCCGTGGATAATCACCTCATTACTCAAACAGCATTTATGCTGTGGTCTGTTCACACACCTCTGCCGGTTCGTGGCTTGCACTTGCGCGGTAAAGTTTTGGTTTTTGCAGTTTTCTGGTGGTATTTTTGTACATGGCCTGTGTGAAATAACTTTTGTTACACTCTGTTCAGAAGTTCTCCTGCCAGACCGCTATCTGACTCCACTGTTTTTTGCCTGCCCGACTGTCTGCCAGCCTGCCCCAACGCCAGCATATTACTCTGTAAATAAAACACTTTTGTGATTTCAAGGCTTCTCGTCTGCTCTTGGGCCCTCACAGCTTCCTTTATGACACCTAGAGGGAGGTGCTGCTCATGACACACTTTGTTTTAGTCTACAAGCAGTACACATCAGCAGTCCTTTCCAGCCAAACCTTTCCAATAAAACCATATTTTTTTCAGTTGTTTTCTTAATACTATTGTTATAAAATGTTTAACATTTAGTTGTACTGGCCAGTACTCAAGCTGCTACAAAGACTTCTGCATTAGAATAATTTCATTTTTGTGAGAAAATACTATGTATTAGCTGTAAAATGTTAACTAATAAAATGCATGTCTCTTTTGACTGGGATTTGCTAAAATTCGTAAAATAAAGCCATTGTGCATGCTGATTACATTTTCACTTGAAAAAAATGGAATTGACATGGATGAGTGAAGCCCATTTCCCAAATAGCAGCAATAATGCTGATGATGGCTGAAAAGCTTCATTGACTTCCTGTCATCCAGTGAAAATAAGAACATTAGCTCTAAAGGATGAACAGCTTTGTTTCATGTTTCATTATTCCACAAGTATTAAGGGTTGATTACCTTCCATGCCAGCTGGTTTATAGGAAACTGATGGACTCAATGGATTAAGGGTATTCTTTCTGGTACAAAGTGCTTGTAATGTGAGAGTTATATTTACAACACTTGTGTATAATGAAATAGTCACCTTTGCAGTATGTTTTGTGTGTTTCTTCTCAGCATTTTAAGGTTGTTAATGAAACACTAATTTCTTTTCTCTGCTCTCTGCTGGCTCGACTTTCTCTCTGAATTGGGGCGATGGACAAGGTAAGTGATGAGCACTAAAGAAAAGCTGACACATTGCTGGCTCCATTTCATTTTAAATGTCAATACTTGTGTTTGAAAGGGGAGCAAAACAAATGGATAACAATGGATATGGCAAACTCTGGACCCTCTGATCTTGTCATGCATCATTTTAAGTGGCATATTGCTCAATACTGATATTCCCCATCGTGAAATCAACCCAACAGATGGAAGAAAAAACTAGTGTTATTTTATATATATAATAGAAGAAAAACAGTCTAGCTAGAGGACTCAGTGATTCCTGTAGGAAACTCCATTTTAATTCTATGGCACATTTTCTTTTATTTCACTTCTTCTTTGGTTCTGTCCATTTGCTTTGTAATATGCTTGATAGCTATAAGGTGCCATAAGGGTATGCTGGAGTTTCGGTCTGTTAATGAAAAAGGCCCCTGCATCGAAAACCATTTGTCAGATCGCTGTGTGGCTAGGTGACGCCGAGAATTGAGTGTGTGCAAATAGTGTATGGATAGATGAGTTTATGCTTCTATGCACTCGAGTCTGTATATATGCATTTTTTTTTTTTTTTTAAGTGTTGCTTGTGCAACACATTCCTCACAGGAGACATAAATGAGTTGAACTCAAGCTGTGGAAGGGTATGAGTGGAAATATAAAAGTGTTAACTGTGAGGAAAGGTAAGGAGATGGAGGGAGAAGGTAAAGTGAAAGGAAAAACAGAGGCGGGGGTTGAAGTGTTTGAGAAATGAAAGTGATGAGTGTGTGTGTTTGTACTTGCTTATATGTGTGAAAGCTTAATGTCGCTTAGTCAGAGAGTCAGCAAAGAGGCCGGTCGCTGTTTCTAGGAACTGCTGTCGCCTTCTGCTTCATTGGCTTGAAGGTCGTTTTATTCCACGATGCAGTACAACTGTGGCTCCGGTGCCTCTAAATGTGAAGAAGGTGGTTTTTCAGACATATCAAATAGAAGTATATTGCAAAAGTGTAATGGAAACACTTTCTTTCACATTTACACATCACCGGACATGATGTAGGGGGTCACATGATCAGTTCATTTCAAGTAAAGATGGCATGGTATGTATGGATGGAGGAGGAGAGAAAAATCTTTTTACAAATAATATAAGAAAAATATAACCATCATCCTTGATAGCAAACAACAGCAAAGTGCAGTTTTACAAGGAATTTGAAATCTCCTTCCTCCTCAAAGTGGAGTCTCATGAGATGAGATTTTCCAAGAATTATGGCTTATGTGCTAAAAACCATTCAATGGAAACACCTACAAATCAAAAGTATACTTTGCCAAAACTTTAAAAGTATCGCTTTTAATATTGTGAAACAGTAATGGAACTTATGAAGGCATGATTCAAAGAACAGCTTACATTCCAGGGAGATAAGATGTCTTTCAAAACTCCTAAATATTCAACACTGATCCAATGGTACATTCACACATATGCAAGTCATCCAAGCCATGAACATTGATGGACTCAGACAGCATCATAAATACATTCACTGCAGCCTGGCTTGTCTTTCTTATATTGGTGCTTAAAACCAGACAGCAGTTTTGTTTGTTTTTATTCCCCCAAAAGCAGCTGAAACATACTCATCAGACCACAGAACACAAATCTACGGCCTTTCTGTTTAAGTGATGTTTCTTCATAGACTTCATACATGACTTCCTCCTGTAATACAGATTCGGGTTATATTTTTGCATGCAAAAAATAAACTGTGCTGGTTGAAAATGGTTTATTTGAGATATGCCTGAGCCCATGTTGCTATATTGATCATTGTGACGTGACCATTTCTTATGCAGTGCTGCTTGGAGAGCTTAAAGGTCATGCAGATCCAACAGGGGTTCAATACTTGGCCTTTGCACAGAGATTTCACCAGACTGTCTGAATCTTTTCAAAATTTCATGAAGTCTAGATGCACAAAATCAAACTTCTCTGCAATCAAAATATCCAAAAATCACTCAAACTAATATCAACTCTATAAAGCCTTTAGCTTTCATTCTAGCAGCATTTGCTGCAGCATCATTGAAACAAGTTTTTAAGTTTTATAAGTTTGCAACAAGATTTGTTTCCATCCGATTGCATTAATTTTTACCAAGATCTTGTATTGATGATGGGGGACTCAGACAACAATGCCGTCTCCAGGATATCCCAAAAATTCTCAAAGAGTTTAAGGTCAATCCATGTGTGAACCACTATTTCACAATTTGAGCCCAGGCTGTTACAGTGATGCTTCTCCATCATTCTTTAAGTTTTTAATAAAAGTGTTGGACAGTTTTTAACAAAGTTTTAGTAGTTTCAGCAAATTCCTTAGATGTTTTCTTAGCATGAAGCTAATGATTTGACCCCTATATAAAAAACAAAACAAAACTAAACAAAACAGAACAAGATGTGTCTTCTGACATGGTTGTTTAAGAAATGAGTAATAACTTATTGCCAGCTCAAACATAATCCGTGCAATTATTATCCAGTGAGAGGCTCCTACCAGCAGTGCCTTTCCACTTATGTTTGTTTTATTTTTATCATGTAATTTATCTGATCACAATTATTGCATAAAGGGTATGTGAACAATATCAAGTCTGCAGTTTATCTTAAATGCCCAAGTTTGACAAGTTTTGAAAGCAGCATGTGTGTTCTAACACAGCAGTCTTAAAGAGTTGTAAACTTCTGATTATTGTATTTTTTTTTCCAGAAAAAAAAAATCTATTTTAAAACAGCTGTAAATTTTAGATTAAAACAGGTGGCACATTATATTAATTTGCAAGATGTTTTGTTTCTTTGTCATCACTTTAAGTTATCCAATAAAGAAATAAATAAAGCATATTGCCAACCCTCTGACATTCAACTACTAAAAACAACTCAAGGGTGATGACGGTCTGCAATGTACAATAATGAATCCTAATAATTTACTCTTACCCCGTCAACCCTCTGAGCCACTGCAGTCAGAATAGCTGTTACTGGCTATGACTGCTGTAATAGCATAGATAATTCTGCCATCCAATCTTTTATCCAAGCTGTTCATCCCACAGTATTTCAATTATCCTGTTTCTCTAACAAGCTAAACAGACCTATCACTCAGTTCCACTCTTCCCAAAACCAGACACTTCCATTATTTCTTTAGCATTTAATTGACAGAGCAAATGATCTACCAGCATAGTTGCACTTTGAAAGTCAAACAAGGCTTTTAGTTCTGAGCTGTGAATATTCTCTTGCCTCTGACAAAAACAAAGAATGCACACTATTGTCTCTAATATATTTCTCTGAGTTTTTGATACAAAACCATCTCCCTGACAATGTTCCATCCTCTCAAAAATCTGTACTATATTGATTATCTTTATATTGAGGCTTTCCACTTAACTACAGCACAGCTCGACCCTTATCTTCTCTTTCCAATGAAGTGTTAGAAGATTCCATCTGGAGATGGAGAAACTCTAGTTCTATAGACTCTAGCTGGCAGCTGCTCTAAACCCCTGGCACACTGTAGCTAATAACCACTTCACCTCAGGGCGTGGGTCCAGATGAGCTTTAAAAAGGAAGGAGAAAGAAATTCACCCCCTGCCCGCTCATCGCAGGAAGTGCAGTCTCAGCAGCCGCCAATGCAAAAGCGCTCTGATTTATGCAGAGACCAAAGAAGGCTCAGAGTGCAAACAGCTGGCCCGGCCTCACCAAGGATAATGTAGAGCCTTCTGATCTTTTAATATATGCACTAATTACCAATATATATTATATCTACTGTGTGTGTGTGGCAGAATGAACACTGATCATGTAACTGGTCATGCCAACATTCACCTCTTCTGATCTTGATATTTTGAAATGAGCTAAAGAAATTAAAGACAAGGTGAGACTAAGACAATTTGTCCTCTACTTAATTTAATGCTACATATATGACATATCATTAGTGCCAATAACAATGGTGTTGATGATCTTGTACACTTTGAGTGCTTCATATTTGAGTGGTTACTAATTGAAATTAAATGCAACCCTTAAGTATCATCTTCTTCACTTTTGTTGTACATTTCACTGCTACATGTTAACTAGGACGCTTTGGAGGGAATCGTGGATTTTGGCAATAACAATGGAATTGGTTGAGGATAAATGTTCTGTTTTCTGTAGAAAATTAAAAGCTTTCCATGAAGTCTGAGCCGAATGGACAGGAAAAGCAGGACGAGAGTCAGGATGACGTCTTTTTCTCCCCATTTCTTTAGAACAAGGACATTTTGGTATACAGCTATTTGGTTTAAATTATTACTTTTGTGCTATAACCTCCGGTTTGTGAGACATCACCTGCACTTGCAGGACTTGCGTCTGATCCTGGAAGTCAACAGCGGCTAGAGAGCAACAGAAACACCAATGTTGTCCGAGAAGTTAAAAAATGCAACTGTGTCTAATTTGCATTGTGGTGAATAATCTGCTGCTTTCACTTAACTTTTTAAAGGATCATTTTTGCTCCCTTTCTGTATGTAAGTGTGTATGTCTGATTCATGTTGGTATAGTTGTTATGCAACACATCCACCAGAAGGCAGTGCAAAAGTCAGTGTTAAAAAGAGTTAATAGTGCAAAGAAGAAAATGTTGTGAATTGCAATATTGCAGCCTGGGGAAGCTGCTGGGCAGCGATGGTTTCAGAAATGCACATTATAAATGTCACTGTGCTATTAAACGAGTCCGGAAAGCAGTGTTTTCAGTTCAGAAAGTTACATAGTGCATCTTTAACAATTCTTGGATCCGATTTTCAGATAGAATATTATCACATCATCTGCATACATAGTATAGTGCTCTGGAAATAGCTACTAATCAGGCACCATGATCGCATATGTTTAATTGAAATGACAGATCATTCATCTTACTCTGTGTCATTGTGTATCCTCTTTAGGGTTGGTCCGGTCTACATGTATGAAAAAACTGATTTAAAGACTCCAGTCAGGTGTCTGTGATTTTTTAATTTCTATTTTTTTTTTCCCCACTCCCACTTATGCCTGCAGATACACACACACACACACACACACACACACACACACACACACACACACACACACACACACACACACACACACAGACCTCTCAGGTTTCACCTCTAAACACACCCCAGCACCTCCCTGTATGATCCCCTGAACCCCACTCAGCCTCCCTTCAACCCCTACACCCCTCCTGCCCCTGGGCCATATCCTGCATCCCAGGGTGGCATCCGCACACCTAGGCAAGCCCAGACCCCACGGCGCCAACCAACCACTCCATCTCCAAGAGAGAGGCCAATCCCGGGCATCAGAGCCCAGAACCGCTGCCCAGCCCACCCCATAACAGCTCGGCCACCCGACTCATGGTTGATGCCCACCAACCCAGGTCTCACCAGTGGCCATGCACCACTGCCATGAGGCAACCCACCAAGGACCCACAGCCATAAGGCACCCCTTGCCAATAAGTCAACTAGTAGAAACAGTTTGGGGTTTGCAGGAATATTACATTTAACCATGTTGACATGTTTTCACATACCTGAAGCCAGAACCTGCAGACAGGTGTGTTGTCAATCGTGTTGTCAATCCAGTATGAGCAGATATTTGATTGACCCATCCTGAACATCCTTTGCCCTTTATAATGAGTTCTTTGAAGAATTTTGAATGGTATTAGTTGCATATTTGAATTTTTAGCCATTTTAAAGGTGTATATCAAATGACAAGAAGGTTCCTTTTTCCTATTATATGTTCTGTTTTCTTTCCTTTTTTTTTCCATTGTTAAAAATGTCTATGCTGTTGATGACATAGGCTTGTTATTCTAAGATGCGAGTCGCACCCAAGGGCCCACCACTGATTAAGGATACGGAAGAATCATAGGGAAAATTACCTTTGTTTGCATGGACCTGACAAGCAATCTCTTGCTGGTAATAACTACCTTTTTCCTCCCCTGGGAAGCTAGCAGTTGTTTGATTGGAAGTGCTGACAGGCTTTGCTTGGTTTTTAACATAAAGCTCAACTTTCATTTCCCTAAAGCTGTGTCTACACTGAAAGTGTGTCAGCCTAATTTTTCAGCTGTCCATTTCATGTTGGCCTAACAGAGCTGATGCACACCCTTTTTAAATCAATTCAGCTGTCAACACAGGCAGCATAGCCTATTTTTACACTAGAAGTCTATTTTCCTGGATTTTATATTCATAATTGCATGCAGCAGGTGTTGTTCTTGCTGTGAGGTTGAAAGCCCCACCACACTCAACTTGAAATGTTTATGTCAATAGCATTTTATTTGAACTTCAATGTGTAGACTGAAGAATTTCAAAACTGTTGAGATGAAGCTTTCTCTGAGCTCACCTAGTGTAAGGCTTATAACTACAGGGGTGATTTCAATTCACTAGTGTGCCAGTTAATTATATAATGCATTAGTGACTCATGGCTGAAAACCATGATTCTTATATTTATTTACTGTCTTAGCAGTTAAGTTTTGTCGATGGCATCAGAGCTTGGAGGAAGATCAAACATGATGCTCAGTCCAGCAATTACTTTTCACTCCTGGCATATTTTCAGCTTGATCTTCTATGCAAAAGGAGATAGTAACACGGCAAAGTACATAGAGAGCATTTCATAACATAAAGCACCACAAGACACTTTCTGAAGAAAGCAAACAAGTTTAATTCAAATCCAATTTCCTGCATGTCACTTTGATCCAACTTAAAGCCATCCAGCTTGATGTACTAGTATTCATATAATGCTGATTGATAAAAAGAAGCCTAGTTGAAGTAAACAAAGGGTTGCATTGAATTGGTTATCTACCTATGTTTCATGATATATTTAGGTCTATAACAGGCCAGACAACCAGGTCTATTTAAATATTTCTGGAGTCATAGTAAAGGGAACAATTATAGATTTGTTAAGATGTGTAAATATCAATGAAGATGACACATGGCAAAAATGAAAAAAATTACAAAAAAAAAAAAAATGCACATTTTCAGGATTTATATAATTATTTCTTTTCATATTTGCTATGGGAATCTTTGTAGTCTTGCCCTGACTTGTATGCGTGAACCCTGAATTCTGGGACAGTATTTTTAAAGTCAAACCTTTCGGCTTCTAAAACCATAAATCAGTACATTTATAATCCTCACAAAAAATGTTAACACCTTTCCATTGCATGTTAATCAAAACACATTTTAACGAGTGTCAATGTTAAAACCTTAGCTATCAATATAATGATTAATGAAATTGAGCTCCAATGACTCATCTATAAATTGCTCAGTGAATTTGAAACTATTGACTGAATCACGCCACTAAATGTAAGTATTTCTTGGTCTTCATTAATATATTTGGCAGAAAATGGGTTTTCAGAGATTGGGTTTAAACACAATTCTGTCTTGTTAATGAGCACGTCTTTCATATATTGGTGCGATTTAATTACTCCTATGAGGTCTGTCTTCTTTCTCATTATTATTCTCCATATATTTACTACATTTAATGATTTCCAGCTAAGCAAATCAAAATCTGACCAGGTTAAAGATAAAGAGAGAGAAAATTTGCACATCCCATTCCAGCATCTAAAACAGGATGACATCTTTTTCACCACACTTCTTTAGAACAAGGACATTTTGTTTTATAGGTATTTGGTTTAAATTATTTTTATTTGTCTTTATATTTAAATGAACAATCAAATCAAAATGTTATACAGATAAAGTGGAATCCCTGGGAAAACTATGCCATGAAGAAATTGATTTCAGTTCAGTTATTTTAGAAATGTTTTGAAGCAAGCTGTAACTGTTAACTGTAAGTTAATGAAATTATTATTAAGTTTGGAATCAGTTAAACCAGGGGTGCCCAAGTTCAGTCCTCGAGAGCTACCCTCCTGCAACTTTTAGATGCAACCCTTCTCCAACACACTTGAATCAGATGTCATCTGCATGTCATTCAGCTCTGCAGAGGCCTGGTAACGAGCCAGTCATTTGATTCAGGTGTGTTGGAGAAGGGTTGCATCTAAAAGTTGCAGGATGGTAGATCTTGAGGACTGGACTCAGGCACCCCTGAGTTAAACTATGGCACAGTCTGATTATAATTTGTTGTACTAATGATAATAATAATAAAAAACTATTGATAAATAGAAATTGTTAATGAAATTAAAATAAAAAAACTGAATAAACTTAAAAAAATGAACAGTAAGTAACAAATTGGATTTGTTATATTTTTGATTATTTTGAAGATTTAAGTTTTGATCATTTTTCATTTGAACAATGGATCTAGTAATATATTCCAGTCTATTTTAATCAATTTAATTAATTAAATAACCTTATATCCTGAAAATAAATATTAATTGCATCCCTTGTATCAAGTATATATATATATATATATATATATATATATATATATATATATATGTATTGAGGCTGTCAAAAACAGCACGTTAATGGCAGTAACTAATTTATGTAATTTTTTGTATTAAGAGTTTTAACACAATTAACACATGATAAGCCCCATGCATCCATCCACCATTATGATGGGGGGACATGGAGAGGCAAGATGGAATAGATGAGCCGAGTGGCTCTATGAATTTGAGAATGTACGCATCATTAATGAGCAACCCATGGACATTTTCAAGGAGAATGAGGGTGTTTTAATATCCGTTCTTTTTCCGGTTAAAGGGTTCCACACCCACACTTTTCCCGTATTTTTATATATATTTTTTTTTTACTTATCCTGCATTTTGCACCAACATCCCTGGTCATCTAAATGTTTGTGCAGCAGCTGCTTCCTCCCTCTACTCTCATGCTCTGGGAATCTTGACAGCTGTCGGTGGTCAGCTGATCGGCTTTTTCTCTTCTTGCTTTTGTTTATGGTTCAACTGAGAAGGAGAAAACTAGCGGTTCATGGTTCACACCCTCACATATTTACCTCAAAGTAATGTTTTTGGCTGGACCCTTCCCAAACACAGTAGCTGGCTGGTGGTAGCCAGGGTTTATACTTAAATAACTTGTTTTCCAAACTGTTAAAGATCCAGTATGTTAAAAAATGGTTTGAATTTATTTCATAGTGTACTGCCTTCCCTTAAACTACTACACCACAGGGATTTTAATCCTGACGTGTTCACTGGACCAGACTGCAGGCTCACTGTCCAAGATTGGAAGTAATATTGAAACTGGCAGATTAATCCAAATGTTGATAGTATGGATAACATGGCTAGTATTGGTATTGTTCAATACCAGCGTGATTGATATTTTCCTGGCCGAATGATTTGGGGGCAAAATGCCAAAGAGTATTAATGAGAGCCAACCAATAATCGTTTTTTCTTTTGTTTGACTAATTTACACTGTTGAGTCTATTTTTCCCAAACAATTGTGTGATACAAGGAAACAGAGTTATTTTAATATGTTCTATAGCTAATGTTAGTTTCTATATTTTACAAACAAAAAAGCTTAATTTCTCAGTTCTGCCATTCAGATTAACATAAAAATGTTTTATATGATGAAAATCTTTGTGTTGCTTTATTATGATCATCATCATGGTCAATAATTAAAGGAAAAATCATTAAATTGTAAAATTTCAAGCAAAGTGTTGGTATCGGTATTAGCAATATTTACTTGGTATCAGATCAATACCAAAATTTGCACCATTGCCCAGCCAGCCCATGCTTCCCAAATTCATTCACTCCCTGTCAGATTCTCTTTGCTGTGCCTATGCAAGACCCTTTAGTCAGTTGTTGCTTGCAGTGCCTATTTTTTATATCTCCTCTCTGTCTACACCCCACCCGTTTACTATGGTTTTCTGCCTGCTTGGACTTTAACCTAGGGATGGTGAAACTGAAGCGTCATGAAACACTGAATCACTTTCAAACGACAGCCATGAGATTGACCCACTGTGTCAAAAGATTGATACATTCAGAAAGAGCTCCATCAAATCAGTGATTCAGTCTCTAAGTGTCATACTTAATATTATTATTATTATTTTTTTTTTTTTTATGGGAAAAGTAGGAAAAAAATCAGTGCTTATGCAAGTGGGACAATTGTGTAACCGTATTGATAAATCTGTATTAAAATAAAATTTGAGCTTTTGCAATTTTGCAAAGTTTTGTAGATTTTTATTAAAGGAAAAAAAGAGAAAATATATATTTTTGATGTTGTTGAGCTTCAGTCTGATCCTCTTCTGGCACACAACCTCTCCAGCTTTAAAAAAAAATTAAATATAAGCCTATCTGTGATGTTAAAAGCACAACCCACTCCATTCTCATAATCCCTACATTTTCAGCTGTAACCGTGGCAACAGAGTCTTGTGCAGATGTTTGATTCCCAAACGCATTTGTCTTGGATCAAGGATAAATAATTGTCGATCTGGCCAGGACACAGACATGTAGAATTCCACCTGGTGTCAAACTCCTGAATTAATTTGTGAGGAGTCCTCACACACTGTACTACACACAAACTAACCTTTTACTCACTCTGTATAATCACTAAGATTAATTACTCCTGTCTAACTATATGTAGTCTACTATATCTAGCCTATATGCTCTTGCTTGTGTGAAAGTCTTTGTACTTGTGAATCTATTAATAGGTCTAAGCTAAGTGCAATCTAATCTAAATCATTCTAATGTTGTGCTTTCATTCAATCTGTTTCATTTATTTACTTTGCCAAGGGGAGCCTTTGGATATGGGGCTCCTCTTGAATCTTATGCTTTTTTTTTGTTTTGTTTTTTTTAATATTACTTTATTTATTTAAATATGTTTCTCATGGGGCTGCATTGTGGTGTGACGGTCGCTGGTTTGAATATCGGCTGGGGGGAGGTTTGAACGTTGAGAGCGGTGGCCTTTTTGTGTGGAGTTTGCATGTTCTCCCCGTGTATGCATGGGTTCTCTCTGGGTTCTCCGGCTTCCTTCCACCGTCCAAAGACATGCATGTTAGACTAATTGATGACTCTAAATTCTCCCTTGGAGTGTGTACAAGTGTGAATGGTTGTTTGTCCCCTATATGTTGGCCCTGTGATGGACTGATGAACTGTCCAGGGTGTACCCTGCCTCTCGCCTGTTAATCCGGGGATAGGCTCCAGCTTACCCGCAACCCATTTTGGACCAAGCGGTACAGAGAATAAATACATTGCATCCCTACATACAAAGTCCAAAAACAATTCTTTAAATTATATAATCCTTGCACATATGGATAGAAGAGAGAATAGGAGATAAAAGAGAGAAAAAGGGAGAGACAACTTCAAACAAACATAAAGAGACAAATCAAACATCCAGCTGCTACACTTGTAAAGAAACAGTAAACATCCAAATAGAAGAAAATACTAAGAAAAAAACAAAAAAATCCATGAACAACAACAAAGAGAACAAGTATATGTGTGTGGTATGTGTCTGACCTCTACCCGAAAGTAAACACAGGCCCCAGGGAACCCAGGGCATCGGTCCGCCAGCCTCGCCAGGCACTGGTACCATTAGTATGAGTCAGGGACAGAATCCAGGGCCCAGAGAGCCACCCACCACCCCCGGGAGAGCCCAGCCCAACACCCAGGAGGGCAGAGCTGTATCGAAACAATGCTTGCAACATTTCTGATTCATAAGATCGAGGCAGAGTCAAGTAGACAGGCTCGAGCATAACATCACTGGTTTAACGTGGTTTGGACATTCATTCATTTGTGTATTATTAAATTTGAAAAGCGTGGCTAATGTAATAATCCAAAATATTCAGTGCTTATTTCCTAAATGTTGAGGTATCTATTTCCTTTTTCAAAGGAACTTTTCAAATAGCATCCCAAACAATGCATAGCATTGTATCTTAGAAAAAGATCGTCAGACTACACCTCCAATGTTTATCTTGTCTGATGTCTCCGCAGCTTCACAGTTAAAACATCACTCGTAAAATAAGTTCCATCCATTGCTCTCTGTTATCTTGTCTCAGTTTTTATGGGGTAAGGCGCATTTTGCTTTGGTCAGGTGATAACAAACCAAGCGAGAGAGAGTATACATCTGTCTGATGTTTGGCAGACGAGGTCTAGCTGTGAAACATTGAGTCAGCTAAAAGGTTTGAGCTCCGTCAGCACCCTGTGGTGCCTTTATAGTTTAATACAAAAGAGCCAGAGCAAGCTGACAGAGAGAGCTGCAGTAGAAACCTAATAAAACAGTCATGCACTCATGTCCGCACACACAGGGGACCACTGTAGTGAGCTTTACATGTACCAATCCCTCAAGAATTCACAGCTGTGGGTTATTGTTCATGGCAGAATGGTTTTAAAGTGACACTGCAGTGTGGAAATGTGCTATTGATGCATAATCCAGTAAAAGGACTTGTACTTTTTGCAAAGTTCTATTTTAGTTTTCTTTTTTTTTTTTTTTCAGTTGCTGGTGTGAATGAACATTTCTCACTTTGAGATTTAATATCACTTTGACTTGGTGCAAACCTTTTCATAGTGTTAAAAGGCAGTGGCGTCTGAAAGTTGTGGAGACTGTGATCTTTGCAGCTGCCCTTTTACATATGTTTTTTTTTTTTCCTTTTCAGTTTGACATTAAACTTTCAGAGTGCATTCAAGACACTATAACTCATGAGGCTGAAATGGCCATGGTTTACATTTACCTGTGTTGTCCCTAAATGCCATATTTTCACTCATATCTGTCCAATACTGAACACAACTGAATGTAGTTAAACACAAAACTTCAAAACTTACATAAAAGTAGGAGTTGAAGTTGATTTATCAACCTAGAAATGACAGTTTTTTTTTCAATTTCTTTAATTCAGAGCCGTGAAAATTAACGTAATTAATTTGTGGAATTAACGTGTTCACCTTTTTAAACATAGGATGACCTCTTAGATATGATATATCACAGTCGTTGGATCTGACATTCTGATCCACACTCCTCACCCGTAGGTGGCAGTAAAAGAATAGAATAGAATAGAATAGAAATACTTTATTAATCCCTTTGGAGAGTTCTCAGGGAAATTTGGGAGTCCTCAGGGAAATTTGGGAATATATGTATTTGAAAAAATATACCAAATTGTTGCAATAAAGCATCCAAGAAGACAGTCATTCCATCTACGCAATGTCTGAATATGCTCAGAGCATGTAAATAAACCTGTCGCTCCTGTGTGTGGGAAATTTGAAAATGATTGCAACAAAAATCGAACAATAAGTAAAATTGCTGTCATTTACAGACGGTGCAAGAAGTGCAAGAAGTAGTTTTCTTTTTGCCAAAGCACCTCTAACTTAACATAGCATCTCATGCAAAGCATGTGTTGGCTTAGGCTGCGATTTCAGGCTAAACACCTTGATTTGGCAGACTGCAAGCTGGGCGTTTATATTTTGGAATGTGATCACAATTGATTAATGAGATTAAAAATTTTAATAGTTTGGCAGCCATACTGGTTTTTGACAAAGAAAAAGTCTTAAAGGTTTTACATGAAGAGGTATTCCTGTTCATCCCTGTAAAGTTTGCTGTTTGATCAACATTTTCTCATTCCCATTTCCCTGCTTCTTGGTCAAAAGCCCCTAATGTCAGTTTTCATTGCACGTGGTACCTTTTCCATTCATTTCTAAGGGACAGGGAGCAGTTCTGCAGCTGGGTATTGCCCGTTATCCTGTAGCTATCATAGTTAGAAGTTTAAAAAACAAAAAAAAAAAAAAACAGAAAGCTTATATTTTCCAGATTGCAACACAGGAAACCCTTCTCATTCAGAATGGATGCAAAGGGGGAACCCACTGTATTCATTATTCATCTGACAAGTGATGAGTGGAAATGGTTTGGGCAAAACTTTTAAGACGTCATAGCAACCATATATTAATTTACCCAGTTTAGTAAATCTAGCCCTTTGGATTGCAAATTATTTTTTAATTGTGATATGCTGACATTGTATATATAATTAAATACATTTTTGAGTTTCACCATCATGTTATTATTGTTGTTGTAGACCAAATTGTATTTATTCAATCACACGTTACGTAATGTTTTTCACTTTAAAGTAAACTTTGCAAGGGTTAAAAACAGAATTACACCAAACCCAGAAATGAAACCAGGTGAATATTTTTCTTTATGATGATTTATTTACATCAGATATACACATTCAAAAATTTTCTGCTCACACTGGCACTTATGGAAGAAACATGATTAATGGTTTTAGAAAAATAATCAAACTGCAAAAGTGGAGCTACAATCCTCTCTGGGATTGCATAAAGTACATTAAATCAGTTTTCAGATATCTGCTAGAATCCTAGATTAACTGAATGATTTAAACATCACAAAGCAACACCCCCATCCCAAATGTCTATAAATGTGGAAGAGTCTTTCTGCTGGTGGCACAGACTCAATCGCTAGCCACAGGCCTATCCGCATGACATATTCCTCCTCTCATTCTTTTTGTGCTCAGTTGAGTTATGTGATTACTCATCCCTCCTATCTTCAGAGAGGCTTGTGTTTTATGTTTGTCTGGGGATATGAAAAGGCCTTTAAATAATTCAGCCGGCTGGTGCGGTTATTGTCACGGAGTCACAATGGCACAAGCTGAATCTCAGTTCATTTGGTTAATTTTTATTCTGTTGCCACTTGTTCTGTCTCTTGTGGCTGTAATATGTACTCATAGTTGTGCATGCTTGGCTTGGAGAGATCTACTTAATGCACTGGTTTATCGGCTTTACTGTTGAGTGATAGAGTTTGTAAATTAGCTTTCTAAAAATATGCCATCTATCAAACAGGCTTGAATGGCATTTGCGCAAGAATTAATGGAATGTTATGAACCCTTTCTGTCTTGGAGTGTTCCACTCCATATGACTTCAGAGGGTTGGTATGATATGTTGTAACATTGTTTTTAAATTTGGCATACAGGCTCACTTCTTAAAGCTCAATAGAATATAGAGTATGCTGCTGTGTGTTTCTTGAAGACACAAAAATTAGAACAATTTTAAGATAAGTTAGCGGCACAATAATTACTGAAAGGCTCTCCAGCATGTCAAGCCAAATCATTAGAGAGCCATTACCTTGTTAATCCTACCGAGGTAGACAGCAGCTCTTATGCTTCGTGGGCAAACTAAACCTGACAAGTACAGGAGAAATTACATATGGAACTCAGTGTGTTGGCTTGCATTGGAATGAATTAATTACTCTTACAAATAAAGCAGTGGAATTAAATTCTAAATGAAAAAAAAATAAATTAAAAAAAATAAAAAACAGTCTTCGGCCATGCTATTAGACAACCATGGATATTTTTACTAATTCAAAGCAAAGATTATACCTATACAGCAAAACATGGAGGCTCTATTTGCTTTATTGTAAATATATTATAAGTAGCTATATCAAACTAATAATAATATCGGAAAATGACATGAAGATGAAGGCCTTTCAGACGAAGGAGACTTAGTTCAGGGGTTTAGGTATGTTGAGAAGATCCAAAGCAAAAATATAACAAAAGAAGAGCTGTAAAGCTAGAATTGGGTCATTTTTAAATGGCGGTCAGTAAATCTCAACCTAAATCTCACTGAAGCTTTAAAAGAGAGCTGAAGTCATTGCAAACAGAAATACTGTAAATTTAACCATTGAGAAGACTTAAATAAAACACTATGCCTTGTCCTTTAGTCTGTCCATTCACTGGACAGGCTTTAGGACATTGTGCCTGTCCAGTGACTGAGCTTTATAACTCTCAAGGAGATGTAAAGAATCTAAAACCATGAATCTAAGCACATAAAACAACTTTGATATGACAACTAAAGTGAAAGACTCCAAAAAATGCAGCTAATGGATCAAACTGAACATGCACACGGATGGTCTTGTAGTATAAAATAACTTTTGCAAAGACTTAATATCCAATCCAGTGATGGGTTTGGCTCTTAAACAGGTAGAATTCCCAAAGGCCACATCTGCTAATTTTAGCAAGTGAAGAACTTTTGCTCTCCTAAACTCGTAAATCATCAAATCATCTGTGAACGCTTACTTACACTACCGTTCAAAAGTTTGGGGTCACTTTGCCATGGGATTCAATAGGGAAGTGACCCCAAACTTTTGAACTGTAGTGTATATCACCTTTATCCTCTTTTTAGTGAATGGAGTTTGAGTGGAGTTGAAAGATTTAAGGCATCTCCCATCTTCATAATCTTAGTCTATATTGCTTTGTAGCATTTCTGTGCTACATGATATGAACGTTTCCTCCACCAGTTCCACACTTTAAAGGTCCTAAATTATGCAAAATTCACTTTCTAAAGGTTTTCTAACTGCCATATGTGTCCTCATAGCCTGACGTCACTGAGGCTCCGCCCATCTTTTATATACAGTCTATGGTTCAGACACAGAAGCAGCCCATTCCCATTAGAGCTCACTAGAGCCACTTTTGGAATGGCTGAAATTAAGAACCAAGGCTAAATTTGGAGTAATACAATTTGAAAATAATGTTGTTGGACCTCTGAAATCCATATGAATTTGTTGAAAAATGTATAATGTAGGACCTTAAAAAAAACAAACAAAAAAAACAAAACAAAAACAAAACTTGAATACACACCACCTCACACTGCTTTATGTGGCATTTTACTGTCATGATATTTGAATAGGTCTAACAGAAAGGTTAAAGTCAACAGCTCAAGACATACAAGTAGATGAATGTCAGCTTATGCAAAGGAGGTTGTTCCACAAGGTGTCCAAGAAACATAGCATGAATGGGGACGGTGAACATGGAGGTCACACTGTAGTTGTAAGTCTAACATTTTTATTATTGGGGACAAGCAGAGAGGGAGCTGGTCAAAAACAAGATGGAAGGTCAACAATGCTTGCACATGGTGAATTTTAAATACATGGAATGTGATGTACTGTAGTTACAGAGAAAAACAGATGGGAAGTTTCGTGGACTGACTAAACAAAAATCCAATCCAAATGAAAGACTCAATGGCTGTAATTACTTACATTTTCATAGCTGATGTTCAATTAAGGATTATAATATCAGACTAGCCATTAGTTGAAAATATTCCATGCATGGACTGACAACAAAATTGTCACGACTTTAGTGACTGGTGGCCAAAAGTCACAACAAGGTTCATAATTTTGACTGGCAGAAAGTTATTTGGCTTTAACTCCATTATTATTGTTAAAGTAGCTTCATTAAATGATCAGTAGACTAACGGAGGCTTCATCTTTCAGGTCATAAATGCACACTTTGATTTCCTCAGAACACCTAATATTTCCTGTTACACAGCCATTTCACAGGCTTTAAGTGTGTTTAAAATGATCAAATCTCTCATTTTTCTGTGTGGACTGCAAATTTGATAGCTTTTGATTACTGGACAAATCTCAAAACTGAGTGGAAGATTGCTTCCAAGTGGAAATCTGTTCAGGCTGGCACTAATGCCTTCCAGTTGGGGACTGCCTAAATCTGGGATGAAAATTGGTCAGTGAATAAAAGTCTAGTTTATCTGCAGGATTATAGGAGGCAAGTTGTTCCCAAAACTGCACACCATAGAAATGGAAAATGAGCAAAGAAGAAAAGTTGTGTGAGTTCTCAAAATATTGTATGATGGGCATGGCTATTAAAGCAAAACATTTGTGCCTTAAAACAAGTGTAAGGTTCTCTATTACACTAAAATAGCTTCAAGGGCTGGTTAGAAGAGCATGTCAATCAGCAGTGCATTCAAAAAGCCAAGCTGAAATTGTGTGTTTATTTGATCTTGCGTTAAATGTGAAGCTCTAGGTAGGAAAACAAATATTTATTTATTGTATCAAACATTTCTTGGTCAAAGGAAGGGATGATGAGTCTGTGCACAATGTTTTATGACAGTTAGCCCAGTTTCAAGCCATTGTGCCAGCTTTTTCTTTATTCTTAGCATAGAGGTATCCTAAAGTTTTCTATTACTACGGGAACCTGGGCTTGTAAGGAACCAAGACATATGTAACCCAGACTTGGTTTGAAAACAGTAAAACAGACACAAATTGAAATGCTTTCACAAATAATGGCTGTTAACATGTCTGTTATATACTGCATATGATCTACTTTCTCTGCAGTTTTGTTATTTCTGTCTCACAGATTTAAATACAATTGCTAATAAACATGTATTTTTCTTATAATTTAGATATACTTAATATATTAAAAAAATAGTAAAAGTAAACTATTTGACTCTTGCATAATTGAGACAAATAGTTTTTAGCATCTTTCAACTTTAATAATCATTGTTCTTTGATACAGCCATCAACTCTGGCATTAGCATTGCACATTTTCTGTTATATATGCAAGCAGGTGGCTACTTGCTTGCATTTTCTGTTGCAGTTCATAGAAGGACCTTGATATCATCCATTGATTTAGGTTAGTATTGGAAGAACACAGCTAAGGTTTTGCATTAAGACAGGGGATCCCCAACTAGGGATCTCTTGGGCTACTGTTCTGCAGGTTTTAGATGGTTCCCTTTTCTTTTCTATTCTATTCTATTCTATAGTCATGTAGCAGATGCTTCTCTCCAAACCACTGAGCTAAATCCACTAGCTTGCTGCAACACACATAAAACTAAAGTAGTAGACATAGATCTTCCAAAATGGCAAGAATTTATTTGTCAAGGTGCATGTTTCAACAAAAATATATATGGAAAATGCAAAGAAACATAATGTAACTTAACAGTTAACTTAACCAATATAACTGAAATCTTATAAACCAAACTTAATTTGCACATGCACCCTGCTACCTCATCATGGCCCCCAACACAGACAAAATGCCAGCGTTATGTAAGCTTGAGTTCCATTAACAAAATGGCTTCCCTAGGCTCCTTCCACTTAACAGGTGAGTCTATCCTTTCAACATAAATTCAACATACAATTTAAGTTACTCATTACCAGTCAACTTAAGCAAACACCAACACAATTGGTAATAAATGAATCCTGGTACCACCCACAGAACTAGGCAATAGACAAATCAAACATTTGCTGTAACAAAACATAATCAATCTCCCCACATACTTGAACCCTTCCAGTGACATCATTAAATAAGGGCAAACCCTATGAATACAGGAAGTGACATGGTTTTTCCTCCTGAAACACATGGTAAGTACGATGAGTAACATATTCAAATTAAATATTTAACAAACAAAACAGTTTTAACCAAATGAACAGAACTAAAGATATTAACACTGGTCTTGATTTAACAGATGTTTATGTATGTTAGCTGAACTCAAATAGAAAGCAAAACACAAACAAACCCGGGGTAGTTGGTGTCTGCTGACCACTGAGCAATGATGAAGCTAACATTGTTAAACAGGTATGGTTAAAATTATGTGAACAGGTTGAAATTATATGAAAATGTGAAAATCAACAGTTTATGTCCATCACACCATTTGTGCAAAAGTTCAAAGCCTTGACAACACATACAATATGTAATTTCTTTCATTAGGCTGTGTTTCATAGCTTTTCAATGTATATCATTCATATAAAAAAAAAAAAAAAAAACTTATTTCCGAAGTAGCTTTGAAAGTTTCGTTGGGTGGCAAAAAAAGAAATGAATTTGTATTCTTTGGAATAACTAAGTTTTCTGTTTTGTGACTTTTATGTTAGCGCTAAGCTAACTAGCAATGAATACAGTAGTCTTATTAAATTAATTTGTGTTTCTTCTCCAGTCCCTTTAGGTTTTTCTTGGAGCTTTTTTGCACTTATAGGCTGTCTTGTTCCTCCCAGGTGTTAGGCTTCTATTAAGTTGGTGCTTAGTTGCTTAATTGCTCCACACCTGTGTTTCATTAGTTGATTACAACTGGTAGTATTTCACCTCCTTATTTCTTGCTTTCACTGCCAAGTTTGGAAATCTTTCTTCAGCTTTTTTTTTCTGGTAGTTTTGTATTTTTTTCCAGTGTTTTTTTTGGATGCCACCCTGGCAGTGAGTTTTGTTAGTGCCTTTTTTTAATGTCCTACATCTCGTTACCTGCTGGCTTGTGCTGGTTTGCTCTGTATTTGGTTTCTCTTCTTACAATGTGTGGCATGTTGTCAAAAGGGATAAACAAATTTAGCGCTAATGTTCTTAACGGTCTGATGGCTGGCATGTTCTTGTTGCTGGAAGGTTTTGTTTTTTTCTCTTTGGGTTAAATCTTCCATTTTGGAAAATGTGAATACCATATTACCATGTAAAGTAGTTCCAAATACTGTTTTACATTAAGATTTAATAGAATAAAGATTAAGTGTGGAAATCAGCGTATTAAGCCTTTTACACATCCTGCTTTTACAAGCTTTTGTCCTGTTGGACTTGTGACAACCACACAGCACATGGCTTTACTTTTCCTATTCCCTTTCCTTGTTTGTAATATCAGACTGAATTAAATGTTCTGCCTTGCCAGTTCACGCTCACACACTTCTAAATATGCTTTGCATTCTCATTTCACAGATGAAACTGCAGCTCGTGAAGAGAATGGGAAGAGACAGGAATTCTGAATGTCCGTCTAGAGTGGAGCGCCATCACAGTGGATTTGTAAGTCCTCTTTTTACCCAACAACCAAGGATTATTCATCTTCCTAGCTTACATATACCAAAATCTCACAAAAAAAGTGTAAAGGTAATACTATGACAATGATGTAGTATTCTCTTCCTTGGAGAGAAAATAAACATGATTATGAGATGATTGTATCTAAATCCCTTGCAGCAAATTATACTTGGGTTTGTTTGAACCCCAAGTGCATTAATTTCCACTCTGCAAGGTTATAGTAATAATTCATTACAGCTGAGTCAATTTTTGTAAGCAAGTGATCACCAGAAGCCACAGCAATTTATTTTAAGTTTTACTTGCCAAAAGCTTTAACGTGCAAATGAACAAGAAAGTCAACCACATTAGCATTAAATTATATTACTCTTACTATACAGCAAGCATTGTGTCCAAGACTTAATATTGCATTGATAAACACAGTCATATTAATATATTGCGCTGTTAACAGGTGTGTGTCTGCACTGTGTTGATGTCTACAATGCTAAAAAAAAAAAGACTTGGACCATTAACTTTTGTTCTTTAAAAGGGCGTCTCTAAATAAAAAAAAAAAAAAGCAATGCTCTTGTCATTTCACACTGAGAACAGTGCAGCCATTACTATTTTTATGGTTAAAAAAATATCAAATAAAGGGACATGGTGTAAGAATTTCTTCCATCTAATGTTGTATCTCATTCTAACAGTGCATTCTAGCGCCTCACTTTCCAAACACGTATTGCAACAATGATAGCTGCCGTGTCTCAAAAAGCCTCGACAACACCAATGAAAGCATGTCATCTGTTAGTTAATGGAGTGTTTACTCGGATGAAAAGGTTTGATTTCATAAATATTGCAAACCGCATCCCATCAAACTGTCAGATATGGTTCCTCCGTGTTTAGAAGGAAGACTGGTTCTCACAGCACCAGCTTTTTGCTGCAATAAAAGCCAGCTTATAAAGTTGGATTTTAGTCCAGTTTTACCACGACTATGAAAATGACTGAAGCCACATACACTTCTGTACCAACGAGGCTGGTGTATTTTACCGGGATCTACTGTTATGCTGTAACGCGCAACACTGTAAAAAAAAAAAAAAAAACTGATTAAAAAGTTTTCTTTTAGGCTAATTTGGGCATTACTGTTGACTGACTTGTCAAAGAGAAAGCTGGAAACTTCAGCATCCCTTTTTGAAAATTTTTCTCCCTTTTGAACTCCTTCCATCTGGGGAAAGCTAGCCTAAAAGGTTGATTGTGCTATGTATCGTCTGGTCATGCTGCCTTTTAAGTGCCTTCTTGTCGCTTTCTTGGTGGTGATGAAAATGCCACTGCTGCATATGCATGGTCCTGCATTTTTGTGAATAAAGATTTAACAGATTCATACAACTAGGATAAAATGCGTATGTGAACAAAGAAATTGAATACATATACCTGTACAAATAGAAATGCTCTTTGACATGCATTTTTCTATACAAGCCTGTCATCAGCCTCCTGTTAGCAAACACATAAAAAAAATGTTGCTCTGGGGGATGTGTTTATGCTACAAACTTGTATAAAACTGGATTTGCAAAATTTATATTAATTTATATTCAAACCTTACAAAACTGCATGTCTGATTTTGTGTGTTATGCACTCATGAAATTGCCATTTTTCTTCCTGATGTGTATCCATGAACCACATCAAGGTAGCATTGACCATTTTGTAGTGTGATTGAAACTGTTACCATGAATTATTCACCCATTTGTGAAGTCTTGGATTTTGTTAAATACAAACATCTTTTATGTCATCATAAGACAAATAGCCAATGGAAGACTAATCTTCCCCCTTAAAGATTTATGGTGCTTTAACATCAGCACTTCTGATTCGAATGAGAGCAGTGTATAAGCAAATTTGGACCAGCTGAATGTTCCAACCCCCATTCTAGCAGACTACTGTAGAATGAACCCTTAGATAAGGGGTTTTCATGAGGTCGTTTCTTGATTATTGCAAGTTTTTGTATGTGGGGTATTAACTTGCCATCCACGTATCTATTAAGAAAGTAGGAAATAAGACGACATTAACCCTTTACTTTAATCTTTGACTTTGTTTATCAGATTGATTCCAATTTTTTATTTATTTTTTTTTCATTGCCAACTTTTATATATAAATGGACAAGCAATACTCTACACAGCCACAACTTAATTTCTGCACTCCAGCTCCACCTGAATGTGCCTAAAACTGTAAATTGAATTAGAGGTAATCATGGCTTTGACCATAAATGCCCCCCAACTTAAAGAATAGTTAACCGCCCCATAACAGCGCTGCCGCCCATATTGTCATTGCTTTGAACCACTTTTAAAAGGTCATTTCTTCTCTTTGGCCTTCCCTTTGTGCTGTAGAAGTCGCCATTTAAGGATTGCAGAATTTACCACTCTGGATCATTATCTCATGTCTGAAAACTGTGCATAAATTGTTTAAAGTCTGACCCCACCTTTTGTTTGACCAGGGTTGTGATTTGTGATATCAAGACTTGCAGATGCATCAGTGAGTAACTCAGTCAGATTAATCCATAGATCTCTTTCAATTAGCTTTTTATTTTAAATCAGTATTGTTGATTATTGTTGTGAAGCAACAGTTTTTTTTAATGTGCTTTATAAAGTGAATTGGAGTGGACTTTTAAAGCATGAGTGATGCAGAGTACTAAGCAACATTGGAAAATGTAGTGCAAGGATTAACGTGGGTTCAACAGACCTTCAGACCATCTTTGACCTTGGGGTCCAGCTATCAGCTAGCAAAAAGCAGTCAGACCAGATGTCACCACAATTTTGTTTTTTTTAGCTGGTTATATATATATATATATATATATATATATATATATATATATATATATATATATATATATATATATATATATATATATATATATATATACACCCCTGAACATTGTCATCTTTGATTTGTTCTGTCACACCATCTATTCCTGCTTCTGCAAACTTACTGTCCACTGAATTCACTGTTTCGTCAAATTGGTAAAAAGCTGTTTTTCTTCAGTCTCTGGTATATTTTACAGAAATTTCACAGCTTCAATACTCATAAAAAAGGACCTGTAAAATTTGCTCTTTTGAACAGTTTTAGTTCCAAATTTGATTCATCATTACTAATGCTAGTAACATGGCTCTTCTGTAAATTGGTAAATATATTGGTTAAAATGGTAGATAAATGAGGGATAGCCATTTAGATTCCTCACTTTTATATTTCTGAGAAAATAATCTGCGGCCCAACACAGGCAATTTGCACAAAAATAGTTGTAAAGTGAGAGAAGACATCAAACCTGAAGGAAAGTTGAGGGGGAAAAGGATTTAAAAATAGGAAAAGGAGTTAAAAAGAAGGCTAAGAACAGCATGTGTTGTATCTCCTTGGCTGATTTGTTGGGAGAGCGGCATAGAAAGCTACCGCTAAGCTCCCTGAGAATGCTGTCTTCACCCACTAGGGAAGTGGAGTAATTACAGAGAGCTTTTGTCCCCATTTGCCTACAGTAATAAGCCTAAAAGCTTGGCAGCTCACACATTAGATAATGAAGCTTCATGGAGCATGGTTAGAACTAGTTAGTTTTTGTCATTTACACTCACTGCAGGTGGTTTTGAAAGCACCATCCCTTCGGTATTGTGTCCTGTTGTTGATAATGTGGAGCACAGTTCAATGTTTACTTAAAAACATCATTCTGCCTTTGGGTGCAGATGTGGCTGCAGCCTTGTGCTCTACATGTAGCAGCTGGAAGAATAACCAGCATCCATCTGGAAGGGTTGAAGACACTTGCAAGTACTGAAGTTTGACGTACTTCAAACACAGCCTGCTTTGCATGCAAACATCAGTGCACATACTCTATTTCTCTCTGTAGGTCTAGGTGGAGACTTTTTGCTTGTGTGAATTTCTTACAAGTCAGCTGTGTTCTATAATTTGTAAGAATCATATCTCACCTGTGGAACAAGGAATAGAAATGTCTCGTTCAGTACTTTGCAGGGTTTTTGCCATACAGGGTTTAGCATCAGTTTATCAAATTACTTTTTCAAATTTGAATGTATGACCTCAGTATACCGTAAAAGGGTCAGGTATGTATTCTATGCTTGGTTATCTAACATTCACATTTGCTGAACGTTAAATACTGCAGCTTTACTAAAACCACTAATAACAGCTACAAGAGCAAGGCGAAGCCACTGGACTTTGCTTGTCTTCAATATTTCCTTATTTCTAAACCAAGCGTCTACAACTTGCATCTTTTCAGTCCTATGCAGCTTTTCATCCCATCCTCACTGACTCTAGAGAGAAAAGACCTTTCTTCACAGAGAGATTTATGTTCCATTAACTGCCCACAATGCTCACTTTACCCATATGCTTGATTTGCACCGAGACATTAACAAACACAAAACACATTTACACTGAAAGACATTTGGAGAACAAACACAGTACCTGCTGAAAAGTAGTAAACTCAAGATGTGCTAAGATTTCAGAAGTTCCATAAGATCAACAGTGCAAACGTACTTTAGAGAAGTGGATCATGTCCCCAAACTCAAGTACTGCAGCAGGGTTTGGGGCAACTCTGGGGAGTAAGGGGAATTTCACAAATGGAGAATATACAAAAGAATCATTAATTAAAATAATGGAGCATCTTTTATTAGATTTAACAAACAAATGTGAATATGTACAGAAAATCTGAGATGATGCTCTCTGCAAGGATCAAGGACAGAAGCCTTAAAACATCACGACTCAAAAAACTGCTGGAATTAAATCAGTAGTTTGTGATAAGTGATGCTGACAATATTGAGCAGATAGCACTTTTGTGAATATGTGAGCTCTATCTTGCACAAACTTGGTATTTTTCTTTCATCATATAAATTAATAAAATGTTAAAGGTTACTTTTTTTTTTTTTTAAAAAACAAAAAAAAGTAATAGGGATTGTACACATTTGGTGGGATAGGTGCGAAATGTGCGGACCCCTGGTCTGGATAAATGTTTTCTATTGTCACCCCAAATCTTCTGTATCAACTACCATTTTAGTATTATATCTCAATATGAAATGACTTGTTGGTGTTTCTGATGCACACTAAAACCTGTATAGTCTGTTAATGTGTTGGATTCTTTTTCAGTGAGCAGCTTTGCTTTCAATTAAGCATAACTAACTGAGCAGAAGCTGAGCTGGGCATTGGAAAACGTGCGGTTGAGAGATCCAGATGTTGTTTAAATCTATGCCAGACCACAGATTGCTGCAATAGAGTAGAGACATTGAATGGCTACATGTTAAATATAGCTATGATTAAACTGCGGTATGTCACTTTTTTAGGTGGAATGGACGGTAAAATGTGAAGCCTGTTATTCACGCCACATTTTCCGACACTGTCTGCTGGTGGGAGTGTGAGAAACTTTTGCTCTATTCATGAAAATGCATATAAGGCCTACTTCTGTTTTGCACCAGTTCCAGAAGTTCAGCCTAAGGATATTTCTTTTGCTTTAACCCCTCTGTAGTTTGGCAGTTTTGATAATTTACTTATGAAATACATTAAACAGTATTCAGATTAAGGATTGTGGTAAAGAAATGTCATTTCTAGCTACAATGTGCTTTTGGAGCAGAATCACAGTTACTGGCGGGATTGACCTTAAAACTCATATTTTTCCTTTCAGATCTAGTGGAAAACATGCTGTTGACAGTGTGGAAGAAAATATGTTGACAGTGAATCTTTTACCCACAAGTTGATTAAGAACATTGGCTAATTATGTTAAAAGAATAATCCTGACAGCATTACATTTCCTTCAAAACGTGTTCACTGTTGCAAATTTGCTTTCATAGGCATCATCTCCAGGAGACGGAGTTGGCTCAAGAAATTGTATGTTGTGTTTCTGATTATTTTTACAGCTAAAACACTAAATGAAAGTGACAAGCCGTGGCCATTTTTAATTAGAATTTCACATTTTATAGGTGACACATTGCTGTTCCTCATTACTGTAAGAAGCTGTGAGATAAAATGGCTTCTGTATCGTACAATTCTTTGCTATGAACTTGTCATTTGTTTTTCTTTTATGTTTGCATTAATATCCCATCACATTTGATGCCGTCTATAAAATAAAATGCATTTATCCTTGGCTGTAAATATATTTTTTTATTTTGTTTTTGCAAGGATGCCTGTTTCCCCTTTTGCAGTTTTAATTATGGACACTGCCTTGTTAAGGCTGGTCTTCCACTCCAAATATAGTGCTCCTCCAATATATAGCACTTGTTTTCTGAATGTAAGTTCCTGCAGGGCATTCTGTGGGGGTGGGGGACAAAGAATGCATGTTTACCCATAGGCATTCGCAAGCAAGGGCTGAGGCATTAACACATGTCAGGCAGCTGAGTGGTGCACAAAATCTTTGTCCTTCAGGCTGTTGAAAATGTTCAGAGAAATAAATACGACTCAAGCAGAGCCTGAGTAGACACGGGGATGTGAAGATCTGCTTATTACCAACGAAGTAATTCTGTCAGATGGCATTTTAAAAAGAGTTCTTTATTTCTGTGTGCAGTAAACTGTAGGAGTGCAAAGAACACTTGAAACTTGCTCTTGAGCTCCAATCAAAATGTGATTAGTATCTAGTTTACCCCTCAAGATGTCAGGTAGTGCTTTCATTATTGATTATTTGGGCTCGTAGGTGGTAGTGTTGTAAGAAAAGTATTGAGTCCTCGATCATACATTTGAGCTTATCCATTGTTTGGGGGCTCATGTTGAGTGTAGTATCAAGTGAAGTTTCTTTAGTTTGGCAGGTATCGTTTTGGATCAGTGAATTGGCTTAAATGTTTTTTTTTTTTTTTTTTTAACATGCTTTGAGAGTACCTTGTTAATTGGTGCTGTACAATTAAAGCTGAATTCAGTAGAGAACCTCAGAAAAATCAGTGGGCTGCAGACATTAACATCTGGACAGTAATTTCCAGATATTTATACATGTATCCGAAATTCACAGAGCAGATTCTGTTGGCTTAACACACAGTTAATAATAATAATAATAATAATAATGGATTAGATTTATATAGCGCTTTTCAAGGCACCCAAAGCGCTTTACATTGTGAATCCATTATTCATCCACTCCTCACTCATACCTGGTGATGGTAAGCTACGTGCGTAGCCACAGCTGCCCTGGGGCAAGCTGACGGAAACGTGGCTGCCAATCTGCGCCTACGGCCTCTCCGACCATCACCGAACATTCATCCACACATTCATACACCAGCGATGCCAACACTGGAGGCAAGGAGGGTTAAGTGTCTTGCCCAAGGACACAACGACAGATGACTGCGGGAGCGGGAATCAACCGCCGACCTTCCGATCATTGGACGACCTGCTCTACCGCCTGAGCCACTGCCGCCCCAGTTGGCAAATCATGACAGAAATGGGAGATGCTAAGAAACCCATAGACTGTTTTTGCACAATAAAGGTTTTTATTTCAATGTAAATTACAAACATTTTAATTTAATGTGCTGTTTATCATTTGTAGGATCGTGTGACAAAAAAGTGTTTGGTTTATTGCATTTATTTGACAATTTTATCCAAAACAACTGAAAAGAAGAAATATTGAAGATCATTTTTAATCTGTATCAGTTTCTAACAGCTATCTAATGAAGGAGGGTTTAGCATTTGGCTTTTAGATGGTGTCATAGTGACTGAGCTGCAGAGCTCAAGCCAATCCAGAAGAGAATAAAGATGAATCTTTAAATCCATAAACATGCTCATGTATTTATTAATTATGCATAAATTAGATTTATGATTTTTGCTCTAGGCCACGCATCAGACTCTCATCTAAATGTTTAGTAAAATCATATGTTCTGACAGAGTGAGAAGGCAAACAACTGACCTGTTTATTTCATATTTAACATGAAACTTCAGGTCGGGGTTGTGCCTGTAGCGGTGTCCGTATCTTTAAATCTTTGTATACGTCATATTTGACATTTATTTTCATACCTTCTCAGCACCTCAATCAGCTGTTCATTAAATGTAATAAGGAGACTAGTTCTCCATTACTGTTTAAAAAATCCTGGAGGAATCCCTGGTGTTACGTTAACACACCAGACACTAGTTGTTCCACATGCTATTACATAGTTGAATAACTTGCCTTTCTAGATTGCTTGTTCTTGGTCTTGGATTTTGTAAAAGAAAAAAAAATTACTTATAGTCCAGTGCGACTTTTTTTTTTTTTTTTTCTTGATGCATTTTATGACTGATGTGACAAATACTCTGGAGCAACTTAGTACTGAATTTTTCGGGCTATGTCATTAAAAAAATAATTTTAAAATTGATGCACCTTCCCTACAACAGAAAATCAAAAGGTGTACCATGTAATGCACAAATATATTACAAGTGTTCACTGCAAATGCACATTTCTGTTAGGGTTCTGTTATTGTTCCTGGGTTTTTGTGTGTTTCTTGGTTTATTAGATTCTGATTATGGTTTGGGTTTCTGGGTTTTTGTCATGTCCAGTTCTGTTTTGCTGTTTTCCCTCCATGTGCTCTGGTTTCTATTCCTAGCTCTTTACTTCACCTGGTTTAATTCCTCATTCACGTCACCTGCGCCTAATTACTCCCTCTGTCTATAAATCTCGATGGTTTTCAGTTTTGCCTTGTCAGATCCTTGTGTGTGGTTCATGCACCTGTACGGTGTTTCCGGCTGCTGAGTTTGACTTAATAAACTCATTTACCTGCACCGACCTGTCTCCTGCCTTGACTGCCTGCAAGTGGGTCCGCACCTCCGACAACACACGCGTAACAGAAGGATCTGACCAGACATGGACCCATCAGGCGATAGGATTACCCTTTTTTGAGAATCTTAGCCGAGAGGCAGCTAAGTGCTCTCCGACCAGTGTGGACCTAGATCCTCCGCTCCCTGAGTTTCCTCCCAAAAGGTCCCGGAGAAGGAGACCGTCCAGGCGAAGGGAGCGAAGCCCTCCCGTGAGCATTACCTCCAGTGAACTGGTGGGATGGCTCCGTGGGTTGGATCCAGAGCCAGAGCCACTGGATTATTCCCAGCAGTTGTGTTTCATGGGAACCAGATTGGCTTTTAGGACACCTCCACCCAGATGGTCCAGATGGCATTCCCCTGTCTGTACTCATTTGGCAGCCATTAACGGGGACCCGCTTGACGCCCCTCATGCTGCCTCTGAGGGGGAATCCTCCTGGTCTCCTGTGCCGCCACCAGCTCCGACGTCCACATCTCCGGGTTCACCACCAGCTCCAGTGTTTGAGCGCCCCATGCCGGCTTTCAGGTCTACTCCAGTGTTTCAGGGTCCGACACCTGAGCCCAGGTTCTGCCCGTCTCTTCAGATTCCTGTCCCTGAGAAGGGTATCCAGTTGTGACGCCTCTCTTCTGGTCCCTGTCCCTGAGGGGGTCTCCGGTCGAGACACCTCTCCTCTGATCCCTGTTCCTGAGGAAGTCCCTGGTCAAGACGCTCCTCTCCCTCTTCTGGTCCCTGTTCCTGAGGAGGTCCCTGGTCAAGACGCTCCTCTTCCTCTTCTAGTCCCTGGCTCCGAGGAGATCGCTCCTACTTCGCTGCCTGAGGTTGACAATTTGACTATGCTATGTTCTCTGGTTCCAGGGCTCATTGTGTTATGGTGCCTGTTGAGCCCTCCAGAAAGTCAGTCCCAGTTAGTGCACCTTCCAGAGATCCAGCCTCCGGATATCCAGTCTGCTCAGCCTGCAGAGATCCAACCTGCTCTGCCTGCAGAGAATCCGTCTACTCAGCCTCCGGAGATCCAGTCTGCTCAGCCTCCGGAGATCCAGTCTGAGATCCAGCCTGCTCAGCCTCCGGAGATCCAGCCTGCAACCCAGCCTGCTCAGCCTCCGGAGATCCAGCCTTTCCGTCCGCCAGAGCTCCAGTCCAAGCCTGCTCGTCCGCCAGAGACCCTGTTGTCTGCGCATCCTCCGGGTCGTCCTCCAGAGGTCTAGCCCAAGTCTTCTTGACCTCCAGGTCGACCACCAGAGATTCTGTCCCGGTCTGTCCAGCTTCCGGGTCATCCCCCTGAACTGTCGTGGGGCCGGTTTTGTTTTGGTCTGGTCCCTCCTCCGGGCTCCCTCCGTCTGCCCGGCTTGGACTGTTTTCTTTCTTGTTGGTCTTTGTTGGGCCGTCTGGTATCTGGCCATTGGGGGGGGTCTGTTAGGGTTCTGTTATGGTTCCTGGGTTTTTGTGTGTTTCTTGGTTTATTAGATTCTGATTATAGTCAGTAAGTATTTTGTCATGTCCAGTTCTGTTTTCCTGTTTTCCCTCCATGTGCTCTGGTTTCTATTCCTAGCTCGTTACTCCACCTGGTTTGATTCCTCATTTATGTCACCTGTGCCTAATTACTCCCTCTGTCTATAAATCTCGATGGTTTTCAGTTTTGCCTTGTCAGATCCTTGTGTGTGGTTCATGCACCTGTACGGTGTGTTTCTGGCTCCTGAGTTTGACTTAATAAACTCATTTACCTGCACCGACCTGTCTCCTGCCTTGACTGCCTGCAAGTGGATCCGCACTTCCGACAACACACACGTAACACATTTCCATGCTTGGATTCCAGTTTTCTCCATGAACGTCAGTTCACTTGGCTCTTTCATTGCTTCTTGGACATTTTATAAACTGAAAAGTGAGACTTCTCTTTTAATGAGTTTTTTGAGGGTTTGCATTGGCCGGAAATCTGGGACTCCTTAAATCAAGTGCCAGCAAAAGTCTTGTTAAAAGACAAGATGAAGGAATACCCTTTTGTTTTTAATTATTTTTGTTTACCTGGATTTTTTCTTTTTACCTAGATCTCTTCATTTTGAATCAGTCTTTAATCTCAAACTTATTTCATTGTTTAAGGGTTTGAAAGTCAGATGTGGTCAGTTGTCAGATCCAGTTTCATTCTGCAGCTTGTACAAAATGAAGCTGCACTTTTTTTTTTTTTTTTTTAAAAACTTCACACTCAAGTATGAGCGCATTACCCCGGTTTTATCTTCTCTTCACTGGCTGCCTGTGCGCTTTAGGATCACTTTTAAATTGCTTGCATTTGCTTTTAAGTGTATGAATGATGACGCCCTGTTGTACCTCTCTGAGCTCTTCCATCCTTATACACCTTTTCAGGCTCTCAGATTGGTTGAACTCCTGAGTGTGCCCAGGTCTAGCCGGAAGCTCAGAGGGGACCAGGCTTTTGCAGAGGCAGTACCTAAACTGTGGAATGACCTGCCTTTATACATTAGACAGGGTTCTTCTAAATCTGTTTTTACATCTCTTCATAAAACCCATCTGTTCGCCATGGCCTTTCACACAGAATGACATGTTGACATTTCGATCAGATTTTAATATATTTTATTTAAATGGATTTAACATGTTTGTCTTTGCATTCAATTTAGTAGCTTTTGTTATATGCACATTGTGGCACTTTTTATGAACAACAAAGTTGAACAGTGCAAAATGAATAATGCAACTGGGCGTTGGAGATTTCCCCAGCTGCTATCAGTCGAGAGTTGACATTACACCATAGAACAGGGATCTCAGACTTCAGTCCTCAAGCTGCTGTCCTTGTGGTTTAAGATGTGTTACTGCTTTAACACATCTGAATGGGTCATTGTGCAGAACTTCTGGTGTGTTGGAGCAGGGAAGCATCCTAAATCTGCAATACAGTGGCCCCTGAGGACCAGAGTTTGAGATCCCCGCTTTAAACATGTTGATTGTGTGTGTTAACTTTAAAATGGACAATCATAAAAACTTAGTGATACTGTAGATTTTTAGAATTTCCAGCCTGAAATTAATTGTAGAAACTAGCACTAACCCCTGTTCCACCATGCCGCCCTCGAGATCCAGTGTCTTCTGATTTCTGCTTCCATTTTGCATTACAAATGAAGAGGCATGACCAGAATTGTCAAGTACCCTTAACTATAGTCAGGACCTGTAAGTAGAAGCCTGAAGAACAAGATCACAGAAATGCGTTTTCTCTGCCGGGTGTCTCTCAGAGAGAGGGTGAGAAGCTCAACTGGGAGGGACTTGCAGTAGAGCTGCTGCTCCTCTGTAATGAGAGGAGCCAGATGAGTTGGCTTGGCCACCTGGATGCCTCTCTAGTGAGGGCTGGGCAGCCCACCAGGAGGAAGCTCTAGGGAAGCCCCAAGATGCAGGGACATTGTCTCTCATTTGGCCTAAAAATCACTTAGGATTTCCCAAGATGTGCTGGTAGACGTGGCCAAGGACAGGAATGTCAGGGCTTCTCTTGAGCTGCAGCCCCCACAACCTGACCTTGGATAAATATATAATAAATGGATGGATGGAACTGTAATTATATTAGCAATAAAACAGCTGGGTGATAAAATATGTTTAGTTTAATAAAACCCTTAATAAAGCTGATAAAATTATGTACACATGAAGTCCATAATATAAATAAATGAATAAGTCATAAGTTACCAAAATCCCTTTGTCCACATTCATAGTAATGAAGCTGAATGAAAAGCCGTTTAAAGAAGAAAAAAAAGCATTTTAAATGTTAAAACTTTAATGTTCTGATCAGCTGTTTGTCAAGGTAAATTTTGATGACTGTCTTTATTAAGTTATTAGAAGTTAACCTTAATAAGCCATCTTTACCTCTACCTGCAGCCTAAATATAATAGTATAATATAAGAGTTGTTTTAAGATATATCTGCTTTTAAACCCCCAGATGGTCTTGCTCCACCCTACCTCTTGGAGATGCCGTATCCTTATTACCCCACCCGCTCCCTGAGGTCAACTAATCAGTCGATCCTTTAGAGTCCTCAAGACTCCCCAAGCAAAAAAAAAAAGTCTCCAAGACAAAATGGAAAGGCTGTGGCCTTGCTGTTACTGCCCCTAAATTGTGGAATAACCTGCCACTCCTTGGCCTATGACGCCTGTGTTGATTTTATTCATTCTTTAGTTTTTTTTTTTTTTTCCTTGTTTCTTATCTTTTATTTTATGCTTCATATGTTCTATGTCATGCATTATGCTACTTTTTTTTAGACTGCTGTACATTACTTAGGTCTTCTGTGGTTTTAAAGTGCTAACAAATAGTTTGGAGCATGTTCTATGCCATTACTACCCAGCAAACAGGATTGGTGCTTTCATTACTGATTATTTGGCACATATAAATGTATGTATTATGTATTACTCCAAACATTTTTAACATTTTCTTAAGTAAACTGACTAAATTTGCACATCTCCCGATCAAATACAGAGCAGAAACCAGAGATGAAGAAGCACCGAGCCACGAAATGGATAATCTCATACACATTGGGTTGTATGGCACATACCCGTTTCTGTTTCTCAGCATGTTGCTAATAAGATTTAAATCTACACCAGGTCTTTGTACATTCTGTGTAATATATTTAAGTGTGTGACATAATTATTCTCACTGATCAGACAAACTGCAGAGAAAAGTCATAATGTGAGGCAGACAGGACTCTGCCGTACCTTGAGGGGGCGCACATGAGCTGGCAGGTGTTTGTTGCTGCTGCGTTTCTACAGACACTCGCTGCTAAATGTATTAGCTGAAGTCAGCAGGTCATCTTGTACAGCGGTTTGTTTATTCTATGCTCTGCTTCATGTGACTCCCTAGATGGAGGTTTATATATCTAAACTAAATCTAAGTGAATTATTCTACTTTTCCTTGTTGTTCTCTTGATGAACAACCTGTATCAGAATTAATACAATCATCTGAATTTTTAACTTTAAAAACTAAGAATTTAACTGAAGATCAAAACTGAATTTGGGTTTACATCTTTATACTTTAATTTGGAAACAATTCCAGTGGTCAATATGCATGCTGCCATTTGAATAGATATTGAGTTCTTACCATTATAAGTCTGACTCTAAAGGATGAGGCTTACCAGCAGGAGCTTCACCACACATCACTGTGATGGAGCATAGTTGAGACATGTATAAACAGTTTGTACATCACTTTGTTCTGTCCCTGACCTAAAAAGAGGTTAAACTGTAACAATGTTTTTGAGGTCGCCATGGGTCAGTTCATTTCCTGGTAACTAACTCCACAGATGGAACAGTGGATATTTATTGATTTTAATAAGGTTGGGACCATCTCAATATCTTCAGGTCTCAGGCCTGTGAGTCGATGTTTCTAATACTTCATAATAACAGATACAATATTTGGTGTGTTATCATTGCAGGTAACAAATTGTTTTTTTACGGTGTAAGTCAGTCCTCATATCATGGCTTCTGTGCATTCACCCCCCAGATGTTTGGAGCTCTGGTTCAGTGTTTGTTAATGTGGACAAAATTCAAGTTTTTTACCTTGCTAATATGTCTGCATGATTATTTGTTGCACGACTTGATGACAAAATGATACATCAATGCGGAGGCTAAGGATTTTTGCTTTGAATCTGAAAAGCCCTACCTACAGTCTCACAGAGGTGAAGCCAGACAGCCCATATATCAGATCTACTCAACGCGGTCCTATGAGGGCTGCATTCCTTCAGGTTCTCATTGTTTCCCTAGTCACACAACCGACTCAAATTCTATGGATCAAACAGCCTATATTCTGCACAATGACTCATTAATTTGAATTGAGTGTGTTGACTCAGGGAAACATTGAAAACTTGCAGGACTGTGGCCCGTGTAGGACTAATTGAAAAGCCCTATCACATGTTCAGTATTGGAAACTGGGGCAACAAATCCTATTCTGTAATCTTGCTATAGCACTAATTTGCAAGTACTTTAAAGTACAGGAGCATTTAGCACAAAGTAGATGGAAGTGCTACTAATTCTGATTGTGAAAATGGTAATTGTGAAATGGGTGTAACAGCATGAAATTAGATCCTGTACAATGTAAAACTATACAGTGGGGAAAAAGAAGTGCACTTTCTTTAGCAATAAAGCATTGTTCTATCCAAAGTAAACATGGATCTGGAGCCAAAATTTTATTGTTCTAACTACTTACAATGGAGATACTGGAGTATACAAAGGCATGCTGAGTTAGAATTTATGATCATTATTAGCTGTGTTTTGCTTACAATACAATCTACCAAAAGTTTAGTCGAAGTTTAAGCTAACATTAGCATTGTGTAAATGGCTGATAAAACTGTCAAGCTAGAGGCTTAAGTTATCAATTACTACTACATTTCCAAGATTAAACAGCAACAGAAAGGAAATCGACAACGATTCTAATGCTTCTACTTGCATGTTAGCTTTTAGAAATATTTCCTTTTGAGGACGTCTCTCTAGTTAGACACTTACAGCAGAATTACCATTAAAACTGTTGCTTATGGACACTATTAGAGATCCATATTTCCCTTGTAAAGATGGAGGAATTTCTATTACCACTTAAATAAGTTCATGGCAATATCATGCTGTGACGGTGTATATTTACACTCAACAAGACGACAACCCAAACCATACCGCACAGAAAACAAAAGGGGAACGCTTTTTAAACCGCTTAAGAGTAACCTAATCAGTATTTTGGCATGTCTTGAGGTTCCATAGGTGGTTTTCCACCAGCATTTCCAGAATGTTTATGTCACGGAATTTATTTACCTGGGTAAAAAAGAAAAAAATCCTGGTGTGGTTTGCATTCCCATGGCACCACAAATATTGGGAAAATTTATTCAATCCTATCACTTGTTGGTACAGGAGTTCTGACTCACAGCTGTTGTGGTCTTTCAGCTTCTTTATAATCTTCAGTTTCTTTAACTTTGCCCAAATTTGTTTCTGTGCCCTACATTCAGCTCTGCCAACTTGTGGTTATTCATTAATACACTCTGTTTCCAGATGCCAACTCGAAGACATGGTAAGTCTTTTTTTCTTTAGTAGTTACTTTTTTTCTTTCTTTTTTCTTTTTCTTTTTTCAAACGATCAAAACAACAAATTTAAGTCACAAAAAAAAACATGTCTGAAACAGCAGCACACATTCTGACAAGGACGAGACACCAGTTTTAAAATCATTGCATTGGGTCCTCGTGCATTTCAGGATCGATTTTTAGGTTCTTTTAGTTTATAAATATTTTAATGGTCTTGGGCTTTCTTATGTATCAGACTTGCTTTTAAATTATGAACCCTCTCAGACCCTGAAATGCTCTGGTTCTAGCCTCTTAGTCTTTTCCAAAGTCAGAAGCAAAACTTATGGTGAGGTCTCGTTCCACCACTGTGAACCTCGACTATGAAACTCAACTGTTGAACAGCCTGTCAGAGAACCTCAGGGCTGCAGAGACTGTTGATGATTTTGAAAACAGGCTGAAGACCTTGTGTTTTTAGCTTGGCTAATAGCTGAATTTTATTTTTTAATGTTTTTTTCAATGATTAAAATATATTTTTCTTTTTTTTTTTTTTAAATACCACTCATGTGGCTCTGTGTTTTGTTTTATCCAAGTACAGTTTTTTATGAACTCCTCTTATCTGTATTTTTTTTTTTATCATTTTCCTCAAGTCCTTTATCTGTATTGTCATTATTGTCGCTCTTATCAGTACTTATTGCTTATAAGTTTATTCTTGATTTTACTTTTTAACTCCAGAGTTTTCCTCCTGGGGATCCTCCAAACCAGAAGCTCTACCTGCTTTAAGGGTTTTTTTTTTTTTTTTTTCTCACCTGTCTTGTCCAGCATCGTTGCAAACAGAATGAATGTCTGGCTGCCGTCTGACGCCGGGCAATTTTACTCTATCAAGCAGGGATTTATACTACATGTATAAAGTCCCTCTTGATGATATGAAAAACTTTATTAAATCAAACTCTTAATGCTGGACTCGACCGGAGGGGACAGAGAGAGAGAGAGAGAGAAAAGAAAGGAGAGAGAAGAGGGAGGGGAGGGAGAGGGACAGAAAGGGTGTGGGGAGTGCAGGTGGGGACTTCAGACATCATACAAAAGACCATGTAATCCATACTACTTACAACATATATATTTAAGATCATCCTAGCCAGTAGGTCATTACACAACTAGTTGATAATAGTAACAATAATAATAATAATAATAATAATAATAGTAAGAATAATAAGAGTAATAATAACAATAATAATAACAGAAATAATAATAAAATTTTAAGAATAATTATATGAATAGAGAGAAAAGGTATATTGAGGAAAAAAAATATGATAATAGATATAAGTGAAACTGCTGTATTCAAGAACACGCGCAGAGAAACCTGTGTGGATGTGCTGGAGGACTCGGCTACACGGCGACGCAAAGACTATGTCAACATACCGAATATACGGAGTGGAGACGTTCAGGAAGGAGTGACCATGCAGAGTGATCATGCAGATGCCACCTCACCTGAACAGAGGCCAGAGTCAGGCCAGCGGTCCCGAGACCCAGGCCACCAGCCCCCCCGTAGGCAACAGACCCCGACCGGTCCACAGAGACGACCACTCGTCCGCCCAGGAAGACAGCAGCAGGAGACCCCAGCAGGAGCCCCCCCGCGGACACAGGGCACCGGCCCCGGCAGGCCGAGGCCAGCAGTCCCCGACCCCCCCGAGCACCGGCCGCCCGGGACAGACAGGGCAGAGGGCCCGGGCCCAGGAGCGCAGGGACACCCCCCACCCCCACAGGCCGAGGGCCAGCACGCCACCCGGGGGGACCCGGCCCGCCCAGACGGCCACCGCCAGAGGCCAGCCCCACACCCCAGTGCCCAGCCGCACACCCCGAGAACTAGTCCTGCCCCCCCCCAGACCAACACACACACAAACAAACACACACACACACACACACACACTCTCCTTCCACTCCTCCATTCATCCTCCCAACCATACACCATCCATCCCTCACATACTCTTTCCTCCCACACACACCATCCTTCCACCGTCCATCCTCCCACACACACACCATCCTTCCACCATACATTCTCCCACACATACCCCATCTTCCCACACATACATCATCCTTCCACCATCCATCCTCCCACACATACACCATCCTCCCTCTCATACACCATACATCCACCTTCACATACCCCATCCTCCCACACACACACACACACTATCCTTCCACTACCCATCCTCCCACACATACACCATTCTCCCACACATACACCATCCTCCCTCTTCTACACCATACATCCACCTTCACATACCCCATTCTCCCACACACAGACACACTATCCTTCCACTACCCATCCTCCCACACATACACCATTCTCCTACCCATACACCATCCTCCCTCTCATACACCATCCATCCTCCCACACACACACCATCCTTCCGCCATCCATCCTCCCACACATACCCCACCCTCCCACACATACATCATCCTTCCACCATTCATCCTCCCACACATACCCCATCCTCCCACACACACTATCCTTCCACTACCCATCCTCACACCATTCTCCTACCCATACACCATCCTCCCTCACATACACCTTCCTCCCACACAAACACCATCCTTTCACCATCATCCTCCCGCCACCTTATGTCCCGGGGGGACAGCCTCAGCCAGGAGGCGAGGAGACATGAGCCAGGCCCCCACCCCCCCACATCGCCCCAGCCCCCCACTCCCCACCCCCAAAACAGCACCTTCCCCCCAGGGCCAGCAGCCAGAATCCCCCGGGACAGCCCGCCCACGCCCCGGGCCAATGCGACAGGCCACCCGGCCCGCCCCGCCCCCGGGCCATCCATGGAGACAGGGGCGCTTAAAGACCCCATCCCCCTTCCCTCCCCCACTAGCGAGGGAATATATTATGTGCTGTTTGCAATTAAAAGAGTTAAAATTGGGGGGCAGTAACTGCATTGAGGAGGGGGTGGGGCCACCTGAGCAGTCCCACCCACCTGACCTCGCATGTTCCGCCCCCCAAAACGTGTTTGTATGTTGCAAATGTTATTTGTGCTCAGTGACTAAGTGGAATTAAAAGCTGGGAGGCATGCTGCCGCTTGGCGAAGCAGTGGGGCCACTATGATGACCCCCCTGCCCCGCCCAGCGCAACAAGCACACCTCCCACAGCCCTACCTGTGTATGTAGTGAAGAGTGGGGGAGGGGTCAGGAGATGTAGGTCCAGAGGGGAGTGAACCTCCCCCCTGGAAGACGACCCGCCAGCGGCTTAGGGCGCCCCCGTCCTCCGCCAGCCCCGAAGGGCATCACAGGCCCGGAGCAGCCACCCAAGGGTTTTTTTCATGGCGACTCCCCTTGTCTGGGTAGCTGAGGTTCCTGCACTGTAGCCCTTTGGCTGTGGTGTGGATCCTGGCCTGCCCAGACCTGGTTGGTTCATGTGGTGACACACTGTGTGGTCATGGCTGGCTTCAGGCTTGACTGGATCCCCAAGATATTGATTCTTTACTGCAGCGTTGAGCCAGATGTTTTCATTCTATTGATATTTTTACACTTACATGCAGTTGAGAGAAATTAACTAGAGATGGGAGTTTGTACAGAATGGGGTATGGGTGGGTGTGCATGTGCTGTGTGTAAATGCATTTGTGTGATATTTTGTGTGTGAAAAAGACTACTATGAAGTGTTATTTAATATGCATGATTTGTTTTCATTATGTAAAGCACTTTGTGTTGCATTGTGCATAAAAATCACTCTATAAATAAACTTTGATCACACAATAAACAAATGTGGAATGCTGCAATCATGTTTCACCTTTCAAGTTCAAGTTTATTTATATAGCACATTTTCTGCAACAGCAGTTGCCCAAAGTGCTGAACAACAGAACAAAAAACAATCCACGGTTAAAATAACCACTACACAATAAAACAATAAAAACCAATGAAAATAAAAACAGAAATAAAAATTGATAAAAAGATAAAATCTATAAAACAATAAAAACAACAAAACTAGAATTAAAAACTAGAATAAAACTAAAAAAAATAAAACACGCGAATGTCAAGCTCAGTTTTGTTCAAATGCCAGTGCAAAGAAGTAGGTTTTGAGTAAAGACTTAAAACCAGCAATGGACTGAGCCGCTCTAATGTGAAGGGGAAGGCTGTTCCACAACTTAGGAGCGGCAACAGAGAAAGCTCTGCCGCCCCTGGATTTAAGTCTGGCCTTTGGGACCTTCAGTAGTAGCTGTGAAGAGGACCTCAACGTCCTTGCTGGAGCAAGCTGGTGTAGCAACTCTGACAAGTACGAGGGAGCCAAACCATTTAAAGCTTTAAAAACAATTAATAAAATCTTGTACTGGGTCCTTAACATAACAGGAAGCCAATGCAAGGAGGCGAGCACAGGGGTGATGTGATCACGTCGTCTTGTCCCTGTAAGCAACCAGGCAGCAGCATTTTGGGCAAGCTGCAGTCGATGTAGAGATGTGTGGTCAATGCCGTAATATAGGGAGTTGCAGTAATGTATACGGGACATAATGAGCAGGTGAATGACTTTTTCTAAGTCATACTTGGGCAGGTAGGGTTTTAACTTGCTGAGCATCCTCAGATGGAAAAACACACTTTTGACTACATAGTTGAGCTGCCGGTGGAAGTTAAAGGAGTTGTCAATAATAACACCCAGATTTTTGGCATGGGTTCGACAAAAGGACGTCAGCGGACCGAGAACACTAACTGCACCATTTAGAAGCTCTGAATTTCGAGAAACAACATCAGTTTTGTCCTCATTTAAGTGGAGGAAATTTAAATCCATCCATGCTTTTAGATCATACAAGCAGCTGAGAAGGTTAGTCAGAGAATCCCCCTGTGGTTTTAAGGGAAGCAGATCTGAACATCATCAGCAAAGCAATGGTAGGCAATATTGTGCTTCTGAAAAATAGACCCCAAGGGCAGCATATACAGGGAAAAAAGCAGTGGACCCAAAATGGACCCCTGTGGGACCCCATAACTGAGAGGGGCAGCAGCTGAGGCAAACTCCTCAAGGTGAACACAAAACGACCGGTCCGACAAGTAAGACTGGGACCAGCGCAGGGCAGTTCCTCTAATACCGACACACTGCTCTAAGCGGGTCAGGAGGATTTGGTGGTCCACTGTGTCAAAGGCTGCAGTCAGGTCTAAGAGAATCAAAACCGCAGGACTTCCAGAGTCAGTAACTAAAAACAGGTCATTAAAAACTCTTAAAAGTGCAGTTTCAGTACTGTGGAAAGACTTAAAACCAGACTGAAATTTTTCTAAAACTTGACTAAAATCTAAGTGAGCCTGTAATTCAATGCACACTATTTTTTCTAAAACTTTTGATAAAAAGGGTCATTTGGAAATCGGCCTGTAGTTAGTCAGAACTGAAGCATCTAAGTTAGGTTTCTTTAAAAGAGGCTGCACAAGAGCATGCTTAAAAGCAGCAGGAACACAGCCTGAAAACAGGCAGGAATTAATTAGGGACAAAATAACAGGGCCGATGGAGCTAAAAGTACTTTTAATTAGCGCAGGGTGACGGCTATCGAGGGGGCAAAAAGAAGATTTCAAGTGAAAGACCACATCCGAGAGTTCAGAAAGTGACACCTGCTCAAACTGCTCAAAAACAGATGAGCACTCTGACAAGACAGCATGATCTAACCCAGAGGGAGGGGATAAAGACCTGATAGCAGCAATCTTGCCTGTAAAAAAAACTTAGAAATTTGTCGCACAATGAGCGTGAAGGTGCTATACAAGAGGACTTAGAAGGATTGATGAGATGATTTAGAGTGCTAAAAAGAACCTGGGGATTGTGGCTGTTGCTCGCCACCAGGTTAGAAATGTAGCGCGTTTTAGTAGATTTTACAGCAGACTGATAATTGGAGAGGCAATCCTTTAATAAACCCAAAGAGACCTGGAGTCCATCCCTTTTCCAACGTCTCTCTGCACGCCTGCACAAACGCCTGAGAGCGCGGATGGAATCATCCAATCACGGTTCTGGCACAGGTTTAGAGCGCCTAGTCACAAATGGCGCAATAGTGTCCAATATACCCTTGCATGTGCAGTTAAATAAATCAGCAAAATCATTGGCATTAATAGTACAGCAATTAATCAGACTAGGGAGGACAGAATCATGTACAGCAGCAGAAAAGCGTGACTCAGTCAGAGAATTTAACAGCCGCCGGCGTCGCACTGGGGCGCACGGTTTAAATGGAGAAGGCGGCAGCGATATGGAGAATAACACAGGCAGATGATCAGAGATACGTGTATCGCATATTTCTGTGATATTAACATTTAAGTCATGAGAGAGCACAAGATCTAACGCATGTCCCTTCACGTGAGTAGGGCCAGAGACATGTTGTATGAGAGTAAAAGAGTCAATAGCTTGTAGGAAGTCTCTAACCAAAGGTTTAGATTCACAGCAGACATGGATATTAAAATCCCCGATAATTAAGAAACGCTCAAAATTTAGAGCAATTCCAGCCACAAAGTCTGAGAAGTCTTTGATAAAATCCTTATTAATTTTTGGCGGACAGTAGATCAAAGCACATAAAACAGGAGTTTTGAGCTCGATTACAAGAAGCTGTAGTTCAAAACTAGAGTAGGAGCTTGATGAGGGTCTCCGACAGCAGAAGCAGGACCTCCACACAGAAGCCAGCCCACCACCTTTACCAGTCAACCGGGGAGAGCTGGAAAAACAGCAGTCGGGTGGAAGAAGTTCAGAAAAGGCAACAGACTCACCAACATGAAGCCAAGTCTCTGTTATAAACATAAAATCCAATTTCTGGGATTCAAAGAAGTCTTTGAGCAGGAAAGTTTTGTTTGCCAGCGATCTGGCATTGACAAGTGCCAGATGCAGAACAAGGTCCTGCTTTACCCGTAAATCCACATAATCCAGAGGACGAAGGTTGGAGAAATCCACTCCACGCTTGCGAACTTGGTGGTGGCGAGGAAGAGGGGCCGCCATAGGAAAGGGCCGGCACCAAGCATTGGAAAGTTCCTGTAGTGGAAAAGGGGCTTGCATATTATATACGTACATCTGATTATCTCCTAGAAAAACTGAAAATATAGCTGATCTTTAACTAAACATCTCAATAACAGAGGCTCATAACTGATACCAGAATTTACTTTGGATGTTTTGTACAAGGGACCTAGAAATTTCTCAAACGGTGGCAGTACCTTTTTTGTAAATGGGTTTCCTTTTATCACATTACAGTCTGTCATTTATGTAACTATGCACTTGAAAAATGTAGCCGTGTTTAAGTCTCTTGCAGAAGCTGAGAGCAGCCATGCACAACTCTTCTTGTAATCATGATCTTGAGATGATCTTTTTATCCTTAGATGACGTGATAATTAAGGTGGGCTCAAAGTGTTACTGTATCACACCTGATTTCATTAAAATAGATCACATGACAGCTGGGGAGGAGCTACAGTCATGGTGTAGTAAAACTTACTATTCAGATATGTCACAATTTCAGCCTTTGTCAGGCTTGATAGAAGTAAAACTGAATGCACTCATCAGTGATGGATGTTCCTCAATCTGACATCAGCTTGCGTCCATTGCTAGCTTGACTGTACTGAGGCATCCTAGTACAAAACAGCTCTGTACTGGAATGTCCTTGGACCCACCATTTGAGGTGATGGGGGGGAAACTGAGCTCTCATCCATATTAAAGGACAGTCCCCGTCCTCACCTCCCCACAACCCTTCCGAGTGCTGACAGCCCTACAGAGCTCCTTCAGACACAGACTGCTGCATCCAAAGCATAAAGGAGCTATTGGAGATCATTCCTACAGCAGTTAGACTAGAAACCAGCACTGCTTCCAGTAGACAACATACACACTTAAAATCCAAAATAATTTATTAATGAATGTTCTTGATTTCTTATTTTCAAGTATTCTAGAGGGAATCTGTGTGGAGTTTGCATGTTCTCCCTGTGCAAGCGATTTCTCTCCTGACTTATCTTCCGTCCGCATGCATGTTTGACTGATTAAACTCTAAATTGTCATTAGGAGTGAATGTGTGTCTCATTGAATGTTTGTCTCTCTGTGTTTGTTTTGTGAAGGACTAGGGACAGCTCCAGCCTGCTTACGATCCTGCGTTTTGAAAAATCCATTATCCATGATGATGGGGACAAAACAAAACAAAAAAAAAAAAACAAACAAACATGCAAGCAACACTACCCTGAGCTCCCATAGTGTCTGTATTATTATTATTATTATTAAAATATTTCTATAGTTTCTGATTGATTTGCCTCTTTTGAACACATATTTTCGATCATATGCCCTCCAATTTGCATTTGCTTTAGTCTAAGAACCTTTGCTGGCTGTGTATGAGAGACACTGGCAGAAGACCTCAGCAAATACTGCCAATTCCCCCTTTTCCCCAAGCCTGCAGAGGCATTTAGTCATCACCAAGAGTGCCTTATTGTTAGCACTTAGCCTAAGCACATTTACCTGCTTATCTTATTTCCCAGGTGTCAGCTGGAAAGCATGTTTGGTAATTGAGGGGAGGAACCTGCCAGTTGAGGTATTCTGCATTCATTTAGTTAATGGCATTGTTCTCATTGGATAAGGTTCTAAATCCCGATGTGGAAGAGAAAATGACAAGACTCTAATCAGAGCTCAATTCAAAACATGTACCCCTGATTAAAGAGAAGCTTGATCACAAATTAAACACCTTGTCAAACAAAAGGGATTGATTTATTAGATCTATATGAGTCTTCCTTTTCTTTGCTTATATGGTATTAGGTTCATGCCCCTCAAACATGTGTTTTACTCAAGACAATTAGTTTTACAATCTGAAATTCCTTCCTTCCTTTCATTGGGGTCCCGATCTTATTGATCCAACCAAAAGGAAAGATGTTGATGCACTGCAATCTGTTGATTGGTCAAAAGTGGCATAACTTCCTGTGTGACTTGGCAATAGGACAAGATTGGCATCAGAACCATATGTAAATATAACTGGGATATATATCTTTTTTTTTTTTTTTTTAGTAAATTCCATTAGGAATGAAGACCAACTGCTTGATGTAAACCATTCTCATCCTTTGTTTCTGTTTCTTTATTACTCATTTTAATTCAAGGAAGGTGTTTCGCTGCTATGATATTACACTATTATGTGGCTGGCACAGCAATCACTAACCAGCTGATAAACAGCCATTCAGGTAAGGGTATGGTTAACTGTGGAAACACAACAGAGATCAGGGTTGAACCAAGAGAACTGTCCCTTACAGCTAGCTACCTTTTGACTTGGCCGAGAAGGAAATTGATAAACATATTACAAGTCATGTGGTAAAGGAAACGCTACCAACAACTGTAGATGCATTTATTTTAAGTAAAATCAAAATAAAATCCCTAACTTAATCTACATGCATCAAGCAGCATATCCTTGATCATGTTTGTAGTTGAAAATAAAATGACATGAAGGAGGCACTGTACTTGCCATCCCTGTCCTTGACCTGCAGAGCTAGACTATACATCTAAAAAAAATAAAAAAAAATAAAAATAATCAGTTAAATCCAGTTCATTCAAAATGTTGGCCACACAATGAACTACAAATGGTTTCTGTTTGGGAACTGAAGTACTCCTACAACTTGGTCAACAAGAAATGCAGCAATCTAACCCTTTCTGCTGGAAAATGGTGCCACTAGGTGGCAGCAGCTGTTGTAGGTCTACTGTCTTCAGATGCTTGTTTTCACGCTGGCTTCGAGGATGTGTGGCTGTGTTGACATAAATTATGACTTATGAAAAATAAAATCCAATTACCCTCTGAGAAAAATTCAGACTAATTTTAGGGAGACTTCAGAGCCACCGGATAGGAAAACATTTGATTATCTACCTAATTAGGCATCTATTATTTTTTTATTGAATAAATGGTGGCGCTTCTTTCTGACTGTTGTAAATTAAATGTAGTGTTTGTGTGACAGATCTAAACTAAATTAGATCTGATTAATATTTTAGGGTACCAAAGCAACAAATCCAATTTGAAACATCTTCAAAAAAGAGGAATTTTCTAAAGGTTTAATATAATGTCATTAAGCAGAAGAAATGGAGTACAACAGAACACAATGTTGCCTGGTAAGACCAAAGTACAGGTTTTCCAGGTAAGTTTATTGGTCTTAAGGACCCTTTTAAATAATTATCAGGCAGAACTATTTATTGCATGGTATTTTTATCCATGTTTGAGTCTTGTAGGGATGATTAGCATTTGAATATGTTTAATGACTTGATTTTGGTGTCAGCTTAGGTGCCCGACCATTCTAATTGCTGTAGCTGTGCTCCTCAGTTACTTACTGCTGTGTGGCTTAATGCAATAAAAATGTTCCAGTCAGTTATTGGTGGAGCATTTCATGTACACAAGTCAGCAGTCAGGTATGTCATTTACTGACTTTCCCTTTTAACTTTCTGCTAAACACCATGAGTCCCTGCCCAAACAAGAGTTGGAGAAAACCGCAATGCATCTGGTTTGAAGCTCCTTTCTAACATTAAGCTAAAATAAAAAAACTAAATGTTGATTAAGAATCAACATTTAGTCAAAATAGTCAATTTGCAACTGTACAAATGAATGAATAAAATAAGCTGTGACACACTAATGTGGATCAGTAACCACAAACACTGGGATTGGCCAATTTTAAGCTTGGCAACTGCAACTGTCCAATTGGTAAACAGGATTAGATCATCAGATGGCATCAGGCAATGTTGTGTGGATCTGTGTTGTATTGACTTTTCCCTAAAACTGCCAAGATTTATTTATATTTAATTGTGTTGAGCACAGAATTTTTTTGTTTTATTTTTTCTCGAGTTGGCATTGAAAAGCCATTGAGCTGGCGATGGTCAAACAGGTTAAATGGTCATTTAGAATTTTTTTTTTTTTTAACACACAAAGGACTTTTTGATGTTGAAGGTCATTTAAAAATTTTATGTGAAAGAATTTGTGCTCATTAAAAAGTAATGCATATGTAATTGTTTTCCTGGCATAAAAGGTATAATGAAAGACAAAAACACTCCACTCCCAGGCAGTGGGTTGGATGGATGCGCTCGCTCAGCTGCGTCCACACCTGGCTGTGATGGGAGACCCTACTCCCATTTTTCTTTCTATTTATTGTATGCTTCAAGATGTATGAGCTTTTTGTCTACTAACCAACAATGTGCTTTTTCTTAATTATTCCATCACAACATTCAGCTTCTGCCACAATAAATTAAAAACTGATGTTTCTAAATCTAAATCAGAAACTGAGGACATCAAATCAGTGCAAGATCATTTACATGGCCACTGAAAATCTGTGATCATGTAAATGACTCTAGGACATTCTTTCTGGTCTTGTAAATAGGCTCACTGGTCTTGCATTGAATAAAATTGAATTAAACATTACCCTGGTAATTACTCTGCAAGATCTGGCAGGATCTGCAAGAGACATGTTTTTGACATGTGGACTAATATTTGTTAGTGAAAATAGAGGTAAAAACTATCGTACAGGAGATCCAGAATAACTATTTGAAGTAAAAGTAATAAATAATAGGTTACTAACACAGATCCTTCATTCAGCCTTCTAAAAATCAATCATAACATGCCAGATTACTAAACTTTCTAGACATATGGTACAAGTCAAAAGTCATTATTTATAATCGGAGAGTGTGTAGAAACTTGAATTAGTAGTAATGTACATGACTAGTAGAGTGGGGATCATACAACCGAAGCCGATCTTGCACCAAAAAAATTCACATATTAAACATTACTCTGACCAGAGACCACTGGTGACTCTACAAGTACAACTCTGCACTGCACTTCATTCTTTGAAATAACATTGTTCAATTAAGGTGAGCATCCCCTATAACAGTGATCCCCAACCCTGCTTCTAGAGGCCCACTATCTTTCCCTGCTTTGCTGCAGCAGGGAAATCTATTCAGCTGGTTTTCATAGAACATTTCTTCCATCTCTTTCTGCCCTTGTACTCCAAGTTTAGATTTACCTTTTGAAATTTCCCTTAGTAAAACTGTCTGATAAAATGTGGTTTGTCTTCGAATTATTTTCAATTTAATATCAACTGTATAAATTAACATGTCCTACACAAGTTAGGTCAACTGATTTCAATGGAGAAGTGATTCATCAGTCCTTGTGATGTGAAGGTTTCTCTGCTTTGACATTGATGGCCTCTTTCATTCCGTCCTCAAACCACTTGTCATCTTTGTCCAAGATTTAACGTTGTGCTTCTCAGAAGTGTGTCATTTATCATGAAGATAAGGGAAAAGAGTTGAGTCCTGGGCTGATGAGTTGGATCAACTGTGTTGAGCTGTTTGTTTCAGCATTTATTTGGTTTCCCGAATGTACAACTCACTGCAGTCCTTTACATACTGCACTGCATACTTGGTTACTTTTTCTGAGAGTGTGAAGTCAGATAATTAGGATGTACCAGTTGATAACTGGTGTGGCTACTTGATGTTTGTTAAAAACCTGACTTTGTCAAATGTTCCATAAAGGATGACAATGCCGTTCCTTTGTTCTCTTCATTCTTTCTCATTATGTCAGTTATGTTCCTAGGGCTTGTTGCAGTTTTAACAAAAGTTCTTTTCAGTCGAGCTAAGTTACAAAAAAAAAATAAAATAAAATAATGGATTCGTAGGCATGTCACGATAACAAATTTTTCTGAGTGATAAATTTTCTCAAATTATCGCGATAAACAATATTATTGCACAAAGCGATAATGTCATTTTGAGACCATTTTCAACTAATATAATGACAATGCCATAATAATGTAAGTACACCCTTTCAAAGATCAATAAACTTTAATTTCTGAAAAACATTTAACACTGGAATTGGAAGACATTTTAAATAAAACAAAAATAATAAATAAAATGGACTCTGTCATTAACAATGAATGAAAACCAAACACAATAAGTATGATGGATAATAAAGTCTGTTCTGTAAACAAAATTGCCTTTTAAAAAATATACATTTTAAAAAAAATATTAAACATGATGCTCAGTCAGGAAAAACTGGAAAAACTGCCAGTATCATTGTATTAAAAAAAATAAAATTTATAATATATACACACTGCGCGTCGTTTGTAAAACTGAAATATTTCCCCTCATCGCTACGTGTCAGACTGATCTATGAGCAGTGAGTGAACTGCACTGCTGCGACGCTGCGCCTTTTTCACACACGTCTGGACACCGGCCCAAAAGTAATGCGGCCCCCTGGGAATCCTCCCGAACCTCTTGATTAGCCAGCATTGCTCTTGATGTTTATTTTGTCATATACGGTAGTATATAGGCTGACTCTGTTTGTGTAATGGGCCTGCACATTACAGGGGTTATTAAGGTAGACCAGGAAGTGGGGGCTTTGTACTGACGTCATAGGCTACATGTGTGTTCTGCCTACTTGTGGGGAGCAGCGAAAAAATAAATGAGAAAGTGCTCGCAGCTATTATTTCTCCCTTCGACTTATTTACATATTTCAGCATGAGAATCGGAGGTTTAGCGCGAGAGCCTAAGAAGCCACTTAAATGCGCGAGCATACCGGCTCGCACAGGTGGTTCACCACGGTCTCGTGCTGCAACATGCTGCTGTCAAGTATGACACTAGAGAGATCATGCCGCAAGAAACCAGAGTGTTCAGCTGAAATACTCCATAGTGAAACCTATTGTCATACACAGTTTATGGTAAAGTGTGTGTGTGTGTGTGTATGTGTGTGTGCGTGGGTGATGGGGAGGGACAAATAAAAATTATTGCGGCCGGCAAACTTATTGCGCTCATTTTTCCTTACCGTGCAATTAATTGACTTATTGCTTATCGTGACAAGCTTATGGATTTGAGTGAAATAAATCCATTATCGATTCATAAAACTTGGCGATCCTTTTTTTTGTATGTTCTCATTTCCCATAACATGACCCTAATCTCGAGTGACTTATCAAGACTTAGCGAGATCTTAGCGTATACACACACAACTTGTTTTTCTGTCACCTCAGTTCAACTTCAGATGTTTTCATTCATCAGTGTGAACCAGTACATTCACCTATAATTTCTTTTGCAGCATATTACTGCCCAATTAGCAACTAACGCTAAGACTGCGGGCACTCATATTAGCAGCTAAAGCTAATGGGTGCGTCAGGTTCAACAACTGGAAATGATGTCACCACGCACGTAGTTTAAACTCAATCCAAAAAAAATAAAAATTATAAAAAAAATTATAATAAAATAAAATGGTCATTTATAGCAATTTCCTTTAGAGCAGGATTACACTTCGTCTTTACATCAAACAATAAAAAGTGTAATGCTATTCATCTGATTTACATGATAGCATGCCATAGCTGCTCTGTGTCCACAGCAGTGAGCACACACTAGTGAAAGAACCGGCTCTGAGAGCCGATGCTTTGTAGTGAATCAGAAGATCCGGTGTTCTGTCAGTCTAGTATACGCATCATAGTAGCATACATTGTTAATGTGCATGCATGTTAAGGTTAGGGTTAGGTGCAGTCGTCAGTTTGCACTATGTGTATGCTGATCTGACAATGTATGCTAAACTGACAGAACACCATCTCCAAGTTTATTTTCTCTCTGCTGCATGCTTAGTACTCCATCCCAGCTCTGCCCACGGCACTGCTTTTTCTGGATTGGCCCGCATGGACAAGCAGCCAATCACATGAGGATATAGGGTCATACCATTATGTGAAGAGAGAGGGGATGGGGGGATAGACGGTGCTACACTGCGAGTTAGACAGCAGACAGTCGTGAGGAGAGTACCTGAGTGTTTGCATCATGTCAAACCCTATTCACAGAGAGGAGAAAAATAGGCTGTTATTACTTGAATCGATTCAGGAAATTTTCTTCTGTGCTTCTGCATTGGAAGGGAGTGACAGTGAGCACTCAAATGAGTGAGTCATGACTCTCAATGGTCATAGATTCTAAACCATCAGTGCTTCCACAGGCTACTCGAGTGAAATCTCCCACTATTGCCATTAAAACAGAAGATGCTCTAAGCTTCTGTTGTAATCCAATACTATCTATGTAACCAACCCATCAACATGAATGCAAACATACTGGAAACCCAGGCAACAAAAAAAAAAAAAAAAAAAAAAAAAAAAAAAAGTCTTATTTGACCAGCTAAGAAGTTCAAACTAAGCAGACATCCTTTAAGTCAGCAGTCTTAGAGTTAACTATTATGCAGTTCTTTTTTTCTTCCCATAAATAAAGCTGCCCTGCTAGTCATTATGCTTTAGATTAGAACCTGTTGCTTCAGAAATATGAGGGAGGGGTCCACAAGTTAGAAAAGAGGTTCCCTTTATCTAAATGTCAGCCTTGAGTCAGTGCATGTAAGGGAGCACAAACGTTCAGACACCACAGAATTACAAATGAAAGGCTTCAGAGAGGGAAGTCAACCAAGAGTCCGTGGGTCACTAAATGAAACGGCAAGCAAGATGACAGAGATGGCCTCACAACAAGACAACACATAGAGAAAAAGGAGTATGGGAGGGGATTGTGGAGGGTGGGATGGTGGAAAAGAGTGTAGAGGTACACACACACACACAGAGAAAACACAATGCTTCCCTGCGTCTTTGTGTGATGGACGGTGCCTACCGACTAATAAATCAGAGGCGGTGAAACGGCAGGATGCTGAGAAGGGTATTCAGAGCGACGCTACCCCCCCACGCTCTGGGTTGAGACGTGTCAGGAATGTGGAAACAGATGAGACAGAGAGAGAGAGACGGAGAGAGAGAGAGAGAGAGAGAGAGAGAGAGACTGGTCTAATTTGGCCTGCCTGATGAAAAATGGGCAGGAAAGTGCTTACTTGGCTTGCCCTTCCCTCCACTCTACTGCTGCTCCTCCTCATTTCCTCTTCTGGCTCTTACCAACCCCTCCTGTAACTCCTTGATAAGATACATGCCATTTAGGCCCCGCCCTCATGTCTAATAGATTCTCACATTTTGTTTAACAGATGTTTCTGAACTGAATTTTGTCTATTAGTATTGTTAGTAACTTTTCTCCTATTTTTATATGTGTGATTGTGTGAACTGAATATAATGTAATTTAGAGTTGCCTTTTTTTCATTGATGGGGGAAAAAAATTTGTTCTTAAGATATCATGATTTTTATTTTAATATTTTTAACTAATTTAAGTGATTTTAGTTTAACTAATTGGTTATAATGGGCATAGAATGGCCTGTGAAATCAATAAACTTAATTATAGAAACTAATCTATATGAAAACTGTAATTATAAATATTTTGCATAAAAAGAAAATCTGTTATATAAATGTTAAGCAATACTTTAAAATGATCCTACAGAATGTGTAGAAACTCGGACCCACTTGTACAGTATTTACATACTGATAGTAATATTTATTTGCTTACATTTATTTACCATGCTGGTAATTGTTGTGCTTTCAACTATGAACATTTCAACTCATTTTGTATTAACAAGGATAAAATGGCTCAGCTTCCACTGCTGTCTGTGATTGGTGACCGGCCTATAAGAAGCATTCAAATCTACCACAAACCAGAGAACAGCAACTGGACAGAGGAACAGTGTTTGCTCCTGGCTCAATCGGTTAATGAACATGTCACGAAAAACCACAAATGTGATTCCTACACAGTCCAATCTGTAACATGTAATTAATTCATTGTCATCCAGTGTTTGGAGAGCATCTTTCCTGCCTCCTCTGTCTGCCATTTATGTCCTCTGCTTAGGGAACTCCTGAGCATCTTAAACGTCTTATTCCCTGCTCCTAACAGATCTCACCTTAGGAACTCTCTTAAGGGCTAAGAGGAATGGTTTTTATCTTTACTTGGATCTGCTCTTCACTTTTAGGGGAAATTCCAAGAAAACATCATGATTTTCAGAATTTTCTTAGAATTTGGCCACTAGGAGCAACTCTTTGCGCTAAGAATCTTTAGGAATACGGTCCCAGAACTTTATATATTCTTCTCAGGGATGGACTTTTTTTTTCTTTGTCTGTTAAATAAGTATCCTAATGATATTATCCATAATATATTATGGATAATATGGTAAGTTTTACGGATATTATGGTATGATATGAAAACAATTGTTACAGTCCATCACCATCCTATAGCTGTGATGAATTTGGACAAAAATAAATAAATAAATAAAAATAAAACAAAAAAAGATCATTTTGACTCATTGCAATTGCATACAATTGTGAAATTGGGGGAGTGTCTATTTTTACATTATTCCGATGTAAACACGTATTTGGTCATTTTGACCGGAAAACTTATAGTATATTTGTCTTTGGTTTTTTTTTTTTTGTTTGTTTTCTTTTGTTTTCTTTGTCTCTTTACAAAAGGCATAAAAAAGGTCATGTTTTTTTTTAATTTTCCCCCTGTGCTAAAGTTGTTTAGTCTTTAAGACACTGGTAAGAACTGACTCTGACTGGATCATGAATTAACACATACACAGGCCAAGCTACACGGAAATCTGTTCTCATTTTTTTTTTTTAGCAGCTTTAAACGTTTCCCTACCTGACCTTTAACAATATCCAAAATATACCTACTTGACAAATGACAACCAATACCCACTTTCATAACATAATGTAAACTAAGCAAACAGAAATAAATTGAGTACTATGGCCAAAAACTGTGCATGATATACTTTATTTCTGTTATTTCAGTCAGTGGCTCTTAGGGTCTTACTTTTCTTGGGGTCATACTTTTTGCTTTTAGCTACCACAGCAGACCAAAATTGTAATGGTTTTGATTGCTAGACTTGGTTGTGTGCTTGTGTTTATATAGTGGTGCACATAGCAGGCAGCTTGCAATGATCCCACTGTGAGCCATTACTTTTGTGACTGTGATGCATCTACCAAGAATTTATTCTCCCTTTTTCACACTCTTACTCGGATGCCCACACACACAACCACTCAGACAATCTCACATAGGCCAAGTGTACTGATCATCTATCTCAACGTGACACCCCCCCTCAAACACACACACACACACAAATAGTGATGTTTTTCTTTGGTGCTGATGGCACAGGGAATAATTCACTGACTGATAGCATTCACTCTCCATGCTGTACTCCCCTCCACTCACTCCATCATCCCTTTCACTCCCTTGTTCTATTCATTTCAGTCAAGCTTGATTTCTCTTCCTCTCCTGCTGTCCCCTTGTCTTTGTTTCATTCTTCATTCTGTTTGAAGGATGACACTCAAAGAGGACCTTTTAATCACAACTGAGGTAATAGAGCAGAAATGTAGATATAGTTCCGTAAACACGATGGGTAAATGTCACTCTTGGCATTCAGAGTCTCTCCCTTCTCTTGAAGCTTTGCACCAACGTTCAGCTTCAGAAAGGAGGTAGAAAAGGTCATGTTTTCATCAATAGTCTGTTACCTTGTAAATAAAGCAGAACTCCTTGACATTCTTGTTGCTACTACTTTTTCTATAATACTTCTCAGGTAGATGGAAAAAGCATGATTTTCACAGTGACACATATTGACTTTGTGATACAAAGAAGTGCAATCTCTTGATTCTTTACATTTCATAGGGTTTTTCAGTGATGTAAACTCCAACTAACTTTAGGTTCAGCTGTGCATTGAGTTCTAAATTCTGGGATCACAGTCCTTTTTCATCACTTCAGCCAAACTGAAGCTGTTAGAAAGCCTCACGTGTGACTCTTTAACACTTGGTATACAAATTAATTCATGGTTCCTGGAAGCTATTCAAATCATGTCTCTTCAAACTAAGCCCAAATCATTAGCCCCCCCATTGCAATAGTTGTGCTGATTTATTTTAAACTAAATGTATTACTGTGCATTATAACAAAAAGACAAAAAGGGACATTGTTCATCTTTGCAAATCTAAGCTGTGCTGCTATTCTATTCTACAGTCATTTAGCAGACACTTTTATCCAAAGTGACTTACATTTGAGAGTAAGAACAACACAAGCAAGAATTCAAAGAAGATGGGACATCATAATTAAGTGGTAGTCAGACTGCTGTGAGTCCAGTTGGACCCAGGTGCTGTCATGAAGTGCTAGAGGCAGTGCACATTTGCCTCTGTGCCAGGCTGTTTTTGATATAGAGAAAAGTGGTTTTCTCCTGCAACCTTTCCAAACCAGCCATACTTGTCCATTTTTTAACTCTTTTTGCACTGGACAAAAAACCTCACAATACATTATGGCTTTATAGCTCATCTGAGATTAATTTGCAGAAACAATTGCTTCTCTAAGATCATTAATGTCTTTCTTTATAGGCACTGCATTTAAACAAACCTGAATGCTCAGTTTAATATGAGAGGTGCTCACACTTACTGATGTTCAGGTTTTAGTGGAATTAATCAAGAGCACATGGCTGCTACTTATCCTTTTGATTCATAAGGAAGCAGTAAAGGTTGACATAATTTGTCACACACTGCTTATTTTGGTGGTGTTTCTTAAAAATCCATCCATTTTCTTTCTTTTTTATTTTTTTACTGCTAATTCTTTGGACCACCCTGCTTATGATTTATGTCAGTGATCCAACCCTCTCCTTGGCCACTTCCAGGGATTCTAAGATCTTCCCTGGCCAGCTAAGAAAAATATCCCTCCAGCACAGCTGGATCTTCCACTGACAGTTGTCATGCAATGTGGGACATGCCTAGAACACCTCACCAGAGAGGCATCCTGACAGATGCCAAATCCACCTCGTGTGGCTTTTCTCAAAGTGGAGGAACAGTAGTTTTACTCTGAGCCTGTACTCGCCCTGTACTCTGAGTGGCCAAGCTTCTCACCCTGTCTCCAAGGGAAAGCCCAGACACTGCTTATATCTGCAATCTCATTCTCTTTTGGTCACCACCCACACCTCGTGACCCTTGGTGAGGGTAGGGACATAGATTAATGGGTAAATCGAGAGCTTTGTCTTTCTGCTCAGCTACTTCTTTACCATGTCAGAAAGATGCAGAACTCTTATCACTGCTGACGCTGCACCAACCTGACTCTGTCTTCCATCCCTTTCTTCCCACACTCCTGAACTAGACCCAGAGATACTTAAACTCTTCAACATGATTTAAAAAAAAAAAAAAAAAAAATCTCTTCCACATGGGGCAGAATCTCATCTCTGACCTAGAGTGGGAAGTATCTCACCAGGTCAGAGGTTTTTTTTTTTTTTTTTTGATGGTTCATCTCAGTTCGGTATATATTTTCTGTTTTTAAAACAACAATGGTGTCCAGTATGGTTCAGTGTCTTTATTAGCTTGTGGAAGAAAACATAGAAATAATTTGTATATATAAAAATAATCAGCCTTTCATCAACTTGATCCACTGGTTATTGTTTTTAACAACAGTGGTTACTACACAAATTTAGCAAGAAAATCCAGAGATCCGGCAACACGTGATCCCAAACTGACCAATCACAAGGGAGTACCTCCACGTAACCATCTGCGTAGCAGGGTGCACGTCAGGTCTGAAAGAAGTGCGCATTGAGCCTCTGTGGACCTAAGCAGCGCCTATGGTGGTGATGCAGATGCCTCGCAAGTATAAATCCACCTTAACTAATTAATTCAACTCATCTAGTTATTCAATGACTCCATTATTAAAGTTCACGAGGTTGAACAATTTAAATAAACCCTGCGACCTTAAATGACTACTTTTCCAACACATGAAAACACATAAACATGTAGCAAATTATTCAAGACAGAACGGCAATTTGGCACTTTTATACGAACCTCTGAAGATTATCTTTTGTCTCTCTTCTTTGAGTAGTTGGTTTTTGAAGGAAAAAGTCAAAATGTAGTCCACCTTGGCAAATAAACTCTGAATGTCTATCAAACAGATTCCTCAACAGGTCTTATGGGGTTTAATAGATCTCTTTTTCTAGTCCAAACCATGAAGCATGTGGATTTTATGGCCCGTCAAGCCAGTTTTTATTCTTTACCACTAGTTATATGAAGTTAAATAAAGACCAGTTGAAAATGAAATGTTGTTCAATACATTACATGCTGGAGGGGATAGTGTAGTGGCTATTTCATCATAGGGGAAAATATTGCAATCAATAGGTTGTATTCTAAGTGACACAGCCTGGATCATCATTGAAAGTGTTTAGTTATCCAGTGTCCTGGTCCAAAAATTATTGTTGTGAAGCACTGAATTCCCACCTTATAAATGTTGACCTGAATAAAGCCATAAAAGTGGATAGATATATTAGGTCACTACTAAAATAAATGCTATTCCCCAGAGAGATTATATCCAGAAGTGTACAGTACAAGTGGATTAAGTTAACTTTAACAAGAGATTCTGTTCATAAAGCTCCTTAAAGTAGAAATCAGGGATAATTGGGTGGCACTCCACAGTCAACTCTGCATTTGCAATGCTGTCTAGGTTAATCTTTTATCCCATTGCTTCACCATCAAAGCTACAGGGTATAATCCTTTATCCTTTTTTTTTTTTCTTTTTTTCCCCTCATCTAACAGAGAGAAGCCTCCTTACTGGAGGGCCATAATGCCAGCATTACTCACTTTATATGTTTACCTATTATTATTATTATTATTATTATTATTATTATGTAGAAACGCAGCTTTATACATTAACCCCTTCAGCCCCTGCGTCCATTTGAATGGACATGACATATTTGTTGCTCTAAACCAATAAAAACACAGTGAATGAGTCATGTCAGCATTGCTGATTGCTAATTGGATCCTGATTATCCAATCTAATCAATTCATGACTTTGAGCATGCTCAGAAAACGTGGGACACCTCAGACAAGACAAGCATAGCTGAGCGATTGGTGAGAGGGAAGAGTAAGTGCCCAGTTTCTATCAAAAGTATCAATTTATGGCCATGCTAGTCAAACTAATTTGTTCTTAGAATAATCTTAACTGTTACAAGTGATAGTATTTCAAGTTATTTTGATTGCAACTTTTATCACCAATTAGTAGTATTTTTTTAAAGTTTAACGTCCACTGCAATGGACATCAGGACTTTAGTGATATTAGCCATCACCCACATGTTTAGTGTCAGTATGCAAAGAAACAATATATATGTAGGCTTTTCAAAGCTAAATTTTACTATGACAGTGTATTTATTCATTTTTTTATAATGTTAAATCTATATATTTTTTGTATATAATGTTCTTGTAGAGTATAAAGTCGAAGACTTTTTGGAACGTCTCATAAATGGAGAGTTGTCTGAACTCGACTCCTTGAATTCAGGAAATGAGTCAGATGAGACTAGTGATATAGATGGTGAGTTCATAAATTATGCTTTTAATTCACAGTGTAAGGTTTTTATCAATTTCATGTCTTATATGTAAGATAAAAGTTGCATGGAATGTGTAAGATAAAGAAAAGAATAAGATAAGATAATTGATAATAGCAAAGAAATGCTAGAATAGAAAATAATACTAATAAGATAATGCATAAAATTAGTTAAAAATTTGATTGCTTTGTTGTTAGATTCAGAGAGGGACAGTGGAGAGGTGATCATGCCAGAAGAACTTGAGGTGGCAGCTGAGTGTGAGATAGAGGAGAGAGGCAGTTTGGTGGCAGAGGATCAGGAGGAGATGTCAGTTACTAAGAAGGAAGAAATCAAGTGGCGTCACAGGCCATTCAAAGAGATGGCTAAAAAGCCACGAGGAAGCTATGATGAAGTTGTAAGCTGTGATAGAAAGGTGGGACTGGTCAAATGGTATGACAACAGACCAGTTGTCATGGCTTCCAACTTTGTTGGTGTTGGCAGACAGGATGAAGTCCGGCGGTGGGACAAAAAGAAGGCCCAGTTTGTGATGGTTTCCCGTCCAGAGGTTGTCAAGCTGTACAATGAAGCAATGGGTGGTGTTGACCTGCTTGATCAACTCGTCAGTTTGTACCGCACAGAAATCCGGTCAAAAAAGTGGACTCTGAGAATGATCACACATGCTTTTGACCTTGCTGTTGTCAACAGTTGGTTGGAGTACAGGCTGGACTCCAAGAGGGCCAATAACCCAACAAAAGACATCTTGGATCTCCTTCATTTCAAGATGAATGTGGCCCAATGTCTGGTGAGAGTTCAAAAAACAGTGGCATCAAAACGTGGAAGACCCAGTATGTCTCTGGAACCACAGAATGCCCCTCACAGACCACCTCACCGGCCAGTTCAGGATTCAAGGCCTCTACCTGAAGTTCAGTATGACATGGTTGACCACATGCCAAATTATGATGAAAAGAAAGAGGCCACCAGATGCAAGATGCCAGACTGTACCGGAAAAACACACGTCTTATGTGACAAGTGCAACATCCACCTGTGCTTTGTGCCACACCGCAACTGCTTCAAGGCTGCTCACCGAAAATGAGTCCATGGAAACATCCAGAAGTGTGATGTCTTCTGCAGGGCACATTCCAAGTGTCCAAGTAAATGTTTGATCTGTTCATTGGCCTGCTTCTAAAAATATGTATGATTATCTTTTGGAAATGATACTCTACTGGAGGCAGAACTGGTTCTCTATAATCATATATCTTTCAACTTCATGTTTAGATTGCTTCATAGCATCTTCCTCTCATCCAGCAAGTTTCTGATTTTCCTGGTGATTAGCTTATTGCTGTTCACAATCAATGCTGGAATACCTTTGTAAAGTTCATTTGCATGTTCAAAGTTGCAGACAATCTCGCAACTATCAATCAGTCAATCTTTTATTGTCTCTGTTATAAGTATGACAATATTTTGTTCAGAGCTGCAAAGTAAAAGACATAAAATGCAAAAATGGTGCAATAAATGCAAAAATGGTGCAAGACCCTTCTTTAAATCCCTTTATGTAGTAGTCTGTATGCAGACATCCAGTAGTTTAGGTCATACCTGATTAATTACAAGGTAATAACATTTTACGCTCGTTTAGTCGTGGCGTCCATTGCAATGGACATTAAAAAATACTGGTATAAACATGAGTTGGCAAAAAAAACAAAAATCCACTTTGTTTCTATGTTAGAGAGAACCCAAAATCAGTTGGACAAAAATTTTTTTGCCCAGCAGAACAGGGTATAATCCTTTATCCTTTTTTTTTTTTCTTTTTTTCCCCTCATCTAACAGAGAGAAGCCTCCTTACTGGAGGGCCATAATGCCAGCATTACTCACTTTATATGTTTACCTATTATTATTATTATTATTATTATTATTATTATTATTATGTAGAAACGCAGCTTTATACATTAAGGAAATATTCGAACACAAAGGATGACCCAATAAGCTGGAAAACAAAGTCAAAATTCTAGCATTACATTGATCCTGCTCACAGCACAACATTGCTTAAACGTTTTTGCCCTTGAGCTCTATTGTTGTCTAGTACTTGTTCTACAACAACCACACAGCTAATAAACTATTAATGACTCATTTTTTTAGCCTGTGGGAGTTAAGATCTGTACCAGTAGCAATAACAATGATATGTGCAGATTAAATTTTCTTCTTGACAGTAGGTTTGGATGCTTTGGTCAGAGGTTAAGTGACAGTGTAACAAATTAAATGCAGTTATTATTGATCTTATAGATAGGGATGTGATTTTTAAAGAATAATACTCAAAATAAATTAACTTTTTTTCTATTTTTTCTATATTTTATTTGCAGTAAAGCTAATTCTGATGTGGCTAGCATAGGTGTACAACAGAAGTTATCTTTTACACAAGTCATTTTTCTTGACTTGCATCAGTGGCATAAAATATAAGACTCAGTTATACTTTAGACATATTCTCCCTTTTGTCTCATGTTGGAAATAAAGCATGGTGCAATAATTCTTGCTAGCCATCTTGATATGAAGCAATGATTTCAGTTCAAGTACAAATCTCAAGTTAAACAATGTGATATGATCAAATATATGACAGAGAAAGATGGAAATTTAGGGCTTTCTTTGTTAAAAGGTACCATATCATCAATATAAATTTCTAAGCTGAATTAAGCTGACTTCATTCTAAACAAAGAGGGGACAATAGCTGATAAATTTCCAGCATTCAGATGTGTTTTCCTAATTTCATCTTGATTGTGAAGGAGGATGCAATGTTTCAAGAGAAAAATAAACATGAGCTTGTTTTTACATTTAGTTAACAATTCAACATGTTCTCCTAATTCTCGTTATGACATTTAGAGTAAGAGATGGGGCATCTGATCAGTAACATCATGTTGACTATCTACAGTAATAAAGTAATTTGATTAACTTTTAAAATTTTGAAATTTAAAATAAAAGAAACACTATGAAAATATAAACTATTTCTAGTAATTTGGTGAAACGATCACAATATTGAGGTTGAGGATAAGTTTTTAAAGAATGCACACTGGTTTCCCCCTTTTGGAGATGTCAACATTCCCTCCCATTTGCATGTATAAAAAAAAACAAAAAAAAAAAAAACTGTCAAAAACAGACTAAAAGAAAAGAAAAAGACAGTGCATTAACATTCAGTAAAATAATTGCATTAATGCATTAATACAATCATTTGTTAATGGTTCTAGCCCTAAATTACATGACAAAATCACATTTGTTTCAATATGAACATGACTAAAGTTGCAAACGTATACAATATTTCATTATTCAATAAATATTTGACAAGCTAAGGTATATTTCTGAAACACAACTCTTTTTTTTGTATTCACCAAAGGCTTGGACATTGGGCATCCTCATGGGAATCCGCCATGCTCGGGGCTTCCTTGTTTGTGTATTTAGGTGTGTGTGCGTGTAACTGTGTGAAAAAGTGTTTTTTATTTGTTATGTAATCTATTTTGATGTGTGTAAAGGCTCGTTTAATTTTTATTATGCATGAATTGCTTTTTTCATGTAAAGCACTTTGTGTTGCCTGCAGCATGAAAAGTTTGATTGATATACAGAAAAAAAAAGAATAAAACACTTCATTTAGATTCTTGTAGAGAATACAGACAAGAACTATAAAATAAGATAAAAACTTAAATCAGATTTCAAAATATAATATAAACATCAAATTTGGGGAATTTATTTTATCCATACAAAAGCATATACATAATTGGGTGTCAATTGTGGGTCACTATCTAACAGACAGGGTCACCTACGGTAGGATGGGTACGATTTATTTTCCACTATCAGCTTGGTTTTTATTAAGGTATTAAGTTGCTCTGAGTCACTGACATAAGTTACAAACTGGCCTTAGCATATTTACAGCATCTTCCCTTCAGCATGAGCTTTGCTACTAAGTTTTGCCAGGCTTATTTGAGTTTTGACATGCTTAAGGTTTCAAGTTTATGGTCACACAACCTCTTCCTCTCATGCCAACCCAGACCTGGCCTCCATTACAAACTTTCTCGCCACCAGTACAAAGCTGAGTTAGAACAGCAGGCATGTAATTGTCCTAAGGCTGGTGAGTTTGTCACCATGTGGGGAGAATAAACAAGGACATAACGAAGGATGAATAAATGTAGGACATGTGGAAAAGGCTGTTATTTACTTGCATAATGAATTCTTTATACATGCACATTCTTTCACTTGGATACCTCCCTGAACCTGCGTCATCTCTTATTTACTCAAAACCATTTACAAATATGCCACGCTGGCAGCAGCTTTTTGACAAGAACCCATTAAAAATGTGTGGGAGCTGTGTATCAACATAACAGCCAACAATTCTCTTGTGTATTTATTAATGGGTATTCAGTACCGTGCACTCTGCTTACCATTACAGTGTGAAACAATAAAGAAGCCCAAGCCTGGAACAAGTAAATGAATATCTAAATGAAAGGAAAGAAAGCAAGAGATCCAAACATTGAGCTTTTGAGAAACAGCTGTGCAAAAGTCCTTTTTTCATGGTCTCTGCTGCTTTGACATTTTGCATCTTAGAATTCAGACCTTCTCTTAAAGTAGACTTGAGAAATGGTTTCCTCGGCTTTCTGAAGGTCTCAGTGGAAGGGTGGCTGTCAAGAAGTCATGTTTAAGGAAGAGAAACAAGGAGAAAAGTGTGACATTCCAAATGGCACAACTGTGCTGAAAATCAGAGGCAAAAGGTTTAATAGAGTGATGAATCCTCTACAGAGCCTCAACATTATTGAAACAGTGTGGGATCATCTTTGACTAACAATGAACCGAAAGGCAGAAAAATCCAAAGAAAAAGTCCTTCAAGAACCCTGGAGAACTATTTCTGAGATAATCATGAGCAAATTACAAGAATACTTGTCTTAGGAGGATTCAGACTATAATGAATAAAGAGGGTCAGACTAAATACTGATTTTCAAACTTGTTGAAATTGTATAAATCTGTTTATTTATTTTTATTTATTTTCCATTTGTACATTTCAATGAATTGCAGTTAGTTTCCCCCCTCCCCCCTTTTTTTAGCAAAAGATGTTTTTATACTTTTGCATTCTGCTGCACATTTATTTTGTTTCTTAAATGAACATAGAGCAAATGTTAAAAGCAGCAGCACATTAAATCCTGTGGTAGTGCTGAATAAATGAAGTGAGAATGGGACAAGATGCAGCCAGCTTTTTATGCCAAAGCAATGTAAATTTACAATGAACTAGACTAAAATTCTTAGATTTAAAAAGTCTTTTAAAATGTGTATTTGTGGAGTACAGAAAATCTGTGTGTGAATTCTTGTTTAACAGCTTTGACCAAATGTCCTCAAACAAAAAACTGTAACTGAAGGAACTGTGCTGGTGACCAGCCAGTCGGACACTGGATCTTGGACCGATCTGCTGAAATGGCTGTTCAAAGGGGTTTTATCGAGCAGAGAGCAGTATCTTTGCCTGAGTCAATATCATGTTTAAATACTGAAAACAAAGCGTCCCTTGTGTCTCTAGTCTGCCAGCTAGTTAGTCAGATGGATGCTGAAGACATGTCAGATCCGCTTCCCCATTCTGCTCTATTTCAGAGTTGCTGTTCAACAAATTTAGGACTAAAAACCTTTTTATTTTGAGACATTTCTATTATAGGCTTAAATATTTTATGGAATAATTACCCCCAATTGGCCTTTTGCAGTTTAAGTTTGTAAAGAATCCAGGCAGTTACCTCTGCCCAGCACTTTTTTAATGTGATGATGTCTGATTGGAGTTATGTATGTTTATTTGTGGTGGACATGTTGGAGGATTCTATCTTTAGGAAGTATAAATCTCAATGAATATACAACTACTGTGGGTGTGGTTTTGACACAATTATAATTCAGAGGACAAGTGTTTTTCTTTTTTTTTCCAAGCCAGCTGTCAAAATTCAAATGTGGTTTAATTATGTCTTGATATAAGTTTTTATCTCTAAATCATTATATTAGCATATCTTGGTTATTTAATGAGATAAGATATGAGGGAATTCAAATCGGGAGGGAAAAGATACTTCACAGAATTAATTCCCACATGAAATAAATGCACAGGCTTTGTTGGATAATACAGAATTTAAAATCAAGCTCATTTTCAGGTTAAAAATATGTTGTTGCACATTTATTTACACCAATTCCTTTGAATTTAGAAAGACGTTAGAGAAATTAAATACAAATTTTCTCCTTTCCTCTGTTACTCTCTGGTTAGCCATGTCATTCTGATAATGGACGGAAACACTATTGCCACTTCTTGGATGCCTCTCAACTCAAAATCTCTGAAAAACTGTGACTCTGAATTTAGACTCTGAAATTACAAGGAAAACAAAAATACATCCATGTGGGCCAGTGGTAGAATTTTTATTGAGGTGATTCATGGGATAGAAGAATTACAACATGAATTTTAACGGAGCTGCCTTCTATGAACCTACCTACATGAAGATGCACCATTCTTAAACATAAAAAAGATTGATAAAAACTGAAACAAAATGAAACAGAAATCAGTCACATAAGTGGTTTTTAGTATGTGAAATTGGGAGATGCAAGTGTCTGAATGGCAGACATCTTTCTACCCAGCTACACACTCCAGCTTCCTCCCAAGAAGAAAGGGCTCCAGACTGCGATCAAATGGGTGCATTTTGCAACTAAAATGTGAGACAGTGCGATTGAATTTTTTATCTACTTGTGCAATGGTGACCAATACATTTGTTGGTCTTTTTCTTGTAGTAATTATATTTTAATTTATTTTGTCGCTAACAAACTTCTGCTCCCCTCTTCAGCCCAGTAGTTCACAGTAATGCACAAATTAGCTGCTGGTTTGTCAACTCAAACTAACTTCAATACCAGAAAAGGAGACTAATGCCAATGAAAAAGACAACAGCCAATGTGCATGTGAATGACCACTGTGACTGACTGGCTTATGTGTAAAAATGGCGGGTCTGGGGATGATTTATTATTCCTCAGTGTTGCCAACTTAGCGACTTTGTCACTACATTTAGCTTAGTGAGATGCTTTGTTTTAATACAGAACTACCTCTGTTGTGGCTTTTGTCCGGTCGAGCCCCCGGCTCCGAGACCGTACTCCGTCCACGAGAAGGGGCGCGCCTCCCGGCTGGAGCTTCTTTCTGCTTCCTCCTCTCCCTCTTCCCCGGTCGGCTCCCGCTTTGACAGTTAACTCCACTCGCGCTTTAAAGAGAATCTGACTCCGATACTTTCTTTAAATGGTTTATTGCAGTGCACAAAGGTTGCTGGTAAATTCAGACCGCACGAACTGCCAGAGTCCTGCTACGCAGGACTCTTTAAGCTCGTCTCTCGACCCCTCCTCTCCTTCCAAACCTTCTAGAAGTTTCTATCCTCAACATCTGTTTCCTATCAGACCTTTCACACACATATAAACATTCTTACAACATCCCTTATTGGGATAGTGGCTGGCCTTCTTCCCAGCTTTTCTCGGAACTTTTAGGTCACTCTGCTCTCCTGGTTCGTGTGTGTTTATCATCTGGATCTGGTCCCGGCCGGCTACTCACGTAGGCTGTTTTTAAAGGTCATCCTGCGAACAGTGTCCTGAGTTAACTTTTTCACCACACCTCCTTACTCAAGATTACAGGTGGGTTTTAAAACCATTATGATTAAGAGATAGGTCCTAAAAACGATATACTGTAGTTGGGTATTAAAATATACTGGTCACTGCTGCCCCAAATTCATACTTGAATGACATTTACTTGAACTATCTTTTCCAATGGGCCACAGAGATTCAGTGACCCCACCTAACAAGGACACTACCCTGTTTTTATTTATTTTTTTCTGTCTTTTTTTTTTTCTTTCCTTAAACATGACTATTCCAATTTTCAATGAGACCAGACTTCAATACACCAGCTCTACATATACATAATAGAGAAGTGGTTGCCAGCATGAGGCGTTTACACAGGATGCATCAGTGAAAGGTAGCAGAGCTGCTCAAGGATCGGGGAGTGATGGATGAAAAGTGAATAAGGGAGCTTCGGGATAATGGCAGAGTCAAGCAATATTTAACTGTTGCAGTGGTAATCCTCTGCTCCTATCCTCCCCTGCCTGAAGGTGATAATGGCTTTGCATTGCTGCTGAGCTGCATGTGCTATTGGGAGGAGAGACTGGCACTGTGTTGCTTCATAAGACCTTTCCAAAAAAAAAAAAAATGCCTTTTTGTGTGTGTATGTGTGAGTGTGTGGAATTAAGCAGTATTTGAGCAGTATTTATCTCAATAGTTACTATACTGTATATGGGGCTCAGAGGCAGAAACAAAAATCAATCTTACCGTATACCATAAGGGTCAGATTTCACTTAAATGCTCATCCTATAATCCAAATGTAAACCTTTGTGTAGCAACAATAGCAGTGAGGGAAATACAAGAAAAAAAAGAGAGTTGATTTTATATTAGAATGGACTGTAGTTGGCACATTTACCACAAATGTCAGATGTAGATTTTTCTTCTTAAATGTCCCACTATTAAATTGTACTAAGCAATGAACACCCACAGAAACAGTTTAAGACCATTTATTTATTTATTTATTTTTTGTAGAAAAACAGTCACACAAGCTTAGAAGACAGAAAACGAATGTCTATTATAGTTTACAACAACACAGAGAGCAGGAATATAGAAGGACCTCCACCAGAAGATTCTGCAGCTAAGAGCCAGGGGCGTTGCTAGACATAAGGTTGCTGTGGGCCACAGCCCCTCTCCATTATTCAGATCGCATTTATGTATGTTATTTTTAAATGTTTAAAATGTTATGTTTAAAATGAGAAACTTTATGGTCCATTTTCTTCTTTTTCCCAAACATTTCCAGAAAACACCAGCTTAAAGGTTAAATTGGGTTTATTACAAAAAATAAATAAATTAATTAGTGCTGGGCACGTTAACGCGTTAATCGTGCGTTAACGCAACGCTTAATTAATGCTGTTAATTTTTTTTAATCGCACGTTCATTTCTTTTTTTTTTTCTTTTTGCTGGCCGCTGGCTTTGATGACAGAAACCATGTCTCTCTTCCCTGCTGCAGCGGTGCGTCTGACGTGATCGGGAGAGAGCGGGTTTATTAAAATAAAGAGATGTTTTTATATAAGTTTTCATTCGAATTGACCAAGACATGGTCAGAAGAATAAACCACAAACGACTTGTGAATATTTATTACGTAGTCTAAACTTCATAATCTCAAAATGATATTTACAAGAAGTAAACGGGAAACATGAATTAAACAAACATGGTAAATGCAAGTGTGATGTTCAAACAGATGTTTATGGTAAGGCAATATTAAGTGTGGAGCAAAAATGAAAACAAGTTAGTTAACCTGTGGCCTTAATTAAACTAATGCTCAAAAAGGAGACTGAAACGATTTCTAATGACAATGAGAGCTATTATCCACAAATGTTAAAAACATGGAAAAATGGTGAACCTTCCCAGGAGTGGCCAGGCAACCAAAATAAGCGCATGTAGCAAAGACTCATCCGAGAGGTCAAAAAATACCCCACAACAACAGCGAAAGAACTGCAGGCCTCATTTGCCTCAGTTAAGGTCAATGTTCATGACTCCACTATAAGAAAGAGACTGGGCAAAAATGGCCTGCACATGAAGGAAGGAGGGTGGGGGGAGGATAAGGTGGTTGTGGGGGAGGAGGAAGGTGTGTGCAGCTGGAACTCTGGGTGGGTGCTGGCCCACAGCAAATGGTTATCTAGGGGGCCTGGTTCTGTGCATGGTGTGGGCCCTTTGCCTTTCGGTGGGGGGGGCGCTTCCGGGCTCTGGCTACTTTGGATGGCTGGTGCCTGGAGGGGTTGGTGGCTGCCCATCTTGGCCTACTGGGGCCTGCTGAGGGGGGCTCTGGCTGTGGCCTCCCCCTCCCTTATTTTTTTTGGTTATTTATTTATTTCAGGAATTCCTGATTGTCAGATTTGCTTTATTGTAAAGTCTGTAGGAAATTATCAATTGTGTTTATGTACACGTGTAGTAGTTGGTTGTCTGGTGTTAGAAGGCAATTACTCTTCAATCCAACCTATAAGTTGTATCTTTGCCTCCTTTTTCTTTTTTCTACGTTTTACTTCTGTTCACTATTCTTTTTTCTGTCCCCTCCGTTCAGTTTCAACAAAATTAAATTCCATAATTGGAAATAATCAAATTTCCCTTATTGATAGCTATGCCTCCATGGATACAATTGCTGACGAGGATTTGGTATGCAGTAGATGGATGAACTGAAGATCTCTCTGGTCCTGTGTTAGGTTGCTGAAAAAGGTGCGCTCTAGGCCTTATTCTTATTATTTTTTCCCTCCACTTGTCCAGCTTCATCAGATGTTTAAATGGTAAATAGACTTGTACTTGTACAACACTTTTCCAGTCACTTTGACCCCTCAAAGCGCTTTACACTACATATCACTTTCACTCATTCATACCCCGATAGGTACATCGGAAGGCAACGTGGGGTTAAGTGTCTTGCCCAAGGACACTTTGACATGTAGTCAGGGAAAGCCTGGAATCGGTCCGCCTATCATCTGGTTGAAAGACAACTGCTCTTCCTCCTGATCTACAGCTGCCCCTTTAATAGGACACACTGCACACCATGCTGAGTTATGTTAGTTTTCAGCGATTAGCTTTTGGGGATAATCTTGTTAGTGTGAAAATGAGATTTATGTCACTGTTATTGTTGGTATATTTTTTTCACAGATCCATTTTTGCATCTCTGCAACAGGCTGCTAGTCACAAATTGCCTCAACATACATTTTTAAAAGTACTGGAACTTTGTGCTGTATAGATACAAAACTGGTTCATTGCTTGAGTTGAGTGCCATTTTATCCTTGAATGATCCACAGATCAATATAAAAAGGTGTGTGAGAACAAAAGCAGAAATGTTGAAAGAGAGCTTGGTAAAACCTTCAGAAAGCCTGGGGAAATATTGCTCAAGACTACTTCAAAAGATTACATGAAAGCATGGTTGCTTGTAAGCGAAATCTAAAGAAATGAGGGCTGTATCAAGACTTTTGCACAGTACTATATAAAGATGTCGATATGAGTTTAGAATATTAGTAGAGGAGTTTTATACATTTCAGTGGAGCCTGTAGGGTCCTAATTATCTGTTTCTGCTCCTCTCTTGCACATTTGGTTTGACAAAACTGTAACTCAGTGGCTTTCCATTTTCAAACTATCAGCAGTCACAGTTCAATTTCAGATCATTACCGTTATCTTATTTTAGTAATACCTGCCATCAATGTGATCCTATGGAACTTGGGGTGATTTTTCACAGTGCCACAGCCTCGCAGCTTTTTTTACTTGTTAGGATAAGAGGTTGTATGTAGTCATTTTTCATATTCATCTCAGTAATCAGCTGGTAGAAACTGTCTCAAAATTGTAATAATGCAGAAATCCAATCTATGATCTATGGCTATCTTTCGTTTATTTATAAAGTTATATGACAAAATAATTTCACTTAATTTTGTGAAACTATTGGGGAATTATTGTTTCTCATCCTCTGAAGAACTCCTGTTCTGCACCTGTACTGCACAGAACCCTCAAGCTCCCAGGCCTCTGGTAGACGACCCGAGCTTGGATGGATGAAAGACCGAAAGAAGAGTTTGTCATGTTGAACACAAAAAGTAGTAATCCATCTTCTGTAGTCTGTCGTACATGTAGTGCTTTGCTTGTTACACTCATCCGCTCATCCACATCAAAGGTGTAGCTGTGAACCACCAGGCTTAGGAACACTTTTTTTTTTTTTTTTCCCCATCAGTAGTCTCACTGATGAACATACTCCCTGACGAACATGTTGGTGGTAAATGTATGCTAGATAGCCATATTGCCTCACTGTCCCATATTCATACCAGTTTAGCACTTTTTGCACTTCTGAGTGGGTGCTGAATATGACATACAATGACAATAAGTTGAATGCATCCATCCATCCATCCTTCCGTCCTTCAAGAAAGTTTTATCACTATTTTATATTAAGTAACACATTACTTTTGGACCTGATGGCTTGGAAATAAGCTACCAGGTTTATTACATATGTTTACATGAGCAACTTGCATCCAAAAAAACTGTTGGACCCCTCCCCTCTTATCTCCAGTTTACCACATGGGCCCAATAAGGTTCATATTCCACACACTTGGCCTACAGTACAAGAAATGTTCCATGTCAAATACCCTAAATCATGGAGGTCATCTTCTGGTTAAAGTCTTGTTAGCTCTTAAGATTGCTTGCAAAGCTGAAAAAACCCAGACTGTAAGGAAGAACTTTAAAACAAATGATCTGGATTTTGAAAATCCATCCATCCATCACTTATCCGAGGTCAAGTCACGGGAGCAGTTCCTTCAGCAGAGAGACCCAGACTTCCATTTCCCCAGCCACTTCTTTAAGTTCCCTTGGGGTAATCCTGAGATGTTACCAGGTCAAAGAGAGACAGTCCCATTATGTCTTTGGTCTTCCCCTGGGCCTCATCCCAGTGTGACATGCCTGGAACACCTCCCCAGGGAGACGTCCAGAAGACATCCTAAGCCAATGCCTGAGCAACCTCATCTGCTTCTTGCAATGTGGATGAGCAGAAACTCTACTCTGAACCTCCCTGATTGCCTTATCTCTAAGAGCGAGTTCAGCCACTCTCTGGAGGAAAATAGTTTCAGCCTCTTGTATCTGCGATCTCATTCTTTCCCTCACTACCACACCACAGCTCATGGCAATGGGTGAGAGTAGGTAGGAACATAGGTCGACTCATAAACGGAAAGCTTCACCTTTTGGCACATCTCCTTTTTCACTACAACAGAACGATGCAGAACCTGCATCTTTACCAATGCTGCACAAACCGCCTGTCAATCTCCTGCTCCATTCCTCTCTGGTACAAGGAACATTTTTCTGTCAAATTAAAGCATGGATTGTGTAAATAATTCAAAGCCATTTTTACAAGATCATAAACCTTATTATCTAACCTAAAAATCATCACCCACCGAGTGAAAAGGCACAATATGAATGTGCAGCATTCCCCATGTTCTAAATATTGTCTCGTTGTTTGATATGCAAGGCCATCAAGTAGTATGGACAAATCTGACTGAATTAAGTGCAGGTTTTCATGGTTGGAGGTCCATAAACGATGCACTTGTGTGATCCTTGTCTGTACAGCTCCAAAGGCAGACAAGCATATTTCCACATACATCCATCTCAGCTGAAGAAGATGAAGTGGAAGTCAAACCAAATTTGTCATATGCAAATAGAGCCATAGCTTTAGTTTCATACTACACTTCTGATTTTGATAGTAGTTGGTGGTGACCAAAATAAAAAGACAGCAACAGCTTCTAATTGGGAGGAAAGGTTGGAAAACATGCATTTGGTATATTTGTAGATGTGTTTGGAAACTCTTTTGGACTACAGTCTGACCTGTGTGTTTCTTTGTGCATAAAAAACAAGCACTTTCAGGTCTCATTACTTGGACTGTTAATGCTCTCTACAATCCTGCCGATGGCGCTTTCTGCCTGACCCTGCTGCAGCTGGTCACATTTGTAATAAGGGGGGGGGGCATGTTTGTCTGGCAGATCCTACACACAAAGTCAGCCTACTATCGCCTTAAGAATATATCAAGGGTAAAAGATCTAATGTGTCAGCAGGACCTGGAAAAACTAGTCCATGCTTTCATCTTTCGTCGGCTTGATTATTGTAACAGTGGTTTTACAGGTTCTACCTAAAAAATCAATTAGACACCTGCAGCTGATTCAGAACTTTGCTGCTCGAGTCCTCACTAAGACCAAAAAAGTGGATCCTATCAGTCCAGCTCTGAGGTCTTTACACTGGCTGCCTGTTCGTCAGAGGATAGACTTTAAAGTTCTGCTGCTGGTCTATAAAGCTCTGAATGGTTTAGGACCAAAATACAATACAGTGGCCTCTTGACCCAGTATGAACCCACCAGACCCCTCAGGTCATCTGGATCCAGTTTCTTATCAGTTCCCAGAGTCAGAACCAGACATGGGGAAGCTGCATTCAGCTTCTATGCTCCACATGTCTGGAAAAAACTCCCAGAAAGCGTCAGATCAGCTGAAACACTCAGTTTATTTAGATCCAGGTTAAAGACCCACCTGTTCTCTGCTGCATTTCAATAGTTTTTATTTAGAAGTCAAAATCTACATCTGGTTCTTTTAAGCTGGAATCATGTTTTAATATTGTCTTTCCCCACACTGGAATTTTATTTCTTGCATTTTATCTATTTTATTTTAGCATCTTCCCTGTTTTTATTTCATTAATTGCATTTCTCTTAATCTTAGTTTTTTTTTTTTTTTTTTTTTATGCAATTGTATTGCCTTCTGCACCCTGCTGTAATGATTTATTTAAAGCACTTTGTATTGTCTTGTAAATGAAATGTGCTATACAAACAAATTTGCCTTGCCTATGGTAAGATAGTTTCTTTTTGTGTGTGTTCCATTTTCAGTTAGTTTGCCAGAATGAAGGACCAGAAAAAATGAATCTTAAAGATTAATGATGGATGTTCTTTGAGGGCCCTATCACCCCCCTAAAATTGTGCAAAATGGTTTAGTCCACACCTGCACATTTGGCTCAATCAAGCACATGTGCAGTGACACAGCCAGAGGAGAATTAATCTATTTCCCTAAGAAAGTGTCTTTAGATATGACAAAAAGGAATAGGAGAATAAGATAGGGTGATAAAATTCAGTAGCTGCAGCTTCTTATTAAATTATTCAAGAATTAAGATGAGCAGCACCTGGACTAATGCACAGTTTAAGCTGATATCAGCAGCATGTGTCTGACAGTGAAGGCAGCATGTTAGGCTTCCTTATAGGGACAACACAGATTCATTACTATCAGAAATTCATCAGTTATTACCATAAATAATTCGACGTTTTCGGACTTTGCACTAAAAAATATAAAAATTTAAAGAGATGTTTTAGCCCATCCACAGTGATCAATCATGACATGTTTGGTATCAATGGATTTCTTGTAATTTTAGGATTGTGAAGATGACATCACGTTATCTGAAATAATAAACACATAAGAGACTAAAGTGTTAACAAATTATCTGCCATAATTTTTAATTAATAGGATAATTTTCCAGTTTTAAGGCTATACTAAATTAGAAAATAAGGCAGTCTTGTTTTTATAACCCCGCATGTTGGTGCTTTTAAGTCAGATCTGACCCTGAAAAAAGGTTAATTTATGAATATTACTAAATTACAGGAGGTACAATAAAAAACATGACTTATGTGCGTTTGTTGGTTTAGCCTAGCAAATAGCTTATTACATAACATATACTTAACCTTTTAGTACTGCTGTAACATTTTATTATATATATATATTAGGATTAGTTAAGCTTAACATCATGAACCACATGGGCTTCAGTGTTGGAGACAGCAGCAGGTCCATCATGTCCAGATGATCACTGAGGATGTGAGACATGGTGAGCTCATGGAGGGAGCAAAGTTCTTCAGTTTCCAATCAATCATCTGCAGCTGATTCAGGTCTTAGCAACACCTACATAAAGTAGAGTCTATTCTATGTTATGCTATTAACAGGTAAAGATAATCTTGTATGAATCTAGCTTGTATGGGGTCTTTTATTGTAGCTACGGCCCTGGTGGGATGCAGTGTTAGTGACACAGGGTCAGTATGTAATGTGTGTATTTCATCAATCACTATTTAAATGCTATGATGGCATATACAAATAATTACACAGATTTTTGTTAAGCTCATTACCTTTGTGCTAACACTTTATTGAATAATACACATATGTTGGCTGTTCTGCAAAGGAAAATTTGATTGGTTGCCCATTCACAAAGGTCATCAAATAAAAAATAAAAATACTCAAAACCATAACCAGTTTACACTTAACCAAATATGAAGTTATTTTGAATATATATTTTTATCCACATATATGTGTAAAATCCATTAGTTCCTTCTTAAAAAAGTCAAGTGACCTGGGCAACCCTTTAATAGTATTTCAATAATTTCAGGCTATTAATCACTAATTTCTATTGCCCCACTTCACTGATTTCCTGTTAACTTGTAATGTGCAGTCTTTACAGACCAAGCTGGCCACAGCTTTAAAACATTAACAGTTCAATGGGTCAAATAATTTTCTCTTTTTCTTTTTTTTTTTTTTTTTTTGCTTCTTACCTTTTTTAGCTGATGCTCCAGATGATTTATTCTATAGAATAATTCGGTAACACCTCCTTGTCAGCTATTTCAAAAGTGAAAAAAGGCACTTAAAAAAAAAAAAAAAAGAAATATTAGTAGGTGATTGGATTGTCTTTCAGTCAAGTAAAACCTCAATCAAGCTGATGAACCAAGCACCGCAGAAAATTAGTTTTGTAAATAGGATCTTTCTACCAGTGTAGGATGCTAATTAGTCTGGACTTTTGTGTTTCATTGATTAGCTTGGAAGATGGATATTTTTATGATCATGATCTCATGACTGAAGCTGCTTCTTGTAGTAGCATGGTTAAACTAAAATCTAACCGTCTAAACTGAATGCCCAGTCCTAACATAAACCATTGAATAAAACTGTAACCCTTCAACTGGCTTTTGAAAATGGTGGGATCCAGTAAAACCCCCCAACAAGTACACAAGTACAAAATCCCTCAATTTAATTTAATTTAACTATTTCTATGTATTTATCTAATTTGTATTTTATGTCTTGGACTCAGAGAGATTGCTTCTGCTCACAGTAATGAGTGAAGCTGTGTGATGGCAGCTATCCCTATGCTCTCTCTACTGCTGTACGCTCTTTCATTACCCAGCATGAATACCTCACTTGTTATCTCTCCCACTGTCTATGTATTTATCTCACCCTTTTTCAATAACACACATACTGTAGATGCAGCACTTACACAAACATGTGGATGATGCGCCTCTTCTCTACATTTACCAGCTGTCTCCATCACGACTGCTTGTCTTTGTCTGTGGCCCAGATCCATGTGTTATTGATGGAATCCCTCTAGACGCACACACCGACACACACGTTACCCACTCATCTGTCCAATTGTGCCCAGCAAGACCCCAGTGACTAATGCTGGCTCAGTGACCAATAAAAAGAGCCTGGAGACTGACAGGTTGCTCTGCTGCTCAGATTTATTGAGTGGGGTCCCTTGTCTCCCCTTCTCCCTTCACTTTAATTACTTTTCCTTTTCCTCCTCTTGATTTTTTTTTCTCTCGTTTGTTTCTCTCCTCACTGTCCCTTTTATTTTTCCCTTTTCCTAACCCTCCCCTTAGTTTTTAATTATTCCCTTTATCATTGTGGAGCAGAGAGAAGAGCCAGCAGTCATTTACAATCCCCTGATGTCTGAGTGATTGGTTTCTATTTATACAATTAGTAGAGACATCATGGAGGACAGGGGGTTGAGGAAGGGCTATATGGTAGGAAAACAGAATAGAGACAGAGACAGATGGATGATAACAAAGTAATCTTCAGGGGATTGCAAAGACCAAGGTAATGGATACTGTAGATCCAAAACGTGGTGAGACAGAAGAAGGATTTAGCACCAAAAACAAAATATTACTTCTGCAAGGTTGGTATGTCTGAGAATGTGCATGAGCCTGCACACGCATCAAGCTGAGGCCGTAAACTTGGCCCTGATATAGTTTATACTCGGACGACAAAGATCTGGATTGTTACAGAAGTAAAAAACCTAAAGATTTCTTTCCTGTGCACCTGTTTATCCTATATTTCACAATGACTTTTTATTATCTTGTCTGCTAGTGCACACACTTGTGAGCACTTGTAAAAAATATCCCTGCCGAGGGGTTGGGAGTAACTCAATCGCCGGGGGCAGAGGTGTTCTTGTTTACCAGGTGGTAGGAGTGTAAATGTGAAAGGTTAAATATCACTTTTCATAGTAAGGCCTCCTCACTGTATTTGACAGTATAAGAAGAATTAAAGGTGAGTCAGTATCAAACAGCCACTGAGCAACCAGGCTGAAATGGCTTAGACTCAGAATTTGCTGAACTGATCATTTTGGCTAAGTGTACATTTACTACATTGGCACCAAATGAGTATGCCCATCGGTGGTATATTTAAACTAATTGTATGCTAACTAAACTCTAATAATAATCTTAATACATTTGGTTTTGACTATGTATGAAAACACTATTTAATTACTGAAAAAAAGTGTGGCAAAATACAACTCTAAGTCCTCCACTGTTGGAGTTCTCTGCTTCTCAGTCACATGTCCAAATTTCTATGTAGCCCAGACACTGTTGCCTTGTATTTTGGGGTAAAACAAAGCTTAAAATATTAAAACAGTGACCAATTTAAAAAATGTCTGAGTCATTGTTTGTTTGGAAAGTTTATGTTGAGTTCAAATAACATGTGTTCAAGGTTAAAATCAGTTATTGATTAGTCTGTGTGAAAGAAAATACTGCAATGTTTGAGCACTGTTGTGTGGAGTCACTGTAGGAGAACAGCACGTTAAGCAGACCTATGGTGGGAATAAGGCTGATGGAGAAACAAGTAGTTTGACCCTGATCATGGCGGATGCCAAGTTTGCCCTTTGGTGTAAGACTTTGTAACTCTACCAGAAAAGGAGAGGCCTGGGAGACTTTCCCTGGACTTTGTGCAGAACAAAAAGAATCTAGGTTCTGGCTAACAGTGTATGCCATGTGGAGGTCCGAAGCTACAAAAGTCTGTCTGCAACATCCATTCAGCATACCCCTTTTCATCCCTCATCATACTGTTCCCACTCCTGAGGGTTCAACTGACCAATAAAAGAAGTTGTGAGTAATCAAAATTGTTTGCAAGTGCTATATATTTTTTGGCTTGCTTGTTAGTGAAAGGGTCATCCAGTTTCAGAACACAACGTTCCCAAGCTTCGCTTCAGGCCTGCAACTATTTGGGTTAATTTGAGAACTGATTTGAAACAGCCTTAGAGGCTGTTGTTATTTTATGGTGCAATTTTATTTTTTTATTCAGACTATATGAACTGTGTTTGAGAGCTGTGACTTATTTTTTTTTATCCTTTGTTGGAGTGTGAAAAGCCCATGATCTTCATTTTCTTTCACTAAAACTGTTTGCATAATGACTTTTTCCCTAAGTTTCCCGGCTTATATTTACTAAATATGTCTTAACAAGTGGAGGCCCTAACTTATTTTGATTTAAAATGGTAAAACATGCAGGTATAATATATATATATATATATATATATATATAAAACTTACTACAACTAATAACTATATAGCTTACTATACTCATAATATCACAGATTTGTGGGAGCTGTAAAAAAACAAAAAAACATGAGCATGATGCCTGCCCTCTTTCATCCCAGTTACCCATTTCTCCTTATCTCTTTCTTTTCTCCCTTTGATGCGTTCAGTGAACCCTGACCTCTGTTATTTATAAAGCACATTTTCTGCAACGGCAGTTGCTCAAACTGCTGAAGAAAAGAACAACAAACACTCCACAGTTGAAAATAAAATCTGATTGAGAATCACTGCATTAGAGACATCAGAAACAAAACAACTTTACATTAATAATTTTGATTTGTTTTATTTGGGGTGTAGCATGTGTTGTTTGATGTGCAAGTAGAGGGTTGAATAAATGATTCCCTTTGTAGTTCTGGCTTAATGTCGGGTGGTGGTAGACTGGATCCTTGTTTCTGACCACAATGACTTGTGTGGCTGACACTATCGTTGGGGTCTTTCTTGGCCTGATCTCTCTCCTTTTTCTTAACAAAATCATAAATATATTCATTTATGATCATTCCTATATGTTCAGATACAAAATGAGACTGAATACAGGCTAAAATTTACCACATTTTCATGTTGTAGCAAGTCAATAACCAGTCTTGCTAGCCTGATGTATAAATTAAAGTAAATCATGTAGCCTAGTCATTGTTAAGTAACTTGGATATTGAGGTACAATTTGAGCATTCTTTATAGTTTATTTTCAGATCCAGTGTGAAAATCTTGATTAACTGATTTGATGTGTAGTGCTTAAATACTGCACTGAAAACTAAAGAGGTTAATTGCCTTTCATGTTAGTTGCTGTACTTGCAGTCAAAATCTGATCTAGAAATGTGTAGCCAAATGTCAATATTATATACAATTAGGAAACTAGTTTAAAAATTTACTTCAAACTCATGTAGTGACACCAAGTTTGTCTGGAAATAGGTTACTGTCCTCATCCAGTGACCTGTAAACCACCTATGATGTTCAGTCAGATTTAAGAGGTGGCCAGTGACACTCCTCTAGCTCCGCCCCTGCACCATACACAACATAGTATACAGAGTATTTCCATTCAAGTTCACCCAATGCTTTACCCAACTCCACTTCAAGATATTATTTACAATGAATTGTTTTTATCCTTTCGCCCAGGATATAAAATTCCTCGAAATTTTTGCAAAGGTGTTTCTTGCTTTGGTTTGCTGGTGTGTTCATGGCACACACCAGTGTTGGCTCGATAATCAACCTTTGGTGAAACAACACAGCTTAATTTATTAGCTTCAAACCAGTCAAGAGATAAATGTCTGATTTGCATTTAATTTTTCATTTGCTTTGCTAATGGAGGGAAACCAGTTGCCTGTTATTTAGTTTCTCCTGTTCATTAGTTCTCTGTAATGAACAGTGTAGAAACCAAAATCTTATAACAGATAAATTTTAATTTGTGTTGGCTAAGTAAGCTTCTTTTTAGAAATTGTGCAAACTTGTTTTTAATTGACATACTCTACATTTCCAGTTTGAGTCATGAATTACAATGAGCCTCAACAGAATTGTCATTGAATGTTTTCAAAAGAGCTGACATGTTTATCAAGATATAAAGACCAGTGTGCAAGAAAAACAGCCTCAGATAAAAAACTGCAGACGCTCTTGATATCTTAAGAAATCTTTCATCAGTTTTCTATGATGTGTTATCAGAGAGGTTTGTAGAAGATGTCAGCCTTGAAAGCACACCTGTCAGAAGACTGTCAGATTGGAGCTGAAGTTGACGAGTGATCTTACATGTTGGCCTTTGAAATAACTGCATGGTGAAAGCAACATCTCAATCTTTCCACAGCTTTTGTGATTTTTAAAAATGATTTTTTAATCTCCTCAATAATCATGGAACTCATGGTGGAAGAGAAGCGTGTTAGACTTCACATAAAAATTGAAAAAAGGAATAAGAGTAAAGAAAACTTCTCTAAAGTGGACTACCAATTAAAATGTAAAATTTGGTAGGAAGCAAAATCTTACCACATTTTTATTTGAATCCAAATTGTTGGAAGCAGAAAAAATTCCTCGTGGTGCTCTTCGATAGGAACAGATAGACGTCAAGATGGCCGGCCAGTGTTCTCAATGCATTTTTGAGTTGTACTTTGAAGCTGCATGTAACGACATGCACTAGATGTTCAGACAGATGCCCTATGTCCTTGGTGCATACAGTATGTGAGAGCACTTTGAAGCTGAATTTCTCTTGAAAGACAAAGCCTCACTGCCAGCACAGCATGACACTTTTTCATGTTTGCACCCATTTATCTTTGAAAGGAGCTTCGTGCTGAAGTTTCTCTCAAGTCTGTAACAATATCCAGCCTTGAAGTTTTCCAACCACTTTTTGGAACATTTTGTTTTCTTTATGATATCCAGGTTATGATAAACTAATGCTCATTGTCACATATCTATAATTAGAGAGAGACAAGCAAAATATTTGTGTCTACCTTGGACCTTTTCTGATTTTTAGCAATGGTTTTCTTAATGGTTTTCACTTCCATTTACTTAACTGGTAACATTCAGATATCAGATAGTTTTCTCCCGACCAACTGGTCAATGCCCCCATAACCAGAATTTCCCCTTTAATGCCGAATGTACCATATTTGATGCATACAGTCAGAGAACTTTTGCATCACTTTAAGGTAAAAACTTCCTTATGGTTCAAAACCCTGCTGTACACAATCTGATACTTGCTTTCTGTACTACAATAATTTTGACAATGATAAGCATATATAAAAAAAATATATATGTATATATTTAGTTATTTCTTTACATATTGTTAAAGGGCCAAACAGACTTCTCATTAAACAAGAAAAATGGGCTTTTCTTCCTATTTATTTCTTTAATTAGGCTTTAAAAAATTGAAGATGTTTTTATGTTTTTGATTATGCTCTGATGTGATTGTGAGCAGCATCAGACATTGGTGGTACAACCTCAGCAGGTTAAGATCAAACCTTGTTACCATGTTAAATTTTAAATAAGTCACATTAGTGCTAAATGCAAATCAATAAATAAAGAACGTAAACAGCTGATCTAATGTGTAATTACTGCCTAATAGCCAGACTTAATCTAAGTAGTAGGCTAAAGGGTGAGCTTTCCTACACTGTTATAAATCCTTATCAATTAAAGACTTTGCTCAGATTCATTAACATTTGCCATAGCTGTGCACTAAATGTGCTATCTATTGCTACAGCTAATGCAGATCTTAATTTGCCAAAGGAACACAGGTTTGCTTCTTAACAATATTATATATTGAGGGTGGAAGATATTTGGCCTCTTATGTGTATTCATGGTGTGGACATGTTTGTCCTCCAGACAGCTTATTTCCTCGTAATGGAATTTTAATTGACATTTTTTCAGTTTACTAGCAAAACCTTTTTGAGAAAATGCATGGACGTTTATAATGTTGTATGGACTGAATTACATGGGCAGGTTACTCACCCACTGACATAAGAGTCTAAGTATATACTATTAAATATCATTTTAAAGATAATCACTTCAGTATTCATGATATCTACAACTCTTGTTCATGTGAATCACAGGTGTGAATTTTAAAGAAAAAAAGTACATTTTATTGTGCAGGTTAATTATCTGGAAAAATTAAAATAGAATCAGGTACCTGAGGATTTAAAATCAAGTAATTAATACAGCTAAAGATTAACACGTAACATTACTTGGAAATTGGAAGCAAATAGCTTCAAGGTTTATAATCTTCACTAGCTTTACTTTGGAAAAATAAAGACATGTTGTAACATGCCATTAGCCTCTTTTCTATCACAAGAATCTTTTAAATTTACCAGGGATTTTTAAAAAAATGTGATGGTCAAGGCTGGAACACAAAGTTGTAAAGTGTGATTTCTTAGTCTTCGGCTGCTGCTAGGCAACAATAACTCCAGGAATGTGCATAATAAATGCAACTGTGCTATCAAAACAAGTCAAATTTTTAAGGGCAGAAAGTTACATTGTGCTACTGTAAGACAGCAGCCGTCAAAAAGCCACTGGTGAACAGTAAACAGGTGTTTGAAGCTTCTGGTTTCTCTGTAAACGCAAAATAACATCTCAAAGCAGGATACTCTGCATGATATTAAACTCTGGTCCTCAAAAGCCAGCAGTCCTGCAGGTTATAGATGTTTCCCTGCTTCAATGCAAGTGACTTAAATTAATGGGCCACTGTGGAGAAGTTGAAACAAGCTGTTGGATTTTTTTTCCCTTGAATCAGGTGTGTTGTAGCAAGCAAACATCTAAAACCTCCAGGACAGCAGCTCTCAAGGACTGGAGTTTGACACCCCTGCTTTACGTAACTTTACGACCTTATAATTTCACCTTCCTGACACTTTTGATGGCACAGTTAGATTTATGATACACACTTTTATGTCCCTGCCTAGCAGTGTCCCAGGGCTGAGAAACCACAGTTCTCAGCTTTTGCCTGCAGAACGACCCTTAATGTTCCAGCTGTGTATTAATTTATTCACCGTGTCACCAACTAGCAATCAGATATCAACATGCACAGACACAGATTCAGTAAAGATGTACTAGAACAGTGGTTCTCAGACTTTTCAAGCCACGACCCTCAAGATAACATACGTTGTTGTTATTTGCAACCCCTACGCATCAACTTGGTGAATAAACATGTAAAATATATCAAATGGATCATCTTGCAGCCATTCTCTCAATGTAAGGCTGGAAAACTTCGTCAGAATCTTCATGAATAAGGATAAAGTGGATTTTCATGGTTCACTGCTTTGACAAAGAACCTACATGCCCCAAATCAACGTCTCCTGTGGAGATATCAACTTCAGAGTTTTAATATGGTGTGTGTACTAACTTTGTTGTTTATGCAATAATGTGTTAAAAAGTAAGTCACAAATTTAAAAGATTTAGCTCTTTATTTGTTTTCATTTTGACAACCCTGTGTTATGATTGTGGTTGATGTTCTTGGGTTTTGGTATTTATGGTCTTGTCATGTTCTGTGTTGGTTTCTTCTTGTCATTAGCGTACCTGGTTTGATTTGGCTCATTCACTTCACCTGTTTCCCTTTAGTTCTCCCATGTATATAAACCCCTTGGTTTCATTTATCCATTGCCAGTCCATTGTTAGTGTTGTCAGATGGTTACTGTTGTTAGTTAGTCTTCATGTGCTTAAAGCCTGGTAAACACATAATGATTTTTGAGCTGTTTTTGTCCCAATTTTGCCTCTTCCCCACCTCGGATGGCAAACGCCCGATCATCGTGAGGTTTTCCTGTCCTATTATCATTTAGTCTGAGATGTGTTACGAGCCGAATTGTCCCGATAATCCGCTCCGAAATTGGACAATTGGAAATATTGAACATTTTCAATATTTCAGAGCTGATTTCTAAGGAACGCAGACGACTCGTGCATTGTGACTGCGTGGATGGTGATGTGGTACGGAATGTAGCCAATCAGAGAGTGAGCTGGCTGGGGAACAAGGATGTTAATAAAGTCTGTGTTCACGCCGTCTCCAGTCTGTCATTTTTTCAGTTCTGACTTTTTCTGTTAACAATAGTCCCACCGACGGCTTCAGAAATGAACATTATATATGTCACTGTGCCACCATATGATGCAATCCGGAGTTTTGAAGTTACAGAGTTGGTCTTTAAACCATTAATTCAGACAAATCTGGAACAGTTTTTTGAGTGCTTGGATAAAAAAGTCAGTTTCGTCATTAGTGTTTTTATTATTTTGATTATAACATAACCTAAAATAATTTTTGATCCCTAAAAAGTCATATTAAATTTCAATACCAATCATTATTTAGGAGATTTCCCCTGAGGGGAAATTGTTTTCCACAGACCGAGCCCCATGACTCCCATCACCAAGTAGGCAGTATTGCACAGAACACAGCACAGAACTTCATGGGGAGAAGACCCTGGACACACTGGAGAGACTACATTTCTCGGCTGGCCTGAAAACACTTTGGGAACCAACTGAACAAGCTGGCGAATGTGGCCAGGGACAGGGAAGTCTGAGCTTCCCCACAATCCAACCCCAGACAAGCAGTGGAAAATGGATGGATGGATGGATGGATGAATGGATGGAGAACACAGCATAGCACATGATACTGCACAGAGTACAAAAAAAAATCAGTTGTTGGGAGAAATTAACAAAGACAGCAAATGTGCATTGCTCTAAACCAAGTGTCGACCTTTGATTAGTTTAGAATGAGTCTGTCATTACCTTTAAAACCTTGTGTATTAACATGTTAAATACTGTACTTTTCTTATGATTGATCATGTGCAGCCAGAAATGACAAATAATCTTTAGCGCTTACAGTCCATCCCATGTTCTATGGGAAATAAAAGAAAGAAGGAAAATATATATGTGAGAGCAAAGAACAAAATAAAGACATTGTCTTGACTGTTTACTTTCCTGAAGCTGCTGGGCATCATTTAGCTTCATCTCAAGCTGTGAGATGGTGACCTGTGCATCTGTCTGCTCACTTCGAGCCCAGGCAAGCTCAGACCTGCAATATGTTGGCAAAAAGACAGTCTGTGTGTTTGTATTCAGGAGAGATGGCTTTGCAAACTGTTTAGTCTCTTCTCTGGCGCTTTAACGTCTGTTTTATATTAAGCCCATGGATGAGATTTCATGGCTAGAATTCATACTGAGTCAGGTTGTAAATGTTTCATTCGATATTTGCATCTACACGTGTCTGAGGCTCCAAATGTGTGGGTGGATGCCACACTAATGTGGAGAAATGGCACAACTTTTCAGCTGAGTACATAGCGCTTGTTTCAACGATCCAACTGTGCACCCAAACAGATCATTTTTACTTTTTACATGAATACCATTTATTTATGTTTTGTTTGTTATAATTTACTTTTGCTAAGTCAATTAATTATAAATTAAGAGAAATGTAGAACTAACTTTATTTTTTTTCCTCTGTAGCAACTGATTGCATTGAGGTTATCCAAATTAATTAAGTTCAACTTGACATGTGTACCTACCTAAAATTATTCAGCAACAATTTAACTTTTTATAATTGCTACCCTCTGAAGCTGAGCTATGTTAACATTTAGATGATGTTATTTAGATGTTCAGTTTGAATGTTGTCACCATGAGTGTGAAGGACAGTACAGGGTAAAACACTAATGATGCATATCAATAATCCGAAATCACTACACCAATGTCTGCCAATCAAAGCAACAGATTACATGTGATTTATCAATGTCAAGGTTGTGCTAATTGAAAACATGTTTTTTTTTTTTTTTACTTTTCAGAATTTTGGGTTGTAAAATTACATATTAACTCGTACCATGATGTTTTTTTTTGGTCTTCTATTTCACATGATTATGGAAGCATATTAGATGTTATGATATTGCTGCTAGTAATGGTTATGTTCTTTTAATAAATATAAATATTTAATGGTTTAACATGGGCTCTTTATTATTTTGTAATAAATGTAATATATTGCATAATCTACTTAAAAAATGTAATATATCAATATATAGTCTAAAATGATATATTTTCCTGTTTCTATTTAGTTACTCTTTAATATGTCATGATTTGATGAGCATTTCTCAAGTATTATTGCTTGGACTTTGTATCATATTTCATATTGTGATTTAAAATCATTTGACTTTTCTTTAAGAGGTAAACTGTATTTATTGATGGAAAAGTACCATTAACTAATGATTTGTATTGACAGAAAAATATTTGGTATTGCTAATAACTAAGACTTCCACCACCACCTGAAATTAGTGACTGATTTATCCCAGTGGTGGAAGTTAAGCCTTTGGCTTACATCCAATGTAATGTTTTGTTTTAATACTTCTTGCTCTATTAAAACACTGCTTGTCAAAACTTTGCATTTAAAAGTATACAATTGGCAAATTTTCCTTTCTGCTATATTATCAAATAAATAATAGGTAATTTAATTCCATTTTATGTGAATTCAAACCACTGTTTTTGATTTGAATCCTCGTTTATTTGTTTGTGAAGTCCTTTTTGGAAAGTATGTGCCTGCAAACTAACTCCGATGCAGATCTAAGAAGTGAAGCCTAAATACAGGAAGTGGACAACGCAAAGTGAATGGCAGGTACAGTGCAGGACCTTGTGGGTAATGCAACCAAAATATATCCATATGTATGACGATACAGTGGGAGAAATGGCTTGTAGTCCAACATGCGAAACGGAAGCTGTCCTTCATTAACCAAAACATTATTGAGTTTTGTTCTTTGTCTTGTCCTCTCCTGTAGTAATTCTTGATGCAGCATCCCCTTTGGGGAAGTCAGGAAAACATTAGAAATGTCTGGTTTGTTTGACCAGTGCAGTGCTAGACAATCTTGGACCATTACCCTTAACTGTACAGAGTTTAGTAGATTTTTAGGTGTGAATGCATCTTTAGAACAAGTCGAGTCTGGCTAGTTTACTTTCCATGATATTGAGATGGAGTGATTCAGATTCTTTTTTGGGAAGAAACTAACTGGTCTGAGCAAATCTGATTAATTCACTCAAGTTGAACAAACTTAATTTGGATAGGCTTCCTTCTGTCACTAGTTGAAACAATTTAAGTTGGTTCATCTAATCTCTTTTTACAGTGTCAGAACTACTTTTAACATCCTGTAATAAAGTTGGATTTTGGCTGGATTTGTTGGATACACTCACCCATTAGTATGGGTTGCTGTTTATTTGACAGTAATGAAAACAGTGAGGAGAGATCAAAAAGCATGGTTAAGGTCCTCTACTCGAAACAATCCCCTTTGATGATCTCTTACAAAAAAATCAATTACACTAGTAGTGAATAAAGTGGAAGTGTGTGACTCCTTTGATCATTTCAAGTGTCAAAAGTCTCCATCATTGTTGCACAGCACAATTAAAATGCTATACACAAGATGAAAGTGAATGTGCCCTTTCAGTTCAATAAACATGACCCACTTTTTACTTTTGATTCCTTTCCCCTTGCATGAATGTGGTTAATTTCTAAGATTAAAACTGATTTACATAATTATGTGGCTGACCATACAGGTTAAACAATGGTATTTAAACAAACTGCTCTGATTAGTATGTCTGTCTTACAGCATGCTGATACTACAATTGCTGCAGAGTTGTTTCCTCTCATTTGCCTCACTGCTTCTGATCTCAGGGATGCTTTGGCCCTTTATAATGCACTGGAATGATAGACTCACTGCATTTGCAATTCCTTGTCATGACTAAGAGGATGAAACTGGCCAAAAAATGCACTGGTATGCATTTCATGTGGACATTATTTTCTGAAAAGAGGATTGCACAAATTTTCTATTATTTTTTTAATAGAAGTAAGGATAGCACACAGCTGCATGAGGGTGCACTGCATCTAAACAAATCTGAGGACAGGGACTCATGAGCATCTTGTATCTATGGGGGAAAAAAAGCTACATTAGAAGTGTTTTGGCTGAGAGAGAGAGATGGAAACAAAGGAAGGATACACATTTTTGAGAGCAAGGAAGGGAAACAATGGTGATGGAGACCAGGGAAATGTGGAAAAGAAATACAAGCCAAAGAATTCATTTTTGCATCTGCCAAGCTTAGGATTTCAAATTGAGACTGAAAGCTTCACTCAGAAGTCATTACATAGCCATCACTGCCAACACCTGTGGCTCCCATGGGAGGGAGGGGTGACTGTGGGTAGGCGAATGTGGGAAACAGAAGCGATTAAAAGAAAAAAAGATCTGTAAATAAATAAAAACAAATTCTTTTAGAGATCCGACCAGAATTTACACTGATAAACATCTACCGTGCAGCCTGGTTTGCTGACTCACTGACATGTCATGACGAGTGTTGTGTGCACAGCAGTTTCTAACACCAATTATTGCTGTATGATAGAATATTCTTGACATATGACAGAGCCTGTGAGGCTGTAAAGTAAGGGTGGATGTATACTGCTTAAAGGACCTGCAGTTATTATCATTCACATGGATATTAGCCATATACTTAATCTAACTGCTTGTCTAACTCTAACTTTAAAATTACATTACAAAGCCATATGCAAAAAAGTAACAGATTTGGTACAATTCTAAGACTTTCTGATGTTGGTATGTTATTTTATTAAAGTCCTTTGAGCCTTACAAAGTCTTTAGAATTAGGTAAATTCTCCCTTAGACAAAAATTTTACTGTTAAATACTTTAAAAAAAATTATATTACTTTTCTATATGATATCAGTGGTTCGTGTTATTGGAGAGGAATTTTGGCTGACTGCTGTGCTTGCTTCTGTTCATTAGACTGAGGTCTGCACTGGGACATCATAAACACCTAGCTTTTCTTTTTTCTGTACTTCTTTTGTAGAAATGTTGCTACGTTTGGGATCATTGTCCTGTTGAATCATTTCAATTTCTGCCAATATTTAGTTGTCAAACAACTGTAAATAATCAGTCTGGTATGAAATGTCTGCTTTAAAAAACTGTGTTTGGTCAAGTGTACTGCTTTGCATTATTACCATTTAAGTTCAGTTTAGGTTTTTCCAGCGGTTTTGAGGTGTGGTCAGCTGCATCTTCAGCTGTTATGCTGTGTTTGACTTTTATCAAGCATGCATTCTGACCAAACATCTCCACTTTGGTGTCATTTGTCCAAAGGACATTGTTCCTGAAGGCTTGTGGTTTATTCAAATGCAACTTTCAAAATTTAAGCTGTGCTGCCATGTTGTTTTTAGAGTGGAGGCCTTCTCCTGCAACCCTTCTAAACAAGTCATTCTTATTTGTTTTTGTATTGCACCATCATGCACTTTAACATTTGTCATGTTAACTGAAAGACAGTCTGAGAAGTAACTCTTATTTTGTAGTTTCTCAAACGATTGCCATGAAAATATTTGGAGCAAACCTATAATGTTAATCATTCTTCTGTATATATTTAATTTACAGACTATATCTGTTAATTTTACTCTAAAGTTGTCATGTCACTGTCTCATCCTCATCATTAGCAGAGTCTTACGAAGGACATCACAGAGACAGATCAGAGTTTGAGTGAGGATTTTTTACAGGCACAGATCACAACACAGAAGCTTATGACACAGAGTAGCCAAGGAGAAAACACTGGAGTCCAGAGATCAGCCAGGTGAGTCAGGACCAGGAAGGGCCGATCAGGGAAGTCCAACAATGTTGCATCGAGGTCCGACGGGGAGTGGATGTGGAGTTGGCGTATTTAAAGCCCAATGATCAGACTGATTGCAGGTGTGACTGATTAGTATTCTGGGGACTGACTGCGGTGATACGTGGCAGGTGTGGGTGTGTCTGTGGCAGGGCCTGGTACGGGTGTAACACAGAGCTGCTATGCATTTTCCCCTTCAAATACAAACTATATCTCAAATACACATTTTTAAATGGCGGAAGCACAGTGATCTGGCTAGTTTTGTGAAAATATACATAGCAATCAGAATGACTTTGGTTGTTGTAAACAGCCTGTGTGACAGATAATGTACATCCAGACTGGTATTTCAAAACTAGAAGGAAAGAAAAACTAAATGCAAACTTAAAGGTTTTTAAACTGTTAATATTTCTTACTGAAATTGTACTAAATCAGCTTTTCCAAAGGCAGTTCCTAAATCCAGATAATGCAGTTAGGAGTCATTGCAATCTTGTATGAACTGATTCTATTAGACTTAAACTGGCTTAGGTGCTTTGCACATACATATTTGCCATCCTGGGAAAAGTAACAGAAGAAGCCGATACCACCAGACAACCTAAATACTTAAATAACTTGAATGCGATTTATATATATATATATTTTTTAAAGGCAAAGAGTAAAAGACGTGAAAATTAGAAAGAACTGTATAGCTGTGAAATCTACTGCCTGACATGGTAGCAACAGCAAGAGTGAAGGGAGGAGAACAGAGAGAGGGAAAAGGAGGCAAAGATACAAGAGATAAAAATAAAAACTAGAAGCACATTATGTCTTTGTTTGCCAGTGATTATAGGCATTAGTTTTTGAGTTGGGGATAATTTTCCCATTAGAGTTTCTCTCTCCCCATGGACAGGCACAAACCTACGCCAGAACCCAGTGGTCACATGACCATACACAGCTTGCTGGTGAAATTAAACGCTGCGTTATACCAGAGTCAATGTTGAAGTGTTGAGTTGTTCTCATACTAGTTTTCTCCATAGGTTTTTGATAAAACAAAAAAAAAAACTATCATCCATAATTTAAAAACTTCTGTGGAAAGTCGAACCTTGCAAACATACGTCCCCAAATTCAGCTACTGCTGCAAGTTTTATGGCAACTCCGCAGATAGTGTGTTCACAAATTGAGAATAAATGAAAGAATCATTCATTGAAATATCGAAGCATCTATCCTTCCACTTAAAAAACAAACAAACATGAATTTGTTCAGAAAATTAGATATATGTCTCTCTCAGCAAAGACAATAAAAGACAGGACTATGAAAATGACAAACATCTTGACTTGGCAAACCATTTCAGCTCCAGCAGATTAAATTTTTATGATGACTCGAATGATGTTGACAATACTTAGCAGAAAGCACTGTTGTGTAGATATGTGAACTCTGATGGTGCACATGTTTGACATTTTCTTTTGTCATGACACATACAACAAAATGTTATTTTTTAAAGCTGAATCAATTTTATGGCTCTAAACTGTATTTGGTGGTTGAAAAAAATACTTTTTTTATGGGTAAATATTGCAAAGTCCTGCTCCTGCTTTACAGTCTGCATCAGAACTGAAGACACTGTGCTGAGTGAGAGTAAACCATCTTCTGGAAATTGAGCCCAGTCCAGTAGAACTGACTCTGTTTTGTACCATGATCTGGATGAAGGAGAACTTTTACTTGTATTGATGCACAGAATTAAACGTTTCTAGCAAGACCAGTGAAAGCTAGTCAATATTTAGGTTTTTGAAAATTGAAACTACATTTATATAGTAAATTATATCATTAGTATGATTTCTTTAAAAAAATAATAAATTCTTAAAAATACAGTAACAATTGCTTAATTGCCAAAGAAATATATTTGAGATTTTGTAGTGTGTTAATTTTTATTTTTCCACCATTCTAAAATAAATTAAACCATTTGTTGAGCTTAACCCCTTAAGGCCCGACACATGAAAAAATGATAAAAGTCCAATTTATTTAATATGAGCTCTTTATTTGGCCCTTTAACAAAATAGAACAAAAAAATTAAAAATTTTTGGGGAGGGATATCTACCATTTATTACCATATGATACATTAAAAATATTATAATGTGGTTTTCTGCTTCTGGGTATCTATTAGGGGGACAGAAGACAAGTATCAGATTGTGTTCAACAGGATTTTAAGCAAAGTTTATACCATAAATTGAAGCAAAATGTCTCAGAAACTGTATGTAACATATATGTCACGTTGGGCTCTTATGGGTTAAGTCACAATATTGGTAATAGGGCTTCAATATAAGTATTTGGAGGTTGACAAAATCAAATGAACTCAATTGAGCATCTCAAATTTTCAGCCATATTTTACCAGAAAACCCATAACATGCCATGAACTGGGCAGATTATGTGAGTTGAAACCTGCCTGTCTTATGTGCTAACCATATGGGACTCCAGATTCTGCTCTTCGTCCTTTAAACCATAAAAAGTTACTACGTTTAACACTGTAGTTCTTTTTCTCCAAAAATTTGTCTTGTAAAACCCTAAATAATATATTGTTCCTGCTCTCTGAAACATTAATAAAGATTTAATAATGCATTTTTCTTTGTGACAAAAGCTGATTAGACGTTCTAAACAGATCTGTAGTTTAAAATTTGGTATAGACACTAGGGTTAAAATGGTCTAATTTTCCTTATTTATTTAATTCGATTAGGGTATAGGATACCATTAGTTTTTGTTCAATGAAATAGACAAATATTAAGTCCTGTTTCATGCAGGCCTCGTCAGCGTCAGGAGTTATATTGTTGCTGTTTGCGATGTGACTAAAAGACAGCGATACAATTTAAATCATGCATTGTTAAAATGCTCTGTTGGTTCATCAGATTATGTCCTGATACTTCCTGCATTTAATCTCTTTTGACACTGTGATTGAACCTTTGTTCTTACACAAAGCTCTAAGCTTTGGAACCGCTCTCACCTACGAGGGCTTTATTCATAACACATACACAACCGTTTTAATATTTAATCCATACATGTACATTGGATCTGTCACTTATGACAAGCACAGTGCTCAAAAGGAAGCATGCATTATATATGAGCATTTTCTTTAATAGGACTCAGTGTCTATGAATCTTGCCTCATGCAGTATTGATACTTAAGGTTTTCAAATGATCATTAACACACTGAAAGTCCAATTTGAAAGCTTGTAACACTGATTTTGTTGAAGTAGGTCCTTTGGAGTAAATGGTGATAAATGCCCCTAAGAATACATGAACTTCTATCTATAGCTGCACACTGGGTAGATTATGCAGACTATATGTCCAAAGAAACATTGCACATTTCTCTTTCATTATTATTCAGATGTGCATGAAAATAAATCAGTAATTAGCACAAAAGCACATATGTAGAGGAAAAAAAAACCCTAATATTTTATGAGCAGACATCTTGACCACTTCTACTACGGATGCATACATTATTGGCTCAGTATGTTCAGATTGTTGACTGCAACTAGCTTATTAGCAAATTGCATATCCAAGATAAGTCGCACTGTATAAAATCCCTAAGGCAGGCCCAGGGGAAGACGGGAGTAACACAACTCCAGACGATGCCTATAAGGACACAGTCTTAAGTTTACATTTCATTTAATGTTTGTTCAGCTGAAATGCAGAAAGGCCAATAGCGTCAGGGAGAGCCAAGGCCAACATAACAGAACACCCCCTAAATGAAAAAAATGAGAACAACTTACTTCTCCCTTATAAGGCCAATCTGGAAGACTAAAGATAATCAAAATAAATCTTGACAACCAGACATAACCAAAAAAAATCTAAGCTTACACAACAGAAACATGGTGTAATGGCAAGTGGCCAAAAGGCCCCAACATGCACATCTTCAGTCCTTTTATAGGCCACTCCCAGGCATTGATTGGCTGGAGTCAGCACAATGCATAAGAGTTAATCACAGGGATTAACCATATTCCTATAAAACCTCAAACAGTAATCAGTGCAGGATGAGATGAAGGAAGGAATAAGCATCCCCATGTCAGCCATGGCTCTCAGTTTGCTAATATTAAAGAGGTGGAAGAAACATGATTTGATGTGTGTGATAACTGATAATATAAAGCTGAACTGAACTCATTTGAAGTGTTAGCCTGCCATGATTTAAAAAAAAAAAAAAAAAAAAAAAAAAACTAAGATGTTTATTAGATGTGACATATTATCCCACACAGCTGGTCTGCACAGGTCTTGAGAATCCCTGAGTTTCTCTCTCAAAATGAAGTTCACACAGTTTGTGCATCTGTGTAAACTTCTCCATTTTGTGAGATATTTAGAACCAAAAGCAGGCTTGGCTTTCCTAAAAGTTTTAACTTTTAGCCTTATATTACTTTTATAAAAGCTGTCCATTTCTAGCTACAATTTTTAAATTTGTTTTTGCTTCAGATCTTGGGAGTCTTCTCACAAACAATAAAAGCTCTAAATTGCTTTACTCCAGCACAATGTCTTTTTATTGCAAAAAGTTGTCATCATCACTCTGAAGTACTTCGTGCCACAACTCAGGCCTGTACAGTTGTTAAGAAATAATCAGCAGGTAGTCACACATATGGCTTAGAAATGTGGATTTACATCCCCACTATTATAAAACTCTGCATTTTAACACACAAGATATGGCAAAAAATTGTGGTAACTGTTCTCATGAGATTGTTTAAACCTAAATAGAATGACTACTGTCTCTAGAATTAAACAAACATAACTTTATGTTCAGTCACAAAATGAAACTGAGAATTTATCTCCTCCAGATTGCTTACAGTTAAGTATGACAAGCAGAGAAACTGAGAAAATGATGAAGCAACTAAAACCCAGTCATCTGTGTTATATCTGGGGTGGCAAAGTCTCTTGTTTTCTGTACCCATGTACACAGCAGCTGTAGTCTTTTAATAAAGTAGCGGATGGCCATGATTTTCGGTGAGCAGGGGCTTGTCTGAGGTTAGTTTGAGCTCATTTTGAATATATGTGTGTCTGAGCACTCAGCCATGGCAGGCAACTGATTGATGGCTGAGCAAGTCCAGGATGCTCCATGGCTGCTACAGATTGGCACAGCGGAAACCTGGCACTGGTAGTGCTCTGAAAGACACATCAAACACACACACAAGGACAGAACAAACATGCACACACATGTTTTTTTAATTTGTTTATTTATTTATTTTTTTTTAACCACTACACCGCATCACAGGCAGAACATCCCAGGATAGGGGGTTGTCGCAACATGCCCTCCACATCTTGTCAAAGCTTGAACCTGCCAAGAGTCACTTTTTAGGTGCCAGAATGTGGCTGTGAACATATGGGGGAAGAATTAGGTTGTAGAGGCTGTTACTGGTCTGAAAATTGAATATGTCAATTCTAAAATGTGTGCTTTATTTAAAGGGCTAAAATATTTTTTCTTTTGAAAGATGGCAAACATAAGATGAGAGAATAGTTGTAAGCAGTGCACCAAAAATGATCTGGGCATTAAACCACATTTGTTTTCAAAAAGTAACTTATGTACAATTGTTTGCACAAAATAAAATAATTCAATGATTTCCCTGCACAACTGAGCCAAACAGTTCGGTTTTGTAATTGGACAAATGTTCTTGTTCTGTTACATTGCGTGGAAGGATTAATTTATTGTTCATCTGCGCAGGAATAGGTGATGATATACTTATTAATCACCATTTTGCTGCTAGATATTCAGTTATAATTAGCTTATTTCTGTCTTTCTGTTCACTAGCTCCTTCAGTTATTTCTTGGTCAAAACCAGCAGCAGGATCTATGGAATGTACAGAGCACCAAGGTTAATTTAGGTACCAATACATGCATTATCTTGGTGTGTTGTGTTATTAGGATTAACAGCATCACATCTTTGTCCATTACTCTCAAGCACTGACTCTCCTCAGGGCTGCTCTCTCAGCCTAATGCTCTACACATGGTTCATTTGTGACCACAGAGCCAAAAATTAATCTAATGCTTTAGTGAAGTTTGCAAGTGTCCTTAAGGGGGATGAGTCAGCATTTAGGTAGGAGGTGGACAAATTGTGTCTGTTGTTTGAGGACAATAATCAGACCCTAAATACCTCAAACACAAAGGAGAAGGTTGTGTACTTCAACAGCACTGGTTGAGATTGTTCGCTACTTAATACTTTTAAGTTTGATCAGAGAAAAAAAAAAAAAAGCAAAAGAAAAGTGTTTCTTTGCATTTCGTTACTTTTCTTTGGACTATAATAATGACCCTGCAATGGACACCTGTCCAGGGTTTAGCCTACCTCTCGTCTGGTAGTTGCGTATTGGGATAGGCTCCAGCCCTCCTGGATTGGAATAAGTGGATGGAAGGAGGGTTTTATAACAAATGGTTGGGATAATAATATGGTAACAATAGCAAAATGTTCAAAATTTTAACTGTAGTGGGATAACAAACATTTACTTGTGGCATTACATACTCAAATCAAGTGATAAAAATTGCTCAGTCATCTTTATTTCCACAAAATTTTAATAAGAATCATTATAGTCACTGAAAAAAATGCTCTACCACATCAGTTAAAGGGTTAAATTACCTTGGAAAGCATCTCACTAATATGTTCAACAGACATGAAAACACCTCGAACATCATTATGAATGCTCATGTGTTTCCACAGTAAATTGAAAAAGGTAGGGGTGAGCTGCAACATCCTCTAGGCCTTCTACAGTTGTGTGGTGGAGGGTGGTCTTACTTCCTGTATTACTGTGTGCTACAGAAGCTGCACAGTGGCAAAGAACCAGGCACTGAAGCAGGTGTTAAAGTGCACAGATGACAATTGAATTTGGACATCAGTTTTAGACAACAGCAAACATGGTGACGGTGAAAGAGATAATGTTCATTCTCAGAAAGAAATGTAAAAGGCAGCGTAGTAGATTCTGTTAAATTGTGGAGCCATATGGCTTCTTCTTAGTTCCTTTCGGTGGTTGCACATAAGGTATACTGCTCAACACTGCCCCCAAAGTTTCAGGTGGTATTGCTCTATTTGCAGAGTTGGGTTTCAGGTTCAAGGAATCTTCATTATCCCGTGAGGGTAATTTGTTGTACAGCAAGCAGTGAAAACAGTCAATAAGTGCACAAGCACACAAACAAATATCTAAAAGGACTAAGATAGATTTAAAAAAACTAAAAAAAAAAAAAAAAAACTAAAAAAAAGACAAAAGAATATTTAGGTCTGTCAGTCTTGCATCTTGGTAGGACATACCTGTGCTCTGATGGAAGCAACAAAACCTCATGAAATAAGGGGTGGCTTTGATCCACAAGGATTGAATGGGCCTTGTTTGGGTCTCTGTGTAATACAGAGCTGAGAGGTCATTCAAGGAGATCCCTGCAATTTGATCTTCTTGTTTTTGAGGGAAAAGGAGCTGTACTAACATGAAAGTTAAAAGGAGTTCAATAAAACAAGAGTAAAACATTCGTATAAAAGTACTGTCAACATTAAAAGTACGAAGCTTCCGATAAAAGGTGAGTTCTGGTGAGCTTCCTGCACACAGCGTCAACATGATGGTCAAAGGCCAGCCAGGTGGGTTTCTAGGTATTTATAAGTATTAACCAGCTCCACTGTTTGGTACTCAATGCTAATTGGAGAGATGTTTGGGGGATTCTTTTGAAAGTCGATACACATTTCTTTTTTTTTTTTTTATGTTAATATTTAAAAAGGATGACCTGCACCAGTCGTTGAAATCCTTCACTACAGGTCTGTGATCAGGGTCATCACTGCTCATCAAGGACACAGTAATTGAGTTGTCCGCAGATTTAACAATGTTCCTACCTACATGTGTCACATTTTTTTACAATTTTGTCAACCCATGGCTTGTTGTCATGGAAAAAAGAACTTTCCTTCTCTGGAATGATAGAGGTCTCACAAAAAGAGACATAAGAAGAGACAACATCAGTCAGTTCATCAAGATCTACACACAGTTCTTTGAACAATTCCCTGTCTGTGTAATGGAAATGGTCCGTAAGACAGAGAATTGATTCCTCAGAGTGGAACCAAATGTTTCTCTGGCTTGTTTCTCTTTAGGACAGTTCTATATGATGGAACTAAATAAACCACACTGTGGTTTGACATTCCCAACGGAACTCGGCCTAAAGACTTATATGTGCCCTTCAGGCGCAGAGGTCAAGACACTTCCCATGTCACTTGGGACACGTCACATATTGATAAAAGTTAGAGAAGGACTTTGTGGGTCTGCAGTGATTAGTCACCCAGAATAAAGTGTGGTGCATCCGGCGCTTTCCCCTGGAGCCACGTACTGTTTTTAGCATAGCCACAGTGGCTACATCAGCATTGGCCTTTGGGTGAATATAAACCAGAGTAACAAATAACTCTGGAAATTCTCTGGGTATATAAAAGGGTGTTAGTGAGACAAAAATTCAATTTCTTTCATGCACAGTGTCTTCCTGACAACCACCTTTTTACACCAGATCTTATTGACATAGAGACACACACCCCTGTCGAGTTACTTGCTGGTCCCTGCTGGGACTCCATCAAGGCACTAGGGAGCTCCAAATCCATCAATTTCCAGATCCAACTGGGGATCCTTAAGCCAAGTCTCCATCAAGGCCAAAAGACAGGCGTCCCTACACTCAGCCAGATTCTAGACGTTGACCTGAAGGTTGTCCACTTTATTCCAGGTGACTGAACATTTGCTAAAATGACAGCTGGCAGGGGCAACCGATGGTGACCCAGCTGCTTCAGCCTCTGGGGCAGTCGACCAGGTCACCCCCTGTCCCCTGTATACCTTGATCCAAACGACCAGCTTTGGTTTCCTGTGGAAGGAGCCAGCCAGTAGATCTCTGGGGGCACCACTGCTGAGGAATCTACAATGCCAATTCCAGAGTCACAGAGCAGGAGCAGGAAGTCACAGTTGTACTAAAAATGTCTCACACACTGATTATGCATGTTGCTAAGACCAGCACTACCCTGGAGATACTGCTTCCTAGATGTTCCTGTTGGGGGACACATTCACAAGAGCCCTGGAAATGGATCAAATTACAGACATGAATGACACAGAAGACAGATGAAAAGCTCTGTTTCCATCTTTAGCTTAGAGCATAATTGGGCCTTTAGTCTTAATTTGAAGGCATTGTGGCCCTGCATTGTGAAGTAGATGGATTATGATGTGAATCAATCTTACTATGCTCCAAGTTATCTGTTTGTTGCAGAAATAACAGAGCAATAAAAGGCAAAAAATGACAATTAACATCTTGTATAGGTTGTTTTAATTAATAGTTCCATGTGAATCTTTTCATCTAATTGGATAAAGATTGCTCAATACTTTGACAGACAGGTGCTACATCCAGGATTATAAGCATTTTTCTCTTTTAAACATATGTACTTTTCTGAAAGGTTTCTATAAAAGTTTTCATACGTGGTTTAGGGAAACAATCCTTTGCTCTGCTAGGTTACCAAAAAAACAACAGTACAACAGAATGACTTGAGATGTTAGCAAAGGTAATGTATAAGGGGAGAAAAATGGATAGTTTGAAGTTATTTGTTTTTTGTTCCTGAACATATGTTGAGTCAAAATCAGACTAGAGTAAGGACTTCCAATGCCAACCTTGTGCATTTAACATTATTCCCCTAAAAGATTGCCTCAGCAATGTTATGGAAATAATTTGAGGCCTTCAGTTTGTCATTAAAAGCAATGCAAAAAAAAATCTAGAGACAGCCTTGGATTATGTTTTTAGTCTTTATCTTTTCTATGAAATGCACGAAGGTTAAAATGGACATGATTTTACGTTTTATTGTCCATCCTCAGAGGTACATTAAATGCAGTATTTGCATTGTCCTTGTGTGACATTTTAATATTTGTTTGAAAGCATAGAGAACAATGGATTCTCTAACAAAGGATATTCATGATGTGGCTGTCTGCATAAACTTGAACACATCACAACAGAACGTCCCTTTGAACTTTTGAAGCACAAAAAATATGGACTGTGGAGAGATTTCTTATAAATACTTCTATGCTCTGTTAGAGGGGTTATGTTGCTGTGTTTTGCTCCCTATAGGCTAAAATAGAATATTTTACAAACCAAAAATCTGAATGACACAAACCAGGAAATGTAGATGAGAAGTGGTATTTTGTTTGAAAGGTTGAAAGGCTGGAGGGCTGAGTTGGTTTGGAGGTTTAGAGATTACAGTATTTTTTTCAAACTGGTTATGATGCTTGAATAAAAAGCAAAATTATTCATAGCATAAGCCTTAATCTAACTCTTTTGATGCATTAACATTGTACTGACATTAATACAGCAAAATAAAGCAAGTCAAAATAAATGATATGGTTTAAAAAGTAGGGGATGGTAACACTGGACCTGAGGATTAGTCCCATGCTTGGGAGTCAGTTGCCTCCAACCTTCAAGATGTTTGCTTGCCACTATGGTGCAATCAGCGTGTAACCATAGAAATTAATTTTAGTGCATCATCATGGGCATTTTTTTCCTTTAATGTATTTCTTCTAGAATTGGCCATCATTTTGACTGTATGGGGTACATATTTTTGTAAAAGCTTCTTTCTCCATTAATAACAGAATTCACCTTTTAATTTAACTAATAGCATCTCATGCATAGGCCTGCAATGGGGCTTATTTTGGTGGTGTAATGATATTAAAAAAAAACTATTTACGGCAAAAAGGAAATCCTAACATCACCAAATGTATTATAATATTATGTATTTTAATACATTTATGTATATCATATTTTATAATAGCTGTTAGATTAAATGAAAAATTGAGTTTAATGTGACTCAGTTACACATTTTTGGCTGTGAAGAGGGAGGATAATTACATCGGGGTGTGGTGTTAATATAGCTGATCATTGCATGCCCATCGTCAAGAAAAAAAAAAAAAAAAAAGTTAGTCGTTGCATCTGTGTAATGTCTGATTGTAACCAGAGTACAATGGAGGAATGATGGGTTGAAAGTAATTTTCCAAATACATTAAGGTTTTGTACAAAGTATCTGTATCACATCTGTATCCTGGTTACTGGCTTGAATATTACTTGGTAACAGATTGAAAAGAAAATCAGCAGTATCACACATCACTAGTAGAGGTCAGATTGATCCAAATATAGATAATATTGATATGAACACTGGCACTGATATTTAACTATACCAGTTTAATAATAATTTCAGTGTTTCTCCTGTATCCAGTACTCACTGCTGCAGTGTAATCAAAGCAATGATGGCTCACTGTGTCTGTATAAGTGCTGCTACTGTCAAGGTGCAGAGCAGGCACACTGCAGCCCCCCCCTGTATTTTAACATTTTGCCATTGCGAGACTCATCGGTGCCACGCAGGCCTGGCACACATAAACACAAAAAGCACAGAGTGGAAGAGGAGAGCCATGTGGAGTGTTTTTCAGCCTGAAAATAAAACAATAAGCTGTATCAGTTGTTTTAAAAAAATAGAAGAAACACAGTGCATTCAAAAACAGGGTTACTTCCAAAAGCACTCTGTTACTGCTGCATGCAGTTTATAAAATCAGAAACATCTCATACGTCTCATAACATACAATCATGTAAGAATTTCAATAGCTTAATCGATGCAAACTAAAACCAACAGAGCAGATACACATGTAGTCATGCACAAGCACCCAAGAACAACAAATCATGAGAATAAAACAACGGACGAATGAATAACTCACAAAAAACATAGTCAAATAAAGCAGGTGTGTGTTTATCACTGACCTGTGGATTCCAACAAAAATTGAAAATTGAATAAGGTTCAAATTTAATAACCAGAAAAAGCAAGCAAATTAAGCAGTCACTAATCATCAGCTTTGGAGGTTCACAGCTCGCAAACAAACAATTTTGCTGTCTGCAGCTTCTGTAGTGAATTAGTCATGTTGAAATAAAATGTATCACCTGTGTTTTATTTCAGAAACACACTTTCATCATCACCAAAATTATATAATACACCAATGTTAATGTTAAGGTCAGTCCTTTACCCAAAGTAACTGTTTTTATTAGGTTTTCACAGTAAAAAAAACTTGCTACTTACAAATTTAGTAACACCATAAAACAGCAATATGAGAGACTTCGTAAATCCAATAATTAGTATGTGGATGGCCACAAAAAGAATCTGTCTAAAATAGTGCTGTCCTTTTGTAACTTTTTGGGAAATTTAATGTAAAAAATGAATAAATACACAAGGCAAATTAATGCTATTTTTTCTGTAAAAATAAAAAAAAAAAAAAAAAAAAAAAGATGAGGAACGTTTTGGAAAATAAATATAACCTGAAAGTAGAATGTTTTTGGAGCTCCCCCTTAGTGATTCAGGTGTGTGTCTTCAGGGGAGACAAGCACGTCTTAGCTCATCCATATTTCAAACTAAGTCAAAGAATTATAAAGTAGAAGCACTCAGAGAAAGCAGACCACAGAGCCTGGTTCTCTTTACTCAGAACACAACCAGTGATTTGAAAGCAGTACAGCTTACCACAGCTTCTACAATCCTCATCATCATCATCCACAGCAGCTGATGAAGGTCCAGGCTACAGTCAAACTGTTGGTTACTTTAAGAGCTTCACTGGCATTTTTTTTTTCTTTTTTTCATTTAAATCTCATAGTTTTTCCACGCCTCCCTTCCTTTTTTCCCTCCTAAGGCCTGACATGTTGCTGCATCCACTATCAAACAGCCAAACAGGGTTTAGTCATTTTAATGCTGCTTTGGCATGGTGTTAAAAATGTTGGCAGTTCCATTAGTTAAAAAACATCCTGTATGCATGCAGTGATCTGAATCGCCTCCAAAAATCTAATCAGTTGTTCTTTATTCCATCTTGGAGATTTCCTAAGAACAGGTTATGTTGCCAATAGGCAGTATGACAGACACGAGGTAATTATGCTAAGGTTGTGATATGATTAGTCCTGTTAAAATGTGTCATTTAAATTAAGATATATAATATAATACACTACCCCCCCCCCCCCAACAAAACCAAAAAATATATATATATGACAGAATTTGCTGAGGCAACACAACATTTATTTTCATCCAGTGTTGCCTTGATTTTTTTTTCCAAGATCATGTCTTGATGATTATTCTGCCCGGCCGACTTGTTTCAGTAACAGACCAGTTTGAGCAATGACACAAAATCATTCACAAGTCTGCTTCATTACAGAGCTTGGTCAGATCTTTGTCTTCTTACAGAATTAAATAGGAAAAAAAATGAAATAAAACTAAGGAAAAAAGGAGAACGAAACTATGAAGCAACAATCCTCAACAAGATTTCTGGAGTTTCCCTTTTTCATGCTGTTCAATTTGACGTCGTACCTCGATTGTCCCAATCCCTAAGTTCTCTTCACATTGTGCATTTTTTTTACTATTTGATTTCAGGAAAGTTTTTATTTCTTCCTTGAAAATCATGGTTCCCAACTATCCTTCCAGGTTTTTTTTTTTTTTTTTTTTTTTGGACAGTTCTTAACTCATGTTTAGTAGTTTCAGCATCTCCTTAGAACAGGGGTGTCAAACTCTGGTCCTCAAGGGCTGCTATCCTACCGGTTTTTGTTATTTCCTTTCTCCAACACCCCTGAATAAAATCAAATGGATCTTGTCAACTTCTTCAATAACCCAATAATTTCAGTCAGGTTTCAGAGTTTGACACCCCTGCCTTAGATGGTTTCTTTGCTTGATGCGAATAATGTGACACTTCTTAAACTGATTAATGTGTGTTCCACAACTACAGGATGTGTCTTCTGACATTATTGTATAAAAGATAAGAAGCTACTCACTGTTTCAGCTGGTGTTAAATAACTTCTAGTCAGCTGAAACATGATCACACAGTAATTATCCTATGGGAGGCTCTTACCCATTTGCTTAGTTAAATCCAGGTGTTGACTTTTCTTTTAGATGGGCAATGTATGTTTTAGATTGAAATGAATATAATTACATCTTTGTGTAAACCGTTAACGAAATATGCATGATTACTATATTTAACGCTTAAAACTCTGCAAGATTGCTGGTGCCCCTGAATGCCATTACTTATATTGTCAACAATTTCTCAGGAAACTGTGGCCAGGTCACTCTAAAATTAGATTTCTAACCTGTTTGGTTTTTATATGATAAATAAAGGAGAAAAAAGGAACAGGGATGTATAACTCTTTGAGGTGAGTTGTAATGGATAGCTTATCCTTTAAGTGATCTATGGAAATATCTCAACCAGAAGGTTTACAATCCAGCTGCAAAATGTCGTACTTATTCTGAGACTTAATATCAGGGATCATGAACTCTGGACCTACTGAGCCAGTGTCCTGTAGGATTTCAATGTTTCCTGCTGCAACACTTCTGATTCAAAATAATGGGTAATTAAGAGGTTTTGCAGAGCTTGACAACAAGCTGACAGAGAACGATTTAATTTGAAACTAGTGTGTTACAGCAGGGAAACGTCAAAACTTTGCAGCAACACAGGCCCAAGAAGTCCAGAGTTGATCCTTGCTCTATATGGTAAATCCACAATGAAGTACTCATAACACCATTATTTGTCAAATTTTACTGAAAAAAACAAAAAAAAATCACCATCACTACTATGTTGCTAAAATAATTCTACTTTGACCCAAAATTTCAATGAAGTGACTTCCTGTCAAACTTTCAACCAATCAGATTAAATTGCAGATAACGTTCAATCAGGAGCAGCAAAGATCGACAAGTGACAAGAATTTTATGTCTGTCTGCAAAGTGAAAAGCTGGATGTAAGATGTAAATATGTAACACATACCAGAAACCAGTATATACTTGTGTTTTTTTTTTTTTTTTTTTTTTTTCTGAAAGTCGAGACTTGAGGGAATGATATGCAGATGAGAAAATGCTTGGTCACTGATGATCTGTCACTTAACTACAAAGTACTCGTGCTAATAAATTATGTTTTTTTTTTTTTTTCACCCCTGCTGAGTCTAGTGGTACTCAGGGGTCATACCCAAAACAAGTCAAAGTTGAATACATGCAACGTAAGTAAATTTATTTACAATAAACCAATAACCTGCAATGTTTCACAAAACCAATAAAAGATCAGAATGGTAACATAAAGTGACTGTTAAAAATAAAACAAACTGATTGGAGTCATACGCTCAATAAAAGATAACAAAATTCTACTTAAAGTGTCCTGTAATATGTATAAACAAAACAAACAAACAAAAAAAGACCCACTAGAGCAGTTCTGATAAACACAATTAAAAATGGTAAGAAAACCAAGAAACTCACTTAATCTAACAACAGAAGCAAAACTAAGGCAAAAGGAAGTAAATCCCAAACCACAATCTAACAAATGCTACAGAAATCCCACAGAGGGTAACAAGTGCTGCAATCTCACACAGCTGCTCCAAATGAAGGTAGTCCCGTCTGTAAGAAGCAGCAGAGTCGTCCTGGTTGGCCAGCCACAGACGAAGCAGAAGCTGCGGCGACCAATCCTGGCGAAGGAGGATGGGTTCCCAGCACGAGGTTTTTGACGAATCAGGTACAAGTGAAGTTCACAGCCAATCACCTATAAGTGCTGGCACAGTTCTATTTACATATCAAATTATAGCCAATCATCTGTAAGCACTAGCACAGATCTGTTTACATATCAATTATCAGAGGACAGGCCTGGGACCGTAACTGTTTTTTTTTGTGTGTGTGTGTGGTTGGCTTTCATGGTGTTATATCTAACTGAGGCCATTCTAAAAAAGATGTGATGATGTTCATTCTTTGCTGGCGAAGAGGACCAGGACTTCACATCACTGGTCGTTGTGGGTGCGAAGATGGCTATACAGTCCGCTCCTCTACGCGCCTTCTCTCACACATTAACACACCACGTTAGATCAGTCTGCGCAAGGCAGAGCGATCTTAGGCAGCTGTCTCCCAGGAGTGGGGACTGATGTCACACAGCTTCAAAGTGGCCTTCAGTGTGTCCTTGAAGCACGTCTTTGGTGCGCCCTGAGAGTGTTTGCCTTTGCACAGTTTGCCGTAGAGTAGACACTTTGGGAGACGCTCGTCATCCATGCGGCACACATGGCCTGCCCATCAAAGTTGGGCACGCATTGAGCATGGCGTGCACGCTTTTCATGTCAGTCCTCTGCAGGACTTCAGTGTCTGTCACTTTTTCCTGCCATTTGATGTGCAGCAGCTTCCTTGGGCATCTCATATGGAATGAGTTTAGCTGTTTCGCATGTTGACTGTACACAATCCAAGTCTCGCAAGCATACAACAGAGACAACAGTACAACTGGCAGTACACTTTCAGCTTGGTCTGCAGGCTGATGCCTCTCCTGTCCCACACTGTTGCTGTAACCTGCCGATGGCACCACTAGCTCTGGCCAACCTATTGGAGACTTCATTGTCAATGTTAGTAGATCTCGACAGCGTGCTCCTAAGGTAGACAAACCTGCCACAGCAGCAAGTTGCTGACCGTTGACTGTGATGGGTGTCTCTGTGTATTGTGTTCCAGGGGCTAGCCGGTGCATCACTTTGCTCTTCTTGGTGATGATTGTGAGGCCAAAATTGTCAAAGGCTTTGGAGAACAGGTCCATACTTTTTTGCATTTTAGGCTGAGTGCTGGCATTCAATGCTTAATCGTCAGCGAAGATAAAGTCATGGGTTGTATCTTTGATGACTTTGGTTTTGGCCTGCAATCATCGCAGATTGAAGAGCTTCCCGTCTGTCGTGTATCTGAAGCCAACTCCAATGTCGCCATCACAGAGGGCATCAAACAGCATGGTGGAAAACATGAAGCTGAAGAGAGTTGGGGTGAGCATGCAGCCCCGTTTGACACCTTTTGTTACAGGGAAAGGCTGGGAGTACTCTCCATTGTCCTGCACACTTCCCTGCATGCTGTCGTGAAACTATCTGATCAGCGAGATGAACTTGGCAGGGCATCTGTACTTGGCCATGATTTCCCAGAGTCCTTCTCGGCAGACTGTGTCGAAAGCTTTCGTCACATTCACAAAGGTGGTGTAAAGGCTGACATTCTGCTCCTGATACTTTTTTCTGCAGTTGGCAAGCAGCAAGTCATTCTCTAAGTGCTGGTTCAGATGGCTCAACAGGATTTTGGCCAAGATCTCCCCGGCGATGGAGAGTAGCAAGATAAATTCAGTAAGTAGCGAGTTCAGTAAGTTTACTGATCATCTGTGGACCACCAGGTACATAGATCTCCACTGGAATTGCATTAGTGCCAGGTGCTTTTCCACTGGAGAGTAGCCTCACAGCCTTCTCCACTTCAGCTTTTGTTGGGGGATCAGCAAGGGTGTGCTGAACTGGAACCTGGGGCAGTCGAGCGATTGCTTTGTCATTGATGGCCGAAGGAAAACTGAGTACACCGTAGAAGTGTTCGGCCCAGCGCTCCAAGATCTTGTCCTTTTCAGTGATCAGACTGTTCCCATCAGTGCTGAGGAGAGGGGACAATCCTGACTTTGAAGGCCCGTAAACAGCCTTGAATACACTAGAAAAGTTCTTCATGTCATTGCGATCGTTGAATGACTGGATCTCGTCGGCCTTTTCACTCAGCCAGGTATCCTGCATTCGACGCAGCTCACGTTGGACAGTTCTTCTGCTTTTATTGAAGGCAGCTTTTTTTGATGCTGATGAGGGGTCACTGAGAAGCACTTTGTGAAGATGATGTTTCTCCATCAGCAGTGCGTTGATGTGATCGCCATTCTCATCGAACCAGTCCTGGTGCTTGCGTGTGAAAGGGCCCAGCACTTGTGTGGCAGGGGTGTAGACAGTGTCTTGGAAGCTTGCCCAGTTTGACTCCACATCATCAGAATCCACATGTAGGGTTTCCAGCTTGCTTTCAAGCTCCTCTGCCAGGGACTGTTTCATGAGTGCATGCTTGAGTTTGGAGACATTCAATCGTCTTGGTGCCTTCTTACCCTGTGGCCTTCTGCGAGGCTGTACCCTAATGCTGAGCATGGACATCAGCAAGCGATGATCTGTACAGCATTCCGCACCACACATGGCCTTAGTGACTCTAACATCTTGTCTGTCTCTTTGCCTGACATTGACGTAGTCCAGCAGATACTTGGAGCGAGGATGCATCCACGACATCTTCTTGCGGTTGGGAAGATGAAAGACGGAGTTTGTGTTGAGCAGTCCATGAGCGGTGCAGGTCTCCAGTAGCAACAGGCCGTTGTTGTTACTGCTGCCAATGCCATTTGTTCCCAGGACTTCTTCCCAAGTAGCCCCAAGTAGCTTGGTCAGTGCCAACTCTGGCGCTGAAGTCACCAAGTATGATGAGTTTATCTGCTAAAGGCAGATCAGAGAAATCCTATAGATAGACCGGGATGCAGTGGATGGCCAGCAGTGTCCTGTGTGTTTCACTGTGCCCTATTCCTGCTCCACAACGCTTTGCTGGGTCCACTTTCCTGCCAGTCCAATCAATCTAGTGGTTTCCTCCCTCAGTCCGCTGGATCCAGTCTTTGCATGCAAAGGTAAGCAACCCCTAACTCACGAGGGGTTTGAGACCTGTCAGCTACCCTCACCAGGTTTCACCAGCCAGTGGAAGCCGTTACCCGGGAAGTAGCCGCTGTTGCATGCAAACAGCTTCTAGGAGCCACTGGTGAGAGGTGAGAGTGCCAGGTGGGGACCAAAGCGAACAAACTGCTCTGAAGAGCACCACATGTCCCCCCCCCGACAGAGGTACTACCCTTCCCTGACACCCCATGTTTATATGTTGACTGTTTTCAAAAGAGTTGAATTTTTACATTGCATTAATAAACAAGGTGGATCAAAAAGGCAAAAAATGGCTTGAAGTTTTAAAGGTTTACACCGCAAGTTTGTGCTGCAGGCTTATTATTTTGTGTTTCACTTATTTATTTTACCAAAAGGTAATACAGATTAGTTATTTCTTGATAATAACCCAGAAAACTAATCATAAAACTACTTAAATGTCATAAAAATGAATTCAGATGGAGCAACTGGATGATAAAAAAAAAAGTAAAACCATCAATATCAGTGTCGGTCAGACTGGGCTTGTATTTTGCTCATTATCAGGTTAAAACCGAATCTTGAGGTATCACACACCACTACTACAAATGCTTTTTCTTCATTCTGCATATGCACAAGTTTATTTGAAAAATAAAAAAAATCACCAACCTGGTACATAAGAGGAGATTCTCCTGTGTGGCCACAGGCTTTTCAGCAGATTTAATCCTTTTTTTTTTATGCCTGAAGGTGAACGCAGCATTACATTTTTTCATCTAATTCATCATTAGCATAGCTTAAATAACAATGCAAAACAAAGCAGAGGTGTTGTTTCCAGAACATGTTTTCATACTGAGAACCAATCAAATCGGTGCCCGCGGCGCTCTGCTGTTCACTGTTTTCTCTGAAATTTACTCAGAACTTCATGAGCTTGAGAGAGGGAGAGATGTGGCTATGCAAGATCACTACCAGAATACTGTTTCATGAGGGAGTGATTTAGTTTCATCACCATCTCCATGCAGCACATTATGGAGACATGACAGCTGAGCAGGATGCGAAACAAAGAAGTGGATACCTTACACATTAGTTAAATGTTCACAGTGAAGTGAACAAAATCACAATTAAAGCTGATGCATACTGAAAGCTGCTACTACTTTTGGAGCTTTAGCTCAGTTAACCGGAAGAAGGCAGATGGTTTTTTGTGTTTTGGCTGGCTAAATGATTCAGCAAATCATCCTATCTGTTTTTGAATTTACTCATACCATTCAAATCATAGCAAACTGTCTGCTGTCTCTAGCCAGAATGGAGATTTACATATACATTAAGTCATCTTGCGCTTTAGTTCACTTGATCTTAAATGTCATTTAAAACGTCTGCTTACCCACTCAGCCTTGCACATTAGTCCACAATATAAGCCCTGTGTAGTGCAAGTGTACCCTGTGAATGAATTAAAGGGAAATTGAGATTTCATGCTCTGACTTTCCTCAGTCCTCCTTTGGCCTTCTGGAGGTGTTGAACTTGTTGCCCGCCTACCTTTGTCTTCTTTTTAGAGTCTCGGGAAGTGGGCTGACGATAACTAAGCATAGAATGTCCAGTCATCCGAGTGAGTGACCCTTTTTCAGTGCACCCACACTGAATTTCTGAAAACTGGGCCTCTAGTGACATCTCTGACATGATGTTTCACATGCAGGGTTTACTGAGCATTTCAAGCCGTGTCTATATATAGGATTTATTTTTTAACACAGACACTAGGCCATGGATTTTTTTTATTTATTTGAGTCATGAACAGATGGCTTCAGTAGCCTTAAGGTTTAAAACTCTTTGCTTGTGACTGGAAGATGAAAGCTGTAGAGAAACTAGACCCATATGGGGATGAAAGTGTAGAGTATACCATCCATTAACTACAGCAAATGCATCTCTGAGGTGGCAACTTTATGACCTAATGAATCCAGTGAAGTCGCTCGTATGTCCAAATATCAAAAGCTGTGTTTACACCAATCAACTGTTTTATTTATTTTTTTTTTTTTTTTTTTTTTTTTTAATATACCTTTTATTTATTCTTTTTAAACACAAAATCAGCCCTGGCCCATCGGAGAATGGACTGCACTTGACCTTTGTAGATATGTTGTGGACCAAGCCATTAGTCGTAGATCATTTTAATTCCGTAATATGTGAGATGGGACTTCCATTGAATGGACTTAAGGCCAATTTCCAACAGGTCTATGCACACCACAATCCAGCTGCGTTGGAGCTTCCAGAGCTGATCACAGCCATTTTCATCAATGGTTTGGCTCACACCGGGCGCGCTGTAGTGTGTGCCAAAAGCATGTCGTTGCAACTCTCTGCTAAACATATGCATCAGGTCTACTTTTGATGAAGCAAAAGCTTTTTAGATAGGGCCAGACAGGAAATCAGACACAAGGGCAATGTAAAGCATCCAACAGATTTCTAAATAAAAGCCCCTTTAAAGATTTGCGCTCACTGAACTACAGTAGTAGCGGTTTAAAAGTTCCCCTGTTTCCATGATGGGTCCTTGACTGGTTCTTGACTGGTCCTTGACTGGTCCTTGACTGATCCTTGGCCGATCCTTCACAGGTCTGTGGGGGTAATGTAATCCCCCGCAATGACGTCGTCAGCGAGGCTCTGCCCCTAAGCAGCCCAAGTAAAAAAAACAGCTGCAATCCCTCTTTTATCCACGGGGAGGAGCAGTGATTTGATCTTGCTGCTCTCTAAACAGTTTATAATGAGCTGTGTCGCTCATTTGTTGCATTTTTGCCAACATTTAAAAAATGATTTGATTTGAAAATGGCGTCAAATAAATGTATCAAAAAAGCCGACATGTGTAGCTAATGGTGTTATGAGGCAAAGCACAACCTCCTCAAGTCGGGTAAGTGGTGAATGTCACTAGCAGCGAGCTTTCTAAACATCCCGAGGAGCGCCGCCAGCGGTCATTTGACTGCAACGTAAGTTATTCACAGTGGGGGTTGATACAGCTGCAGCATAACTGAATATTGACAAAATCATAACGTAATATCGGCAGGTAAAAATAACATAATACTGATAATGTGTAAAGCAGGGATCACAAAAGTCCGGACCCAGCCCAACCTATATTCTGAATTAGGCCTCAAAGTGCTATTATCCTAAGTAGATAAGTAAATAAATGGTTTATACTGTGAAATGAAGTGTCCCTGGATTTTATTCATAGCGATCTAGTGATAAAACGTGATAAAACGTCATACAACTGTGTCTCAGCGGTGGGACAGCTGCCTGCCCGCTGTCTGAAGCAGGCACATGCGCAAAGGCTGGTAGGAATGACAGGAACCAGCAGCCTATCATCACACAGGGTTTGTGATCTTACAGCCAATCAGAAGCAGAGTAGGGCGGCCATTTATTACAACTCCATAGCCGTGATATACGACAGTTTGGCTGAGAAAGAGTCTCCCTGAGCGGCTCTGTGGAAGTTTAGACGTGCTAAACTGCTCGTAAATATTGATGTGTTTACTTTTCCAAACAAGTAAGCAGGTAAAACTATAGACAACAACTATATAATAAAAGTCCTAAAATACCAGGTTCAGCCGTTTAGTTTTTAATACACTATAAGCATGGTAGCGTGACTGGCGGTCATCAAAAGACCGCTGACGACGCTTCCAGTGTTTAACACTAGAAAACCCAGAGATTTCTTATCCCTCTACCATGCCCAGAGTACAACCAAAAGGCTGCCCGGTTTGAAATTAACAATTCAATGGCCAACAATTAGCACCTTTACATTTGTAAACACAGCCATTACCTGCCGTTAGCTGTTCAAGCATACTCCTTGGGGGGAGGAGTGTGCTTGAAAAGAGCTAGGGACTGTGCTGTATAGTTTCACTCACCACAAACGGTATTTGTGCTTTTGACCATTTCTCACATTTTCATGTACCCTTTATTGAGCATTGGTCATGTGAGTTTTCATCGTCATCACACTATTGTACGCCCAGCTTGCTTTCAAGTGAGAGATTATCACGTTTCTGTTTCCACAAAGGCAAGAAGGAAAGCATAATCAAGTATTTCAAATGAGAGATAATTACATTCCTTTTGACCTGGGAACAGAAAAGCAAAATCAATTTAATGTTCCTCACTTCCTAATATGGTGCAACAAGGTTCACAGTCCTCAATGTTTTTAGTAAAAAAAAAAAAAAATTAAAAAACACCTTACTAACAGGGTGGAATGGAACATAACAGAGTGGAACAGAATATAACAGGGTGGAAAATATTTGTTCCCAATTCCAAATAAAAACGCTTCCATGGCCAGATGATCAGCAATGAATAAAGATATTTCTACAGTGATCCAGATTTTTTGTTTGTTGTTTTTTTTGTTTTACATTTTAGATTTTGTAAGAGATGGGTGTGTTTTAACAACAGCAGTTTTATCCGTGACTTTAATCGATAATTATTATCATTATCCAGTGTATAAAAATGTTGGTGTAAAAACGGCAAAGATAGATAAGCATGATGCTGAACTTCGTGGTCTTAGCTCCTGGTTTGGTGTGTCTTGTTCTGTTTATTATCATTCTGAAAGGTATACCAAGTTGTGGGCTGCATATATGCAGCCCACAACTTGAACAAAGGCTAAATTCCTCAACATTCGCACTTGCTCCATAAAATTACCATCTCCAAGGCTCCTCCACCACCACTTTGACTATGGATTGATAAGTAAATGAGCCGCAGTTTTGTAATTGTTGCATTGTCAAAACAGTTCTGTTAGTGTTGTCACACAAAATTCAGTAGACTAGTTGGTTCCTATGCAGTGAATTTACATGTTATTACAAAAATACACAATAATAAAATAGGCAAGTGGCAAGATTAGAATAATGTTATAAGTTCTGCGCAAAGACTCCTTTTTCATTTTCCAAAACAAAACTGACATAAACAATCTTGAAAAAAATGTGCACGTAGGCTATGAGGAAAGAATGAATGCAATGAAGTAGGGACTGGTTGAATAAACACGGTTTAACTGGACGCCTAAGCGAGCGCGTTGCAGGATGGCTCCAGATTTTATTGTCAAATGGTTCCAGGTCAACCAAGTCCGAACTGCTTAGAGCAGAGTCCTGCACGGTTCTGTTTTGCTACGCATACCTGCTCTAACCCGTTAGAATGACTCCCGAACCCGACTCGTCACCAATGTATTTATTCCATTTAAATCCGAACCAGACTGATGTTTAACCCGCGACCCGAGCCATTAACGCATCATTGCCATGCTGCACCGCTTCTTTTCCATTATTATAGCCTATTGTTGTTTTATCATTGTGTTAATCTAAAACACATAGATAGCCTATGAATGTTTATTTTAAGCTTGCTCAACATTTTTAAAACAGCTTTATATTCCTCTGACTGAACCATTTCAGAGTGAAGACTAAACCAGACCAGTGTGTTTTATTTTGCCACTGAGAGGGTATTTATAATAGGCTACTCGGAGATTGCTGTGCTTTAACAAAATGTAATCCACCTTTCCTGGCAGCAGCTGTGTTCTCCGTTCCTGGACTACAAATCCGGCGGCAGAAAACTCTGCTGCGCAAATACCAGCGTAAAATAAACTTTCATATATTTTCTCTGTGTTGTTGTAGTATATTCAGATGATAAAACAACAATATAATAAAAAAGAAGACTCGAAAGGAGGAACCGCGGTGCAGTAGGCTATGGCACACGTTAACGTTAAAAAGCACACTGCTTGTTGTAAATACTTGGTTTATGCTTTAAGAGGTAAATATTTTGGTTAACATGTTGAAGAAATATCGTTGTTTCTTTTTTCATCTCTTGCTATGCTATTGAATTTGGCAACATTAACATGGAAATTCACTGCATTAGGACCGACTAGCCTACTGAATTTCTGGTAGCATGACAACACAAACTGGACTCGTTTGACCACTCTTACCCAATGTGCAACAATCACAAAACTGGGTCACTTGTTCAGCTGCCTCATTGCGGCTCATTTACATATCAATCCACAGTCAAAGTGGTGGTGGAGGAGCCTAAGAGATGGTAATTTTCTGGAGCAAGTGCGAATGTTGAAGAAGGCGCATGTTCAAGTTGGGGGCTGCATACAGTACCTTTTGGAATGGTAATCAGAGCGTGTCGGGGAATAGCCCACCTGGAGGGGTGACGTAATCGGGATTCCCGGCGAGCAGGAAGTCGCAGCACAGCGAGTGTTGGATGTCCCCCCGCGATTAGACACATTGAAGTGGAAGAAATTATCTCAGATCCTGCGTGGGGCTTTTATCTGTCGCCCTGTCTTCTTATGGAGGTGAAATAAATAATATGAGAATAAAATAACCCTTCCTAGCTACCTCAAACAGATTCTGTGTTGCTTGATCCAAATCTGATTTGTCTATGTTAATAATGCTAATATTAAAAGATTAATCAGTATGATAAATACATCCTATTGAGAATAGAGCTAGGGGCTGTGATCCAGTATTTGAAAGGTTTTATTAACCTACTAGCATTCATTTCTGAATAAAACAATTGGCAGTGCACAAGCATGTTACAATTTCACATTCCACGTCAAACGATGATTATGCATTAAGTTTTATGCATTTTTATGAATTGTGACTGGCCATCAGAGGTGCTTTGAGTGGCGCCTCTGCCGGTCAGTGTAAATTCAGATAAAATCTGACAGACTACGGGCGATGAGAAGTCTGTGAGAGAAGCGCCATCTTCTGGGTCTACCCTATATTACAAGGAATGGGTGGAGTTTGATTAAAACATCGACACTCCCAGGAGAAGGAGGGGGCCTCTCTGGCGGCTGGAAGTTGGAAGGCAGCTGGCTGGAACTGGAATGGAACTGGGCTGGAAGCCGGCAGGTATTCGGCTGGCTTTCAGCTTGGATGGGAACTTTTAAACCGCTACTACTGTATGTAAAAATTACGTCATTACATGTCTGTGTGTGTATATGTGCCAGGATGAGTGGGTGAGGATTTAGGTGTGTTTGTGGGGAAGGGAGGGATCACATGCACTTGTAGGGGAGGCCTGGTGAGCCTGTGGCTGGTTGGCCATGGGTCTGGGCTCTCTGACTGTCCTCCTCCTCCTCCTCTCATTCCCCCTAGGCATGTGGTGGGTGGGTGCCTTCTTGGGTTCTTGGCAGCTCATTGCTACACTCTGGTCCATGCCACAGGGCGTGGTGGGAGGGTTAAGTGTGAAGTGGTTGTGCAAAATTGATTGTGAGAGTAAGCCTCTGGGCTCTTGGGGCTCTGGGCCCTTCGCTCTGGCCACCCTGAATGGCCGGTGCCTGGCTGGGTCAGTGGCTGCCAGTCTTGGCCTGGGCTTAGGGACTGCAAGGGACTCTGGCCGGGGCCTTTCTTTACCACTTTCTGAGTGGGTTGTTTTTGCTGTGTGTTGGTAGTTTACGTTCATGCTCCGGGATTGCGGCTGATTGCCAGGTCTCTGGGCGGCCCTTATTTGCCTCTGGCCTCCGTAGAGGCGTAGTGGCATTTGAACGATCATATTAATCTTAGGCCATAAGGTGAACCCAGAAAAGACGTTCAGAAACAGATTTTCACTCCACAGTCTGGGGACCACACAGTTCTTCCTCGAACAAAAAGACCAGTTCACCTTTAGCTTAACCTCGTAAGTTCGGAGCTGATTATCCCGCACAAGTGCCGTGATCACCACCGTAAATCAGCACTAGCTACTGTTACTGTTAGCGTAACAACATTTTACTTCAAAAGTGGTGGTACGGCTGTCACGTGATCGCTCTACACCAATCAAAGGCCAGCTGCCTCCTAGAATTCACTGAGCAGCACCGATAGAGAAGAAAATGTCCCAAAATCATTGAAATTGGACAGAAAGGAGCTGAAACTTGATTATATACATAGACATGTCCATGAAGAACAACTAGGCAAATAGATTGGAAAGCGAAAGTGTCTTAACCTATATTTGATTATATTTTGTACTTGCCAAGTTGCGTGTGCTTTTCTTTAGAGAACAGAACATTTGATCTGCATTTGTTAAATGGCTGTTGATTTCCTTTAGTAGTCTGGAAAAGGATTGTAATGAATATGTAAATAATAAACAAACTGTATGCTGATGTAATTGTTTTCAAGTTTATTGACACAATAAAAACTTATTTAATTCAAGTCAATTGAACAATTTGCCAAGCCAACTTTGTTTATAAAGCACCTAAACTAAGCTGATGACTATCAGCTTAGTTTACCTGTAAAAGCTGTAGGGAAATTCTCTGTTGTGTTTCTGGACAGGTGAAGCAGCTGGTTGTCTGGCGTTAGATTGGATGGAGGGGTTGTTGCTTCTGTCTACTGTATCTTTGTTTACTTTTCCTTTTTTCTACTCTCCTTTTTACTTCTCTTTATTATTGTCCTTTTTTCTGTCCCCTGGTCAGGTCCAGCAAGATTACATTAGCAGCTGGTTAGCTCAGTTGGCAGAGCATCCGTCTCTGATACAGGAGACCAGAATCCAGCGGGTCTCAGTGTTTTTGTTTCTTTTTTTAATTTTTTTTTTTTTTTTCATGAGCGACGAGACGTTAATCCTGTGATTTTTATAATCTTGTATATCTCGTATATCCAGCTATGTGGACTGCACTTGCGGGCGCTCTACATCTGACACAATCCTGGTGTGAGTTGATGTGCCACAGAAGTCGGAACAAAACTGCGGCAAAGCCGGAGTGCTGCGCACACGGACCTGGTGGAAATTTGCCTTTATTCTGCTGATGCTAAGTTTAAACTAAAAAGTGCAGAATTCATGTAGTAAATCAACACCTCAAACTTGTGGTCTTCTAAACAGCATCCTTGAACAAACAGGGTGCTCCTTTTGAAAGCGCCGACTCTTATCAGAGAATGAAGAGGTTTGTCTGCTCCACATCAGTGTTCAGATAAGTGGTACCTGTCAAAATAACAGAACATTGAGCTAAGCATCACACTGACCCTGGTGTTTTGCATAATGATACATTTTCTGGCACAGGTAAGTGTTATATATGGGCAAAACTTTATTCATCGGACCAGGTTGCCTTTATTCATTTTGTAGCAATTCAGTTTTGATGCTTACACATCCATCCTGGGTGTTTTTACTGCTACAACTACAATGCACTCTATGTTCTTACATCTTTCTATTGAAACTTGTATTATTTTTATCAACAATTTGCTCTTCTATTGTATTGGATAATGGGGCTAGCCTTTGCTTCCCCTGTGCATCAACAAGGTCTTGATCACTGATTCTCCTTCTTTTGACTACTTTCAGTAGCACTGTGGAGCAAAAACACTCAATAAAAGCTGTAGTTGTGGAGATTCTATGACCCAGATAAAGAGCCATCTCAGTTTGACTTTCATCAAAGTCCCTCATGTCTTTACACTTGTCTTCTTTTATTGCTTCTAACACACAAATTTGAAAGACAGATCTTCTACTTGTTGGCAAATATCCTGACCGCTATAACATAATAACCTTTTTTTTTTTTTTTTAACCATGTCAGTAGCTATAATGTTATGGCTTATTGGTTTATTTATTTGTACAAATATGAAGCAGAGCCGAATAAAAAGTGTAGGGGAAAAAAAAAAAAAAAGGATATATGTACATTTTCAGCAAAGCTCTCCCACTGATAAGTAAAAGCAGAAAAACACAGTGTAGATAGGCTATGAGGCTAAAGATCAGATTGATTAAGCATCAGTAAATGTTCGCTTGGCTTTATCAGTCTGTCTCCTTGCCTCTTCCCCATCCTTTTGTTCTATTTCATCCATATGAATTACTGTTATCACATTTGAAGTAACCTGCCTCATATTAGAGATAGCGCACCTTTTTGATAAGTATCCTATCGATGCCTTGGAGAACAATAGAGGATTGTTTCCTTTCGACAGCCTCTCATCAGCAGTCTACAGCAGCAGGTGAATACTGCTGTATAATAGAACATACATGCATGCATGCTCATGCCTCTCCCCGCTGAATGATAAAGCTGAGTGGGATCAGATTATTAGCTGGGCCTTTGTGACCTTTGGGTTTGCAGTTATGACATAGCACCTGGCCTGAATCTTGATTTTTAAGACCTCATAACTACTGACCTGCTCTTTATGTTTATACAAAGAAATGTCTATTTATTTACATTTATCTTAATAAAGCAGCTGTGTGCACACACCTTCAAAACGTCCTTAGTCCAAGCAGAATCCAACACAAGCACTTAATTTTCAAGGATGGATTTGCAATATTTTAAAGATTATTTGTAATTTCTCAAGGACTTTTCCTTCATATGATTCTCTAAGGGGATTCAGGATTCAGTAGAGGTGTTATGAGCTGAAAATCTGCTGAAATCTACCCTTGAGGGAGACCTCACCAGACCTGTGCTGCTTGTGTCTGTGGTCCTCTCATCAAAACATGGGCCTTGAATCAAAAAGAATTATCAAACAGAAATGCATATCTTTCATAGTAACGATGGAGAATTTAAAAGGAAAAAAAAAAAAAAAACTTTGGCAAAAAGTTTCTTCTTTGTATGTGAGACTGAAAAGTTAAAGGATAACCCTTAGGGGGCTAAATTCTGTGAAAGCTGTGATGTTCCATGTGGTTGGCTCCTTGTTTCAGCTTTAAGCTTTAGAGCTTTGAGCTTTAAGAGTGTCAGCATAATTCATAAAGATGTTCAGGTTGAGGAGTTCAAAAGAGAAGTTGCGAACAGATTAGTGATTGGAGTATTAGGAGAGTGCCAACTGAGTGAATACACTGTTAGTTCTTGCTAGTAAACATGATTCCGCAACAAGCAAGAATGTGCACAATATTTTTACACAAACACTTTTTGCAGTTGTTGCATGAGCTCTATTTAGGACCAGGAAGGTCCTTCAGGCATTTGCTATTTTTTTTATTCACACCTTTAAACAATCATTGCGGGTTCAATTTATTATAGGAACTAAGTCTATGAAGACACCGTCTTCATTTTCTTTGTTTTTATTATCATTGATTTAGCAGTCAGTCAAAGACACACTAAGCTACACACCAGTCTTAAATCTCTGTTCCAGACTCATCTGATGGCACAGTGACATTTATCGTGTTGATTTCTGAAGCCGTGGCTGCCCAACACCATCCTGAGGCTATGAAACTGCAACTTTTTCAACTTTTGCAACTAAAATTCCTGCAGTAGATTTTTAACGAGACTTTAATCTGGGCTTTGGGAGACTACTCCAAAATTTTAATTTGTGTGTCCTTGTTTTGGAAAGTTTTGGGTCAACTTTGATCCATTAACTCTATCCTTATAATAAGCCTCTTTAATTTATTGTGCTAAATAAATAGTTGGCATTTAAGGTAGATGGAGACAATGTACCTTAAACCATATGTGATCACCATCTATCTTCGACAGCATATCTGAGGTTGTGAGAGCAGCAACTTAAGCAGGGAGACACAGACTTCCCTCTCTCTGGCCCATCCTTTAGGGCACCTGGGGTGATCCCAATGGGTTCCCAAGCGGGCCAAGAGATATAGTCCATCCAGCCTGCTCTGGGTCTTCCCCAGGACCTTGTCACAGTGGGACATGCCCAGTTCAGACTGCCAAGGTCCCTGCCTTTGACTAAAACCCAGATCCCAATGCACTCAATCTCGATTTTCCTCCAAGCAGGTGGTAAGCCCATGTAAAGACGGCAACTTGTGGCTTTTTTGGGCTGGGCCAAGCCAAGCCCCAAGTACCAATGCTAAACCACCAAGCATTGGGAAGTAAGCTCCCCTCCGAGCCCTGGCTCTAGGAAGGTGTTCCGGTTTCGCTCTTTTTAGAGAGGCATCTGATTATTCCTAGTCTTTGTCAGTGGAGGGCTTTGAATATGAATTGCTCCTAGTCTGAGCCCTCCCATGGGACCACTTTACATTTGGATGCCGCAAACTACACAGCCCTCAGGTTTATAGAGGTATCGAAAGCCCTCCACCACAGTAAGGTGGCGTTTAATGGAAGGGTGTGGTGTGTGTGCTGTTGTGTGAGACATGGAATTTCCTTTGGAAATGATCTTGGGAACGAATTGCATGTCTTTATTCACTAAAATTTTATGTCAGACCATATCAATTTCTTTCTCCCTTTGTTCTTTGCACCAGTGCAACCTACATTTCTTGTCAACAGGGACAGCTTGGAAAGAGCAGTATGGTTATCCACCATTCTCTTCTTGAAGTCCAGATTGATGTCTTTTCTTTATGGTGTGATTAAATTACTCTTTATAAATTCAAGAGTAATCCTTTTCAATTTTGTCTTCAAGTGCTATCACATCTATTGGAATCCATTTAGCAGAGTTCTGCTGACTGAGCCATTTAAGTCTAATGGGTTCAGGTAGTTTAAATGCTGGAAAATTTAATTTTATGCTTTCTTAAAAAAATCACTTGGGAGATGACATTTTTCCCTTTGTTATATTCATGCAGTGCTATTTCCAAAGATTGCTTTCATATCTTTAATTTTTCCTATTAAATTTAGCTTTTGCTTGCAACCGCTGAATATGAATCTGATTTGGAAGGCCCAGGAGACACTGTGATACAGATACTAAAGTTAGAATTGCGATATAATTTTGAGCTGTGTTCTGTGGCCAATTTGCATAGCGCAACAGCTCACTTGAGACTGGTTCAAAAGCAGTGTAGGGTATCTTGTTAGATTTCGAAAGTTTGCATAAAGCCTCTGGTGAAGTTACCTCACATTAGGCAACAAGACATCTGCTAAAAATTCTCCCAGCATATTAAACTTGGATATGTTTTTTAATCTCTGAACCTACTCGATGCTTTATTGGGGAATTATATATAAAGGTAGCATAAATATCCAGCAAAGCAATGGCACAAATGGGAAAGGGATAAAAAGCTAAAGAATCCATGTTTTTGTTTTTCTTTCTTCTTCTTACAATGTTAGTTTTTCTCCAAATTGCCTCACTGTCGTCTTAAAATAATAGTTTTACATTCCAAACTACACAAACCACATTCAAACTTGACAGAAATGTTTAGCTAAGAGCTGAGCATTATATCCATTCAAAGCCTTGGATTAGTGAGAGAGATTAAAGCTACACCAGATTTGTAATCTTGACTGTGTGAAGGACAAAAGATGTGTAGTCTAAACTGTCAGAATTTGCTCAGTAATTAAATGGAGACAAATGTAAAGTTCCCCTTGAGGATTTCACAATGCTTTAACTGACTTTTCAGGTGTGCTGCTGAGCAATGCTAACTTTAATAATAATAATAATACATTTTATTTAAAAGTGCCTTTCAAAACACCCAAGGACACTGTATAAAAGAAGATTAAAATATTATATATGGCAATCATTTTCCTTGACCTTTGTTGGATTTATTGGGCTCAGAAACACCACTAGATTGTGGTTATGGATAAACTGGGACTTTGTGTTACTTGTTTTAAACAACTGATTATTAAAAAAAAAAAAAAAAAAAAAAAAAAAAACTTTTTGATAATCCAGGCAGTATCTTAACATAACCTTATTTTACCTCTTAAATGTTGCTAAAGGAGGGCTCTAATGCAAAAATGTATTATTATTTTTTTAAATATATTTTAGATTTTAGTAAAAAATTGCACAGTTGGACAATTGGTAGCAGGATATCTTTATTTGCACTCATAGTCAGAAAAAATCCAGTTGAATTCAGGTTTATCTGTATAGCACCAATTTAGGTTCAAGGTTGAAGGAATCTTTATTATCCCGTGAGGGCAATTTGTTGTACAGCCAGCAGTAATAACAATCAGTCACAAACACACAAATTACACAACATGTTTAAAGAGACAATAATAAATAAAAAGAAATAATTAAATAAAAAATAAAACTCCTTTTTTACGACGACATCATCTCGGAACATTTTCAATTTGAGCCATTTATACAAGCCAATTAATGAAAAATAATAGCCTAGCAAAGGGAAACCATGGGATTGTATCGACAGTGGAAAGGAAAAAATGTTTTAACAGAAGTAAAACTTGCAGAACCTGACTCATGGAGTGTAGCCATCAATATATATATATATATATATGCATGTATACATGCATGTATAATGTACATATTCTTGTCAAATTACAAGACATGACAAATCAAATATCTTTGATGCACAAATTCTATAATAATTTAGCATTTACCTGTTCTAGACATTCTTTTTGCAGAAATTTGTTTCAGGAATTGTTCTGAGTTCATGCAATGATGGCCGGTGTTAGAGAATACCTTAAAAATGCGCAAGTAATAAAGAACAGGAGTCTCATTTATAAAACTGTGCGTAGGATTCTTACTAAAAGTGTACTTACGCCCAAAACCGGAAGTTGGCGTACGCCATAAAATATTCTGATTTATAAAACCGTGCGTACGCACAGGTGCAAGCAATTTCCCCTTTATAAATCACACTCATCCTTGAAGTTTGCGCAGGTGAATTTGGCTCATGTTCCGCCCACTACACACCCACTTTCCACCATAAATGGTCAATGCAAAGTACCTCAGCGTGTATTAAAATGAGCCAGCTGATCCATGTTGTGATCCATGAACAACGGCAACCGCAGGGAAGCGAACCAAAAAACGCAACTTCACAGAGGCAGAAATCGATGTATTAGTGAGTGAGGTGGAGAGTCGAAAAATTATTTTGTTTGGTAGCCACAGTAGTGGCGTGACAAATAAGAGTAAGTGTCGTGAGTGGCAACACATAGTTACCTCAGTTAACTCTGTGAGCGGGACAGAGCGGACCATGGCGAGATCAAAAAGAAACCATCAATGAACTGAAGGAAATCAGAACAACACTGCATAATTTCTGTAATAATAATAATAATAATAATGGATTAGATTTATATAGCGCTTTTCAAGGCACCCAAAGCGCTTTACATTGTGTGAATCTATTATTCATCCACTCCTCACTCATACCTGGTGATGGTAAGCTACGTGTGTAGCCACAGCTGCCCTGGGGCAAGCTGACGGAAACGTGGCTGCCAGTCTGCGCCTACGGCCTCTCCGACCATCACCGAACATTCATCCACACATTCATACACCAGCGATGCCAACACTGGAGGCAAGGAGGGTTAAGTGTCTTGCCCAAGGACACAACGACAGATGACTGCGGGAGCGGGAATCGAACCGCCGACCTTCCGATCATTGGACGACCTGCTCTACCGCCTGAGCCACTGCCGCCGCCACTGTGACATTATGTTCGACATTTCAAACACATTAAAAGAGCTTGTGAAAAAGTGAACCTTACTGTCTGCTTAATCGCTGCATGACCTCCTCACGGAGCCGTGCCCCGTGTTGGAACTCCCTGTGTCTGGGAGGGGGCTGTGGGTGAGGGTCGGCATTCCGAGGAGGGGGGAGGCCAGGAGGTAGTTGGATGCCGTGCCTCAGTGCCAGGTTGTGCAGCACGCCACACGCCCTCACGATCCTGCACACCTTTTGGGGATGGTACAATAATCTACCCCCTGACGCATCCAGACACCGCCACCGGCCTTTTAAAAGGCCGATGGCGCGCTCTACAGTTGAGCGCGCACGGGAGTGAGCGGTATTGAACAGGGTCTCCTCTGCGCTCTGGGGGTTTGGGAAGGGGGTCAGGAGCCAGCGCCGGAGGGGGTAGCCACTGTCCCCTGCATTTCAATGAAACAGTGCATCAGTGGTCTGCATCTGGCTAAGCTGGTTGTCAATATAAAGTTATTGTCTTACCAAGAAGCCAGCCATCATGTACAGCGCCTGCCTGCAGTCTCTTCTCTACACTGCTTTGTGCTAGGATGTAAGAGTCATGTGTAGAGCCAGGCCATCGTGCAACTACATTTGTCAACATCATGTTGGATTGACATATGACTTGAACATTGATAGTATGCACATGCTTCCTATTGACATACATGAATTCATCGACATATGGGGCCCTTATAGCAATATGAGTGCAGTCAATTGCGCCGATTACATTAGGAAAACCGGACATTGCTGCAAATTGCCTTTTAATGTCGGCCTGTTCTCCTGCAATATAGAGAAATTGGATGTGGAAGAGTGTAGCAGGACGCATAGACAGCGGAGACGGGTTATGAACTCTCCCCGGGTTGAAGTCATGCACGCTGACCAGTGAGCCGAAATCACATCTGCGGTCATACAGCCAGAGCGCAAAATTAATTGGAGACATGGTGACAGGACCCCACGCTGCCACAAGAGGACTCTGGATGCAGTGTGTTGTTAATTCCCCACCTCTCCATCTGTGTCGCCAATTCCCCCAGCCTCCAAAACCAGCGTACGCATGGGTCAGAGCTGCCGTGAAAGACCGCACATTTTCACGTCAAGTTTGTTTTTTATAAATCACAACCTTTGCGTGAAAAGAGGCGTACGCCAGTTTCAGGCCCCATTTTGTGCGTACGCAACGGTTATAAATGAGACCCCAGGTACTTCTTCCCACAGTATTAAAATAGGCAGGTACTAATTGCCCACTTTCCTAATGAATCAGGTACTGTTCCACACATTTTCTTTCTACCTTTCTCTTTTGGGTCTTCTCCTGCGTGTTCATAGAGGGATCAAAATATGACAGGTTACTTCTCTCAGTTAACTAATTTATTAATTAGAATTGATATGAGAAATGTGCAAATACAGAATTCTGGATTCGTATTATCTGTCCCCTGGACTAATACAATTTGGAGTCTGCTGCTGTTACAGTCAGAACTCCCTCTAACTGATCCTGGAATCCTTATATAGGTCTGGATATACACAGTTTTGCTGACTAATGCTGGAGTTGCAGAAGTCTGGTTGGCTGCAGTCACAGGTCGACCGCATGCAGATGTCTACCGCCATCCTTGTGACATCCATCCATTTGGTGGCTTCTTGTGCTCTGTAAAACAGAAACAAAGAAACCATACACAGACAAACAAGGGATCTCCACCGAACTCCGGTGGACCTAGAAATTTCCCTTAAGTGTAACATCTCACATGTTGTTTTACTGGCAACACAGCGTTAGTCAGCCTCTCACATGTTCTTCTCACTCACCCCATATGAAGAGTCTCATTGTTGCTTAAGCACACTGTTAGTAAGTTTATCAGCTTAAAGATAAAAAATATTTAATGTGATTAACAAAGTAAGAATATAAATGAAAATACATAGCACACTTAAATAATTCCTTGATCAGTATCCCTATAAATTTATTTACACCGGACCTATAAAATGGGGCTTAAAACATAGTTTTACAGTCTATGATTATACCATATAAATAAATAATATCTTTTATTATTTATTAAAGTTGTTTTCCTCAGCTTCAATGTAAATCATTTTTAGATATTTTAGTTTAGGTTTATCTATATAGCCCCGTTATTAAGTGGTGCTATCAGAGTACTTTACAGAGAAAATGAACAAGTTTAATTAAAACTCAAATAAAACCATATGATGGTTTTGTAGCCTGTAGGGTTGAAACTGTTTGTCTTTGTACATGGATCATAGTGAGGATATGAAGGTACCTAATGTATGTTACTTATGTAGACAATGGTGTATTGCATTTGTTTAATTATTAAATATTAATTCAATTAATATGATGGACCGAGCAGTGAAGGACACTCAGGCACAGATTTCAAGTTAAAAAAAGGGTTTTTATTGTAACCCAAAAAAAGTATTTCAAACAATTTATAAAATAAATTTATAACTGGGCCCATAAAACTGTCACACACACAGTTTTGTGTGATGTGGTTTTACTGGGTGATCCTCCCATTGGTGTCCTTCATTCTATCAATCCATTGGAGAGCTTTGTAATCCGTTTCCAATTTGAATGCCTGTCCCGGCAGGTAATACTTAGAGTTTGATTAAATTAATTTAACTATAAAATTAAACCTAACTCACACCACACAGCTGGCCAAGAAAGTCCAGAGATGCCTCTACTTTTTCCGCAAACTTTTAAAAGCACAAGTTACCTCTCCAATCATGTTCTCCTTCTACTGGGGCACTACAAAGAACATCATCACTGGCTGCATCACTGTGTTGTATGAAAGCTGCATCGCCTCCTGCAAAAAGACCCTACAACACATCATAAAGGAAGCCAGTCTATGGTGAGAGAACAGCATCTCAATTCCTCTGTATGTTTTGACATGTAGTGAATTGACAATAAAAGTGTTTGAACCTTAAAACTTAAGGATGCTAGAAAACCAAGACCTGCATGTCTCTTATTTTAGTTGTACTCTGTGATGTGACCGACTGCCTGCCTTTTCTGAATGTTAAATAGTAGTAGTCGAAATTTATATATATATATATATATATATATATATGGTTTAATACAAGGAAAAGCAAGCACTACTCTTTACCCTGCCTTCATTCAAGTTCTTTAATTTAATTCATGATTTAAAGAAAGGAAAACCTACGGTATCTGTATCGGTAACCAAATATTGATTTCATTCTTTTCATGACTTCCCTCCTTTCCTATGCCATTCATCAACGTAAGGATTATACAATGGTGGGTGCATGATTAGGAATCAAATTAAAATTAATAAATAAATATAGTGGTAGTGATTCATTTGTTCAGCATGTGAGTCAGTGACCAGTGAGCAGAACCAGTGGGGAAATCAAAACAACAATTCACCAAAAAATATAGACCGTGAATACTAATGAAAAATTTGCACTTATGGATCTTTGAGGCAGTTCATATTCTGATTTTAACTGCTATAGAGATGGAAAAAAGTGCCATATTTAGTGGTTGATTTTATGAGCCTAAGCTGATTAAGTTATAACATGGGAAAAAAAAAAAAAACTGGGTGATAGGAGTTTTCTTGTTTATACCATATATCATCTTTATTTATAAAGCACCCTAAACACAGTAACATGGCTCAACAAGCGCTGTAAAATAGAAATAAAATAAAATAAAAAAGAACAATAAAAACATCAAAACCCTAGACCGAAATTAAAAACAAATTTATGAAAAAGGAAACAGACACAAGGACCATCTTAAAACAGAAAAAAAAAAACAAAAAAAAACAATAAAGACTAAAACCAACAAAAGAGAAACACCATTAAATATCTAAAAAGCAACAGTCACAGCCTCACTCTGGGTTAAAGGCCAAAGAATAAAGGTATGTTTTTAAATGGGATTTAAAAACAGCAATTGAGGGAGCTTGTCTGATGTGCTGGGGAGGCTTATTTCATAGCTTTGGACCCAAAATAGAGAAAGCACCATCACCTGTAAATTCCCTTTGATGCCATAGAACTACTAACAATGTCTGATCCGCTGAGCTGAGGGAGCGAGACGGCACATATGGCTGCAGCAGGTCAGACAAATAAGAAGGGGCATGGGAATTCAGAGATTTAAAAACCAATAAAAGAATTTTAATTCCTTTCTTTATACCTTTTAGAAACTGGGCTGCTGCATTTTGAAAGACTTACAGTCTGGCCGTGCAGGCCTGGCGAACTCCTGTCAAAAGTGAGTTGCAGTAATCCAAACTGGATGTGATAAAAGCATAAATTACAGTTTCCTGATTACGCTTGGAAACAGGTTTCTTTTTAGACAGATGAAAAGTACTTTTCGCATGCTGCTAGCTGTCCTTGTGTCTGACAACATTAGTCATTTGCTTTTGTTTTCTGGACATCCTAATCTGAATAGAACTGACACATAAGGGAATGAGTAACAGGAAACATTTAGTGTTTGTAATCCCCTTCATTTTTATTCTCTTGGTTTTGTTATTTTTTATTAGACCACTTAAATCTCTAAAAATACAGATGAGTAGGAGTAAAGAATAAACAAATGCGGATAAGAGACCCTCAGCCTTCAGATGTAATTGCAATCATTAAAGAGAACAAAGATATTCTGTTACTCTGTCAAAAACTGTTGTTTGTGCCCTTGTTATTTGTTACAGGTCACACAACATTCTGTTTATTTTTTCTCTCAAAAGACTAAAGACAAACCCATTAAATGTGGCATTAGTAAACGATGACCCAAACCAACAATTCTGACATATTCCCACCATCTTGCAATGATTGGAGCTTTAACCTTCAAACCTAGGGTTGCTTTATAGAGGTTAATATCTGTCAGTATTTTGTGCCAATAAAAAATTATCTGCGATTAAATAAATCGATGGACAAACTAAAATTTTCAAGGGATCAACAAAGTTCAGAGACCTTCACTATCTGCTCCAAGTTGCATGATAATCCATCAAACAGTTGGTGAGACAGATCACTCTGAATCACAAATGCCAACCAGCTTGTGGTGTTCAAGAAAAGGTCAGAGGATAACCATCACATGGATGGAAGAGTACAAATCTAGGCCTTAGTGGCAGTTCATGAACAGTCTAAAGATGAGTGGGTAAATCATAATCCAGAATTCAGTTTTTGAGGTCTTGATGGAGCTGTAAAACATCAAAACATAATATCTGTCAATATATTAAAATGCTATTAAAATGTTAATTGCGGTGCTTCTTGAAAAGATCAAAGTCTGTGAGGTGTTTTTATTTGCCCCCCAAAAGATCAAACTCATAATATACAAAAATTAAGAAAATGAGCCTTTTAAAAGAGATGAAAGTAACAAAACTCGACTCAAAATGATGACAAATCAAGACATCATTTTAACAAATTGACTTAACATGGAGAAAAAAAAAACAAGAAAATGAAATGGTATCTGATCAGCTCAAGTAAGACAAAAAGGGGGAAATATACAAAAAAAAAAAAAAAAAATTCAAACTGAAACTAAGACAAATAAGCACCAGACATGCTGAAGGAAAGGGAAAGCCATCTGCCAATTTATTAGACTTGAATACAGTAATACTTTGTTGTTATGTACTGGATATTTAGACTAAATAAGAGACAGTCAATAAGAGACTCACAAATTTTTCCATTTTCCTATTATTGTATTTGGGTGACATTATTGGTATTTGAGTTAAGGCTGTTGCATACTTTGCAAGAAGCAAGAACTTTTTTTTCTTGTTCTCAATGCCATGAGAAGAAAATGACATCATTTTTTTTCCGGGAATATGTTTGGGGGACAGCTTGTGGCTTGTTCTCCATAAATCAGCCGAGCAAATCTTTCTTCTCCTGGGGCTCCTAGAAATATTGTTCAAGTGGTCGGACACTTGAGGTGGGTGTGGTTGACGCAGAAAATATAAATCAATAACAAATATTGCTAAAACGAATGTTTACAATCTGATGAGATGGTTTTCAGATGTGTTGATATAGACATATTGCAAAAGTGTAATGGAAACACTTTTTTTTTGCATTTACACGTCCCCGGATGTGACGTGGAGGGTCACATGACCACTTCGTTTCATGTAAAGACACAAGTAGACACAAAAGGAGACAGAAATCTTTTTATAAATAATCAAAGAAAAATTTTACTGCCATGGCAAACATCAATCAAATGTAAAGTTTTACAAATAAGTAGAACTCTTTTTCCTCGTGAAATGAGAATTTCTGAGAATCACTGCAAAAAACTGCAATGGAAATGGAGCATATGTATCATTCAGTGTCACTCTTTGCTTGTATTTCATGGCACCACAGGTGGCTCACTCAGTGTTGTTTGGTCTGTTAACAAAACACTGGCTGTTTTGGACAGCTGTCACAACAGCAGCTAACATCTGGCTCTATGGCTGAATTGGCTAGCAGTTTTGCTCAGTAGATTCACCACGTATAGATCTATTTATTACTTGTGCCTATATCTTGTGTTAAACTGTAGGGTAATGCATTTTGAATTGAATAGATATTATTTTTTACAGTTATAACTGTTTTAAACTATAACTTATCTGTTAGAGTGTGAGCAGACCTGAACCTACTGTAAGTGGCCAACAGGTCAATCATTACAAGACTAAAAATGGTCTTTCCTTGTTTCTTTTTTCTTTCCAACAAGCTACTATCTCCAATAGAATAAAGAGGAACATTTATCTCCTACACAGTAGAGAGATAGAAACCAACCAAGATTTTGTTTTGTCTTTGTGGAAACAACTTCCATATGTCCAAGCAGCCTGAATCCATATTTCCTAGTAAGTCACGTCACTCCTCATTGCAAATCCTGGCAAGAACGGCCCAATATGCCATAACTCTGAATGATGGTCAGTTAGCATGAAAAACAGCGTTATGTCATTTCATGACTAATGGAGAAGCAGCAGCAATGAGCGAAAACTTTTTTAGCATGATTGAATTTCCTAATTCAGCATGATTCTTTTCCTACTAGCTGTGCCATTAAAAGCTACAGGAATGACATTAAAATTACAAGAAGGATGAAAAAGAACATTAAAGATGCTTTAAATTTTAAGAGCCTTCTCCATTTATGAATGACTTAATAAGCACCAGGTGGGTAACCAAATTAGACGTGTGCAGTGGGTACTGGAAAGTCCTTACAGAGTGTTCTACAGTACATGTCAGATGGACTTTTATGTTACTGAGATGTTGAGAAGTTGAGAAGAAAGTCAAAAAACGTGCAGTGAAAGTCCAGAGAGCTGGCTTTAAATGCACAGGGAGCACGTCGTTCATCATGAGTTCACTTGTTTGTGGTCTATTTCATGAACATCATGTCTAGTATGCAAAAGTGACCAGAAAAGATGTAGGATTACTTTGTAAGCAGGACTCTTGGATTTTATGGGGATCACATCTTCAGTGCAGCTTATATGGATGATGTAAGATGATGTATTATAGACCAGTGTGCAAATTAATGCTTCTCATGAACTAGATTAAAGTTCAGTTCCCACGGGTAAAAATAAATTGTTCACATTCAAAGTTTCCCCGGGGGGGGGGGGGTTAGAAGCAAGAAAGACTGAACTTCAGAAAGAAAACAATTGATGTTGAGTCTAAATTCTGTCACAAAATAGATATGCATGTAGAACAGATGTGTGGACAAAGGACTTCTCAGAGCAGAAATAATATAAATGTCTTCTCACACTGGGCAGGTTGACAAAGCTAACATTCTAACTTTTTTTTAAGCATGTGCAGACATAATTTGCATAGAAATGTTAGATTTAATTTTCAGACATTATGTAAAGTTCCTGTAAATAATCCTAAACAAAGGAGGCATCTGATGTGCATCCTGCAATGCATCATGGGTAACATACCATGAAGTAGGTGTAGTGAGCAAGAAAATGTAGGCAGTGACTGTTGTGGGACATCATGTAATTTGAATGAGTTTATGGTCAAGTTCTTTGTTTGCAAATGTGACTCATTCTGTTTAACAAAAGCTAAAGTTTCACAATACTGTTATAGACCTATCGGTGAGGAAAAATAGCCTGATTAGCCACATTTCTTCCCATCAGGAATAAGAAGCTTACTGTGGCATGTAGTAATTGAGAAGCCTTGTTCAAAGGTTGTATAACCAGCTCAATCACTAAGTGTCTACTTGATTTCCAAAAGGCATTAAGTTTAAATTTATTTCTTTAATAATTTCACCTATTGTGCTGGCTGGCTAAGTCTGCAGGTCTTAACTATTCGTTTAAATTTATTTTTTGCTGGGATCTCATTTTTTGCCTTGTTGTGCACATAAGTTAAACGATATGAGTCACATATAGGCAAATATTGCATAAATAATGTTTTGAAATATCAGGCACAATGGTGATTATTCTGTTATAGACAACAAAAAAAATGGAGTGATATAATAAGAGGAGAAAGTAATGCAAAGAAAAAGGAAACAAAGATTGAAAATATATATGTAAACAACTTTACAATTAAAACCAGAGAGATAATGGATGACCAGCTGTTCCACCTGTAAAGAAACTCAGCAAAAACATCTAATGGCCTCTGTAAGCAAACTATGGAAAGAATCATCATGACCAGCTAAAGGAAGCCTAACTGAGAAAAATAACAACAAAAACAACGCCAGCAACAAGTAGATGAAAACATAACTGTAGCTTCTAGTGATTACACCTGCAGGACAACACAATGAATGTATAATCATGCATGTTAATGTATGTGTGTTCATGCAAATATAAAGAAAGACTTGTGGATAACTATGCCTGAGGTCTTGTAAATGTCCCCCTCCAAGGATCAGATGCAGAAGAAAAGCCTGCAAAGTCATACTTGGACAGATGTCACTGCACATGTGGGTGCACCACATCTGCAAAGTCTGTTCATTCTTCATGAAGGTCTTCTGCTGTCACATAACACTTTTGATTTGCCAATCTCACACTCCTGAAAACTGTTCCTTCAGACAGTTTCTCTGGCCTTTCCAGATCATCAGACCTATGGCTTCTAACAGCTAAAGGAGCCATAGCTTATTCTGGAAATATATATTAAAATTGCTATAAAATTGTATAAAAGAGTGTATATTGATTATAAAATTTGTGTTGTATATACAGTAAACTATAGCACATACTGCATATAGTGCTGGGCATGTTAATGCGTTAATCGCGCATTAACACAACGCTTAATTAACGCAACGCTTAATTAACGGCGTTAATATTTTCAATCGTGCATTTTATATATATATATATATATACGTAGATATATACGTCGATATATGCATCCCTTTCAGAGCTTTACAAGCTGCTGTTACAGTACCATAATGTGTCAGACTTGCCACAACATGTGAATTCTGAGAGTCAACACCAGCCACCACCATGCAAGTATAACCCATGTTTCTCCTCACAGTGTGTGTATGTGTGCATGGCTCTGGTTGCTATGGTTATGCCTTTCTCTGGAGCAGTCTGCAGGCAGATAAATAATGCACACTAATGCTGGCATGGTGACAGCACTGCAGCAAGCTGTTGCTCACCTCAACTATGCTCTGCTCTGGAAACACCCGTACAGACATAAAAATGCTAATGCGCATACGTAGTCCCTTGGATGCATGAATATATGCATATACAAAGGTTGAAGATATTCTTATAGAGACAGTGAGAGAGAAGTGGGAGATATGTTCTGTATCATCTCTGATATTGATTGAGCAAAAATTTAACAGAGCTGCCAGCCATGTTCCAGTTGAGTGAGATATCAAAGTTTGTTTTGATACAAGTCTGTCTAATGAAGCAGGTGAATAAACTTTGATGGACTGATGTCAATAAATTCCCCTCCGGGGGATGCATTCAAAGGTCTCCATCAGCATTTGCTCCTTCAGAAACAGGCTGAGATAATGAATTGGTGATCTGAAGTCAAGTGTAGAAGGAGGAGCAAACATACCCTGTGCAGTGTCAGTGTTATCTTTGTGTATGTGGTGCAGGGATAAATACAAATAGACTATTTTCATTCATGCTGTTGCTCATGAAGATTCAAGTGACTACATGTCATCTACATATTTTTTTGCTTTCATTTAAATTATTTATTTTTCACAAGTTAACAGTTTTCTAGTAAGGGTGTGCTTAGATGTGCAGAAATCACAGAACCCTCAAAATTTAATGATTCATTCCCTATTTCCTTTCAGAGATTTCCTGAAAAATTTTATTAAAATCCATTCATAACTTTTTTAATTATGTTGCTAACAGACAGACAGAACAAGCAATGTTGCTGAATTCATGACCTCTGCCTTTGGAGGAATTAATAAAAAAGATTAAGTGGATTTTGTTGAATTATGTTAACTGTGTGAAAGCACCCATATGTCCAAAATCAGCTTCTTTTGCAGAGATGATCCAAAATTCTCATTTTAAAATAGTAGCTGTAATATTTTTTTTTCTGGAATACCAATGATAAATATGCTAAATTTAAGACTTGCAAAATATCAGAAACCTCATAAATAAGGGGAATAAAGTGTTTTTTGGTGGATTCGGTTTGCTGCTGTTGCAAAGCACCTACATACCCCCAAAACAGCTGACACCCCTGATAAAAATCCCAAGTTTATTTGACAAATGTAGCTGTTAAGCCCCAGAAAATATTTTGGGATCCTCATGGTGGGTTGGTATCACCAGTTTGGAAAATGCTCATGTAGAATAATATATCATTTTAGAAAATTAATTACTCACTAATTATATGGGTAGAGCAGCTTTTTTTTTTTAATATAGTGAGAAAAACTACACAATAAAAGGGAAAAATGACAAAGGGAGACAAAAGAAAGACAGAAAGATGGAGAATACTTTATGTTCTGTGGTGAATGTTTTGATGAGTCATTGTTCATAAAGCTGCCTCGATATATGGAGAGAGAGACGTCATATTTCTTCTGCAAACAGAGCAGCACTGCTACTTTTATGATGTACTCGCTCATGTCAGACTAAGCTTGCATGTGATAGCTCACACTGGTAGAAAATGAAAGCTTACTGTCTTAAAAAAACTGATGGATGAATAAATAATAGGGCCTTTTAAAAAATGTTTAACAGATTTAAAGGTGTATAAAGTAAAACTCTTCAGTTGTTGACCCTTTCACAAATGATCCTTTGCACTCTTTAAATATAAGAAAACATTGCAATCTAGACTACATAAATGTCTTGTGGACAGAACTTGTGGTATGAACTTTTATAATTTTTTAACCAAATACATGCAAAAACACAAGACACAAAAAAAAAAAAAAAAAAAAAAAAGCGACAAAAAGCTGAGAGAGCACAAAGGAGTTGGTCTTCAAAAAGGACCAGGACGAAAGTGTCCAGTTCCTGTGGTTGCAACATAACACATTTTGTGTGTTCATGTTGAGTCAGGGGTGCCAACAAGAATTGCCTCATTTTACAGCTATTGAGCTGCAGAAAGGAAGGGAACATACTAACTGAGAGGAGAGTCTGAGATTTTGCTCTTGGGTTTGTTGTAGTTTCTCTGAGCATGATCTAATCTTGAACCTTTTAGGTTGTCCACATCTAGAAAGACTGGTAACTGTCCATTTTTCATAATAATACATCTGCCACTGAGATGTTCTTGTAATGACTATTGCTGCACTGGCTTTAGCTGTGGCTAATTATCTTGAAGTGTTTCTTTTTTGTGACATAACGTGAGCATCGTCTAATCCAAAATAAGTGGATTCACTTGTATATCCCACTTCTGTTGCTATAGTGTCTGGCCTTCCTGCATAAATGGACCAGTGCCTTAGTGCCATCAACCAATCCGGCTGCAGCAGTGACTGCAGCACCTGCTTAATAATTACAGCTAATCAGTAACAGCGTGACAGTGATTTCCTATGTGTTGCTTGTCTCATGTTACTGATGAGTAGTCTGTACCTAGGATATTGTTCACTTTTTGTAGTTGCTTCATGCTACATTGTTTTTGATTCTGTGTTCACTGTGACTTTGATATCTTTAATTGACTGTGTTGTTTTTTATGAAGGTTTTTTTCTGTCAATTTTTGGTCGCTTTGTATTTCTAAAATTTTTAGCGTCTTATTTTGGCCTAATTACATTGATTCCCTTTGGCCCCATTAATAGATGATTTTGGATGATAATTAGGGACCACAAGTCGTAAGGTTATAATTTTTGAAAATGAATGTCCAGTAAAAATCATTTAGGTACACTTTCCAGCCAACATTGTGATTGCCCCACATACAGGCGTAGTATTATCATCATCCCGTGTAAACTTCAGCAAATTCCTGCATGTCTTTTTATATGTAGATGTCCTTTGTATTGTGAGAAAAGGCTATATCTGAGAATCAAGCAGCTCTGAAGGAATATGCAAAGTATGACAGTTGAAATAGTTTCATGCTTTTGGTGTTTCTGATTTCTTTCAACATCTGAGTGTCCCATGGAGTTAAGGGGAAGCAGAATATTTGATAGAAGCCCCACAGACTTGGACAGCTATGGAGTATATGTAAAAGTCTAGTCGTAGAGATTAAAGTGCAAATAATGTACAGAAGTGCATTCTGTACAGCAGACAGCTGTCTCCTTAATGTCATGCAGCTGCTGTTGAATGCTTGTCAGCATTTACTGACACTACCACAACAAACTGAAAAAAACAACATCTGTAGTGAAATGTCAAACTGGAAAACAGTGACAAAGGATACATTGTTCAAGTGGCTGAGTCATCTCTCAATGAAGTCAAAGAATGGCATATGTAAAAAAAAATACATGAGGTTTTTTCTTTTTTTTTATGTGACATCAAATTTCTATAAAGTATATCCCCCAGAGATGGTTGCATAACCCCCATATGCCTGAAAGGAGACATAATTTGGGAAAAGCCAGAGGTCTATCCTCTGCAGTGAATTTGTGGCAGGTCATTGTGTCCCTGCAGATGACTGGAAAAGGTCTACTTGTCAGAATAGGTTTTTCTGTCCAGAACCATTTCAGCCAAGCATCCATTACTAAATCCCTAAATTCATGCAACATTAAACTGGCAGCAGCCCAGCTGGTCACTTTCTCCACCTGAATGAGGCTCAAGAGCTGGAACCCTTTGGAATGCACTTTACGAAGGGTACAGCATGATGAATGAAGCAATATTAGCCAGTGTGGACCAGTGTTTGGCCAAACAGGAGCTTGATTTTATTAGAATTGTTCAGCTGCATTAAAATGCCTCTGGTGGGCCATTATAAGTAAGATCAATTTAAAGGACATTCGAACTTGTGGAAAGAAAAATGTTCTCTTAAAGATTTATATCATAAACCCCAGATTATTTTTCAGACTCCAAGATGGCTGTTTTCAGGAAATAATGAAGTAACAAAGCATTTAAAAGTTTTGCTTTTTGGTGCATGTATGAGTTGTAGAGAAAAAAAAGTTTGCATTTGTATGTGCTGATTATGTGAATGTGCCAACGTCTTTATCAGGAACACATGATAAAGGGGTTGAGAACAATATATGTGTAAATATTTACCATTTTTCTAGCAATGTTTTCTGTACACTATATTTTGGGTGAAAATGTGATAATTGAAAACTACAGTTGGTATTAATACAATGATTTCACTTTTGCCAGACAAGGTTTTTATATAATATCAAACCATTCAGCTTATGCAGTTGGGGATCCACATGAAATTCTATTAAGATACACACCAAAACTCCTAACCACCACCCAGTTTCTTACACTGGATGACCCTGGAACCTTGGTTTAGGGTTTGAGCCTGAACCTCCTAGACCTTCCTCTTTCCAGTTCCCTTTTCCAGCTATTCTGTAAGGACACAAAACCAGTCATGAGAAATAATTTCTTCAGTGAGTTTGCCCAAGGGCTCCCCTTCGTAAGACATGCTTGAAACACCTCTTCTGGGAGACATCCAGAAGGCACCCTTAGCAGGTTCTCAAAACATCTGGTATTTTCACCAAGCTTCTCATCTTTTCCGTAAAGATTAAGGACACTTAGTTTGATTGTATAGATCTATCCATCCATCCACCCATCCATTTTCTATACCTGCTTACTCCAATGCTGGGTCTTGGATGCTGGAGCCTATCTTAGCAATTAGCAGGCACAAGGCAGGGTACAACCTGGACAGGTAGATTCACAGATTAATCAGCAACCTCACCTTATGGCTTGACTCTGTCACAACAATATAATATTTGGCTCACATCAGATATAAGTCTACTCTTACCCAAAAAATCAAGCTATGTTCAGTTCAGTTCATAATGTATTTTCAACATTATTACATGCTAAAAATAACACAATGTGACCAGACTCCACATTGCTAAAATAGGACTTTTGCTGTCTTTCATTTGAAAACTTTCTACACTTTGAGCTCTGTCTCTGTGGGAGGCATGGATCCCAGTTTGTTTACTTCGTTTGTATTTATTTATCTTTTTTTGTTTTGTTTTTTGCGTGTGTTTATTTCTGCTTCTCTTCAAGCTCACTTGGAACCTTCCATTAACCTTCCACTGGTGACAGTATTAAAGGATCTAATGTGTCTTTTTTTACATGACCCCATGGTACACATGTACAGGAATAGTTCTGTTTACAAGACAAATTGTTACAGATTTTGTTGCAGATGTTCTTTTCCCCCTCAGAATCGGGTTCAGTCTCTCTGATGGTCCCTTATTTTACACTATTGCCAGTAGATGATTACTAATGGTGGTTGAAATGTCACTAAATCTGCTAAATGAATTTCATTTTGATGTAAACACCCCATGAATTCTCTCCTGGAACCAATGTTGTAAAAAAAAATTATAAAATAAGAAAGAATTTTCTAGTCTAATGGGTTATATTGCTGTTATTGAGCCACTGCCACGGCTGCAGACTCTTAGCTAGCAGACTTCTCACAGATTTCTTTTTCTTAAGCACTGGTTAGGCTGTCTTTGTAAAACAAAGATAATAAAATTAACTGACTGTAAGTATCCAACATTCCTCCAAAATTACCTTAAAGGCTGCTGTTAGATGCTCTTAAGCTGTTCATAGAGTTCCCAGACAATTAGACTTGCACATATAATTGTTTTTATAGCCTTGTTCTCTGAATGTGAGAAAATTGCCTTCCTTGAGCCTGTACACTTCCATTAAATTAAACCAAACAGTTTCCATAAATGAATCAATCTACATATAACATGAATCACCACTGTGTCATCATCTATGCTTGACTATTGATCTGACTGTAATTACGTTCCATTCCAACTCCCCTCAGGAGACAAGACACACAATTAGAGAGGACAGGTGGCGATGTGAAGCTATGTAGCTCAATAAAACACTCCTTCCACTGAGTAATTAAAAATCATAGCATGTCCTAAATGAGAAAAATCAAGGTGTATTTGTCTCTTTCCACACTGTCATCCGTTTTTCCTCCTTTCTACCCCTAAAGGAAGCAGTGAAATGTTAAATTTTACTTGGAGCTAATTGCCCAATATCAGTCATGTTGTTTTCCCACCTGCTGCGAGATTAGAATTGTCTTCACAAGTTGCTTTTCCTCAGGGTTGAACATTAGCTGCCAACTTGAGAGGGCTCTGGGAGTTTGAGATGAAAGGGTTTGGGTAAAGAGGATTGGCTCTTGAGACAATTTGAGAGTGATGCAAATCCACTCATTTGAAACCACAGCACTGACAAAAAGCTTAGAAATGTAGAGCCCTTTTTACATGGTCATCAACCAGGGAGACCTTCATGAATATCACATTTCACAGCACATGGAAAGAGGCCTAACTTGCAGTGGGTGAGTACAATTTGCAAATGGTTTGTAATAATTGATTTATTTCAGGATGAAACATAGTTCATGAAAGTCAGCTGATTGACACCCGTTTTTTCCCCTTTGGGAGAAAACAGGCCATTTATGTTAATCAAATTTTGTTTGGCATCATCGCTCCCAATACATGCACAAATTTGCATGATGATCTTTTCAATATTGACTTTTAATAATTACTGTGTTACAGCCAAGGCTGTGATTGTGTGACAGAACGACAAAGGCTGCAAGGAGAAAATGTCAGTGCATTCTCTGTAAACAGAGCAAAGCTTTTTAACTAATGCAGCACAAAACGAAGGAAGAAATCCGTGTCCAAATCTCCCTTCTTTTATTCAGCCGGAGTGCATCTTCTCCCTACAGTTGGCCCTTATCTCCCACACTCGCTCATTCTTTTCTCTTCTCTGGCTGTGACAGTGGAAGTGAAACAAATAACCACCCATCCCCCTTCCAATGTCATGAAAGCAGGAGCAGTAATTTGTGAGGAAGTCTCTTTTTTTCTATAGCCTCTTTACCCTCTTTCACACTCTCACTTTTTCTTTATTTGGGTGAAAGTGTGCTCTGCATTGTTAGAACATAATGGCACCAAGGGCAGTCTGATGAGGCATCCAGCATCAGCTTTTCATACTGTAAAACTTTACTTTCTGAGCTAGAATATGAGACTAAAAAGTTGGGATGCTAATCAGAATCTCAAGAATCTTATAAGAAATTAATAATGCATGCCTTTATACAGACACAAGCTTAACTGTGCTGTTTTAAAACTTTGACCAGGAAATAAATTCAAGAACTAAAGAAATGCTAGAAGGGATGCTGCATGGTTGGCAGCATCTGAAAGCCTATTGTATTATGGTGGTGCTTATTTTGCATAGGCATACTCTAGGGATTAGTTGAACAAAGAAAATCATTTTTAATAGAAATGAGCGATAAAACATACTCAGGTTTACCAGTACTTCAAGGAAAGTTTGTGAGAAAATGCTGCAAACATGGAGATACTGAGGTTGAATAAAATTGTTTTACAAACTGCCTTGCTCAATAGATTTATTTTAATCTAGCCTGGCAATACAAAAAGAAATAGTTAATGGATATTAATGTATATCAATTCATACAGGTCCAGTTGATCCATATGATAAGAAACTTCATAGTTCATTTCCCACTTGTTTTAAATATATTGAAGTACTTCAACTTTTACCATAAATCTCACACATTATGGCAGTGAAACCACTTGACTGACAGTAAAACATACAGCTGTTTGACCCAAATAAGTTGAAACATGGTGGTTGAATTTAGCCAACATTGGTACAGAAAGGGTTAAAGGGTGATGAAAGGGTGTGTAATGCATAGAGATTCATTGATCAAGTCATTCAAGTTGGTTTACAAGTTGACTAGATAACAGACCAACCTTCAAACTTACATGCTTTTGTATTTTTTTCTGCCACTTGATGTTGCTTACTCCTTTTAATGTTCTGTTTTTGGCCAAATTACCCCCCTGAAGACCCAGTGTTGTCTTATTGAACAAGGCAGCTTCTTATTCTGTTTTTGAGACAAATCAAACCAGACACCTGTCAGGTACTAAGGAAAGGAGTTTCAAGGCATTTTATCTAAAAGAAAAAGTTTGTCCTTTGGTTTTATACTTTGGGGTATGTAACTTGCTGACTTTTACTTGCATAAAAATGCTCCATAAGAAACTGACTAAAAGAAAAAGCCACAAAATGCAATTTAAAGGTTCCAGGTCAAAGTGTTTAGCTTGAATTTGCAGTTTACTGGATACAAGCACATTGACGCAGCTTTGATGGTGGGCCCAGGTTGTCTATAAAACCTTTTGCACTACAAGCTGAAGGCAGTGGAAGGACGTCACTTGTTATTTCAATGTTACATCAGGCAGCACGAAGGATCATATCTGCCAGTCTGACAAAGCCTTATTGCCTGCACTTTCCACATGAATGCTTTCAGATGTGCTTTGGTTCGAAGTCTGAAGCTGTTGCCAGGAAATAAATTGTGTGTCTGAGTGTCACAATGCTGAAGATTAGATGGCTCGCCTCTGCCATTGTTTAGGTGTACCTTGTGCTTCCCTTTTATTCTGTTGGTTCCCTAACCCCCCAGTTCAGCTACTTTTTAGCTATACAAGCAACAGGGCTTGAAATGGTGACCGGCCAGGTAACCAGACAAAAACGGTTAAATCAAGTTGACCTTGCATTGCTATGTTGCCAAGGCATTTTAAAACAGTACGATCTGATGGCAGGTAATCTGATTGCATAAGAAATATCTTAAATAATATCTTAAATAGTGCCACAGACCTTCCTAAAAAGGGTGGTATATACAGGGATTATTCATTGATATGATGGAAAGTAACTATTTTACCCATCTAATAGAAGTATAGAGAGGTATAGAGCTGTTTTGGTAACAGCGATGGAAAATTAATTAATAACATGTGGCCACAGATTATTAGGCCATGGCTATATATTACTAACATGAGGGAACAAGATAACTGACTCATAACCACACACACACTTTTATGGGAATAATGATTACATTTAATTCTCTACTGGTGTTTAGGGTACCTGTATCTTTTAGCTTTAAAACAGTTTACCTTCTTTTGTTTGCTGGCATCCTTTTCAGCACAACTTCATGTGTGATTTTATAGTTAATTTTTCATTTTGAAAAAAACGTTAACATATTTGACTTAAAATCACATGCAAAAAAATATGAGTATGAAAACATTTTTATTATAAAAACAACAAACATGTAACAAACCATTTTAATAATACACACATATATATATATATATATATATATATATATATATATATATAATTAGTTTTAAAGACTTATGAACACATTTAGCAAACAAAGTTATATGCAATCATTTACATCCAAATGCAGCAATGTATCGAGTGGTTTTAGTACAATTGTAAACAAAAACAGTCAGGTTTGTGTGGTCATAATAAGATGCCACACAAATGATTTGTTCCACATAAAAAATCAGTTCCTGTCCACAAGACAGAGAGGACATCACAGGCCGATTCCCAGGGTGTGTTAGTCCTCCTGTCCATTAGGAGGCAGCGCTTCATGCTGCTTCTGATGGATTTTGGTCACTATTCCCGATCTTCCGTAACTCCCCCTCTTCCTCAGCAACCAAATGTCTCATGTTGTCATATAATTGTTTGATTGGTTGACATAGTGCAGTTTTCCACTAATAGGAAAGGGAGTGCCTACTAGAATTGACTGATGTTACCATTTACTCATTCACCAAATGTGTCAAATAAAACCAGCAAAAAACAACAAATGTGTACCATGCATGACACTACATGCACAAAACGTTTGCCGTACATTTTTATTTCATAATTGTTTTACTTTTACTTGCTTTATCAACACAAAGAAAAACTAAACTGAAAAAAAGGAATATAGTTTGAAGTCTGTTGAAAGAAACTGGAATGGAAACTCTCCATGGCTATTTCTTGCTGCTATGCCATCTTAAATCGGTAATGAGATTTGTACACACCTGCACGTCCGTCGACTTCAGAGACCTTAATGTTGGGAATTAAGTTGAATTGGTGGACCTTGGTGGTCCGATCCTCGGCTGCAGAAGTTGGTTTGAGGGATGTCTTGCTGCTTCCCTGGTAGAGTGTTTCAGGATGTCACATTGGAAAGACTACAGCATATCTCTTGGCTGACTTGGGAACGACTCGGAAAGTGACCAGGTAAAGGGAACTCTGGGCTTCCCTGTTTAGGCTGCTACCTTTCAACCTGACCTTGGACAAGCGCTAGAAAGATGGATGGATAGATGGAAATGTCAGGGCAAATCATCATTGTATCTTTTATTCTGCTTTAGATTTTATTTGGTAATTGTCCCATTTATGTCAGAAAGAATTATCCACTGAATAAAAAAGTGTGACAAACTATAAGTTGACAAGATTATCACTGGTGAAGACAGAAAAAGAGATCATGATACATACTTCAAGGCAAAATTTTTGGACTAAGTCTTCTGATTTTGGATTTAAATATTTTTCTGTATATGTTTTCTACCACTGGAAAACATGCCTATTAAAGACTAATCAAAACTACAACAGCAGAAAGTGTAATGGCAACTTGATGGGTGGATCATTGATGACTAAGTCCTGTTTTGATACGATGAAGTGCTCTAAAACAAGGCAAAAAGCTGTTACATAAACAGGACACTTGGGATGATTGTTCCCGTACCATGCTACTAAGTTTTTGACTAGTTCCTCGTATTAAATTTGTCAGCCTCCACAACAGAACTGTAGCCAAAAGAGTATTTGTGGAAAATTAAATTTCTAGTTATCATATGCAGTAGAAATGGAAGAAATACAAGCTCAAATATCCAGCTAGTAGGGAGCTAAATGTCTGTTTTTTTATTGTTTCTGTAGAGACAATAATCGCACTTGGAAATGCATTAGCTTTATACATTCCACTGCAGATGACCTCTGTTGATTTCAGTTTATGTAGCCCATCCTGCAGACATGTGTGACTCACACAGAGACAACAATGGGAACTGATAATGCAGACAATTATAAAACTGACTTAATATGTCGCTGAAGTCATTAAAGATGCATTTCTGAGGTCTTCAAGTGAATACAGAAAGACTCTGGTGGGCAGTGTCCTGTTCTTGAGATTAACCTGTCAAAACACACATCCAATTAAAAGATTCAGATGAGTGTGCCTCAGGTCTTGGCATGATTCTGCCGTGTATGTGTCTGTACATGTTCACAGAGAAGAAAGAGAGTGCAGCGAGAGCAACTGTGCCGGTGTTTTATCTCTGTTTCTGCACATGTGGTTCTGTCTATGCTGCTGAATCACTGTAAGTGATAACACTACCAACCATGTAATTTTATTTTCCCTATCTGTGTCTCTATGTGCATGCATGTTGGTGCATTTCTGTATCCATGTACACAGCTGTGTGCATGAACATGTGTGCTAATTCACAAGTGTGTGAATGAGTATATAGATGTATACTTGTGTGTGTTGAATGCGTAAATAGGGCATATTGCTAGCAGTGCACCACAGTAAAAGTGGCAATGGCTGTTGTAGTTTCCCTTAGCTCCCCTCCTTGTCGCTAGTAATTAGGCTGATGGTTTATTTGTATCTGTGTGTATGTGTGTGCTCATAGCATGCACCTCACTTCATAACTGTCTTACTCAAAGTCTTATCACCCCTTTCACTCTTACTCTATATCTTCTTATTTTTCTTTCCAACCATGACAGGAGCAAATTTAAATTAATAAAGCAATGTCCTGCAGTAAATAAATAAACAATAGCTCCAGGAGCTTTGTCTGCTCTGAGATACAAGGAGAGGAAATCGATGATGTGACATCACAGCAGCGCCTGGAATTAAAATTCCTCTACTAAATATAGATTTGGCTTATTCGTGACTTCAGGCTTTTGCAAGAGATTAGCTTTGGTGTTCTCTTCACAGTTTGACTTTCCAAATTAGAAATTTGCCAGCTTCTGGAATATATTTAGCTAAAACCTGCTAGCTGTTTGTTATTGTTACAGTCGACTGTCTCAGCTTTGGCTCGGATGTTTGAATACAAAGATTTAAATGTCTGGTTTTATCAATTGGATCCATATCAACACTGATGTTTTGGTTTTTAGGCATGCAGGATCAATTTTCCAGTGGGTCCTGCCATTAAATCTCCCAACAGTTAGTCAGACACTTATAAAAGTGATTTATGTAAAGGTAGTTTTATCTTGGCTCAACTTCACAGCGCTGGATTCCAGTTGGGAATGACAAGAAGGCTGAAATTATTTTGACAGAAAATTTTAATTCCGTTTTAGTCTTCAGAGTAAAATTGCATCTACAGTTAAAAGTTTTGTGATCTGAACCATATGAGTATAGTAATATATGAAGTAAATCTATACTAAGCACAGTCCATAACACTTTCACTGCCCGCCATTTGAGTGCCATAAGTTCAACTTCCATGATATAATGTTAGCTTTTAGCATGCTTGCTTCACTGTTTTCACTAGTGACAGTTTTTCTTTTACACGTTTTTTTCTTTTATATTAAATGTGAATGTCTCCGTATGTAGTTTCATGAGAGTACATCAGATTAAATGTGTGTCTTCTTCCTTACCACACGTGGAGACTAAGTCTGATTGGATCTCTTCTTAACTCATCCTGTCATTCCACATCACTACATTTGGTCTGATTGGACTTTATCTCATTTTTCTTTTGCTGACAAAAGTGTCAATATATTACATCTTAGACTTCATCCTTGAACATTAGTTTTTACTTTATTAACTTGTTTTAATCAGAAAGAAATCATTAAAATAAGTCATTAAACTGTGACAAAAAAAAATATTAGTCGATTAAATATACATGGCTGAAGTTGAGGTCCTACAGACCCTAGCCTGTTACTTTTGCAGTAGACAACCTCTAAACCCAACACCAGAATGATGCTGTACACAAAACCCAGATATATGTTGCTCGTCTGCACCAAAAAGCTCCACTGCTGCCCATACCAAAGTAATTCTTCTCAGTCTTGTTTGAAGATGAGCAGTGTGTGCAAGTCTATTTCTGTGCAGAAATGCAGACATTCTCATCGCCACCTCATCACATACTGACGCTTGGTCAAGAGTTCCTCAATGCACTGAAAACATTTTTGCATGGGGAATTTCATGCAAGCTTTGTGGTTCTGTGGACCGGTGCAAAAATTGTGGCTTGAGGTGGGTAAAGACTTATCAACATGGCTCAAATGTACAATTCCAATTTGCCCCACTCAACCCTTACTTTGTCACCTGGGTGATCTTAAAGTGGAAATTAACACATCACATTTGCTCTTGTCTTGTATTGCAAAGAAAATTATTTTCATGAACTGAAAGGCTCCTGGCAGGACTGGGGTTGGTTGGCATTGACTCTGGGCTGAGTAGGCTGCTCTGGGGTGGGCTGGGTGGCCGTCTTGGGCCCAGGTGTCCGGCTGCTGCCCATCTGACCCGGTAGGGGTTAGCTTGTGCTTGGGGCTCTAGGTTGACTCGGGCAAGTCACTGCAGGGCTCTTTTTTTAATATAACTTGTCCTGTCCAGCATTGTAGCTAACAAAATAATGGTCTGCTTGCTGTGTTGTGCCAAACAAATTTGCTTTGCCAAGGGGAGGTTTATGGGTATAAGTCTCCTCTTGATAAGCTAATTAATTTATTTACTGTTATTTATTTACTTTGAATTATGGAATCTATGTAATCTTGCTGGACCAGACCGAAGGGGACAGAAAAAGGAGGAAGACAGCAAAAAGAGGCAAAAAGGAAAGCAGAAAGAAAAAAAGAGGAGACAAAAACACAACAGATAAAAGGCAACAACCCTTCAATCCACACTATTACCAGACAACCAACTGCTACACTACACACTACAGAAACTAGGTACTTTTTGGGTCGTGGCCTGGGTCGATCTGGGAACAGCAGGCCTTGGGTTTGGGCTTATTCGCTGCGCCTGCCATGTCCCTGCTTTGTGGCAGGTGGGTATTTTTCAGGGAGGGTGGAGGCTCTTTGGCTGCAATCACTGGGTCCTGGGCATGGAAACACCTTTCCCCAGCTCATCCTGCCCCCTGGGGAACAGGGGTGCCTACTATCTCTTTTTTCCACCTCCCCCTTATATATATATATATATATATATATATATATATATATATATATATATATATATATAGATAGATAGATATATACTCTACATTGATGGCCAGTTTAGTTCTAAATTTCAGCTTAAAACTGATGTTCTTATTTTTTCTGCAGTTTAAAATCTTGTTCTTCCACTCTTGTTTAAAGCCTCACAATTGGTTTGCTGCCCCAATCACCATCTATTGAACACCTCTAAATCATTTCCAGCTTCCTCTTTGCTACTGCGAGAGAATTTTGAAATGTTGGTGCTTGTCTGACTGTGGGGAGAGAACTCGGTAACAGATAGAACTTCATCGTTTTACCTGTCAGTCGGGAGAATTTTCAAGAGTTTCGTGACAGTTTTCTCAACAATGTGACAAATCTAAAAGAAAGACAAACACTGTCATTTGTCACAGGTGCCTTTTGCGTAACAGGAAGATTTTATGGAGTACAGAGGCTTATGACAATGGTAACTTATTCATAATATAAAGTTAAATCCAATGTTTTTTTTTTAGTTCACTTTACCATACCAGTATACATTCAGCATGATTTATTCTCTCAGAGCTCTTGTTTTAAAGCCTTGGCATTCGTTTAGATTGTAACTTAAAAATGTTCCAAAATGTGATGACCTGAAATAAGCTGCAAACAAATGTGACAGTGCCTTTGTGTGTTTTGCAATACACCCAGAGAGTTATATTCTTGTTTTTGACAACCCCCACCAATGCCAAACACCACCACCAAGTTACTCTGCTGTGTTATGGCCTGTCTCTGAATTGAAACCTTTTTTTATCCAAGGCAGCACACTAATACAAAGCACTCACAGCTTCTTTGCATTGCTCAGAATTGGAAAAAGAGCAGAGTTTTTATGGATGCAATCCAGGAATAAACTCAAGGGAAGTTTGCTAAGGTTCTCTAAAGGGTCATTCAACCCCAACCCCTTTGATGAAAAGCTCATAAACTGACTTTCTGTTTTAAGGCACTATTGTTAAATCTGTCTTGTATGTGTGTGTATTCATGTTCTTGTCCACCCTTGAACCTCTTGAACTGTCCAGTCGGCTGGAATTCAAAGGGTTGGAAAAGACATCAAGCTGGAGGACTTAATTGGTCCATGGAGGGCTTTGCAAAGAACGGTCGAAGGTGGTAGTGGGGGGGAGACTTGACAGATCTAAAGCAAGTGTGCTGAGAAGGAAAGAGAAAAAGAAGTGCGCCAAGAATTGCCAGCAAAATGACAACATCTCTGGGAAAGAAACAGTCAGAACGGAAGGTTGAAAGAAAAGGCCGAAAAATGACGGACAGGTGAAGGAAGTGAGACAGAGCTTGTTGGAGAGCTGGTGAAAAGGGGAATGGAATAAAGGCTGGGGAAGATTGAGAGATTGGGTTGAAATGAAAGCAGCTGTAAAGGAAACCGAGGTTGGGGGATATGAAAATGGATTGAATGGGGACAAGAGAGGAGAAACAAAAGAGAAAAGATGAGCGATGGTAATCGAGTGGAAGCGTGCAAGGCTTCGGCTGATGAGAACAGAGAAGGAAGGAAGGAAAAGGCTTTCATGTCTCTCTTCGTGCCACGATTTGAGAATGAAATATAGTCATGGCAGAAAGCAGGAGAATATTAACCTGACACTCATCCCGGAATTCAGATTTCAATCCTCGCCTTCATTCACACTCGAACTGCCACCATTGCGTTTGCTTTCAAAGACAGTAGAGCAGAGGGCATTTGATGAAACCTCTTTTTGTCAAGCTCATCTTAAAGTGGAAAGCTTTTCAGAAATGCAGGTTTTTCAGAACCTTTTCTGAGCAGACAAAATGTCTTGTGATGAAAACTGTAAGTTAGATACTGAAAATGAAAGCACATATGACGTTTTGAATGAAAATGTTTTTTATTCTTCATGAAACAATTTGATTAACCCATTTTTTGAAAATCAAACACCTGTAATCAACATAATCCATGTTCCTATTTTTATTTTCACCACTGTTATTATCTCTGGATTCCACTGCCTCTATCTGACAGCTTACTCCATTTCTCCCAGGTCATGCATAATAAGTGTTCGCTCATGAATGCGGCTCAAGTGGCATACAGACACCCACCACTCTTTATATAATTCATCTGGCAGTGGGATGTGTGACTGACTGCATGAAATCAAAGTCATTCCCGCGACGTGGGTGTGAGTCACTCCGTAAGTCTACTTGATCATTTCAGGCCCTCGGCTCGAGGCTTTGCTGAGACCTGCACTAGTTTCAATTAATTTTCATCGGGATGTCCTTGTCTGTATCGTTCGCATCAAACAAGAGATACACAAAAGAAGGGCAGTGACTGCCTTCACCCCAACGACACAGGATTCCAGCCACTGGGTGATTCAGTCATGAAAAAAAATAGAAAAAAAGCCAAAAAATGAAAGTGAAAGAGTACTTTTCAATTTGGATCAGATGACAATTGACCTTCTGAAAAGATTTACGGAGTTATTAAGTGGTAGAACAAAGGTCTTCAAAGAACAATTTAAACTCTGAGATATCTGTGGATATTCTCAAATGAATTACTCAGACCAGAAATTTCACTTTGTTGATTTAAAACACCAATGTTTTACCTTCTTGAAATGTTCCCTGAAGAACGTACTCTTTAGATTCAGATGTTCTTTTTTTCTGTCATTGATATTTCATTTTCCCATCAATGATGGGGAAGCAATCTGGTACAAATGCAGCAGAATGTGCTCAGTTTAAAATGTTTTAGTTTTCTCACATCTGTCCACAGGACAGCAGCCATCAGAAACTGATGCTATTAGATTAGTCTTTCACCTCAAAAGGTAATAGGTCACAGGTAAAAACTCTAACTGGAGAAGCACGCAACTTAGTGTGAAGCCACTATAATGAGGACCAGCACCTCACTATCCATGACCATGGCTCTTCACCAGAAAAAGATAGTGTCCTCTCCAGGTTTATCTGCAAGATAAAGCATGCCAGCAAGCATGAGTTTGTAATGATCACTTCATTACAGGTTTATGAATCGCTTCACCTTAGTTGGTTAGATTCAAGATTTTATGTGAGCTAAGTGATGGATATGTCACCAATTTAATGCTTGAATTATTTTTGGGTACATAGAAAGATCTATGCCATCACATGGCTCAACTTTTATGAGGTGTCTAGTGGAAACTTTGAAATTACTGAGCTATGCACATTAGTCAATTTGGTTTGTTTGGCCACCACTTTGTTTGGTGGAAATAACATCCATTCACCCACCCACGATGACCAGTGTCCTGCAGATTTCAAAAGTTTCTCTAATGCAACACACCTGACTAAAATCAAGCTCAGTAGAAGATTGAGTCTTTGGCTTTTGAGAGCTTTGCCTTTTGGCTCAGCTGCTTCTTCACCATGACGTAACAATGCAGAGCATGCGTTTCTGCAGATGCTGCACCTTCCTATCAATCTCCCACTCCATTTTCCCCATACAAGATACATGAACTTCTCCACTTGGGATCCTTGGAAAGGATTTCATTTCCATTGTGCGAAGGATACCACCATTTTCTGACTCTATACACTTTAATAGATCCAGAAGTATATGAACCTGCAAAGTCATATAATTTAATACAAGCAAGCAATTGCAGGTTGTTTTTGCTTTCATTAGCAGTAGCAATTTTTGGGAACAGGAAAGCAATTATTATTATTATTATTATTATTATTATTATTATTATTATTATTATTATTATTATATAATTTATTTTTTTATTTATTTATTTATTTATTGGTAAATTCCTTTATAAAATAAGTAAATGAACCAATGCAAAGGCCTTCTGAGGTTACTGAGTTGGGGTTGAGGCTGAGTTGCCTATGATTTATATCCACAAACACATCTTGTGAAGATAACATTTTGATAAAGCTCTGCTCATTAAATTAATCCAAAAACCCATCCACTCAATTGTTGTTCCATTGACTGAAAACACCTGGCTTTAATTTCCCTTTACAATTACAATTAATCAACTAGGTTGACATAGTTGTGCCAGAAAGTGCTCTTCCCCCTGTTTATGTATTGCAAGTACTATTTCTCATTGAGTTATGTTGGAGTTATGGACAAGCACAAGCATCCCATACTGCATGAATTTGCTGACATTGATGTAACAAAATAAAACCAGCCACAAGTCTGAACAGGAAAAAAAAAATTAATGAGACTGGAAAAAGCAAAAGAAGAAAAGCATTTCCATCTAAGAGCATACACACAGTGCATATGAATACATACTCTGTACTCCAAGCCTTTTACTGAGCCAGCCAACAAGCTAGCTAGCTAACAAAGCAGGGAAGTGCGTGGGCTGTCACCCCTATGTTTCTGTAGCTCCACAAGCATAAATTAAGCCCCTGGGAGAGACATGGAGAAGGATAAAGAGTTGGTGAGAGAGGAAAGAGAGAGGCTGAGAGAGGCAACGAAACAGAGCAAGTAAGAGATTCAGAGATGAAGACAGGGAAAGACGAAAAAGGAGACAATTCCAAGAGCCCTAGCAAAACCCCCAAAGACTGAACAAGAGGAGGAGTGGGAGGCAGCAACCTGCTCTTAGTTCCCCTCTATCCCCTCTGCCAACTGTACAGTTGATGGCTTTCATTATCAGTGGGGTGTTTTTTTGGTTTAAGATGAATTGCATCATTGATTATGTGTACAGTGGAGACCACCTGGTCTGAGACAGATCATTTGCAAAGTTACTGAGTTGAAGTTTGGGTGTTGAGATCTAGACTAACCAGGGTAAAAAAAGATGGGAGAATTATCAGAATGTAAAAAAAAAAAAAAAAATTAATAAATGAAAGAAAGCTGGTCTCTTTGAGCTTCTCGCTTCCATTTCTCCTGGAAACCCAATTTATTTTCCACCTTCACAAAAGAATATAGACCTTCAAGGTGAGACACATCTCATCTCATACATGTAAGGACACAATGTCAGCTGTCAGTTAAACTTAACAGACTGTAATTGACCCACGATTGGACATACACATTTCTTACCTTGCCCTTTGTAAAAGGCCTCCCACACAGGGAGAGTTTTGGTATTGTTAAAGAAGATGTAGTCATCCATCAACCAGCCAGCAAGAGAGAGAGAGTGACAGGTTGTACATCAGCTTCCCTCTTTTTTCCTGTTGGAAAGAAAATATAGGACAGAGGATGTGTGTCATGGTAATCAGCACCCTACCAGCATCACAACTATGGGAACACTGTGGAATATAGTGATTTAGCCAGTGATGGTGGGATTTTTCCTGCCCTTTGAGGGCTTTTTTAAGAGTTTGGATATAGACTGAAACATCTTCTATTTAAAATTGCAACAATGGCTCAAATGTAGTAATTTAAAGCATAAATTGTTGAATATCCAGGTGGCTGAATGTGTGAGCTGGTGTTTAATCTATACGATGAGATAGATGTAAATAACAACTTGAGTGTTTAAGCAAAGACTTTCTTTATTAAATGAAAATGTCCATTTTTTATATGCCAAAGCTTTGTTATTTCCTGGTGGACTTTAATCTGTAAAATCACTTGGCTAGAACAGAACAGAATATATGGCTGGGGTTAGAAATGGATCATGTTTGGCCTATAATATATATAGTTTCCAAACTAAATTCCCTTCCAAGCAGACAATAACGGAAGGAGTCCAGAGCCCACTTGATTGCCAATGCTTCTTTCTCCACTGTAGAATAGCGGACTTCACGGGGAAATGGCTTCCAGCTGATGTATGCAACTGGGTGTCGCTCTCCATGTGGGCCCTGCAGAAGGACAGCTACCAGACCCCTATCTGAAGCATCAGTCTGTAATATAAATGGCTCATCAAAGTCTGGACTGAATAAACAGGTTGCTTACTTAATGAGTGTTGGATGTCATGAAATCCCACCACTGCCATCAATTGTCAGGGACCAAGCAATAAGGCAGCAGGACACTGGAGGTTCTTGTTCAAAAACCTGGGCAGCAGCCTATCAGAATCCTCAGCCCTTGGCCACGCCTTTGCTACAGCATGAAGGAGAGGCTAAACTCGAGTTAACTCAAAAAAGAAATAAATATTAATAAAAAACAATTTAATCTTACAGTGCCTAGATGTGTTTAACATTGTTAGGTATGAAAAATTAAAGTAATTTAGTAATGAAGTGAAATGGAATGTGTGGTATTTAGACTCAGGGCTGCAAATAAAATTAAAGTAGATCTACACTTGTGGTGAGGTGTGGATATTACCATGTGTCACAAGCACCTAGCCCCTTTTCCATGCAATTGCTATCAGAAGTACTCAATGCTGCATTTGAATGAGGCTACAAACTGCAACTGCCTGTGAAATTTGATAATAGCATGCATTAGGCAGAGAACTTGCCTTTTAATCACAGCAGGCACTGACATGAGTGTAATTTTTCACATACTTGCTTGTTTGCGACAGTTGATACCAGAGGATTCCACTAGGGGGCACTTCAGAAAGCTCAGATTGGATAGAGTTACTGAATTTGTAGGGCACCAACAAAATTAACATGGTGAGAATAAAGTAGGTTAGGCAGAATACAACAGCAGAGGTATATAGATCATATCATAAGGCTCCTGTATCATATCATAAGCATGTGTGTCTTTTTGTTCCTCTGACCTGAGATCATTTTGACTTGGTTGCTACCCATCACATAGTGGCTGCTCACATATTGCAGCTTCCAAATATGTTTCATTCATTTCTGAGGATGTGCACAAATGGCACTTCACACAGATGTAAAATACACAAGTCAGCCATGATAAACACAGTTATGTGTAATTAAAAGATTGGTTTTGGCCTTAGAATGACAAATGCTGCAATGCAAATGATGATAAGGTCTGTCATATAATAATAATAATAATAAGCTGCAAAAGAATCTGATATTAAGTCTAATCCAATAAAGTTCATAATGTCTATAATTTTCTATAGCTGATTTAGTTCTTATGTTATCAGACACTTAGTTTTATCAAACGCCTACCTGACCAGCATATGATGAACATCAGCTTATTTGTACATGTCACACACCGTCCATTCACACCTCTGATGAAGACAGAAGACTACCATTGAACATGTCATGTTCATATGAGTTAGGCTTGGACCTACCCTACAAATTCCGGTCAAACGTGTCATGTAGGTTTATGATAAAATTAAGTGTCTGATAACATAAGAGCTAAATGAGCTGACGATGGATTTCTGCTATAAATGAAACTCAAAAAGCAAACTTCTCCTGTTGAAACAAAAGTTCTGCAGCTTTATTTCTGTGGCAAATCGACTTTGGTTCTACTCTCACAGAGATACTGTAAACTTAATTTATTCTCAGATGGATTCTTACTTGTAGTACTGAGCAAATTCTCCTCATGCCTCATATATGGTATAGTTATCACATCCTGCCAACACAGCACTGCCAACACAGCATTCAAATAACAAATGCAGGAGAAGATCACTAAAACTAAAGCGTTTTTTAAAAAAGGAAGTCTGGATTGTGTATTTTGACTCTACTTTCTCCATTATTTTCTGTATTCCCTTCCTATTCCCTGCTCTCTATCAATGAATGCAATCAGTCCTCTTCTCTGCTACCGCCTGACCTTCCAGGCTTTCTCCTGCCTCACTCAGAACTGGCTGCAGCTATCCCCAAAGGCCTTCTCCTATTGCTTCTATTTGTTAAACGGAATCAGAGCCTGGCTCAACTCACCAGACCACTAACCACAGTGGCTGTTAGACAAGCCAGCAGTCTGCCAGAGCTGTATCAACAATGTAAATGAATAATTTACATGAATAAGTGATTTGGCACCCTTATTTAATATGAAAAAAATAGAAATTTCACATTTAAAAAGAAAAAAAAAAACTCTCTAAAAAATTACTTTATTGGTGTAAATCATTACATTTGCATCATATTAACTCAGAAATAGCTCAGAAAAAAAAAGCTCAGCAGAGGGTGAGAATATAACATCAAACATTAAAATCTTGCTCTAATGATTGTGCTTCTCCCTCCCACTGAAAGTGTCTGATGCTGTGAGTCACCAACAGCAGGCCTATCTCAGTGTCGTACCACGGCACCTTTTTGAAGAGCTTCCCAACCAAACAATGATTTAACACACAACACTGGTTGATAGGTAAGCTGGGACAAACCCAGCAATTTATGTTATCGTCATTCAGATAGTGAAAAGCTATAGAAAAAGAGGTAGGGTATGGAATCTATGGCTGAGGCTCAGCTGGTACAAACTGTGCAGGTTGTGGCCTTATCATCCTCTCCTTTTAGGGCTGGGCACAGAACCTTTGGTCCCAACAGGCTGACTTGCCCCTTGCATGGCAGCTCATTCACCTTCACTGTATAATTGGGTTGTAGAGCATTTTGTCAGTGAGGCTTAAAGCTACATAAACGTAATCATTATGAAAATGACTCAGAACAAGAAAGGAGATGAAATTTGATGTTAAAAACGTGATGTTTTTAAGCTAGGAGCGTAAGACCTTAGATCTTCATAATTAATGATAATAATAATGTATAATTTAATAACAGGTTCCTATGTATGTTTTAAATGCATTATTCTTTCTGAAAAATCATGAAAGTGATAATATTTGGTCTGTATACGCTATCACAGCTATCAGCTAACAGTTAGCTGTACACACCTGAGGTAACAATTGTACGCAGCTTAGCAAACATTTAGCAATACACAATTTAACTAATGATAAGCAGTTAGCTAACACATTTAGCTGTTAGTCAACAATTGAGCCTCTGTTATTGTTCCATTTATGGTGCCCTAGTTTCTTTAAAAAGCATTATTCATTGTTTCTGAAAAATCCTGACCCTGATAAAGAGTATTTCTGGTCTGTAAATTAATACAGCTATGAGCTAACAGCTGTACACAGCATAGCAAACACGTAACTGTAGCCAGCTTAGCAAACATTTAGCTGTACACAGCTTAGGTAACAGTACGCAGTCAGCTAACACATTTAACTGTTAGCTAAATTTTGAGCCTCTGCTAATGTCCCAGTTTGCAATCATTGGTCTCATCCTGTATAATGCATTTCCCTTTTAAACAAAGTGGATTTATCTGCAGCAGAGCCACATCCTTCTACCCTCCTATTCTGACCTGCAACCTCTTCCCTAGCTGTAATTTCAGTACTGCAAACACAAAGCAAGATAAAACCCTATTAATCTGCTTGTAGAGTGCTGTCACTACAGCTCAAAATGTGCAGGCATGTGGTCAGGCATGTGTGCATGTCTGTGTGTGCGTTCACAAATGAAGCCACAGCTCTAGTGTTCTTTGTACAACAGCGGGCTAGAATGCCCAGAGCGTCTGTTGACCCAGCTGGCATGTGCTGAGCGGTTGTAGTCTGCCAGGTTAAGGACAACATTTACCCAGCATGCATTTGTTTTTTGGAAATGTGTGTAAGAGAAAGACATGTTTTGTGTGTTTTTCCATTGCAGAGTTAGGTCAAGGGTAGCATTTACAGTTTCACAAATGAAGAAAAAATTAATGTGTGAAGGTTATTTAAGAGCTAAAAGCATTTGGCAGCCAGAAATAGTGAAGATTAACATCCCAGTATGCCAAACAATGGATTAATTACCAGTAACATTTGCTGAAAAAGTTGCCCTGTTTGTCATTGTTTTTTGTGTTACATACCCTTCTCTACATGTGTTCCATACCAGCACTCTGTAGCCTGAAGTTCTAAGCAACAGCTCACCTGCTGTCTCTCTCATATTTAATTTTAGACATAAAGCTGAAAAAGAATTTGCTCTTTTTTTGACAGAAATGTCCTCCAGGCAGTAAGAGGGAAGGAAAGTGGAACTTTTCTTAGAAAGCATTGGCACCAAAGAGAAAGCGGCTAAAACACAGTTATATCTAGCTATGTCAAACAGGAACATGGACAAATTTGGACAATTTCACTGACACTTTCACTTTGTAACTGCTGCTGCTTCTTGTTCTTTCTTCCTTTGTTTTTCTTCCAGTCTTTTTTGTATTGTTTATGGGTCGGGGGTGGGGTGGGGTCTGTTATTATTGATGGAAATGGTGATGAGTCTGTTGTGAGCCACCTCATACTGTCAGAATAAATAGAGCATGTGCTAAAGACGTCAATGCCTCCTTGAATTCTGTTCTTAAGAGAATATCAATCTGCCAGCTGTCAACGGAGAGTGACAAAGGAGTGAAAAATCAAAACACATCCATCTAAATGGTACCCGAGTGAGCCGGAAAGAGAGCAAACACTGTAGTCAAGAAAGAAATACAATAATAGTGACCTTCTTTGTGGCAACTTTTTACCATTCAGCTTGTGTTTTCATGTGGAAAAATTCATTTTGAATAGAGGATTTAGCTCGCTATCCTTTCTCTAAGGGAGTGTTTAAGTGTCAAGGAAGCTTTGTCATGTAATGTTTGTCATGGTATCTTTTCCTTTCACTACTCATAACGCTTTACATGCAGCGTGGCTGGTATTTCTGTCATCGGTACCTGAACCGAGCTGTATCTTCCTGGCAATGAATATTTTATGAAGCACCTGTTTGGCTGCACAGTTGAATCTAAATGGCTGAATGTGTGTGAGACTCCTGTAGGCCTTACGTGCACCTTTTGTGCTTATATGGGCAGTGGTCAACATATGTTCATACTACACAATCCCATATAAAAAACGAATCTATATGTTTCCATTGGTAGAAAAAGTCCTTTTGGAATAGCGCTGAACATCTTGGAATTGTATAGTAATAAACTGGCATAACAACAAACCCACTTAAAGGGCCATCCACCAAAATTCACAGACCAGGCACGGAAGCCATAAAGCAGACAGGCAACAGAGATATTAAAAACAACCTTGAAGGAGCTGAGAGGTCCCACAGAACTGTCCACGAGACTGTTATGACCTGAATAAAGAATGCTGCTTACGGAAAAGTTCACCAAAAAGCATGTTGTGAACTCCACAAACATAAAGAAGAAGGCTAAAATTTAACCTTTTGGCCTTTCATCAAGAAAAGACAAAATTCTTACTCTGTCATTGAGAGACAACTGAAAAGACTTGGAGCCATAATTTCTGCAAAAGATACCCTTGCATAGCACCATGGGGGGAGCTGCACAAGTTTTTGTTAAATTTGTTTTTTTTCCAGTACATTTATTTTTCTTTGTGTGTCATGTCAACTATCTGTATTATTTATTAGGGAATAAATTATATATATATATATATATATATATATATATATTGCATATTTATTTTTGCTTCCCTCCTGGCTAGATGTTCTATCTTATTTAACAGGATTTCCTACCCACTCATAAAGAATGGTTATCCGACATGGTGTCCTTGAGAAGATCAGATTTTCACTTCAGCCTGAGAGCAGGAAGTTTCAGAAGATTTGAGGACCTTTCTAAGACACATTCCATAAGATATGGGAACAGGGTTTATGGGCAGCTTCACAGTGTCTCCAATATGAACTAATAACCATCATTGTGTCTGCACAACATTGGCAAAGAAGTGGATGAAGTTTTGTTTTTGTTTTGTTTTTTTCCTGTGTTTATATTTTGTTTCTCTGTTCCCTTCACATACGTAATCCTGCATGCATATGCATGTGTACAGGACTTTTCCTCTGTATGGTGTTAAAGAAAATCTGAATAAAAAATACTCTAAATTGAATTAACTTAGAAAATTGACATAGGGGTCCAAGGTAACTACTGAAAATGCCAATTCAGTTTTAATAGAACCATCATGAAGTGTACAATCTCATCCTGGAAATGTTGTATTTAGCTGTCTCACACTCACTAGTTAAAGCTACAGCACAAGTGAAAGATCATTTTTAAACACTTTAATAATAGCTTTAATAACAGTAAAGCCTACAAGGTTGTCGAATGGGCAACTTATGAAACTTATATAGGTTTTTGTAAGGATAACCTAAATTACCTAATGTGTCTAAGCTTTACAATCGCAACTAAAACAACTTCATAATGTGTTTAGCATGTTGAAGGAATACCTCAGTCTGTTAAGTCTCAAAAGTTTTATGTCCTTAATTCTTTTGCTTTTTTTATCTCCATGTTTGTGTTTCTTACCTGGTTTCTATTACTGTGACTGTCACACCTGTATCACATTAGTCATTACTGCATTGAGTATACAGTTTCCTTTATTGATAGCTTCATCCTTTGACCACATTCCAGTCCTTATTTCATGCCTTGACTTATGATTTTATTTCTTAGATATCTTAAAGTAACATTTAGAAATTTTTAATTGTCTGGAAATCATATTGACCTTTTCAACATTTAATTGTTGTTGAAATAACTATCAGGAGTGTCATTATTTATGAATTTTGTCAGGTTCTATGGTTAACTTTTGGATCTCCATTTCAGTGTTTTTAGCTGTAGGCTACCTCCTGTTAGCTAACTGTCGAGCCTCTGCTGCTCTTTCAGTTAAGCTGCCTTTGTTTGAAATGCTTTATCGTTTGTTTCTTTATAAGCTAACACAGTTATCAGCTAACAGTTAGCTTTACACAGTGTTAGCTTTAGCTATACAGCTCTTGTCTATCCAGTTAGCTAATGTGTTAAGCTTTTGGGTAAATTTTAAAACTGCTACATTTCCAGTTTGTAATCTGATTTGTTTAGTTTCTTTTTTTTTTTTTTTTTTGTGCTCAGCAAGTTTGTTTATTTGTTTTCCTTGTTGTGTTTAACAGCTGAATTCTGGTTGCCATGCCATAGTGTTCTGGGAAACGGTCTCCTCAGTGTTGACATTGCTCTATGTTTTCCTGCTACATTACAATATGACACGCCTGTCTTTGTTTTATGCCTTGATTTATGTTATTTATTTCTTTATTTAGGTGTTTTTTTGTTTTTTCTCCATGTGCCAGCTCTGTCCGAACACCTTTTGAATAAAAAAGACACCTTACATAATTATCACTTTATGTGCTTTGACCTTAAAAGGAAAAAAGCTGACGAAACTAAAATATTTCGCGTCATAGCCAAAAAAAAAAAAAAAATCCTAATTTAATTTAAAATCATCAGTTTTCGATTTGAGTTTTTTCTGCTTCTTTACATCAATTAATTGAATGTAAAGCTAAATTAAAATTTAAAGCCAACTAAACGAATACACTTTCTTCTTTATCTTTTCACCACCTACTATTTTAAATTTGAACCCTGAGGGCAGAGTTTCTGGTCATCACTTCTTTTACTACCCTCTTATCTTTGACTCACAGCAGTCATTGACTGAAGCACATCAATTGCTGAGGCAGCAGAGCTCCTTATTATTATGTTCAGCTATTCTTAGAGAGATTTAACATCAATACAATACATGGTTTATATTATGTTTGTATTGTTTTGCAAGATGTTTGTTGAGCATTTAGGAAAAGATTCTTAAATTACAAAGCTGATCTTTGTACATCATTGTAAATTATTAGCAGAAAAAAATGAATTGCTTTTAATGTCATGTCAACTAAACTGATTAACTTGTAATATTAAAAATTGATATCGAAAATGTTCAATTGCTGAAAAAACAAACAAACCAGGCATGCCAGAATTAATATTTTCTGTGATAAGGTGGGACACTGGCATAGGATTTTAACCATTTGTCTGTTTTTGAAATCAAGAAAAAATAATCAAATTGAACTTCTACAAACTAGGTAGCTGTGTTGCATGATAAAGATATTTGATATAGTTATCAAATAGAAATAAATCATATCAATGCTTAACACAGTAGTTCTTTTTTTTTTTACAGTGTAATCATAAAATATAAATTGCTGCACATTTTACAGTTTCTGACATTTACGCTTTGTTAAAATCTCCTAAAATCCTGACTGACATTGTTTTCTCACTTTCACATTTCTAAAAAAAAATGTCTGAATTTTGTAGATTTAGATCAGGATATAATCTTGGCCCTTTGATGTGGTAATCCTACAGAAAATGGCCAAACCTATTATGACTTTCCTGGGTGTCTGAGGCCTGGCTTTGATCAATACCAAGGCTTTTAACTTGCTTTGTTTCCATGCTAAGTGGTATAGCTTTCACACAGGACTACCCACCCAAATAAATCTATAGGGATTTGGCTTATTGGATTCCTCATTATCTGTGTGGTGTCTAATCAACCACTTGTCATGAAATGTCCTCTTGTATGTGTGAAAGTTGCTGAGTTGCTTAAGAGACTCAATCTAGTTTCCTATTTTATTTATGTGATTTCCAAGAGAAATCCTTTTTGGATAGGTCTGATGTGAACTCTCAGTTTCTGTCATAGGGGTATTCTGTCATATGTACAGCTTGTTTAGGGTCACTTAGACTTTCCACTACACATTTATACTGACTCATCAGATTCTCATCTCTCAACCTCACACCATAAATACAAAAATCACCCAATCAATACGCCTCTCTCTAAGACCTATGTTAAGTTCCCACATCTAAACCCTTCTCAGTGACTTTTTTGTCAGCAGAAAAGTTATATCTATTCATAAACACATATTTTAAAATGTGCAGTCTATATTTATTGCAAATTAATCAGGATTTCTTCTTATGTTAATTTAATGAGATTACATGATAAAGTAAAAATTTATGTATTAAACACTGCTGATTCCTAATCTGGGGTCCCTGAAACCAAATAGGGTCCCCAAGCAGTACAAGAGATCCAGGTTTCAATTGTACTGAGCCTGTGTTTTTTTTTTTTTTTTTTTTTTTTTTAAAGGCTTTATCTTCACAGAGATGAGTTTAGGTCTATCTGCTTATATGTATTGTTTTTATTATTATTATTATTATTATTATTATTATTATAATTATTATTATTGAGATGTTTTATTCACATGGAACCAACATTTTGGGAGCCTGAAAACACAAATTTGTTCCAATGTGAATAAATGAGGTTTGACTAAATCTGTTATATGACAACATCTTAAAAACATTTATCTTGAGTCAAAAGTAACAAACGCTATGTAGTAGGGCACACCTTTTGAATTCAATCATCTATTTTAGTGAAGTAGTTTATGTCTATCCTGGTAAACTTTATTTTTCCTGCATCATTTAATTAACAATGCGTCTTAGAAACACCACACTGTAGAAGATCGGTCCCTAAAAATTAAAGCTAAGTGTTGATAGTTGCCTAAACTTTGGTTCCATCAAAGGATAATAAAGGACTCCAGAATGCATCAGTTGTGGTGAGATGCTAGCTAACAAAAGCATGAAGTCAAGTATGACTTCAGCATGGAGCAGGTGGGAGGGGTGGGGGTGTCCAAGACTTCTTGGTAGTTGCACAAAGGGGGTCCTCAAGGAAATAGGTTGGGAGTCACCAATGCCCATTATACTGTATGGTAAGACTGTTATTTTTTCTCCTTTATATTGTACTTGTAACCATCTAGTATTTTTTTTTTTTTTATTTTCACACAAAAAATTCATAGTTGTTTTGCTATCTAAGTTTGGTAGGGAAACAAAATGTCATGTGATGCAGCCAATGACTACAGAGCAGGGATGATAAAGCCGGTCATCAAGGAGTCCTGCAGGCTTTGGATGTTTTCACACCAGAATCAGATTTATGGGTCGACTTGGACAGAACTTGACAAAAAGCTGTGGAGAAGAGCCATTTAAATAAAATCAGGCGTGCTGGATCAGAGACATGTCTAAAACCTGCAGGATTGAGACCCTTGAGGACCAGAGGTGCCAATTCCCAGCTTAGGACCTAATATCGTAAAACAATGTACATTGTCTAACCATTTCCATGATTTCCATCTAACACCTAACCACATAAATTGTAATCCCAATGATGCATTCATGACTCCTAACTGTAAGCATTAGGAGGAAGGGGTAATATTAAAAAATAGTGGATGTATTAAACCGAATGGACTTAGGAAAAACTTATGACGGACACAAATCAACTCAACAATCCTTCTTTGGAAACAAGGCATGCCATCCACCACACAGCATTCCTCCAAATAAGGCATTTTTTGTCCTATTTAAAAATAGCAGCTGTAGATTTTTGGAAATGTTTGCTTCAGCAGAGAACTGCAGAAGCAAAGTTATTTTTTTTTTAAAGTTTATTATTCCATTGAGCAAATGCACCTTCCACCACCTCCTTAAAATTATTATTCAATATGTTAAATTTCAGCAATATCACTTTGGTGACTGTTTTGCATCATGAAAAAATGTGAGCATGTCACAGTTTGCAAGAAAAACATTGTTATGTGATATTTTGGGCCTTGTAAATCCAACTCAACAGTTTTCTAGTCTCATTCCCAAAACTCCTACATTTTGCATGGTGGAAAATGGCTGCTAGGCCACTTTTTGAAGTGAAACTATGTTGCGTATTGTGTTGTACGTAATGTTGTTTTCCCATCATCTTACAGTTCAAATTTTAGCTTTCATAAAGTCTTGTTTTGTTTTCTGCTGTTTTTGATCACTTACATAACCACAAGAAGAACTAACAGCCAGAAGATGAAACAGCGTCTGAATGGCTGAAAATGATTCTGTCTAAACTGGGTTTTCTTTCAGAGGAAAATTAAAAGCTGTCTGATAGTCCTTGGGATCTTTTTTCACCAAAGGCTGAATTTCCCAATTATATGAATAGAAGTTACATCTGTGATCAAAGCAGGGACATCAAATGCCCTCAACCCATCCAGTTTACAAAGAAACAATACACATAGATCACTGTATACCATTGAAACCATTTTAATAGAACTTGCCCAATACTAATGAAGAGTCTGGACTTGGAAATGCTCTTCTCTAGACAGACAAGCCTATATCCTTCAAGCTTAAGTTTATATGTGTGGATGAGGTGTATTGAAGTAATGGAGTTAACCTTAAATGGAGGATTGCGTTAGACCTGATGCAGCCCTTCCCGCTTCAGAGCACAGCCTACAGATCCTTCCTTTATGAGTGCAAACAAACTCCATTTTGTATTGCTGTTCCCCACTGAGCACAATAATCAGATCAGGTAGGGACACAAAATGCCTGAAATGCCACAGAGGGATGGGCGTCCATGTGGCCGCTAAATCAAATCAATGAGATAATCGATAGGTGGAAGGCTGGAAGAAGAGGATTATTCAGAGCTGGAAGAAACACTTGGCCAGCCGTTCACTCATCGTGATTAAAGGCCCTGTTCAGGGGTTTGACGCAGGCCAGGGTGCAGCTGGTTGACACCAGATCTGGGTCAATCGTGAGCTGGGATCCTTTTTAATTACTCCGGATGTTTGCTCTGTAGTCTGTCTGGCAGATATGGTAATATGAGCCAGGTTGGAAATTTTTCATCTAGTGCTTTGATTGATTTTTCTGTTTATGTTTGAACTCTGATAGCGGCTTCAAAAGCATGCAAGTTTTCCTCAAGACATTTCTTGAATTGCTGCTTCAGACTGTGATCTAAAGCTCCACCCTCCCCCAGCTGTAGTTCAGCTGTCACAAAGCCAAATATGCAACAATGAAGGACTGATTAGCCACTCTGAAAGGATGCTTCAGGCAACACTCCACCCAACACAAACATGTTTTTACTTTAAAGATGTCATTTTGTTGATCTAATTACATTGAGAGAGCTGTTTTTAGGTTGCAAAAGTTATATGAACAAGCTCAGTGATTACATAAGCTTGTATATCATTCTAATGTAAAAAACATCTGTGCATTCATGCTAACCCCAATCTTAATCATTGGCACAGCTTGCAAACAAAGCATTAAAAGAATGGCAGTTATTCCATAACTGCAGCGTTGTTGCTTGCAAAGAACTAATAAAAGCCAACCACTGAGACTTATAGGCCAAGAGCTCTGCAGTGGATGGACTAATAATAATAATAATAATAAAAATATCTAGGAGTAATACGGGATAATCCCTGATAATCACTGCTACACACATACCTGTGGGCTAATACCAGCAGCAAGCCTTGCAGTGGCTGCAGAGTTTGGAAGTGCGGGACTGCTGGCATGTCTTTGCTGCAACATGTGGGACTTTGATCAAAGCTAACTTCAAAAGCTAATACCCATACATAAAATCTGTGGGGGATTTTTAGAAAACAAGAGATGACACATTGACTGTGACCGGTGGGAGTTGGATAAAAGCCAGCTGCAGATACTTGAGCTCAAACTGAAATGAAATTGTGGATTGTTTTTTTCTTTTGCTTGAGAAACTGACCAATATTCAGAATGACACACATCATAAAACACATCTTCAATTTTTTTCTCTTCTTTTTTTTCTGTTTCTTTTTTTAAGAAAGGGAAAAAAAGGGCTCATCTTTCAAGTTGGCTTAGATGCCAACTGATGAGTAACCAGATAAACTGAGCCACAAGGACACCTCTAAAGTAACCCAGAAGGGGGAAAGAAAAAAAAAAAAAAAAGACCCATTTCCCTAAAAAAGACCACATATACAAGCTCTCTTCAATACCTTTGGGATTCAATGGCCTCAACTTAAATCAAAGCAAAGCCACTGAGACTTACACTGAAGCAGAGAGTTATGAGGTGCTCCGATGATGTTATCCCTGCTGGAAGTGTTACATCAACTACCAGCTCCTCGGGGGGAATATCACACGGACTGCGGCAGGCATGCTGGGACACAACAGTGCTGGAGTTCTGTGTGCCCAGCGTGTAAAAGAGGTGCCTCAGCTCCGCTGTGTTTCCAACAGCTATTATCCAGCGCATTAATGAATGGGTCCCACTGTTGTTCACTGAGTCATACAGGACTGCGGCACTGGAACACCTGACAGTCTCTAATGTATTCATGCAGAGGAAGTGTGATGTTTTGAATCACTGTTATCCAGAATTATGTTCTGTGTAGCCCTCTGCTGCATTGGGTATTCCATTTGCATTTTCCATTACATGTAATGTTTGTATTGTATTCAAGCAGTAGCTGGAGAAACTCTAGAATCAAGATAGCAACAGGGTTTTGTTATTTGTTCTTCTGAGTCATAGAAAGCATAAGAATAAAATTCAACCATCTTGAATATTCAAACTAGCCCATATTAGCATACACCCACATTATTTATGCTATATTCTACATCAGTACTGCACCAAGAAGCAGAAACATGTTATTTCCTCTGATAGAATCCTTGCAACCTCAAAACAGAATAAGGTAGACGACAATAATACTTAAATTCACTTGTATTTCACTGCGCATGGTATGAACTCAGTATATTTCATGTCTTGTCTTGTCAGTTTAATATTGTTTAAAACACATCCATTTGTTGGGGACAAGGGATATTTAGGTATAACAATAATGCTAATTTGTGACAAAAGTAGCATCCACTGAAGGCTGAGTCTTCGAGGAACAAAGATAGATAGAAAATGCTTTGGTTTGGTTTGTCAAGCAATGCATCAGAGAATTTAAAAACAATGCCCCTCAAAGAAAGATAAGAAGGAATTAGCATATGTTTTTCCCCCTCAACAGTGCATTGCATTATTAAACAATTCAAGGAATCTGGAGAAATGTCATTGACAAAATACCAAGAGAGCTAAATCAAACTGGATACTTGTGATCTTCAATCCTTAAGAGAGCATTTCATCTAGAAACATGCAATAGTTGATTTAACATGGGCAATGGAATGACTGTGGAAAAACAGAGTTATAAATTCCACTGCAAGAAGCCTTATGTTAACCTTATCTAGAGGATGCATTGATTTCTCTGAATGCGGAGGGATCCTGGATGCACCATTTGAAAGTGGAAATGTATATCATGGTCAGACAAGTCAGTTTTCCAGTTCTGTTACTGAACAAATGGATGCCAGCTACCAAAGACCAAAAGAACTATGCAGATTGTTCTCAGCAAAACGCTTTCAAGACATTTTTGCCCCACAGCCCTTTATCCATTTTTCAATAAGACATTACAAAACCACATTCTGCAAACATTACAGACAAAGCAGAGGGAAAACAAGATATAAGTATTGACCTGGTCTGTCTGCAGTCAATAACTGTCCTCGATAGAGAATTTGAACAAAAAAAGTAACAACAATCATTGGGATAATTAATATTTTCAGATGTTTTCATTTGAAGAATGTCAGAAAGTCCTTTAGGTGTTAAGTAAAAGATGAAAGTTTTACTTTCCTAATGTCTTTGGGATTGGGATCTAAACCGAAATTCAAGAAAGCTGATGAGACAAAACATGGAATATCTTGAATTCATACCATCTACAATGACGTAAGCCCCAATGTTTTCTCATTTGGGGTTGTAGAATCTGAAACCAGTCTTTCATATGTAACCTGTAGAGCCCTGTGCTTACAAGTTAAGCCCTGCTCGAAAATTGCTCAACCATAATGAAATGAGTACATCTCTGAAAAACAAGGTCTATTTGAATGTTCCCAGTAAAGAGAACTCTTGTGAGACTTGTTAAGAATTGTAAATATCAGTATGTGTAATACTGGTGATTAATGTATGAAGATGGCACATAGCACAAATCACAAACTAATAAGTTTTTGCCTTGCCTAAATAAAAAAAAAATCTAGCTCTAAATTTCTCTAAAAATTGTAATACAACACATGAACATTATCTATGCAAAGATAAACTGGTAAAGTGAAGCAGATCAAAGTTAAAGCTGTGTTAGTACAGATAGTTTAGCTGAGGTCTCTAAAATGGCCATTTTGGTCAAATCATGTCAATGCCAGTTAACCCTGTGCCTACTGTTGAGGCCTCTGAACATAATTTAATGAATATATCTCTGCAACAACAGAGTATATTAGAATACTTTTGGATTCATAGTTAAGGTAAATATCAGTAAATGTGTTACTGATGAAGAATAAATAAAAATTGCACATAGCATAAATGAAAGAAGGTTCAAGCTTGCCTGAAATAGAAAAAAAACACTGTAATTACACCCACTTCCAAATTTTGAAAAATGCCAGAGACTGCGAGGTGTGGGAGGGATCAGATGCTGCTGACTATAATTCAATAATTTTGAACTATAGTCAGCAGCTCAGTGGCCACTAGCAAGATGGAAAGCAATACAGATTCACATATGCCAAGGATCAGTCTCTTGAGGTGGAAGACTTTATCCCTCCAGAATCCCCTCAGCTAGACATCACAGCAAGGTGGTCCTGACCCGAATCATTTTGAGCCATTAGAGCTGTTGCCACAGCGCTGGTCTGTGGCACTTTCAGTCTCACAAGAAAATGTGAAACATGTTAGTCCACATGCTCAAAATACAGTAAATATAAGACACAGTAAATATGTTTTAAAATTCTTTTTCACAAAACCTCTGTAAAAGTTTAAAACTAGTGAATCTACGTCAGATAACAAGTTCAGATCAGTATGTGTGCATCGGTCGGCATGGTTTCTATGCCTGCAATGCAAGACCCAGCCATTTTTACATCTGGAGGGAGGATGGGCATTTTGAATAATTTTTGACCAACTAAATCCTAGATTTTAAAAAAATTAAAGCACAAATTTTAACAGTTTGGGTGGTTTACATCACAATAAAATAATATTCATGTTTACAGCTCAAAGAACCCATTTAAGGTGCACTACCCCTTTAAGGATGAATATGAATATTTCTTTGTAATAGTGCAGCTGTAGCTCTAAACTGTTATTAAATCTTAATACAAATTATCTATGTAAATGCCAACTCTGATCATGTAAAGAAGCACTAAATTAGAGGTTTCATTACATAAAGTTGAGGTGGAGCTTTTAAAATAGTCACTTTTAGCCCAGTTTGGCACCATCCGTTCACAACATCCCCCCTCAAATTTGGGAAACCTCATGTTTTTAAAGTTCAGTGTGTATCTCAATAAAATAATTGTTTACCCTTGTGGAAACTAACACGAACAAATGAGAAATCAGAAGTGTCATCACACATAAAGAAACATTTCTTAAAACCAAAGAGAGATTTTACTCAACCTCAACCACACTTTATTTAACAAAATATAAGCAGGTCAAATATCGCAAAGCATATAAATGTAACTTTGAAACACAGCGTTTGAAAATCATGACAAATCATCAGTGGGTTGTGGCACAGTATTCCACAGAATTGACCCATATAGTAGTCAACCCTTAATTCACCCTCCTTCCCCCTAATGTGAATAGAGTGGAAAGCAGGTATAAAGGGGGGTGATGTGAGGAAAAAGACAGGTAGCAAGACCAAAAGGAATAAAAAATAAAAAGACAGGGTGGCGATGATCTGCTAAGATGTTAGTCCTCAAAGTTGAGCTGATCTGTATTCACATGTTTTGGGGGAAAAGAGGATGTGAGGGAAAGCAAGGGTGTGCACGTATAGATGCACATGGTCACTCCAGCTGCTCTTTCTTCTGCTTTCTCACATTTAGATAACAGTATATGCGCACGTGTGCAGCAACAAAAAGCTGAGGAAGGATGAGGCAGAGGATGGGGGTGATTCAGCACCATGGTCAGCGCCTGCCTGCATCCAGGGGGATATATACTGCACCAGCAGGGTAAGATGGAGGAGGGGTAGGAGGGGGAAAGAGGGATGTAAGCCAATCTCACATCAAGTCTGTACACTCCTATCGTGGCTGTGGTATAATGGATAAATTTTAAAATATGCTCAAATTGTGTCGTCGTTTGTGATCATAGAGTAGTGTTGGGGAATCAGCTGGTCAAATCAAAACATCACCAGGAGGATTTTATAAAATAATCAAAACATTTTAAAAATATGTAAGTTGCTGCTCAGTCTTGCAAGAAAATGTGCAACACGTTAGTCCACATGTTCAAAATATAGCAGAGTCACAATCAAGATGCAATAATCATGATGAATTTTTAACTTGTAACCGTGTATTTGTTGATATTTAAACCTCATCATTCATGCCTAAAGCTAAATAAATGCAATCGACAATTTTTTTTTTAAAATACTTGGCCAACTGGTTCCGTATCCACAGTGTGGAACCGGTAGAACATTTTTTTTCCCTTTAACACGCTGTTCTTGAATGATCTGATTTTTAATATGCTTGTGACAGTTCGGCATAACGCAAAATGAAATGTTGCTTTTTTTTGTAGCCTTGAAAATGAGCAAATTGGCTTTTTTTAAGCATTCCCCCATAAAACTCTGCTATATTGTCAACCGGGTCAGAAACAGCAGCGTGTAACTCTGTGGGGTAAACTGTGATAAATAGCTTACCCTTTAGATGATCTATGGAAGTTTTCCAGGTATTTATATGCTGTTCAGGAGGTTTCCAATCTAGCCCAAAACATTTGTGTTAGTTCTAAGACTCTATACGGTAAACCTACAATGACTGATCCATAATAACACCATTATTTACCACATTTTCATAACAAGAAAAAGTTTGCTATCACTACTGTGTTGCTGAGAGATCTGCTTTGCCTCGAAGTTAAGATGAAATAACCTTCTGTCAAAATACAAACTAGCTTAAATTGGCAGTTCTGTCAAATCAGGAGCAGCCAAATATCAACAAATGAGCAGCACATTCTATATGTGTCTAGAAAGAACAAAAATAATGGTCCTCTATGGCTGGAATAAAGCCAAGACGATGTTTTTGATACACAATGGTGGCAAAAATGACCTGTGTTACAACTGGTTTTATGAGGACAATGGATAAATAGTCGCATAAATAACTGTAATTAGCTAAAAAAATAAATAAAAAGTATACCTGGAGGGAAATGTGTCAGTATTTAAATCGATTCTGTTGTTGTGTCTTGTCTTTCAGTGTCAATCTCAAGACTTGAGAAAATGATAAGCAGATGAGAAAAAGCTTGGTCACTGATGATCTCTGTGTTATTTCTCCAAAGTTCTGTTATTAATAAATTATATTTTCTTGTTCTGGCTGGTCTTTATGCTGCTATGTCTATTGGTACATTCATTTTACATCATTTTAGCCTCACAATCTGACAACTGAGGCTGTCTTGGAAACTTGTCTATTTGTTGACTGTGCTTGAAGGGTTAAGCTTCTACATACTTTTACATTAAAAAAATAAAAAGAAAAAAAAGAAACAGGCAGATCCAAAACAGAAAAAAATAAATAAATGGCTTGCAGTTTAAGTTTAAGTCAAATTGCAATTTAAAAAATTAGCTTATCATAAGGAATTTAGCTTTTTTCATAATCCAGAAAGTTAATTTGACCTTTTAAGTCTAAATTGTTACCCTGCAACTCTGCATTACAGGCCAGCATTCAGTCACCCACTAAGCTAATAAACTCTTAGTTGCACATCCTGCTGCAACTCTGCTGCAGCAGAACTTTTCACACATCACTCTAAGCTTTAAAAACAGGGAAATGTTAGAACACTTGGATGTACATCATACCCTTGAATACTTTGATCAGATAAAGCAGATTCTCCACTTTCCTACCAGCCACCTCTGTTAGCTGAGCTCTGCATACAAAAAAGAAAAAGAAAAGAAACAGCTATTCAGTCATGGCGTTGTTAAACAAGCCCACAAACAAGACCATGCGACCCACAAACGGAGTGTCTCCAGTTCCAAAATGCTGAGTTGAAAAAGGCATCTATCACCTCTCATATGTCTGTATTGTACAGGCGACCCTCCAGCCCCTGCCCTCCTCTTCCATCCATTAAATACAGCCTTATTCCAAGCACATTTTGTAAATACAGTGAGTTTCAGTTCTCTTATTTGGACAAGATTAGATGGCTTTACAAAAGCTCACAATAGGATGAAAGTGAATCATAGCCATAAGCTTGTTTTGTGGAGGAATCCTTTTTTTTCTCACATTAAAAAAGCGCTATTTTATACCAGTCTATATGCGCCATTTACATAGATCGAATTACATATAGCTCAATTAATTGAAAACACTTCTTTGCTCCGTTGTTGAAAAAATATGATGGTACAAACCCCCCATTGAAATTATTTCTTTTTTTTTTTTTTTTTTTTTTTTTTTGCCTTCCTCTCACTCAAAGCAGGCTATATTCATTGACACACAAAACCACGGAACTATTATTTTTAGCTACATTAACTTTGCAGCAGAAGCATCTGAGTGACGTTAACTGGTCATGCTCATCTGCATGTCTGGATATCTGAAAGTCAACAATTGGCACACCATAAAAGAACACGGTTTTACATTCATAAAGGAGATGATGACTGCGTGGACTTGACATCCCCGCCACCTAGTATAAATAACCCCAATAGTTATCGACAATCAAAACAAAACAAAGCCAAAAAAATGTTAAACGGAAAAGAACATGCACTGACAGCTTCACTTCCTTCTGATAATCTTGTTTTTTTTCCCCCTTCTCTCTTCAAACAACTTTAAAACAACAAATACAAATCCTAACTGCAGGTTCACAAAAAATAGAGAAATGGCACTTTGTAATAGTCATATATAATTCTTAATATCTATATATAGTATTGATAGAACATGAAAGGGGTCGAGTTGGCCTCTTTGTTGGTTATGGTGGTTATGGTTCCTCGCCGTCGTGTGTGTGTTGAAACCATGCGGAATATCATCATGCATTTTATGATACATCAGTCAGAGTATTTACATGTACATTCATGCGTTCGTGCACCATTCCCCAGGTCCTTTTAGATTTCACACACACACACACGCACGCATTTCATCCCCTCGCTGCTTTCTCCTCCTTTTTTTTTTTTTTTTTTTTTTTTTTCCTTGTCTTACGGATCCATAATCCGATTGCGGCAAACAGAAGGAGGAAAAGGAGGAGGATGGCTTGGCATGTACATATATTACATAGTTGGAAGGGGGTGGAAGGGGGCCTGCAGCACCTGACTGACTTACTTGGTTCATACAAGTTTGTTTGCAGTTTTTTGTTTTATTTTAGTCATTTGTGTCTGTCTGTTTTGGCTGTTTGTAATCCAGGCTTTTTCTTTTAGTCTTTTTTAAGCGTCGTTTGTTGTGGAGAGGTGCGTGCTGCAGTCAAAACCCCGATGCGCGCCCCCGTCCGCGTGATAAGGCCCGCTGTGCCAGTAAGAGGAGTCGCAAACCGTCTGCAGGGAGTTGATCTCTGACGCGGATGAGTTCCCGTCCCTCCGCTTTGAGCGCTTTCGATTCCGCAAAATAAACACAAGCATCCCCACGACGGTGAACGCGGACGTGACAAAAACCAGCAGCAGCCCGGGCACGAGCACCGAAATGGAGACCCTGTTTGGCTCCAAATAGGAGTTCGAGCGTGTCCCCAAGTCCTGTGTATAAGTGCTGTTTTTAGACAGAGAGGTGGGGGGAACACGCTCGTACAGTTTGGGGCACAGGAGGTCATTCCGCACGTAGCGGAAGTCTCGCTTCCAGAACTCCTCTGGGGACTCGCACTTGAGGTCGCTGACTATGACGTCGGTCCCCAGTTTCTCCGTCCACTGCTTGAAGGGGACGATGCTGCACGAGCAATCCCACGGGTTCCCATGCAAATCGATCTGGATGATTGAGTTGAGCTGGTCCAAGACACCAGCAACGGGCAGATAGGGGAAGTAATTATTATGCAGGCTGATTTTGGATAAAGAAATCCCAAGAAAAGCATCCACGGGTAAAGATTTGAGCAGGTTGTTGTTGAGGAACAGAACCCTCAGGTTTGGCATGGGGCTAAAAGCACCAGCAGATATTAGCTGGATGTTGTTGTATTCCAAACTGAGATATTCCAGGTTCACAAGGCCCACAAACATCTCTGTAACCAGCGTATCCAGGTAGTTCTTATCCATATACAGCCACCTGAGCTCGCTCTGGTTTTGAAACGTGCTATTATCAATCACCTTGATGTTGTTCCCACCCAAATCGAGCAGATTTAAGCTCGAGTAACCGAGTAGCTGGTTCTTTTTCACAGCGTGGATGTTGTTCTCTCTCATGTTCAGCTCGTGGGCGATCAGGGGTTTTGGTTTGAGGCTGGACAAACTCCCGAGCTTTTTGCCCTCGCAGTTGACCCCCAGCCCCTGTCGGGAGCCAACCAGCCTGCAGCTGCACGACTGCGGGCACGTCATGTTGCGCAGCTGCTCATTGTCCCCGCTCACACCTGTCACAGCTGGAGTGGGCTTTATTTTCAGCTGCCAGTTCTCACGAGCTTTGGAGTGGCTTTTGGAACCGTGGCCGCCGGGGGTCGGGGCTCCGCCGCCTGCGGCGTCTCTGCTCGGCTTGTAAGGCGTGGGGCGAGGGCCGCGGGGCTGTGAGGTCTCCTCCTGAGTGGGAGGGGCGACCAAACTGGTGTCCACTCCGCCGCTCTGTGAAGGACACAGCTCTGCTTCTGACGTCTCGTTTAAGTCGCTCCCTTGAAGCCTGGTGGGAGCTTCGCATATCACCCTCCCAATCAGCGCGTTGCGCGGTATGTTTTCCAGCCATTCCTTAAGAGAAACCAGGTCGCAGTTGCAGTCCCACGGATTGTCCTCTAACAAAACCTCCGCAATACCCGGTATTTGTTCAAGAATCCCTTCATAAGGCAACGTTTTAATTCGGTTTCCCCTCAAATCGAGATGCGTAATGGGCACATGTTGGAACACGTTTATAGGTAGCGCACTGATGAGGTTGTCGTTAAGTATTAACACTTCAAGTTTATTTAGGTCCCTGAAAACAGCTGGATCGATATCCCTCAATAGATTAAAATCAGCTTGGAGGTATTCCAAGTCATCTAACCCCAGAAACGTACTCTTCCTGAATGATCTTATCTTATTGTTATTGATGTGCAGTCTCTTCACCAGCTGCAGTCCCAGAAAAGCGCCAGGGACGATGTCGTGCAAGCCGTTGTTCTCCAAATGCAAGCTCACGGCGTTGTAAAAGTTAGCGAACTCGTTTGGAAACAGCCTGGACAGAGAATTTCCGTGCAACAGCAGGTGATAAAACTGTGAGCTCGGGCCAGTCAAATGCTGCAGAGTGGTGAAGCTCCTCTTTTCGCAGTCTATGTGCAGATCTCCCTCTACCTCGTTGCAGGAGCATATCTGCTCCTTACAAACGTCCCTTGTAACATTTCCACTGGCAACACAAAGAGCCGCATTCAGGAGAACAATCCAAAGCAGCATTTTTCAACGTGAGCAATTCATTCCCGTTTTCAAGACATACGAGCTGCGATAGTCTGCATTAGAGAGAAGAAAACAGGAGATATAGACATTTAGGAAGGAGATAAGGCAGTCTTTTAAAGCAGATCCATGCTGCGTCTAACCTGCTCTGGTGTCCAGACTTCCAGCTTATGAATAATCGCAGATAAACGTCTCTTTCACGTCGACTGAATCCTCAGATCTTCCGCGCGTTTGCGATAAAAATCAAAAGCAGCCAGCGGCAGCGCAGTCCCGCGCATCTTTTAGCTTTTTCAGCTGGTTGTAGACTGACCTTGGCAGGGCGAGGAAGGCTGAACAAACCGACGGCTCTTTTTCCCCCTTCTTTCCCCTTCTCTCTCTCAGTCGTGCCGCGCCGCGCTGCGGCGTCGGGAGCTGTCCCCTCTCCCCTGGTGCTGTATTCACACCCCGCGCTGGGGGCTTTACAAGCGATCCCACCGCTGCAAAACACCCGCATCCCCTCCTTTCACATCCTTCAGCGTTTCGCTTCGATTGTTTGCGCCTTCTTTCCCCTCTTCTTTTTCTTCTTCTTTTTCTTCTTCTTCTCTCTCTCTCTCTTTTTGCAAATCGGGAATCACAATAAGAGGAACGAGGAGACTGTGTCCATCCTTGCGCGGTGCTCTAAGAAAGATCTGACACCCTCTACTGAGCTGTAATGGCAAGAATCCGTCGACTGACTGAGGGAATGCTGAGAAGAGGGAGCAGGGGGGAAAATCTCTTTTTCAGCTTGTTGTGTTTAAGTCCTCTCCCTCCAGAGGCAAAAAATATGTTTCTGCTCCAGTTTTAAGGCTCGTAGCTCCATTTTAGAACTGTCCAAATCGACATTGTTCAAAAGCAATAGAAAGAAAAACAAATTTTTTTTCCTCAAAAAGAAATATGAGGATGGTGATACCTCATTTCAGTGATTTAAATCAGCCTCTTTTTGTACTCTTAAACGAAGTGGCGTTACTTTGTACTGCAAGATTCCGCTGCTTCAGTCATGCTTCTTGCTATAAAAACACTGTTGAATGCGGTACAACAATTACCCGCTACAAGCAAGTCTCAGTCCGGCTTAAAAAAACAAAACAAGACCAAAAAAAAAAAAAAAAGAGTTGACTATACAACAAACGATGCGTCAGTGTGGCTCCCTATATGCGCATGTGTGTGCATGACGTTTATTCCCTTCTTCTTTTCTCCTTTCCCACATAAAAAATCCTTCACAACTGTACAAGAAAAGGAGAGAAAAAAGGGGGAAAAAGCGTGGAAGTGGTTTGAACATATTCTCATCTCCCATGGATTTGTATTATACTCCACCGTTTGAGATTATTACATCAGCTGCAGGGGGGCTCTGGGATGTGGAAAAAAAAGAAGAAGGGGGGGTTCAGAGTTGCCTCCGCCCTCGCTCTTCCATCCTCCATCTGCAGTGCTCTTAGAAGTGAGAGCATGACAGAAAATGCCATGCGAAGTTAAACATCCGCTCTTTCTCTGTTATTTATTTATTTATTTATTCTTTTCTCTCAGAAGGGAACAAAACAGATGTATTTGTGTGAGAAGAGAGCAACCCAGACTAGTCAAGAGATTCCAGCAAAGCAATAAGAAAAACATCATTAAGACCACCTACATATGGCTTTAAAGCCTCCCCAATACGGTTCATTGACTTGTTCTTCCCACCTGTTTGTTTGTTTTTCTATCAGTCTGCTTTTATAGAACTGATTCTATATTTCCCCCTGCTGGTGCTGGTAAATTAGTCTTCCTGTCTTTATACTCATGTCTGTTAGCATCTGTCACTATTTAGAGATTACAGAATGTAATTCCACTGTTTTACAGTGACAAATAAAAGTATTTGCACTCTATTGGCAAGACTTTAGATGTTGTCTAGCCACAATAATAACAAAAAAAGGAAAAATAAACTTGAATATGATTAAGCAAATGGATAAGACGCCTCTAATTCAACAAGTACTGCAGTGATAAAGATGTCAGCTGGAAACAGTAAGTCGCTCCATGTTAGACAACCTGTAAATTTATAAATGTTACTCTACTCAGAAATGTCAAATAATGTGTTTGCATCAAGGAGAAAAAAAAAGAAAAATAAACAACATATTTGCCCTCTGCTCAAACGACATACCCCCCAAAAAATACGTATATGTCTCCAACCACAACGTCTGTTTTAATAGTTTTGGAGTCAAAGGGAACACTTGGTTGTATGTGTTACTGTTGAAAATGGCACATAGCACACATGGAGCGTAAAGCATTTTAAGCTTCCTTTGTTGCCTGAGTATTATTATTTACTTAGTTATGGTAATATTAAATGCATATGCTGGACTTGACAAGAGGAAACAAAAGAAGGGGGAGTGTGGGGGAAAGTAAAGAGAAGAAAAAGAAGACTGAATGATAAAACAGATGGAAAGCAACAGCAAAAACAATAAATAGAAATAAATAAATAATAATAGTAATAATAATAATAATAATGATAATAATAATAATAATAACCAGCTGTTAAACATGTAAAAAGCATGTAAATGACCTCAGTAAGAAAACAAAGCAGACAATCAACAGGAGCACCTACTGGAAGACAAAATGAGAAAAACATAATTAAGATCACCAGCACCAAGTTTTAGAAAACATAACTGAAAGAAATAAAGATTAGCATGCCCTAAAAAAGAAAAAAAGAAAAAAAAAAACATTTTCAGTATTAAGATGAATACCTTCTGGAATGATGAGGCTGTAGCTGTAAACAAGTACAAACATTATTTCTGCAAAGACCAACTTTAATAAAGTGAAGCAGAAGAACATTATAGGTTTTACTCCTCCAAAATAGTCATTTTTGGCATCATCTGTTCATAATGTCCTCCTGTTGAGGACCTCGGGTTTCTTAAAGGTTAATTTAGGAACTTTCTAACTCTAAACTAAGACCAATCTGGTTAATAAAGGTCATGGTTAACCATCGTATAGGACTTAAATAGTTATGATCAAAGATCACTTTAGTGTTTGGTGAAATTGGATACAACAAAATGATAGTTGCAAAGGAATGGGGCAGTGGTCTATACTGCCAGCAGATCTGACCAGTCTCCAAAAGGGGAGTATGTGTCATGATCCATGATATTCATGCTAATACTTTTGGGATATTTACTCTTGTGTGTTCTTTAGTTTCTGGTGTATTTGAGTTTATGTGTTTTAGTTCCCTGATTAATTTTATGTTGCGTTCAGCTCCTTGTGGAAGTTCTTCTTTTTACTTTCCCCTGTTTCTTTTGCTCACTGCCAGATCTGTGTCATTGCTCCCGTGTTTATTTTCATTGTCTCCCCAGTCCCATTTTTTTCCCTGTGTTCTTTTTTGCCTGTTTTGTTCTTCCTACATGTATCCTGCTATGGCAGTTTCATTTATTTATTTTGTAATAATCACCCTGCATTTGGGTGCTTCATCAAGGATGCAATAACAACCTCATACTCTACACCATGCTCAGACAGGCTTCCAAGAGGAATGGAGTAGAATAACATCTGAAACCACTTGTTATTCTTAAGCCTACAAGGCCTTTTGTTGTAACAAACCAACAACAAGTGGTTTCAGATGTTATTCTACTCCATTCCTCCTAGCATCACTTTTAATGTGAGGATAATTGTTATGTATAAAATTTTAGTTTAAACATTACAATTATCCTCACATTAAAAGTGATGCATCATCTATTAAAGTTTCATCCTCGGTGTATAAGGCTCAGGACCCTTCAAAAGCATAAAAACACCCAAATACATTTTGTAGCCCATCTTTATTGTAAAAATGAATTTCATTGACATATTGTCAGGAAATCTAAAACATAATTAAGTGCAACAGATAAATAGGTCATAGATTTCTAAAAATGTCACCTTGAACGGGACGGTCAATTTAAGGTACCTCACTGCAGTTTTTCCACATGCACTCTTAAGATGTTTCTAGATCAGCTGCGAATTTTGAGTTGCATGTTTCAAACCTTTTGGCCATGATCACCCCAAGCAAGTTTTATGTGGTTGAAGTCTGACGTACAGCACACCATCTGTCTTTGTTTTACCTGTAATTTTTGCACAACCTTGAGCATGAAGTTATTGTCAAAGACTGGCCCAATCACTGAGTTTCTAGAAGGTAAAGCATGGCACTGCAAGATCGACTAATATCAATGCTCATTATAGAACGCCATCTTTGCCTGCGATGAATCGATGTCAAATTGTACGTTGGGAGATGTGCTTTGAGGAATCATGCTTCCATCTATACCACGATAAACAAATAGTTGGAACCTTGGCCTGTTTGTCTATAAGACACACCAGATGTTGCACAGCCTCTATCCAATGCAGATAATTCACAGCCTGGTTCAATCTTTTTCTTATCTCGGGGTCATTAGAGAGGTTTCTTTCTGGAAATGCTGCCATACAAGCCTGCAAGTCTGAGCTGTATCAGTAGAGTTAATGACGTTGAAGCAAACTTATGTCATTGATTTGCGCTTTCAGGGGGGAGGAACAGTTGAGCTTCTATTACATAGACTAGGCACAAAGAGAAATTTACTCTATATAGTGGAAGTTACCGTACTTGGCCACTTTTCTACTATAAATAAAGACAATTGAAATTGCTCTGTAGCTTTGAACTTTCTTTCATTACACAAGTAAAAATCTGGCATCAAAGTTAAACTTTTTGAATTATCTCCCCCTTTTAGAGTATGTTTACTAAAAGGTAAACAACCAGGCCATTTAAATGGAACATTTTGAAGAAACTGTCAGGATTTTTGCCTATGAAGATATAAGTAGTTCTTCCAGCAGACCGTTATGTCTCTTTGCTTTCTTGCTATCCTACATTTTCTTTCAATTGTCCATTCCATCCATCTCTCTCACTCCAAGGATGTGGTTGCTATGCTCAATGAATATGTTGTTTACTGACATTCAAAGTGAACAGGCTCCTGCTGTGAGGCAAATCACAGCATGTGTTGGAGCTAAATCCTAAGTAGCCAGTTGTCGGCACAGGTCCCCGATGTTTAAAAAAGCAAACCGAGGCTGAGGGTGGATGGTCATAAGGCTGAGCTGAGGGCAAATCAGTCATTCACACTAATTAGCAGTATGTTGGATGTGTGTGTGTGTGTGTGTGTGCGGGTGTATGTGGGCGGTGGGAAATGTTTCCCACTGATCTGTGTTAGTGTGCATAAGTTAGGCTTCCTGGGAGCACCTCGTGCATGCATGCATGTATCATGTTTAGGCTATATCTTCTTATCTACATCAGGTGGGTGGGGGTGGGGGTAATCCAACACACATTTCCGAGTCACGCTTGAGAATTTTGTTTCCACTACAGGAAATTAACAAGTACAATTCAAACTCCATTTAAGCTCAGCTCAGTCCTTGTAGGATAAACATTTAGAATCTGATATAATCCTCCAAACAGGATAAATCATATTTGTATGAGGAGGAAAAAAAAAGCTTATCTTGGAGTCAAAGCTAATTGGATTATGAATATGAATATATCCCAGGAAATAATTGAATGGGACTCTGTGTTATGATGTGATGCAGATCCTGTCGAGATGCATTAGTGTGATGCAAGGTCGCCATTCACAATGCAGCTTGTGCTCATGCAAGTTTTAGCATTGCATGTAGACGAGATGAATATTTATGCGAAGCTCACAGCATTAAATGATGCCACAGATTGCTACGTTTATAGCCATAAGGTAGTCTGCAAAGGTCAAACCTCGGTGGCCGTTTAAAACATTGTGATGAAATAAATAAGAGTCAGTTTGCGGGTCTAACAGCGAAAGCTTCAGTGACTAAGACACAATGGTTAAGCTGTGCAGTGGATCTTCATTTCCAAGAAAGGAGTCCTCCACTGACACCCTGAAACAGAAATACCTCATGCTAAGATGTCCATCTTGAAGAACACAACCAATTATTTGATATCTCCATTGTGATTTCAATACTCTTATCCAGGAATCCTCAATCCGGGTTCTAGAACCCAGTGTCCTGAAGATTTTAGAAGTTTCCCTGGTGCAACACACCTGATTCAGAGTCATGCCACAGATTTCTTCTTACCCATTAATTCTGACAGCGGGGAAACCTTTAAAATCTGCAGGACCCAGTACCTCAAGGACAAGGATTGAGGATCCCTGCTCTAATCCTAAAACCATGAAAACTTAAGGACCACAATTTGGTCTCATAAGTTTATGTGTGGTCCAAATGATGTCCTCAAAATTAATGCAAAACATGCACATATACACATTAGACCAAGAAATATTCCGATAATAGAGTTGCTCTAGTGATTTATTTGATTGATATACTGAGTATGGGTGTTAACTACACACTGTCAAGTAGTGGAATTAAAGTTTTATTTTTTAAGGCGGTTAAATTATACAACCAAAATTACAGAGTCATGTTTGTTATGAGGCTGCTGTTAATCCAAAAGAAAAGCAGACTGAATAAGAAAACAACGCTGAATATTTAGTTGACAAAGACAAGTGATTAGTGTATATATGGTACGTACAGTGAAGTAATATAGAAATAATATTGGAGTAATTGGCAAACCAGGACCATAAATAGCAGAGGTCCGTTTCAGCAAGCAGGTTGTGTTGAAGCCGAGTAACCCTGAGTTGAGGGAAACTCTGGCTTCTCCATAACAAAAAGTGAGGTATGTCTTACCACGAGTCCATCACCATGGTAACTTACTCGTCAAGTGAACCTCTTCTCTGGCAGGTTTACTTTAAAGAAATTTTGAGTTTCTACCCGTCATCTCCCTCTTGAAGCAGATGTCAGATATGGGTTGTCGGTATCTATGTGATTCCACAGATTTAAAGGTAAATTAACACACAATTGTTTACGTAGGGAGGGGATTCTTCAGAACCTTGAAGAGATGTGCTGTTGTCTTCTGATCAATATCTCATCACACAGTAGCATTTTGCAGTCTCTCACGTTCTCTGTTCATATCCAAAGTCACACACTGTTGGCATGCGGAGAGGTCACAGCAAGTTTTCTGCTTTGTACTGCAGTACTTTCTATTTCATTTTCTGTAAATGTGACCTTTTTTATTTTAGAAATAAAACATTTTTGAAACACAACAGTGTGTCAAGCCATGTGGAAAGCCCTTACACGTGTTTGAAATCCCAATTCCATGTGTTTGTGACACATTTAAATAAAAGACTGCTGTCGGCTTTTCTGGATCCCAGCAGACGGTGTCTCTTAAATATCCGCTTCTTCATCCTGCGATGAAGACCAGTCTCCATCAGTATATGTTTAAGTACTATACGTGGCAATTTCTGACACACACACACACACACACACACACATATATATATATCCATATATATATGTATACAAAATAGAAACTATTTACATATTTACACTGTCTACATTTACAGTTAATGCTACTATTTACCTGCTACCCTTACAAAACTAACTCCAAGTGGGCTTGTTTTTGCAGCCACCGTGCATTAAGAACATATTCTTGGCTTTATTCCAGCCATAGAGGAGCATTATTTTTATTTTTTGTCAGACATACATAGAACTTTCTGCTCACTTGCTGATCCTTGCCTGCTCCTGATTAGACATTACTGTTTATTTGAGCCAGGTGTGTACAGCTATGCTCCTCGAGGGCCACAATCAGATTTTTTGATGTGTCCCTGCTCCAACACTCAAATTATGAGTCATTGTACTGAACTTTCTAGTCTGTTGGATCCATTTAATTTGAGTCAGGTGGTATGGAGCAGGGGAACATTGAAAACTTGAAGGACAGTCGCCCTCAAGGACTGACTTTAGACACCACTGATTTAAGCTATCTGATTGGTTAGCTACCTGAATTCATCAGTAAGTGGTTATATCATAATTACATCCTAGAATGTGCATGTTTGTTCCTGAATGTTGGACACTTCAGACTGAATTCATACATTTATTGGTATATTTACTCTTGCTCGAATTGCATTTTTCTCTTGATGGTCTCAGGTTGTGTAAGGTAACTAAAATTCTTATCGACAGTCAGGATTGTCTCTCATGGCTTGTGTTGGAGATAATTATAGAGCTTCATGGAATCTCACATTTCAGATAGTACTGAGAAACAAAACATAATGCTGAGGTCGATCAATACCATTCAATCAGGCTGCAATGTTGTGCTACAAGATTGCTTGCAATTTCCCCCAGCCTTTCTGCCACCAGCATCATTCGGATACACCTAAGTGGCCATTGTGGCAATCACCTGGTAAGGTGTTGTGGTGTGGTATTTAGGCTGCTGTTTGAAGAGTAGATTAAATCATCATGCAGGGCTCATTTTCCTTTGTTGATCAATGTAGTAAAAAAAAAAAAATAATAATAATAATGGAAATGAAAATGTGCAAAGTGACATGTCTGTTAATGTTTAAAGTGTCTTTTAGCTTCTGGAATAAACCACCCAGCTGTTAAGTTGTTATTCCATTTTAAATTTAAGCCATTAAGAGACATTTTGTAAATAGATAAAGATGGCAACTTTTGATTCCCTATTTGATCCTCCACAGAGATACAGTATATGTCCTTGAAAAAAGGATGTCTTGGCCCAGAAACAGCATTTATGATCTTTGCCCTTAACATCTGAATACCCCTGCGGAGGTTTCTTTTTTTTTTTTTTTTTTTTTTTGCTGGGGATTGAACACATGGTACATCAAGATTGCTCCATTTTCACCCCAGATGTGCATCTTCAGGAGAAGTACTTTCTCCCAGGGCTTCAAAGGCAGGGGTTTAGTGAGACTGAAATGCTCTATGGGTAATTACCAAAAGGTCAGGAGCCATGTTAAGCCTGTTTTCACATCAGCGTGCTGAGCTCAGTGTGTGCAGACAGCATTCAAAATAGGTGCATGGGCTGTTTGGGGTTTGCAGTGATTCAGACTTTGAGAGGAAATATTGTCTGATCAGTAAGGAGATTTGGTGGAGAGGGGATGGGGAAGTGCTTGACATTTTTAAACAGGTAGAGGAAACCAAATTATTTAGGCCATCACTAAATCACACAATAAGATAAATTAATAATAATTATGCTGAAAACAGTATCTTTACCAAAGAATTTAGATTATTCAAACCATTTTTTATAGAATTCAACCTTTAACTTCTGAAAACCAGCAGATGAATGTTTCTCTCCTTTAAATCCCTTTGTAATTATGCAGGAAATGTCCTGCAGATGTGTCATGTACAGAAAAAGATTGCTCAAGTGCAGAGTGAAAGTCAATATGGCTATTGGCAGAGGCAGCAACAGCAGCAGCAGCTTTCGCGATGTATTGACCAGGAATGCCATATGGGGAATCAGCACAATGTCTGACTGTAAATCTATATACGTCTATCCACAATCATTCCCACCAGTCAACACAACACAACTCACATGTGACCTGCTGACAGCCTGAGGGATGAGACGGGACGGCACTCTGCAGTGTGTTGCAAACGAGGATGTCGCTGAGTTACATGTTAATGCTGGACATGCCAGAGGGAACAAGCGGAGAGAGAAGAGACGCAAGTAAAAAAAAAAAAGAAAAAAATAATTAAAAACACAGAAAACATTAGCAGTAACTGTACAAAAATACAAAAACAGAAAAAAACAGACTAGCAGCTGCTACACCTATAAAGAAACTCAACATCAAACATCTCATTGTTTCTGTAAGAAACAAAGCAGACCATCATCGGGAGCACCTGAAAGAGAAGAATGAGAAAAACATAATCATAGAATTTATATGTTAACACTCCAATACACTACTGATTATATTCATCATCGAAACAAATGCTATACATCTGAGACCTGTATTTTTACACCAAAATTATGATGAAGCCACTTCCTGTCAAACTTTCTACCAATCACATAGCCTAAATTGAAAGTAATGTCCAATCAGGAGCAGCCAAAGATCAGCAGGTGAGCAGAAAGTTCTATATGTGTCTGAAAAGAAAAAATAAATGGTCCATAAAGCAAAGAAAATGTTTTTGATACAGGGTGTGTGTGTGTTATGGTTAATATGTAAATAGCTTTTATTGTGTGTTTGTTTCAATGTGAATACTGTTTCCAATGAAAGACAATACATGAAAGAATGAGATGCAGATTAAAAAAGGCTAGATAAATTGTTGACTTTTATGGTGCTATAGCTATTGATACATTAATTTAACATCAATTTAGCCTTATTATCTGACAACTGAGGATGTCCTGAAAAAAAAAAGTCTATATGTCAACTGTTCTTAGAAGGATTAAGCTTCTGCAATTATTTTGCAGACTAAAACAATGACATGAGGGGAAGCTGTGGAAATGATGCAGAGGAAATGAGGAAGGAAACTCAGGGAAAAGAAGATATAACAAATAAAAGTCAAACTAGATTCTTTATCAATTTATATTGTGCCAAATTGCAACAAAGTTTCTCTAAGAGAGAATCAAAGTAAGTTCAGACTTCAATCTCAATCAAACTGAGTTCTTTTCATCCTTTATTTGAGCAATTCCAGCGTCAGAGGCTGTTAATTATTTTGCTATTTCTTAATCCTCCAAAGAACAAGACAAGATAATATTATGCACTATGTTTGACAGAATAAATACGATTTCACCACATATCATTCTCATGAGTTATATGACTATTATCTCAGGAATGTTTTTTCCACCATTATTTGTAGAAAGGTTAAGCTTAAAAAATGTCCATTAACTATAACCGATAAAACCCTATCAACCTGTCCGCTTACTACCATAATTTAGGAAAAATACTGGATAATATCTTCAGCATCATATTGGACTCTTTTTTTAGAAAAGCACAAAATACTTGCAGAGAATCAGTACAGGTTTCAATCAAATAGATTAGCAATAATAAGAGGCAATAGAGGAAATCACAAATGCTATAGAATAAAAAAAATAGGACGTTGGGATATTTATTGATTAATCAAAAAGGGTTTTGACACAATCAACCATGAAATATTAATGAGAAAATGGAAAGATTTGGTATCAGGATAAAAGTGCTGAACTGGGTACAAAGCTATTTAAGTGTGAGAAAGCAGTTTCTGAAACTGGGTGACTCTTCTTCATCGTGTTTGGATATTGCTCTTGGTGTCACCCAGGGGTAACTGTTGGGCCCAAAACTTTTCATTCTATACGTTAATGAGATATATAAAATTACCAAGGTGTTGCATTTCGTGTTATTTGCTGATGACACAAATATTTTCTTTTCTGGGGACAGTTTACTAAAATGACAGAAGGACATCACAATAGAAATGAACAAACTAAAAATAATTGTTTGACAAATAGGTTATCATTAAATTTGAGCAAAACCCAAATAATGCTATTTGATAACTGCACAAATAATACACAGTTAAAAATAAAAATAGATGGTGTGGAAATAAAGACTTCATGAAATAAAATCTTTAGGAGTAACCATAGATGACAGTGTTGACACATAAAAAACATGTACAAACTACAGTCTCAAGAGTTCTTGCAATAATAAGCAAAGCAAAGAAGGTTCTGGGTCAGAAATCACTCCACACTCTGCTGTGCCCTAGTCTCACTATATTTACAATACTGTGTTAAGATTTGAGGAAACAACTATAAAATATCACTATGGCTGCTAACCATCATTCAAAAAAGAGCAATAGGGATAATTCACAATGCTGGCTATCAGGAACACACAAACTCGTTATTCCTTAAGTCAAAATTACAAAAATTTGCAGACATTGTGGAATATCAAACAGTCCAAATAGAGTTCAGAGCTTAAAATAATCTACTACCAATACATATATACAAAAACTATTCACAATTTATGAGGGAAGGTATAGTAAAGGAGGAAAACTGACTTTAATATTCCCTTAATCTGTCCAGCCAGGAAAGGTTTTTGTGTTTCCGTCAGCAGGCGAGACGTTAGAACAGGTTCACCAAGGTAGTTAACGCAGTGTCCAAACATAAAATAGTTTAAAATGAGGTACAAAGAGATTGTTTTCAGAGATATAGGAATGAGGGTGGTGTAATGAGTGTTATGAGAATCCATCTTATGTTAATTTCTATCTAATTATACTGGTTACTTTTGCTGAATTATATGTGCAAGTGTGTATATACTATATGTAAAGGCGTATGTTAAATCAGGTATTTGTTTTTTGTTTTGTTTTTGTTTTTTTTGGAGGGGGGGGTCTATATGTATATATATATATCAATCAATCAATCAAAACTTTATTTATAAAGCGCCTTTCGTACAAGATTGTGGCTCAAAGCGCCTTACATTTAAAAACATTCCCGTCCAATCACCCTCACCCCCCAACCCCCATACAGGCACACACACTCCTTCAGCCTAGGATAATTCAAAGTACATGATGCCAGGTGCAGATGGACAAATGAGGAAACCTCATCAGTAGGGGATCCATCTGCACCAAGGGTGGGACAGTATTCTGCCAAGTTTCTGCAACTGCAGGGACACAGGAGAACGGCGGCCCGGGGAGACCTGGCTGAGACACCAGCCCCCACCGCCAAGACGTACGTCCCACCGCATCGATCAGCCACGGCCGGACACCACCCCCAGTACAGACGGACCCCCGTAGAGGAAACACTGGAAGGATCCAGAAACAATAAAAGGCAGTAAAAGAGCATTCAGTGTATAAAACGTCAGAAGTAATAAAACCAAATATTACGAAGCTAATTAAGACTTAAATAACTGAATATCAACTAAAAGCTAAGCTGAATAGATGGGTCTTCAACCGAGTCTTAAAAACATGAATGTTCTCTGCAACCCTGAGGTCCTCCGGCAGACTGTTCCACAGGTGAGGGCCGCGCCACTGGAACGACGCCTCCCCGTGGGTGCGTGTCCTGACCCTAGGAATGACTAAAAGTCTACTGCCGGAGGACCGCAGGGATCGCGAGGGTTCATAGGGTAAAAGCAGATCTGAGAGATAAGAAGGTCCAAGACCATTAAGACATTTAAAAACTAATAAAATGACCTTAAAATCGATCCTGAAGCACACAGGGAGCCAATGCAGTGATCGTAAAATGGGTGTAATATGGGCCCGCCTTCTGGTCTTTGTCAGGACACGTGCTGCTGAATTCTGAAGAAGTTGTAAACCTGAGATGGTTTTTTGGGGAAGACCAGAAAGCAGGGCATTACAGTAGTCAATACGACTTGTGATAAAAGCATGCATAAGCGTCTCTGTGTTGGCCCGGGAGAGAATTGGGCGCACTCTGGCAATGTTTTTTAAATGATAAAAACCTATTTTGGTAATATTCTTAATATGGGGAATAAAAGTCAGCTCAGAGTCAAAAATCACGCCCAAGTTTTTTACTTGTGAAGATGGATTAAAAGACAATGATTGTAGTTTAGGTAAAAGTTTCTCTCTCTGGGCCTCAGGACCGATGACTAAAAACTCAGTTTTGGCCTGGTTAAGCTGGAGAAAGTTTTCTGCCATCCAGGATTTGATGTCCAAAATACAGTTAAAAAGAGCATCCATTGGCCTTGAGTCATCAGGAGACACGGAGATGTACAGCTGGGTGTCATCAGCATAGCTATGAAAGTTGACCCCATGTCTCCTGATGACCCCGCCAAGAGGGAGCATGTATAGATTAAAAAGCACTGGGCCCAAAACCGAACCCTGGGGCACACCACATGTGATCTCCCGGACCCTAGAGGAGTAGGTGTCCATGCTTACCATAAATGTCCTGTCTGTGAGGTATGAGGTGAACCACTTGTGAACTGTACCAGAGAGGCCGAGCTGCTTTAAACCAGATAAAAGAATAGTGTGGTCAACGGTATCAAAAGCAGCACTTAGATCCAGGAGAACCAACACTGTTGTCTTCTCTAAGTCATAATTTAATCTAAGATCATTTAAAATCTTAGAAAGGGCCGTCTCTGTGCTGTGGTTCACCCTAAACCCAGACTGAAATTTCTCAAGGACATTCTGTGTGTTTAAAAAATCAGCGAGCTGAATAAAAACTAGTTTCTCTAAAATTTTACTTAAAAATGGTAAGTTGGACACCGGTCTAAAGTTATTAAGGTCATTAAAATCCAAACCGCCCTTCTTCAGCAGGGGCCTCACCACAGCTCCTTTAAAGGCAGCAGGGAAGACCCCCGTCTGAAGAGAGCAGTTCATAATGTTTAAAAGCTCGTCTCTAAAAGATGCATAAAATGACTTAAAAAACGAAGTTGGGATTGGGTCTAAAAGACATGTGGTAGGCCTCACTGAGGAGAAAACCTTATCAAGTGTCACAGCGTTAACCAGGGCAAAACTGTCCAGTGTTTCCTCCGGTAAAGGCAGACACTCAGAAGTATTTAAAATAATGTTATTTTGAAAGGATAAAATATCACGTCTTATAGTGTCTACCTTACCCACGAAGTGGTCTGCAAACTCCTCGCATAGAGCATGTGTTGGGTTAAAATTGGATATAATGGAATCTGGATTTAAGATATTATCTATTGTTGAAAAGAGGATTTTGGGGTTGTTTTTATGGTTACTGATTATTTTTGAAAAGTAATTATCTCGTGCATTCCTAAGGGCGTTATTGTATATTTTTTGTTGATCTTTGTAAATTTGATAATTTATTGTTATTTTGTTTTTTCTCCATCTCCTCTCAGCCATCCTGCATTTCCTCTTAATTTTCTTCAGTTCCTCATTCCTCCATGGGGCTATAGGTTTAGTATAAATGGATGTAGTTTTTTGTGGGGCAAGAATGTTGAGGGCTGACTGAAGTCTACTGTTAAAATTTTCAACAATAAAATCACAGGAGGCAGTTAAAACAGCAGGAGGACATTTCTCTAACACCTGGAGAAAGTTTGCAGCCACTTCAGGGGTCAGATGACGTTTCCTCACCGTCCTCACCGAGGCACCCCGCTGGATATATATATATATATAGATATATATATATATAGATATATATATATATAGATAGACAGACAGACAGACAGACAGACAGACAGACAGACAGACAGACAGACAGACAGACAGACAGACAGACAGACAGAGAGAGAGAGAGAGAGAGAGAGAGAGAGAGAGAGAGAGAGACATGACAACATCATGTATAGAGAGGAATGAATCAAGTTCTTCCCAATTTTCTTTACTTCCAAATGATGGATAATTATTATCTACTTGTCATTTAATTTCGACCTAATCTTTTTTTTCTAAAACAGCACTACAAAACTTTTTGACCTTAAAACTCTGCTCCTCTGACTCGTTTTGATGGCAAACTGACATTCATTATGTAAATACTTGGAGCTGCCCTGCAGTGTTGTGAGGATGAGAAATTGCACTTCACTTCAGTTTTTTTTTTTTTTTTTTTTTTTCTCTCTATCAGAGAGCATAATGTTACAGCTGATTTTCCTCGATGGACCCACAGCACATGCTAGCAACTGTGGATCAAAACACTAGCTGTTTTGGATGTGCACCATGGGTGATTGATCAAGGGAAAGGAAGAGGACATTGTTGGAGGAATAGAGGAAAAGAAAGCGAGAAAGTGTTAGAGCAAGAGATAGGAGGAGAGACTGACTTATACTGGTTAAAGAGCATTCAGAGAAGAGACAGGATTTATGATGGATCCCAAATTAGCTTTTGTTGCTATTTTTCATTTATTTATTTATTTATTTGACAATAAAGCAAAGAAAACCTTTTTTTTTTTTTGTTATGGGGGAAGCTGGAAAAGCTCTGAGCTGTGACGTGACTTCAGATGTTCCCAGAAGTTACCATATATAGTCACTTCCCTGATAAAGGGTTGCCACCAGACCTTGTTACCATGGCAGGTAGTTTTCTTCTCCTTAATCATTCTTTCCTTTGAATGTATGTTGTTGGTTTAAATTCCTTCCCCTATTTGAAAAAGATATCTAACAGTGAGCAGCCCTGATCTCTTGGCAGGAATCATAAGAGCTGCTCTTCTGTTCTATAAGCCCTCCATGATGAGTTGGAGCCTGAGCCGATGGCCAGACTGTGTTTTATGGATCGTTCGGGGAAGGTTTTACAGATAATTCGCACGGTGACCAAAAAGACCCACAAGGATAATAGATACATGATAGGGTTAATTGAAAGCCTGAATTACAAGGATAAATGTGGGATTTGAATGTAGCATTCATATAAAATATATGCTAAAGATCAAGTGAATTATTTTTTTTTTTTTATTTTTCCCCTGAGGGACTTTTACAATTTAGAAATGATTTAACTGAGATTTAAATCAACACTCCTGGGTTTGAGCATATGTTTTTTTCCCTCTTCACTGGAGCTCAAATCGTGTCATGTCAGCCATTAGATCAGCTCTAACGTGTGTTCAATGTGACCTGAACGCTAAATTTGAAAAAGTCCCGAGTTCATAGCTTTGGTGAGATGATCTGTAATCCTTGACATGGCCCTGTCCAACAGGATATTTGTTTTCTAGCTGAAGGTTTGATGATCCTGACAGCATCAACATCAGGGGTTCATTGAAGAAATGCATGAATGTGGACACATCCCTGACTCTGATGCATGAATTATAAATGTCTGACCTGAGGTCTGCAGCACTGCTGCATCCCCAGTGTAGATGTAGTCAAGGATGTGATGGTGTGAATTCATGAAGAGCCTAATTTTTGGATAAAATCATTGAAAACTGAGTGTCAAGAATGTCCACTTTTTATTTGTTTTCTTGGGTTAAATAAGGATTTGAAGATTTTAAAGAGTGAAAAAATCCTCGATTGATCCATTGAACTGACAATCGATCAATCAATCAATCAATCAATCAAACTTTATTCATTTAGAAGTTTAAGTAGTTTTAGAAACAGAAAAACGTTTCTCTCTCTCTCTCTCTCTCTCTCTCTCTCTCTCTCTCTTTCTCTCTCAAACACACACACACACACACACACACACACACACACACACACACACGCACACACACACGCACGCACACACACACACACACACACACACACACACAAATCTTCTGATTTGATCCCACAGTTTAAAACTGAGCTGAATAATTGCTATTAGAAAGAAAGATCTCAAGATGAGGTAAATAAAATAAAATAAAACAAATAAAATAAAATAAAGAACACATAATAAAACATAATTTAATTTATAAAATTATTAGTAGTAGTATTATTAACAACAAGAACAACAACAATAAAACAACAACAAAACAAGAACAATAATAATAATAAATAAAAATAAACAAGCACAGTGGGTTACCATGTTTTGGGAGCAGTTGTAATGGTATACATGCCTTGTTACAAAAACAAAAATCTGAAGGAAAAAAAAGCAAACATTAGTTAAAGAAAATAATTAAGAAAAGAAAAAAATAAACACATGCATAAATATAACAAAAATAAAACAAAATATGACTGTTTGACAGGTTCACGCTTTCTTCCTTTTGGCAACGGCTCCTCCTGCAAACACTTTCTCCTCCATTAAATGACAAATTCACATCCACTGGGACCATCAGACCCAGTGTAAACAGAACACTTTCACTGGACCTGTTTATTAAAAAAATTCTTACAGTTGTTGCTGCTTCAGTAACTTTAATAATATTTGTTAAACCTGCATGTATTTGATCTAAATGCAAGTTTTTTTGTTTTGCTTGTTTGTTTTTCAGATTTTTTTATTATTGTATTATTATTTTTCTAATGCACTAGTCTGTGATTTTTTTGGTGATCCTCTACATTCACAAAAATACTAAATTGTTTTTTGGAAAGTTTTCTTACAAGTCTGTGGTTCCAGATGGATTCTGATACACATTAAAAACCTTCCTTATTTTAAATGCTAGGACCATATTTACTAATATGAATTAATTTTACCACCTGCTTACAGGTTTTGCCAAATTCAGTAAAGTAAAATTCATTTAAAAAGAAAGTCTCCAGTGGAGAGAGATTGAACATTTGTCATTTAAATGAATGATTAGTACTGTTACAACATTCTGCTAAATGAAGGGTAAGGGTGGATATTAAATTCCTTTGATAGTCCAACGCAGTGTTTAAAGCAGACCAGACGGCAGGTTTTTACCAGTCTTGGAGTCCCACAGGATCTTCGCTCTTCAGTACAAGAGTCCCTGCACACTTTTCCATAAAGTGTTTCATGTATGTTGTACCTGCCCGTGTCTAACATCTTGCTACCATGTTTACAACTATCTCAGAGGCCTCTTTATAACAGTCCACCTGAGGTCTTGTTTGGCGTGTTAGCCCTCAAGCCTAGTGCCTAAATAAATTCTTTATTTAATAATTTGTGTAATTAAAAAAAAAAAAAACATATATATATATATATATATATATATATATATTTCCTCATCCTCATCCTTCACTTTGAGTTCTGAGCCCTGTGTTCCCCCATCAGTGATCACAGCTCTTCAATCAGGCTCAAATTCCTTCTTTCTTTTGTTATAACCTCACAGTATCTTTCCCCCCACCTTTCTCTCATGAGATTGATGTTCAGTTACACTCCATCTGTAGTTCAGTGATAATTTTGATTTGTGGTTGCATCTTTCATTTGTGTGGCCACACCTGAAATAAAAGACTATTTTATCTTTGAAATTAGATATGCAAGTTTGTGGTGATTTCCAGGTTTTAGGGCCTAGGGTGAGATAAGCTTTAAAGCCAAACTAGATGAAACCTCTAAGAGCTGTCAAGTTTTATCTACTGTAATCACAAAGAAACAGAAATAAAAAAAACTTAATAAGATGCTGCAGATTTGACATTTGAAACTAAATATTAATTTATCAGGCTTGATTGCTGTGCAATGAAATCCTCATTTCATTTTGTGCTACAGCAATAATGTCTTCATCTGCCTTCATATCTATTAGTGAAGCATGTAGGAGGCGTAAATGGATCGTTAGTGTGCGAGCATTCAATTAAACCTCTGTTTTCATCAAACAACTTTATCAGGTTGTAAAATCAATAGGTGCTATGCAAGTCAGAATGGATATGCTGTAAATAACAAAACTGCAATGATATACACTAAAGTGAATGCTTTTAACTGCAGCCCTGCAGGCACCTAGTAGGATTTTATTGTCCTGTGATACACATAACATAACATAACCCTCCCTTACCCATACTAACACACAGTATGCATATACACTGTGGATCACAATGACAGTTTGATGGTCTTTTTCTCTCCAGCTGGTGTTTATGGGATCAGCTTCAGTGCATGAAACCTGTAATGGAGTTGTAATCAGAGACTCTGAGGAATTGCAGCTACATATGTATCTGTCACTGGCAGTGTGGCTTTCTTTTTATTTCGTTAACCTTATGCTGCATAATGCATGCATGAGTTACTTTAGCTGCATGGAAGCAGGGGGGGATGTCTTCTCACTCTCCAACAGGAATGATTAGACAACCAGTTTTAAAAGCTTTTTAAATAGGCCCGACTGAATGGAAGGTGGAACATGCCAATGGGAAATCCAGAGTATTTGTGTTATGACACAAATGCAATGCTTAAAGCTTTGCATTTTTTTCTGCAGAGAATGGAAAAAAAAAAAGAAAACACTGACTCATTTCCATTAATATTTATCACAACTTTAATTTGTTCTCTCTGATGTCAAGAAATACATCAGCGCTGCATGCACTGGCTTTCATTTTGCCATTCATTTCCTGAACTTTGCCTGGATTGCAACGTTATTGATGTAGTAAATCTCAATCAGACTTTGTTGTGTTTACAAAGCCTGGCGGCATGCAAAAGAATAGATAAATAAATAATTAAATAAATAAATAAAAGGCTGGGTATTTTTTAAGTTGCAGCAATCTCATGAAATTAGTACCATTACCCAGAAGACATTTAGTCATCTGCTTTTGGTTATCTTGTCTATGATACTAAGAAAGCAGGTTTCCCTGTGTTTGCATGGTTTCTGGGCTTTTATCCAAGGTTTTTAATCCTCATTTCATTGTGCACTCAGTCTAGCAAAACTAATGCAGGCATGCTGTTCTGTGGCCAGTCTCTCAGTTTTCATTCGAATTGGTTAGTATAGCTAGTTCAGGGGGCTATCCTAGGCACCACGGATCCACTGTTGAGGCGTCAGTTCAGTGTCAGTCATTAGACCAGTCTGAGCTCTGAAAGAAGTCTGTTGTAGCAACACCAGAGTACAAAAGATAATTAAAAAAAGAGAGGAGAAAAATAACAAGAAAAACAGAAACTTTGAGCAACTGCAGTCCCAAAACATGAGATTACACAGGCTTATGATCACAACCAAGACAAAAATTGCAAATGATCTCCGGGGACAATGAAGTAAACAAAAAGTACTGGCAACATGTGTCTTTCAAGGAGATTTTGGTGTTTTTTTTTGGTTTTTTTTAAGTAATTCATAATGACAACACTAATTAAGCCTCATCCATAATGTATTTATCTCCTGTGTGGAATATAGCTTCAGTAAAACAAATATGTAATAAGCAAGATTAAGCAGTTACAAGCAACAACAAAAATCATAGCAGCGAGAGCTCTTGTATTATTCCAGCACAAAGGACGGTAACAAGGAAGTCGAGTCAGACCAAGCATAGTGACACTAATATTTAGATGCTGCATTATGGGCAGATGGGAAATCTTGCAGAATAGGCAGGGACACAGGATACAAATACACACAATCCTAAGATCAGAAGCATAGGTAGTGACACAAAATCTTTGAAGCTGAACCTGGCTGTGGAAGCAATGCTTCATTCAGCAACATAGAAAGTGACTCAGGATCATTGATGCAGAACCTGGCACTATGACACAGGGGGGCTCTGGGGTGAATGTGGTGTCACTGTGCTGTTCTGGGTTGTGCTTTCTCAAGAAATGTCAGTGCTTTGTTACAAAATTTCTTGCAGGGAAATAGTGTTACTTCCTGAGGAGGAAAAAAGAAGGGAACAGGAAAAAGTGTATTGTACTAGGCAGTATCAAATGGGGCCTAGGTTATTGATGTGGATGGTATCTATCTGAAGTTACATAATCATACAAAGGAAAGTATTACATTGGAAATGCATTAAAAAACATTAATAAATAACATTGATAATATTGGCTTAAAGTCTGTTTCTTGCAATTTGTATTTCAAATGCCACAAAGAAAGGCCCCCAGCTGACCATCAGATTAAACCCAGAACCTTCTTCATTGATGAAACATTATAAAATGTGAATTAATGACAAACAATACTGCCTTTTAAACAGCTCTATGAACATTGATATGGAAGATAATGCATAAGAAACATAGACAGTAACACAATTTCATGATTTGGTGTCATAAAGTTATAGTTTAATGATCAGCACCACAGATAGTGGCAGATTGATACAGCATGGTGGACAATAACACAAATCACAATTCCAAGTTCATCATTCAGAGCCTTTGACAGTTACTTATTATTCACAACAGGGACAAAAGTTTTCTAACATGCTTTTTAACTTGTCCACATGCTTTGTAGCGTAGATCACCATATTTGTAAGTGTAATTAAGCACAGGAATAAACCAAATCTGCAAATAAGGATGAATTCTGCAGGTCAACACGTTTGCTTTCACTGCTCTGAGGAAGAAGCTGTTTCTGAGTCTTTTTGTGGTGGGTTTTAATGTTCTTGTATCGCATTCCTGATGGAAGTAGTATAAACAGTGCATTGCCCGGGTGGGTGGGGTTGGCTGCAATGCGTCTGGCCCACTTCTAGATTTGGGCAGTGTAGATAAAATCCAGATCTGGTACATAGTGGCTCATAATCCCTCAGCTGTCCTCACCACCCGGGCTAAATTCCTCTTGCCCTGTGCTATGCAGCTTCCATACCACTCCATCGCAAAGGAACATAAGATGCTATCAATGGTGGAAAAATTCATGAGCCGCTGAGAAGGGAGTCCCGTCTGCTTCAACTTCCTGAAAAAGAAGAGCTGTTGTTGGGCCTTCTTCACCAGGTGTGAAGTGTTCACAGTTCATTGGCCTCATTTATAAAACTGCACATAGCAAAGCAGACTACAGGTGGTATATGTAGGGAAAACAGGAAATGTGGCACAATTTATAAAAGTGCGCATTCTACGCCTGTTTCCATTTATAAATCAGAATCAATTCTAAAGTTTGCTGCATTAAAGGCAGCGCCTTGCCTCACACTTATGGTGGCTATAACTGATCAGGTGAACCCTATAATAAATATTCATTATATCATTCCATGATGGTTCAGGATTGAAAAAAAAGAGGGAAGATGCTTTATTTTATTTTTTTCTTCAGAATGTGAGACAGAGATCCTGATGGAGCATGTTGGAAAACATAAAAAAGGTTTTATTTAGTGGGCACAGTGCAGGCATTATCATTTTCAGAAAGGTAGAGGAGGGCAGCAGGGGGTAAATGCTGTTATCGTCGTGTCAGAAGGCAAGACCCGCCAGAGTCATTGGATGGTGCGACTGGATATCTCAGTCAGTAGGGCATCTGTCTCCCATGCGGGAGACCAACGTTCAAATCCCAGAGGGGTGAATCGCTGTCGAGGAAAGTATCTGCTAAATGACAGTACCTATGCCGGTAATTTAGTCATTTGTTTTAATTTATAAAATAAATATATACAGATACATCTGAGATTGGTATCAGTTTAAATAATATATACACACAGAGGAAGTCCTGCAGGTGCAGAGGGACACAATCACTGCTATCAACCAGGTGGCCAAGGAGTTGCAGGAAATAAAGACCATCTGGACAGAAATTAGGACAACAATAAATAAGCATTGTGTAAGACTAAATAAATAAAAGGGAATCCACCTCGTGTGTGTTTCATTAGCGTTGCATCACTTCTAGATGCTCCAGCCTCCAGTCTGCGTCCCGCTGTGCTGGGTCTCAGAATGAATGACCAAAGCTTACTTTTCACATTTTCTTTTCCTGACTGCTACATGCTGGCAGCAGACTGTCCACCTTATTTAGCTGAATGTATATCATGACATATACGTTTTGGTTCACAATGAAGGAAGGTAAGTGAGTTTAAGAATAAATAAAGCATTTAAGAACCTTTAGCAGAATTAACCAATGGCAGTGACATATTTTTTTTTTAATCTGCAAAAGAAACATTTGAGTTTCCATAAAGTGACTCACCTTTGGGGAGCTTTGGCAGTCTAGCTGGCCTTGGTCAGATGGTCATTGCAATACGTTTCCACACAATGTAATGTTCACTTGTGGACGCAAATATCGCTTGTTTATTAAAGAAGTATGATTAGTTGTTGAGTATATATATAAAACTTTGGACAAATCATTTGTACTTGCAAAATGAACCTGTATTTTCAGACCTGTATGTTCAGATTTGTATTTTCCGACTTTGCCTCTTCATTTAATTATTAATCCGTATTTGTGCATTTGATTTGATTAAAGTTTCACATATGGAGATACACTTTACAAAACTGCCATGTACAGTTCATAATTAAGCAGCAATAACACTGAACTGGTTTCATGACCACTGAAATAGATATCTATAAGAAATTATATAGTTATTAATCTGATCTGAAAAAACTCTGAAATTATGTTTTGTTGAGTAGATACAAATATAGTGATGTAACTTCACGTTATTTTTAAAACATTTTCTTTGTTGAACATGGCAGCGCATTCCGTCTGAGCATTAGATGCTAATTTGGGAGCTAATACAATGCAGAATAAACTATTCTTTTACTTCCCTTCTACTCCAACATCGTATATATGGTCATGTTTTTCTTTTGCATTTTGTTCACCTTCTTCTACTGGGTCATTCTTTATTTTAACAGAAGGCTTAAAAAGATGGAAACATGGCATTTTTTGTGTATGCACAGATGCAAAATGACCAAAATCTGATATTTGGGTCAACATGCACAAAGACATCGGCGAATCTAGGAGAAATATAGAGGTGGTAATTCCATTTTTCATATTCAGATAATGGCAGGTTTCTGAATCATATTATGCTGTATACCTAACCACTTGAATTATATTAGGCGGCTACATATAATGCATGATCCAGCACAACTTGTGATGTATAGTTCATGATCCTGCACCACTGACAGGGAGGATTTGTGATTTAACACCATGGACAGTTCCATACAATCCCATCTATGTTCAGCACCATGGATAGTTACATATTTTATAATTTGGCACCATAGACACAAATGGCGTGTTATTCAGCACCTTGGACAGTTCCATACACTCCCTATCTATGTTCAACACCATGGATAGTTACATATTTTATAATTTAGCACCATAGACACGTGTGGTGTGTTATTCAGCACCATGGACAGTTCCATACAATCAATATCTATGTTCAGCACCATGGATAGTTACATATTTTATAATTTAGCACCATAGACACGTGTGGTGTGTTATTCAGCACCATGGACAGTTCCATACAATCAATATCTATGTTCAGCACTTGGAATAGTTACAGAAGACACGACTTAGCACCACAGACATACGATTTGTGATTCAGCACCATGGACAGTTCCATACACTCCATTTCTATGCTCACCACTATGGATAGTTATATATTTCACAATTCAGCACCACAGACACATTGTGCAGTGTGTGATTCAGCATCATGGACAGTTTCATACTACCTATTTCTCTGTCATAGTCAAATGACTAATGCACTTCCTATTTTGTGTTAAATTTATTGTAGTGTACCTTTTTGAAACTATTTGAATTCACTTATAACCACCACAGTGAAATAATACGAGCCACGGGAGAGGGTGCTGGTCAGATGATGCCTCACTTAACTGCATTCAAATACATTCTCATTCTTTGTCGGAAGAATAAAAGTCTGGAAACAGTCAGGATGCAGAGGTTTAATCCCCAGCCAGACAAGTTGAACTAGTTTGACAAAGCCTCTCCTGAATTACTGAACAAATGTAATTGAAATATTCTACTTTTTCTTTGTTGTTTATACCCCCTGTTTAAACGGGCAAGTAAGAATAAAGCCAAGATTAAAAGAACTTTCTCATTAAGCAAGATACCTGGGGAGTTGTTGTAGTACTTCCTGGCTGAGACAGCTGAAGAGCAGAGAAAATATATCTCAGTAGACCATGTTGGGGTTTGATTCTAAGGTGCATTTGGGGGTAAGTTTAAAAGCTAAAGCGTTGCAGCACCAAGACAGGCTGTACATTGATATGAGGGAAGGAAACCATACTAAAGGAAATCAAAGCAATGTGTGCAGAAATCCTTATCAAGATGGAATTAGGAGGAGTTAAGAGATCTGCTCTCATGAGTTTCCCATGTGTCTGTGTTATAATTAATGGAAATGTAGTTGATTTAAGTACACTGTAAAACTTTACAAGAAAGACAAAGATTACTGATGTTGACCTTTTAACATCAGGTGGGATTTACAAAATAGAAAAGATTTTTTTAAATGTGATGTACAAGCATTGAAACAGCTCCTGGACTAGGAAGTTTGTCTTTCTTTCATTATAACAAAGACAATGGGGGGAAAAAAAAAAAAAAAACTCATTGATTTCTACATATAATATAAACTTTGTTTAAATTATAGTTTCATTCCAATTTGACATGATCAACAGTTTGAAATTGAACTCCATTTTGTATTCTCCTTATTCCAACAACAAAAAAATGAATAAAAATGAATCCAGCAGAGTAGTCATTTGTAATTTCCAAAACTTGAAAGAAATTAATTAAAGACAAATGTTGCAAAATATTCAAGGTTGGGGTTCACCATCAGCTTTGCTTTTGTAATGGATATAAAGCAAATACTCAGTTAAATTCCCTAGTAATAATTCATTATAGTCACAGCTTACTTCAAGCATTAAAGCCTGGTTACAGTTATCACTAGTCTGAGAGCTTTAAATTACACCTTCCCTGCAAATCCGACTGCCAAACTGCAAATGACAGAACTCAAAGATTCACAGATAAAGTGGGTCTTAAAGTCCCTTGCAATGACCACAGGGATTCAGTGATGTTAATTTAATTCAGAATTAGTGTCTAATTGAGGCATCACTCTAGACGTGTGTTCATGCCTTACTTTAAGCTCTCAAAGTGTCCCTGAATGTGTGAATAATGTAAGTTCATCAGCAAATCTTTTTGTTCTCTTTGACTGATCCACTGCCAAACCCCAAAGTTTGATACGTGTTAAAAAAACCTGAAAATCTGACGTGAATCTTTATCTGCAGAGGTTTATATCTTAAACAATTCAGAGAAACTCTAAGAAGCAATGAACATGTCACTGAATTTCCTCTTTTTGGGACTTTTTGGAACTTTTTTTGGTTTCTTATTACATAAATATGGTGAATTCTCTGAGGTGAGGCATCAGACATGCCTGACTTGCACCATCCATGCAGATTTTAACAGGAGACCATAGATCAGAGCATAGGCAATACAAATAATTAATACTCAGGGGCAATGGAGTTCTGGTGTTGAAGAAGTGCTTAAAAATGAAAAGGATGAGGGCAAGAAAAGGCGGGAGAGAGGCAGGCTAAAGATGAGTTTGACACCTGATTCCAACACGGGTTTGTGGCTGTGTCTGCTTGTGTTTGTGTGCATTTGACTCTGTGTATGCTGGAGATAAATCAATGAAGCGAGCATCAATGTTTACCTTGAAGCCAGCATGTTGCATGTGAAATGCAGATATTAACTGGCACAACTTTGCACAGAAATGGCTGCAGTTATTGCTGTCAAGAAGAGACAAAGACACCTGAAAGGCGATTCTGATTGCTTAAATATTTTGGAATGCCAGAGGCAAAGATTATGGAAACATGTCTCTGTGTTTTGCTCTCTTCATCAGAGAGTATATCAGCCCACCTCTCAACATATAGATTTGCTGTTCTGATATTATGATATGATATCCATTACAAAAAATTCTAAGTTTTTGTATTATGTAAATTAAAGGCATATTTCTTTGAGTTTATGTATTTCTTTGAACTAGATTTAGTTAATTGCTATTTTCTGTCTGCTGTCTCTAGGCTGGGAAAAACAATAATAAAATACAAGGTGAGATAGACAAGTTCTACCATAAACAACCCTTAAAGTTTACAGAATCCCTACTTTTATCTGTATTTTCACTATTAAAATCAAGGTTTCAAAAATCAAAGACTGCCTCGCAACAGGAAGCATAGGAGACGCATAAGAAAGAGAAGCAGAGTGCGAGTCAGAATCAAAGCTTACCTGGCAGCTAGCGCCTATCTCTGCAGAATTTGGGAGTGACCTTTGGACAATAAGCTCAAACTCAATAACCAAATAGACTCTGTCGTGAGGGTGAGTTTCTTTCAGTTTCGCATGTTGGCCAAAGTCAAACCATTCCTCACTCATAAGGACCGTGAAAAAAGAATCCATGTCTTTATCAGTTCACGCTTGCAATGCCCTTTAGATTGGAATAAATCAGGCCTCTCTGCAACATCTACAGCTCATGCAGAATGCAGCTCCCTGGCTCCTCACTAATACCCATATCCATGACCACATCACTCCTGCCGTGTACGCTCTACACTGGCACCCGGTTAAATTCAGATTTCATTTCAAAATCCTGCTGTTTGTTTTCTGTTCCAGCCACAACTTTGCACTCTTCATCTATGTGAAAACCTATGTTTTCAGATCAGCCTTTGACACACGATATTGGTGTCACTTGAGGAACCTTTGATATTTATCATTTATATGTCTACTATGTTTTTTTTTTGTTTTATCTCGGGTGCTCAATAAATAAAATTTGATTGACTGACTGATTGTCCATTGGATCAATCAAGGATTTTTCAACTCTTTAAAATCTTCAAATCATCATTTAACTCAAGAAAACAAATACATTAAAAGGGGACATTCTTACCAATCAGTTAATTTAAAAAAATGTACTGAATGTTGTAAATGTTATACATATTGTAGCCTTTTAACATCATCTATTCTAACATGGTCAAGGTCCTCTAAATGGGTTGTGCAATCACCCTTTGTGCATTGAAATTGGTAGATTAAATAAAAATTCATTCTTTTGAAAATTATATAATTTTTAAATGTACATATAAAACTGTCAGTATTTCTACTAGGAAACATACAGAGAAGAATAACAGAACTGTATTAAATAATAAATCAATGGGAACATCTTGCTTATGAGTGAGACAAATGCTACATAAACTCACCACTTCAGCGCCCTAACTCATGAATCTATCATGTTACCCAGAGCTGCTTAGTTATATGTTACTCATCATTCACCTCATCTGTTTTCACTGACTTTCTGGAAGCTGCTGGAGTGATTTATCATCGCAGTGGTAGGTGAGATGTCAGTCTAAAGGGCGTTTCACCTTTGACCCTTTTGTCAGTAAGCACATATGGGCAGATGAAGAAAGATGGTTGGAAGACATGAACAGCAGAAAGAATGAACTTTGAGTCTGAGTAAGTCAAGGGCATCATTTATTAGATCATTTGAAAGCAGGCTGTCACGTCAAAACCCATTTCCAGACATGCTGGGAAGGTTTTTCAATACTTGTCTGCAACACACTTGGAAAAGGTTATAATTGAGATATGTTTGCTATTTAATTCCACTTTTCAGTCACTGCACTGTGGATACAAACTTGGAGTTTTCAAGGTTATCTGTGTTTGTTGATGCTGAAGACAAGATTTTTGCTACTCAACAGTTCATGGTTGTTGTTGATTCTGCTTCTCGTGATCCTCCATGCATTTTCTTTAAGAGGCAGTAGGTCAGTCAAACACACCCACACTGTGTTTATGAAGCCAAACTGTTGGGAGTTGTGCTGAATGAGGACCAATAACCAATATTGACCTCTGCATCAGTGGTACCTTCACAAATATAAATTCATCCATATCATTGCAGATGTTTTTTATTAAAACCTGGATAGGCCTTCTGATCTTTAGCAGATAAAAGATCTCTTTCTTTTATTTTCCTTCTTGGACATTTTCAGGTTAGGTTTCTGGATGCAAAGTACTGTTTTTAATGAAATGGTTTTCTTAGATACTTCAGAGCTCATGGGGCTTTATTAATCATGGTGGAGATTATCCAAAACTCCCTCAGTCTTTTTACATAAGACCAAAGCTCTTCTTAATCATGTAAAGTCTAATGAGTATGTGGTATATTTGTCACTGCTGCTCAAAAGTCTGGGATCACTTTCCCATTAAATCCAAAGGAAAATTGAACCCAAAGTCATACCAAACCTTTGAGCAATAGAAAAACAAGCCCCATTCATCTGTCATTTTTTTTTTGTTTGTTTGTTTTTTTTATAACTTTTCCTGTGTTTTGCACAAATGTGGCTGCACTTGTGGCTCTCTGCTTCCTTAATCGACTCTCATGTTGTTCTGTGAATCATGACACCAGCTGTTGGTTATCAGTTCATCGGCTTTTCTCTCTCATTGCGTTTGTTTATGGTTCACCTGATGTTACATCCCTAAATTAGGTCTAGGGGAAGCAGGGAGTAACACAACTCCAGAAGATGCAAATGAGGAGTCCATCTTAAGATTATAAGCCACTTAATGCGAATAGAGTGTTAGACAGCTAAAAAAAAACAGAAGGGCCAGTGACGTCAGGCTTTGATTAGGCTTATTAAAAAGTGGCTTATTTAATGGCTGTTATTATATATATAATATAATATATATATAATCTAGAAACCAGCTCATATTTACCCTAAAGTATTGTTTTTGTTGGGGGGGGGGGGGGGCACAAATGAAACCTTTGTGCTTTTAGCCAAATTATCCGTTCTATCAGAGCTTCTTTATTAATATCAGCTGTTTAACTTCATTTGTCAACATCTGGTGGTTTTATGATATATATTATGACCATGTGATCATGTGTAAATGGTTAGTCAGATGATGCTGTATGAATTATGTATTATGATCTAGAACATGGTAGATGATGATGCATGTTCCGGTGATAAAGAACATTACACTGTACATTACATACTTATGTTTATCCACGAAAAGGACAGTTAACACTAAATATTTGTATGTACTTGCCTTTTGCAAAAACTGGCAAATTTAAGCCATAGTCACAAATGATGTTTAATCATATTAATAATATATTTTATTTCTATATTACATGTTAAAATCTAACGAAATATCAAGGTGCTTCACAGTTGTAAAATAGATTAAAAGCAATAGTTTTAAAATAATGAAGATTACAACCTAAAGGTCCTAAAATAACAATATTGTAAGTGGCAATCACTTTAAATTGAAGAACATAACAAAAAATAAATAAATACAAAATAGAGGCAGTCGGCTATAAGGCTATGTGTCAAAGGCAGCATAGATCAGGTGAGTCTTTAAGCTACTTTTGAAGGCTGCAAGGGAGTCCTGATTGATTTAGGTAGCTGGTTCTACAGCCAAGACACCAAGGAGGAGAAGGCACGGTCAACCATTGTTGACACCATGGTGATGGGGACAATGAGAAGATTCTGACTGTCAGACCTGAGTGACTGAGTTGTGGATTGCAGGGAAAAAATCATCTTGAGAGATATGATATATATATATATATATATATATATATATATATATATATATATAGAGTTGTGTGTGAGGGCACTCTGGCTAGGGGCAACCCGACTAATGGGGAGGTGGAACCTCCCCCTAAGACTCCCAGTCCTGCAACTGCTGAGATGGGATCTGGAGCGAAGCAACGGGTAATAACTCCCGTTACGCTTCACAGATATGACCCCCCTTCTCCGGCCAGCCCTGAGGCCAGTGGCAAGGCCCGATTGAAGTTGCGTTTGGCTCAGTTGGAGTATGAGGCCCGTGAGAAGGCCAAAGCTCGCCAAGCTCAAATAGAGTTTGAGTTACGGCGGCTGGAAATAGAAATCGACAAAGTTGTTAGGCTCTGACGACTTGAGCTGGAGGCTCAAGCCCAGGCACTGCCCACTTGCCCTCCTGCTGCAACAGCAGCTTCATCAGTCTCTAAAGCCTGTGTCAACAGTTGCTCCCTGAATGAACTGGGACATCAGGCTTTAGTTCCTGGAGGGCGCCTTCAGGAGCTGTGATTGGTCCAACAGGATCCAATAGGAAGGGAGGAGGAGGCAGAGTGTCCATTCCAACCAATCCGATGCAGGCACCAAGACTGGGGGTTTGCACCAAGGATTGGAGTCAGGTGGTGGCAATAATCAGCTGGTGTAACAATATATATATATATGTATAGTAGATTCTCCTTTTATACCCAATCCTGGCACCCTCACTGGTCACTAGTTTATATGCTGTTTGTCAAATCTTCCCTTGTCTATAAACCTTTGTGTCTCTGTTTGCTTATTATATCATTTCGAATGTGTTGCTTCAAATGTTAAAAGGAAGTCTATATTTTTGTTTTTTATATATTTTATATATTCAAGTTCTTGAAGAGACTGAAAATAAATTTTATCTGAAGTGAATTTTTAAACTAATTAAGCAAAAACTGCTTTAGGTTTTGAGTTCTTGTTTATTTTGTATCCTGTAATATTCTGTAAGTACCACTGCTTGTTCAGGAGTTTGTTTACACAAATTTATGTTTTCGTGAAAATGGAATAAGACTGAATATAAGTCTGCAGTTTCCTTTATATGTTTATAAATATGTTTTCCTTTAACTGTTTGGTACATCTCTAACTGTTATTATGTAAAAATTTTCACTTTGTAAATAAATGCATCAGACTTAGAGCATAGTGAATTGATGGGGAAATAATCTATATCAGTGCTGAGGATTAAACTGTGATGACAACTGGAAAAGCTTTTGCAAGGGCCTTTTAATAAGCAGCTGTACATAAACATGTCCACTCACCAGAGCACATGGGAACACATGTTGGCACAAGCACACACACATACATGGGTGTATGTCCCCAATCATGATTTATTCATGGGCTTTTACAGTGGGAGAAATGCTCCATTTTCTAATACATGTATTATTTAAAGATAGGACCCTGCAGACACAGCTCAACAGATTGTGGTGTAAAAAATGAATGCAAACACAAACCGGGTAGTGAGTGTGCACAGATCTGCCCTGCATGTGTGTGTGTCCTGCTTCAAGTTTCCTCATTTAGTGAGGAGGGCTTAAAAACTTTAGTGTTTGTATGTTTGCATGAGGGAAGTTCTTTTTGACTTTTCTATAATAGATGACAATCACAACAGTTGCTTCAAAACACACCTGCTCCTCGGAGATAGAGATACTGGAGGAAAATGTGTTTTGACGGAAACTTTTTTCACAACACAATTTCTGTTCACTTAGATCTCTTGGAGATTGGAGGCCTTATAGAGATTGTAAACACAATTTCGCACACAGGGCTAAATAAATAAGGGTGGATGAGAGGAATAGTGTCTCAGGGAGTGAGAGTAGGGGCAAGCCGAGTAGTGTTGGCAAGCCTTTTTTCAGGTTAATATATAAATATACATGAGACATGGTGTCTTAAGTGCAAATAGGGGGTAAATATGGTATCAATGTCTTAAAATGGAAATAGCACAAGCACACTTCAGCTCCAAGACTTGGGCACCTTCTTCTTCTTTGTTTTTGCTGCTTCAGATCTCATGTTGCATGAGTCAGTATTGCTCTCTGGCAGGTCTAGTTTAGTTTTTGAAAATTCACAAATCACTCAATATGACAGCTAGCTGTGCAGAAAAAAATCATCCTCCCCAGCACACAGCAGCATCAGTCATGTGTTCAAATGCCTAATGTTTAGTTTCCTGACAAATGATCTCTCACGATGGCGTGACTGACTGTTCTTCCTCAAAGCTTGGAGGCAGAGTGACGCTGCAGTGCTGCGAAACCTCTCAGTGGATGTATGAGCCTTCAGACTGTCAGACTTTTGACACCAGAGACTGCTGTTTGCTGCAAAACAGTCAACACCAGTGCCACTTCCACTTGGTGCGCTGGGTTGAACAGATTGCAAGTGCAATCATGGGTGGTGCAAGTGATCAAAAAAGTGCAAATGTATCCAAAAAGCATTAAAAATGGATCGTATTCTGACTGCTGTGACACATTTCAGAGACACTCTGAGTCTTGGAAATTCATCTCCAAGACACAAGAGGTGGGAAAGTTCCGCTCTGCTGCAGATGAAAGAAGGGAAATCCTCAGATCTGTAATAAAAAGGTAAACTTCCTCTCACTAATATGTCAAGCAGACATGAATGCAGGGTTTCCATCATGTTTTCCACGTAGTTTTGTGCTTTGAGGTCCAACTAGAGCTCTTTTGATTACATTATCTCTGAGGCTATCTTAAATCTTATTTGGGGGCCTTTGAAGCTGCAGTAAGAGTAATCAGTGAAGACTTGAAGCTTCCGAAGGGGGTGGATGGGTTGTGAAACATTGTTAGACGATGGTTTTGATGATGTCCTTTGGCTTGACTGACACTTGAAAGTTATTAACATGGAATTATGTTGACATCTTGCTAGTGCATCTCAAAATCTGTGAGCCTGCCACAATATTTTAGTTTTATTTTAATGGAAGAGTTCAAAAGAAACCTTTACACAATTGGATCTATAAAACCCTGGCAATGATTATCTTGTGGCATCAGAGATTGGAACTCCAATCGCACTATACAGTGCATATACAATGACTTCCGTCTTGCAATTTCAGACTCCTGAGCAATGTTTTATTTTTTAATGTTTTCTTTATGATCTTCTTACTGTCTGATCTCCTGTCTGCTGGATATGACTCATTTCCCCAGATGTAACTGACATAACCACAACTTTTACTCAAGGATACTTATGACAGAAAAGTAGAGAAATACAAATTAACAACAGCAGATAAAACAGCAGTATTGTAGATGATACATAAGGCCCCTAAACCAAACATGCCTGGCAAAAAAAAAACGGATGCAATGAGTAGCTTCTCATTTCTTTAACAGCCATGCGGAAAAACACATCCTGTGGTCATGGAAAAGGTGCTAGTCTGTTTAAGAAGGGTCTAATCATTGTCGTCAAGCAGTGCAAACATAAAAGCTGATGCAGAAACTTCAAAAATTTGGTTAAGAGCTGTCCAACGCATTATTCACAATTGAAAGGAAAGTGGGGAACTGTCGTACTGAAAATTGGTGATCACTTAAATGTTTGGTGAAGTCAAATCGAAGAAAAATACCTGTAAAACTCAGGGCTATGTTTAATAGTGAAAGTAAGAACATTTCCTAAACATCTCCTAGCACCTAAATAATTATTGGTTAAACCATCCTACAAAAAGATGGTGTCCCTCACATTTCTAAATACAAATAAATGACTATTTACAACATAACTTCCCTGAAATTATTTACAAACTACATACATTGTGAATAACTAAACTTAATACATAACAAAAAGCAAAAGTAACATTCACAGAAAACAAACTAATCAAAACCCCCTTTCACTCCCATTCCTCTCTATTCTGACTCCTTGGTTCAGCCCAACCAGGTGATCATTGGGTCCTTAGGCCGCCCTCATGTGTGCACTCCATGAAGTCACGCCCAGCAAGACCTCAGAGAGAGAGATGTTAGTGACTTTTCCCAAAATAAATCACAACTACAACTTAAGCAAAAAACAATGTCACAATATACGGAACACATTCACCTTAGTGAGGGAGATGTCACGCCACACCCTCACACAGTTGCAGTCAGAGTTATATCAAAGACCAACACTGTCCAAATGTAGCACTACAGACTTCACTGCTTAGGTGCCCAGGTATGCATCTCTAAGTTCTGTTAATATGGACTAAAATATGCATATAAAGGATGCAGGAGATGGTCAGAATCCTCATTCATTTGCTTATGTCTGAATTACAATGTAAATGACTAAATGAAAAGCACCATGACTAAAATGGGTCATGTCTGTCTGGTCTTTGACATTTGTAAGTTTGATGATGGAGAGTTGACAAACAACACTCATGATTCCTCACTGGAGTATTCAAAGTACATGCTGAAAAGAATGAAATGCTGTTCCCTTATGCCATGGTTGTCTAACTCAGGTCCTCAAGGGCTGCATGTTTTAGATGTCACCTTGATCCAACACACCTGATTAAATGGTTCCAACAACTTATCAATTTCAGCCCAAGTATGTTGAACCATCAATCTGATTCAGGTGTGCTGCAATTTCCAAAACCTGCAAGACATTGGTCATCAAGGACCTACACTAATGCCCTTCACAAAATTTATTTTTGCCCTCAAGAGGTAGAGAGTGTATTCTTTGTGTGTTTACGTAATGGTGGTTGGGGGCATTGGGTTGACTTTTCCTCCAATTTCCATCTAAATGTGTGACTAAGAGGTTGTTTTTTTATTTCTGCGTCTCTATTAGTGCTGAGAGTCTTCCGGGGAGCAGGTTGTTGAAGAAGGCACCTCATTAACCTTTGTTGCACTCATTACAATGTGTGACTCTCTGGGTCACCAGACAGTGTGGAGATTCCAGGGGAAGTCTTGCACACACAATTAAGTTTGCCTCTGCCGGTTCCACTCTTGACACCTTGTAGAGTTTAACACATCACATTCATGGCCTCTTTGTTTAGATGTAATTTTCAGTGCACAGATGGCTTTGCGTCGAGTCGAGACATGCTGTCATGCATTTGCTTTGCTTGTCCATGAAGGGCATGGACTACTGTTCCATGAATTAATTTCAGTTTAAATTTGCAGGTGCATTTCATTCATTCATTCATTCATTCATTCATTCATTCATTCATTCATTCATTCATTCATTCATCCATTCATTCATCCATTATCCTGTTTCTGAAAGGACTGTAAAAAAATTTACATTCACCAGAACTGGAGTTAAAAAAAAAAATATATAGATTTTATACAGGCTGTCAAAGGGATACGTTGATTTGTTTAAAGGTGAAGGTAAAAAATAAATAACTTTCTGTGCTTGAAAGCAAAATCCAAAAAAATACTATCAATCCAAATACTTTGCAGTGGTTTGTCGTGTTGTATAAGACTGCCAGGGTGAAATATGCCAGGTTCAGGTAATGCTACAACACAGAAGAAGCTCAGAAGAGGGAAATCTTCTCCAAGGCCCCTTTGTGTTGACTAAAAACTAGGGCTGGGAATCAAAATCCATTTCCAAATTCACACAATTTTTTTTTTTATTCACCATTATTGGAATTAAAAATAGAAATTGATCTGATCAAAATCCACAGAAATTGATCCACAATAGTTAATATTCAAATAATGCCCATGTGAAGTCATATCTTCGCATTGTGCTGCATTTGCTTTACCTTCGATGAGTGACGTTGAAACTTTTTCTCTTCACTGTTGACATCACATTCTCATCAGCAGTTATTTTATTATTAATCAAACTAAGAAGCCCAGCACTTTGTTGCATGGTTTGTACAACAATGAAGGCATGACTTTGCCAGAATAAGTATTAGCATTAATCTTAAACAACAAAGGAATGGAGAGTTAGGGATTTTGGGGAAATGGTAGCCTAGTGATTAGAGAGGTTGACTTAGGGCTCGAGGACATAGGCTCAAGTCCCCTGAGCTGGCTGTGGAGGTGAACCACTGTGGGCCCCAGAGCAAGGCCCTTAAGCCCCAATCTGCTCCCACGTCACCAAAACCTGGCAAGCCTCTGCTCCCTGGTGAGTCTCGAGATGAGTGAAATTCAGAAGCTAATTTCCCAATTGGGATTAATAAAGTAAAGATTTATATTAAATAGACAGTGGAGGCCAGAATTAATCAGGCCGATATGGGATTAACACTGTCCTAAAAAAAAAAAAATAATAATGATAACAATAATAATAAAAAGCAAAAACTAATCAAAACTAAAGATAAAAGACTGGTGCCAAATGTCTACAGCTGCCATGCTGCAGTGGCTGCAGTGAAAGCAACAATAAATACTTGAGAATTATAAATGTCAGTCTAATATTTTTTCAGTTTTGCTGTATGCAAGTGTGAGCTTAGTTTGCTTTGTGTGCTAGGGTTTACTCTCAAGCTAAGTATATGGGGGTATTATTCTCTTTTATCAAGGGCTTGTTTTGTTGTTTTGACCCTCACATTTTATACTGCTCTCTCTTAAAAAAATACTCAGCTCACACGCCCTACCTATCCCCTCTGCACTCAGAGTTTTTCTGTGCGCTTTAAAAAATTCTCCTTGCAGATTTTTTTCTGCACTCTTGGACTGTAGCAAGATGATCTTACCAAAATCCCAACAGTCAATAGAAAGTCACATAAAGCTGACCTTTGGTGGAGTGGAGATTAGAAATGAGAAAGGTACATTTCTAGGAACACATTTGTATTCAAGCAGGGAATTTTTCAATGTGAGCAGTATTTTGAGGGACAGCAGTACAAGATCTGGGTATGAAAATAATGATTAATGCTCTTGAATCTGCAAAATACAGTCTTCATTAAAGGCAGAATAATACCCCCAGATAGGTGCTGTTGTCTTTAAAGGGGTTGCTGAGTTTCATTTTTGTCCAAAAAGTCTGAAAAAGAAGATGTGCTACTTTTTCAGACATATTCAGTGGTGTGTTGATGAAAGAAAACCACAAAAGTCTGATAAAAATCTCAGGAATCTCAATCAAGTTGTGACAGAATACCATAATATGTCTTGCAATATAAAAACTATAAAATATAGCAAACATGAATGCAGGGTTTCTAATAAACTTTGTCCAAATACCAGACTAAAACTGAGAACCACTTGGCATTATTATTCACCAGCAAGTTTTAATATATCTTAAGGAGGAATACATATGTCTTCAGTCAGTGTGTGTTATTAACTTTTGATTAATTTCTGTTTGTCTTAAGCTTCGATATACCATGCAAACCACTGAACCATAAATAGAACTTCAGCATCTCTAGAGTAATGTATATGAATTTTATAGCAAGCACTCATATTGCTTTTAGCTTCTGAGGTAATAAATGGAGGCCAGTCTCTGTAATAATTTATCAATTACTTAGTCCTATAAATTGTTATAGATTAATTTCTTTAACAGTATATTCCAAACGGTCTGTGTAATAAGACACAATCCCCATGCCCACTAGTTTTCAAATGTGCTCTTCTTTACAGCCTGCGGCCATAATTTGATTTCTCTGTGACATGTACATATATTTCATGTAAGCTATTACACAAAATATGTGTGCAATTAATAATCTTAACAAGCACAGATATAGGTCATAGTCCTTGTGAAAATGGATGTCATGATGGGGTAAATTAATTTCAGAGTTTAACTCTGTTATCAAGCTCATTTAGTGTTGTTTACAGGTTTATCAGCTCCATGTAGCATCCATCCATTACCCATTATCTATAACCTCTTATCCTTGACTTTGAGAAGAGATAAAGTTGAGCCTTTAGGAGGAATATGCCCCTTTTATCTTCTCTGCGTTTCTTTTGTTCCTGTTGTGTGTTGTATCTGACAGAGAAAACCTAGTGGAAGACTGGCTTGGCCTTTTGCACATTCTGCCTTATATGTCTGTGCCCATGGTAACCATTCAGCCATGCCTCACTTTTCTTTTATATGCCAGGCTTGCTGGATTAAAGGTGGGTTGAGAATTTCAGAGCAGTGTTTTAGGTCAAGGTCTGACCATGGATTAAAATTTTAGGATGAGAGAGGAAATGGTTTACTTTTGAAAAAACCATTGCTGGTCTCTTACACACTCAGAGCTTAGCTCTATTCACATAAATAATAAGTCAGATATATAGTCATGTGAAAAAGAAGATATGTCTTCTTTTATTTCTAAGATTCTATGTTCAGGAAATAGGTAAAATCATGTTGTGAAAAAAATGAAAAAAAATACAGCCTTTGATTAGCATCACATGACATGTTACAACTTGTTATGCATTAATATCATTGTCGTAATCAGAATACTTTTAAACTCGGAGGAAATTGTGTGGACACAGTTTCCTCGGGATTGAACAAATATTCTGATTCTGATTTACTCTTGTTATAGAAGAAAGACAAGGCCAAAATTAATTGGTTTTAATCTTACTTAATATGACTATTTCTTTTTATTTGCTAATTGTGAATCTGAGCAAAAAAAGATCACATGTGGAGTTCCTCAAGGCTCAGTTCTTAAACCACTATTGTTCAATATAAACTTGCCCTCTGGATTATAGAGTATTTCAACATATGTAACCACACTTATGCTAATACACACAACATCCATACAAAGTATACACATTTACCTTATTTTGTAGATATATCTTAGACTTTTTAGTGGATTTTAGGTAAAATGAGCATACTTTGGCTTGCTCTTATCAGGCTTGCAATAACGTGAAGTGGTTGTTGTGACAGTGATATTTTTTTTCTGCTGTCAGGGACATTTAGATCATACATATCTGTCACATTTGCAGAAACATACACATTGACATTGTTTACTGGCAAATGGACTAGCATTTATTGCCTCCTTTGACTGAGAAAGAAATTATAAAATGTCCTATGCATGTCTTATATTAGAGGTATGTGTTAATCATTCAGAGGAACCAAGCATGGATCCTTGGGAAATACCCAATATTGAGTAATAAACATTTAAATGGTAAATGGTAAATTAACATTTAAATGTTTAGTTAGTTATTTAGCCAAATCAACTTCCAAGAGTGGAACTACATTCATAGCTCAATGTGTTTAGAGACCTTAGTATTTATAATCTATTTAATTCTATTTAAATTTGTTTTTACAGTGTGTTAGCCAGACAAGTACTACAGTAAAATCTGAGATAAAGCTGGACCTGTCAGGGTGATGGAGGTTTTAGGAGAGATGTTCTCAGTACTGACTACTTTCATCCATCCATTTTTTATACTACTTAGTTCAATTCAAATTCTTGGAGGGGTGTTCTAAGCAAGGTTCATAAAAACATGGATGATTGAGTTTGGTGTAGTGGAACTCCACTGGCCTAACCTCAACCCATAAACACACTCCTAAGCACTGTGGTTTCATTAAAGTGCATGTACAAGCAGACATATCATTACTTTGGGCAATATAATGTATGTAGGGGATGAGGAAGAGAATAATCCTTTATTGTTAAATAATGATAGCTGGTGCAGAACCCACAGTACTATGTAAGCAAGGATTGGTGACTGAAACTTAGATAGCCAGTGGGAATAGTGACATGCACGGTGATGCAGCTAAATGAGTATTTTTGTATTTGTTTACTATGACTGAGATGTATGATGAATGGTTTAGTTGTACTCTTATACTAAGGTTTTGGTAAAATGCGACACCAATGATGTAAGATAGCTAGCTAACCTCCCCATGCTAAAGAGGCTTCTTGTCTTTTACAGTGTGTTGAATGAAAGCTGCCTGTAAGAGCCAACCGTGTCTGACCAACATGATGTTTCTGTTGAGAATAAACTGCAGCCTGAATGACAAGCCAACCTTTCCTCCCATTATTTACACTTCTGAAATGCAGCAGAGAACAGGTGGGTCTTTAACTTGGATTTAAATAAAGTGAGTGTTTCAGCTGATCTGAGGCTTTCTAAAAATCTTGTTTATTAATTTTTGAATATTACTCTGTGGCTCCAGATGAATTTTTGTAGACATTAAAAATGCTTAGATAAGTTGTGTTAAAAGCACATTTACTAGCCTGCATACATTTTCAAGTTAATATACAGGTTTTCCAAAATTTAGTGAAATTACTTATTACAACTAAAAGTGACTTGCGACTTTACTTTGACATGCAAGAAATTACTTGTGAACATCTCTGAGTTTTATTACCTAAAATAAATAACAACAAATATATTTGAGTGTAAGTCTAAAATGTTAAAAAAAAAAAAAAAATCAGCTTTTTGACAATTATTCTTCTTTCACTGACTTCAGACGGCTAAATGTTTGGGCAGCAGGAAGCAAAAATATTAAAAAGAGAGTTGTTTGGCAAAATAAAAGAAACAATTTACTCGTTGATTTAATGAAAGTAAGTCTTTTAGTTAAGCTGCAGCCTCATTGCTTAAGATTAGTAGCAACCACGGTAGATGGTTTGTGGGCAGCTGGATGTTGGCTCGTTTAGAGGTAGAGTTCCAAATCACTGAATAACTGAATACTAATTCCATGATCTAGGCTGTTGTGCTGTGAGGAGACCGAGAAGATCTCAGCCTTTAAATCACCAGGGACCCTTGTTGGCAGCTGTGAAGAAAAATATAAAATATAGCAGCACTTAAAATGCCAGTAGTAAACACAGCTGTAAATCCCCCCCATAATCCCACATGTTTTTTTTTTTTGTTTTTTTTTTTTCTTATAAATTCTTATGAGATAATTTATGGAGCACACACATGATACTAAGGAAACAAGCACTGTGTTATTCTTGTTAAAGATGTCAATCAAAGTGTCACAGCTGTGTGCAGATGGATTAATGAGTTTTCACCAGTGAAGAGAAAAAATAGTTTGTTTTCTAATTCATTGCTATTTTTTCAACACATGTAGTGACATGAAAAGAACATTATAACATACTGTTATAAACAAAGCATACAGTTTTTACCAGGTCTTCAAATGAGGTAAAATCAAACTCAAAAAAGCAATATATAAATGCTATAGTGTGTCTGTATTTATTCAACAAAAATGATACCAAAAATCAGAAGCCATGTAACATATACAGAAATTGTTACTTCCAAGTTATCACTGTGCTTCTACAAAGTATTGAATCATGGGTTCATATATTGTTTTTCACACATGGCTTTTGCATTTTGGATCCATCCATCCATCCACCCATCCTTCCTTCCTTCCTTCCTTCCTCCTGCCACTTCTTCCAGCTTGTCCAGGGAAGTCCTGAGGCATTCCCTAGCCCCCCCGAGAAACATTGTCCCTCCGGCATATCCGGGGTCTTTCCTGAGGCCTCTTTGTGTTGGGATGTGCCAGAGCACTCTTCCTAACCAGATACCAGAGCCACCTTATCTGGTTCTTCTGGATGCAGAGGTGCAGTAGCTGTACTCTGAGCCCTTTCTGGATAACTCAACTTCCTGTCTCTAAGTGAGAACCCGAACACCCTGTGGAGGAAACTCATTTCAGCTTCTTTCATTTGCAGTTCTGTTCTTTTGGTCACCTTCGTTCAGTTCTTCCTTTACTTGTGAACAAGACCTTGAGATACTTGAACTTCTCTTGAGGCTGGAGGGGTTTTAATATTTCCATTTACCTGAAGGTAATTTTTATTTTTCATTCTGTGGCATTAGCCTGTTAGGGTCACCCAAGGCAAAGTGGCCTCATAAGAGGGGTCTAACTGTGATTAATTCAACAACTTCGCTGGAACAGATCGGAAACCTAACCCGATACAGTGAAACAAGGCCACCTTCCTGGAGCCAGGCCTGGAAGGAGAGGTTACTGGCAAGTGTTGGTAGCCAAGCCTTGACATCTGGAGCTCAACTGGTCTGAGCCTGAAGAGGCCACGAGTAGTCCCCTTCATGTGGGCTCACCACCTGTGGGGAGGAAATCTGAGGTTGGGTGGCTTGTAAACTAAGTGGTGGCCGAAGGTGGGACCTTCGCGGTCTGATCCTCAGCTTCAGAAATTGGCTCTAAGAACATGGACTATTTTTGTTCACCTAAATGATGTAGTTTAATATATCATACTTCCAAGGATTATACAAACCAAACATATTTAGGTTTTGCACAATTCGGGGGGTAATGGAAACTCAGCTACTGTTACTGATACTTTTCAGTGTTTTATAAAGCATTATTCAAGTTTAGCTTCTCAAAAATATTCCTATCAGAATGCATTTTCTTCCAAACCACAGCTGCATTTCTATAAAGTCTGGTTGATAAGATCCACCTATTACATGTCATTTCTTGTAGTTAGATATAGCCAAACAGTGGTGAATACGCCTTGAAGACAAAAAATGGAGTAGAGAGAGTAATGTAATGGCTTTGGGCCCAACCATTTGACAGATGCATTATCCAAATTACAATAGCAGCAGGCTGCTTTTAAAAAGAGGGGGAAAAAAATGTGTAGAAGCCCTGACGATTGATCTCAATCAACTTTCAGCTTTCATGTCAGTGTGTTTTTTTTTTTTTTGTTTTTTTAAACAGGGCTGGATACAAAGTAAAAAAAAAAAGCAGGAATTAAATTTGAAAGAAGAGAGATTTAGACTCTGACTTAACTCACTGCTGAAAAATAATCATTGTAGCTCAAGGAATGGTGATCAGTGTAAAGAAGCTCTCGGAAGAATTGCTTCTCAAAGCTTTGAAGAATCAGGTAGAGCAACCACAGCGACAACTGCGAAGATAGTGTTCTCAATCTGGTCTGTATGCCTTAAAAGTATTCATGTCTGCTTGAAGCATTTAATTACACCAATGAAAGTGAGTAGACCTCTTACTATTTGAGGCCTTAGCACCTTGAAAAGCACTTACAGCAAGGGACAGCTTTCATGAATTATCTGCTGTGTTCATTTGTGCTCATCTTTTCCATTGGCAAAGCCCTCAGTTTCAGATTGGGAAAAAATCTCAAATAAATGGGTATTCAAAAAATATTGCTGCTGCATCTACTATATTCACAGAACATGTTTACATGACCAATGGACAGAAAAAGTAATAAACTTATTTCTTTTAGTCAAAGTCAACAGTGGATGTTTAAAATGGATGTAAAGATTATAGTCTGAATGAAGTTATATTAAATGTGACATCTCAAAGTCTGACTAACCCATCCAGATTGTGCTGCTGAAGATCGACCCGTTCTTTCATGTATGCCATCTTCGAGGTTGACCTCTAATTGTAGTTCCACTTTACTATGTATGTAATCATATAAACTGACAACAGGGAACTCCCGATAAAAAAAATAAATAAATAAATCAAACAAATCTGACAATGCCACAAGAAGTTGGAATTCCTGGTCAACATAAACTTTCCTGCTACTTTATCAGGTTGATAAAGTGAATGGTTGTTTGTCCCTATGTGTTGGCCCTGTGATGGACTGGTGACCTGTCCAGGGTGTACCCTGCCTCTCACCTGTTGAAATTCTGGGATATTCTCTAGCTTAACCGCAACCCGTAATGGACTAAGCGGTCAAGATAATGAATGAATGAATAGCTTCTTTATTAGTGTTGTACTGTATGAACCATGTAACACCTGATTAACGTTTGCTGTTAACAGTAAACCAAACCAATTTCAAGTTTTACTTTCTACTTGTAAGTTAAAGTGAATCTAACATGATGCATCTGGTAAACCACTAGACTAAATCATTGTGAAGCAAAGGAAAGGGAGGGTGGTAAATTGTTAGATAAATGCAAACTGCATCAGTCTTTATTCTGTGTTTTTAATTAGCAAAAATTATGTCAATATACATACAGTTATTGAGTACTTATATAATGATAATGTTTTCTTTTTAGGATTTTAAGTGCTGATACATCTTGCTGTTGTAACTGATAGGTCTACTTCATCACAATGACGTGTGTAATGTAAGCATATAATCTATAACATATAATTATATCAGATAATAGATATTTGGCCTATCTAAACTAATTGGCCCATTCATATGATACAGTAAAAAACAATGATACAGTAGAAATTTGATTTTCTCAAAACATTGCATTGATTAAATATTCACAATTAACAAGCAGATCTTTGTATTTACCCTCACTCATCTTTCAAGATTAGTCCAACCCTCCTACATCGACTGCATGCTTTCCTTTTTTTGGAATCCTTTTGTCTTCAAGAGGGCCCTCAACATTATAAAGCCTCCTTGCAAAAGTAGAATGAGACATAAGGGGCTTTTAGTTTGATCATTCACAATGAGCTGTTTGATCAAGCCACAAGGGCAAATATTTCAAAACATTTCCAACTTGCAGAACCATTTTAGGAGAAGCTTTTTCAATCCCCACCAGTTCAAAAGGCAGTGTGGGAGGATTTTTAATCAGAAACTATTCACACAGGCCACATGTCATTAGCATAAATCATTACAAGTTGCAATTAAGCCTTTAAAAAGAGAAAAAGAAACCCTGCAGAGCATTGTGTGCTCCTTGTATTCTTTTCAATCTCTTGCATAATTAATTTCCTCATGATGTGTCAACATGTAACCAAATTTGACAAATATCCACTCATGCCTAAACATACATAACATTATAAATCTTAAGTATTGTATGTGTGCTTATAACATCATACTTAAAATATTATTTACTAATTACATTTTGCAACTGTAACCCAGATTATAGGAAAATAGAGACAAAAAAACTGTTAAAGTTGTTTGAAAGGTTAGTTTGTGGCCATTTGGGTTGAAAAGATCTAAACTACACTGACTGTAAACAAACAAAGGTAATAAACAATATCCACCTTTGAGTGTGTTGTTGATTCCAAATAAATCCCTCAAGAGGAAACAGAGAATAAAAAAGGGACAGATTAAACCTGCAACTACACTGTAAATTCGAACAGTGGCTTTAATACAATATTTAGCGGATAAAAAGTAATCATAATCAAATTATTACCACTCATCCTAAATAATTCAAATGCATTTAAGGAATACAAAAGACTGAATGAATGAGTGAATGAATGAACTTACAGTAAGCTGATTCAATTGGAATAACTATATAAAAATGTTAGCAGCATGATGGGGGAGGGGAGACCAGTGCATAATCCAGTAAATTTCTCTTTAAAGACATCAAATTAGATGTAATTTATCAAATGGAACTTTTTATTTTTGGTTCAGTAACTTAATAATAATTTAAACTACCCTGTATGTCATTCAAATATTTTTTTCATTTGCTAAAAAGGTGAATAAAGATTTCAGTAATAGCTGAAGGAATTTTAAATAAAATATAATGTCATGTCCACTTTCCAGTCATAAAACTAAAATGCCTCTAAATAGGTCCCTTAAGTTTTCTTTTTCTATTTTTTTTTCTTGTTATTTTTCAGCCCGTTAACTGCCTGCTCTGCCCTTTGGTAACACACATTTTTCAGTATTCAAAATTACTTTTTATTTGTGGAAATAAACCTACATGAGTCATCTTTACTTTGTGGTTTGGGTGCATAATTCAAAAGCAGTTTTGTTGTCTTATTACTGTTTTAAATTTTGACCATTTCACTTTTGTTAATATATTAACAGTTTTTTTTTTCAACCATTGTTTAAAATATATTGATTCTTATTATTATAATCCAAAGGAAAAGGGTTAAAACTTGGGGTACTTAGAAAAACCAAAAGAGAGGAAAAAAAAACTGCATCTCATATCTCCCATGAAGAGCTCTACCTCCAAAACTCATCTAAGGAAAACACAGGAAAACCTTTTTTGTCACCAAGGAAGTTCAGCTCGTCCCACTTTTTTCTTTTCTTTTTTTTTTTTTTTTTTTTTGCATTTTCACAGGCAAAAACTGGGACGAATGCCAGAATATCAGAATATCCGATGGCAGCTGATTATGAGAAATCAGATTTACACACCTAAATCTCTTTACAATATTTAGCAAATATCTGATTCATTTAATCTTTTTTATTTTGTTTTACATCAGCACAAATGCAAAAATGATTTTCGCTTCCACTTTTTAACATATTGATTTTAAGTTAATTGAATCAATAAAAGCAATTTATCATAACCAAAGAATAAGCAGGATTCAAGTAAAAAATATAAATATACGTATTATATGTATTAACTTTATATACTCTGTTTATGTAACTGTATTTGGACTGTTTGTTGTCTTTTTGTTTTTTTTCTGTGAGCACATTCAGAAATTCAAAAAAAGCATCTCAAGGCTGAAACCTTTCTTATTTTTATTTTTCTTTACTGACTATTCTTATGACTCATAAAGGCTTTGTATTTTAAAATAAAGCCTTCATGTGTCTCTTTTATTTCTCGGCATGCTGGCTGCATGTGTCAGGCCAATGTGGAGTCAACTCTAGCTGGGGCTATGGGGCCATGAGCCTCTTTTCCCTTTGAATTTGTTCCAGTACCCATCATGCTGCTGCCTCTGGCTCTACTCCAGCTGATTGGCTGCGTCCTATGGTCAAAGCAACCTCACCTAACCTCACACCAACTGCCCCTCTTCCCTACACAATGATACAGAACTATCCAGCCGGCCACACTTCCAGATAATTTGCCTGTGTGGGTTGTTAAGTGTGCAGGGCTTAATGTGTTCTCATATTGCTATGCAAGGTAATGTTTCTGAAAGTGCCAAAGTGCAGAGGAGTGTGATCACCTCTCCACCTGCCTGTGTGTGTTTGTCTCTTGTATGGGTGTGCTGAAGAGAAAATAGTGCAGTGACTGGTGTGCAGCCACTGCAGCAAAGGTCAATAATTCACCCAAGGATTACAGAATCTCATAAATTGTTTTAGTTTTCAGTCTTCAGATAGACAAGTCTGTGGAGTATTGACATTTCCACATTTTTCAGGAATTTTTATTGTGCTGAATGATGGAAGTAAAAGAGTCTATGCATTCTTACCTTGTATATGCATGAAAGCACACATGCTAGCAAGACTGTGTTGTGGTGGACTGTTGTTTTGTCTGCCGATAATATGTTTGCATTATATGTTTGAGCTTAAAAAAAGGGTGCTGTGAATTTTGGATCTGTTTAATGGAGCTGCAATCAAGGCGCATGTATGAGACTCCATCTGAGTGAGAAAGTTTTGCATATGCTCCCTGTCAACTGGGCTACTTTCATACAGTGTCTGCAAATATAATGTAAAACTAAAAGAGAAAAAAAAACTATTGAATTTCCAATTATTCTTTTTTTCCATTACCCCCCTGTTTGTCTGTCTGCCCACCGGGAAAACCAGTCTCCTCAATGATTGCATGATGCATTCCTTTGTGCTGCAGCAACCGATGATGCATGCTGCTTAGACAACTCTCAAAGAGCTAATTGTGCAGAGATAAAGCAGTATTTAAATCTCCCGAATCTTTTAACCACACGTAGAAAGGTTGGCTTCAATCAAAACCAATCCAAGACTATCATTTGTCTTCTTTAACTCTCGTCCCTTTCAGCTTCCATATGGGGAAAAAAAGAAAGTTTCCCCAAAGAGAAATAAGCATTAAAGCCATTCATTTTTGTTACTTAACCATACCAGAGTTTATCATGCTGCTTTCTGCCTGCCTTCACTGGTTTGAGAATACAAGTCAATAGTTAAAGCACGCCTCCCACCCTGAATTCGATTAGAAGATGGTCAATCATAATAAATGCTGTTTTTGCCAATCAGGAGTGCACCAAGGCCAGTAACACCAATTGATTCTGGTGAGCTAGACAGGCTGATGTTTGGAACATAATGGCACTGGTAACTGGCTCCCAGTGCAGTCAAATGGAACAAGATCAGAACTGTTGTGTGCTTATATATAAAACAAGCCCCCACCACCTTGCTCTGCAGGTCTGGGCTCATACTTAGCTTTTGACTTTCCGGAAAGGTATATTTTAAGACTCAGAATGTGGGAAAATGATGTTCAGCATCCAAAATTATGTAGAACATCTTTGAATATACAAGGACAAAAGATATCATTGCCAGTAATGATGCACATTATTATATGTAATACGATGAAAGAGTCTTGAATCTTGAAGGGAAGAGAATTGGGGTATGAAGACTCAGAGCAGAGTAGTGAATCTCAGAGCAGCAGAAGTTGCATGACTGTGCTGATGAAATGTCTCTGTTGTCTATTAACTTTCTGCTGCAGTTTCCAAACTACGTATGAGCCCACAACAGTCTGTCTTTCAGTGTTTAAATCATGTTTTGAAATTGTGCACCAACAAAATTTGATTCTTTAATCTATGTTATGACAGTCTTTCAAGTTCAGCAGCTCCACACAAGGTGACCAGTGAAAATGGAAATAATGTTCCACTTTGCACTATAGTGTAGCCCTAACCCCTTTAATGTGAGAAATTGACATAATAGGGGTACTTATATCATTGTGTGCATCATGATGCAAGCTACTCCACCCACTCATGTAATGTCATGAGAGCCTCATTAAATGAAACTTTTTCAGGGCTTTTTTATGAACAGAAACAAGTGGATTAGAGGGCCTCTGAAATCATGCAGCACTGAAACCAGTTCAGACTAGAAAAATGGTTTAAGCATTAACCTTTGCTGCAGCAAAATCGAAAAAAAGAGACCCTACAAGAGCAAATATAGAGACCTTGCATTAAATCTAAGCCCTTTCAGCTGCTTTTCTGAATATTATTTTATATACTGTCACGTTCCCTGGCCTCTGGCCTGGACGTGTATGTGAATGTCTGCTGCATATCCTGCAACCCTGCTCCTGGCCTGCGAGACCTCCTTCGTTCCCTCCTGTATGGTGATTGGATGTCCTCGGTTCCACCTGCTCAGGGGAGCCCCGCCCCACTCATCTTACAGGACAGCACCGACACACTGCTTCCTCCTCGGCGACCAACCAGCGGGAGTACCGGTCCTTAAAAGGGAGGCGGTGACGGTGATCAGGGCAGCTGTGTTCCTTCAGGCCCACAGTTCGCCAGTTTGGGACTTGCAGTAGTAGTAGTGGTTGGTTGGTTGACGCTTAGCAGTTTGTAAGAGCATTCTTCTTCCCTTAGTTAGACATTTGAGTACTTGATTTGATTGTGATTCTGCGCTCGTTCTCTCTTTAATTTGTGTATTTTGGGTTTAGCAGACATCTTTTGTTGTTGAATTAACGGTATATTAATTATAGATTAAACATAGCTCCAGTTTGATTAATTGTTAGAGCAGTATTTTGGTTTATAGGAATCTTTTGAGTTTGTGTTTATTAATTTAGTTTATTGTTTACCTCGATTGAGGACACCTTGAGTTAATTATGTTTCTTTTGTTGTAATTGATGGCCTTAGATGCCTTGATTTATGTTGAACCCGTTTGTTGTTTGTAAATAAATAACTGTTATTATTTTATATTTCGTCTTATTTGTTTTGTTGACGACCCTATCACCCCTGGTTCAACAAGTGGTCGTAACAATACTAATATATGAACAGAGCATCAGGGAATAAGTGAGAATGGAATTCATCACCACAGACTATTAGCTTAACGCTTAACTTAGCTTGTTGACTCACAATGTTGTTTTTTGCTTGTTTGTTTGTTTGTTTTTTTTTCTTCCATTTCACTGGTTTATTTTATTTATTAAGGGAACAAAAAGCAACCTAGTTTAAAGTTTTCAGACAAATTAGTAAAACCTTCACCACCTTTCCAGAACTGTTTAGCAGTTGGAAAAATTAGCAGCTAGCTCGTGGATGGGTGCAACCGTTAGCGGCTAACAGTCTCAAAGTGATCTGTGTTACTAGAAAAGCTATAGGCCCATTTAGAAACAGGGTAAACCACATCATAATATGCTCTGATGCATTTACTGGTTATTGTTCATTAAGTGTTATTTCTTATTTTAGGATACATTCACTCTAGTGATTTTTGGTCCACATTAAACAAACCATGGTCTGCTTTCAGGATTAGTTTGAAATGGTGTGAAGGATCATTCTCGCTCTGCTGAGGTCCCAGTTAACTTACAAGTGAACTCTGGTGCGGCTGCTTTACAGTGTTATCTGAACAGACGATCCAGTAAATCAAATAATTAAAGTGAGAGTGCCTAATGTGGTGCTCATTTTGTAGAAACTGTATAAGGTTTCCACACTGGTGTTGCTTCATTGTCTACTTGAACCGGCTGAAGGGGAAAGATTTCCGTTTCCAGTCCTGGCCAATTGATTAAGTGGATTTTCTTGGTCCAGGGTTCGCTTCTAATTTTTTCATAATCCACAATTGTAACATTATGGATTAATCTTTAGGAAGAACTCATATATATATATATATATATATATTACAATATATATATTACAATATATTTATAGTATATTATAAATGAATATATTCAAAACAAGAGCATGTGAAAAGCTAGCTGTAGCGGCTGAGCCAGTAGCAGTATGCCTGCTTTGTTTATTGTTTTTGCCACGCAGGAATGTCGCCGATGGTCAGTGACGAAAGCTCAGAATGGCGCATATATATATATATATATATATATATATATATATATATATGTGTGTGTGTGTGTGTGTGTGTGTGTATGTATGTATGTAATGTATGTAATGTATGTAATGTATGTATGTATGTATGTATGTATGTATGTATGTATGTAAAGAGTACCAATAGTATGAACAGTACTATCTGTGGAAAAACACCAGGAGTAGTTTACATTCTTTCTCAGTTGCTAAAACACTGAAACTCTATTGTTTGAATCAGATGCTCAGTTGCCTGAACCCAGTGATTAAATAAGTCTTTTGGCCAAACCATAAGAAGTTTTCATGTGTTTAGACACAACTTACCAAACACATTTTCATTTGATGGACCTGTGTTGCTTTTGATGAGGGAACATATATATATATATATATATATGTGTGTGTGTATGCATCATACAGTACGTTTGCACGTGAGGAACTTTTTTCTTGAGGTTTTTCTTTTGTTCTTGACATCAGTCATTTAGCCTACTGTGAACAATAAACATTTATTTCTACAGCTTCATGTCCTAAGAGTTGTGTTTTCTATTTTTCAGTGTAGTGTTTTAGTCACTGCTCAGTCGTGTTTTTAATTTTGATTGACTCAGGGCAGGATTTGACAACATAGTTCATTTTTGGGCACAGATTAAACTGTTTTGAGGTGATAGTTGGGTTTTGCAAGAATAGTCTGAGGTTTTGTGAACATAGCTTGGAAATTGGGTTTTGTTTTCACAGTTTGGAGAAAAGGAGAGAAGCTTTCGAGAAATGTGTCTTGGCAATTGAGAAAAACTTTAAAGTAGATCAAACAGTGCCAGTGTGAATGCACCCTGAAATGTAGGTAGTTTATGTTCATGCAAACCATAAATACAGTGTCTGAGTGTGTCTAAACCAAACAAGCCAGCTTTTAAATTGCATGCTTGTAACAGGTCATATTTTAAGCCAAATAAGAAACCATATTTTTATCTGACAAGAAAAAAAAAAGCTGCCTGACACTAAAATATCCATGGAGCTGGTACATTGCAGCACGGATGCAAATAGATGCTGTGCATATCTAACAGGGCACCTGCCTTTGTAGTTATCCATTTATTGCAGAACTGAAATGTGCAACCTTTTTACCCTGGTGATTAGGTTCTGACATTAATTACTGGGACAAGTAATGAAGCTGAGAGCTTCAAAGAAAGGGTTGGCACCAGAATCTGAAATCTGAACAGTGCTAATAAAATAACATTGTCTTTTGAATTTCATCACAATTAGACCATTTTATATTACATGTTCTAGAATAATTTGCTGTATTATTATAGACCAGTGGGGCAATTCAGAGAACATAATCAAAATAGTAGTTAAAGTTAATTTGTATTATCCACAAGAGCTTGTGAAAGTGAGCATCTAGCAATGGCATATATTTCACATCCCCCAGAAAATTCAGATGTGTTGAACCAGAAAAACTGAACTAAAGAGCGAGAAAATAGGAGCTAGGAGGCAAGTGGGAGCAGGTGACAGGGTGAGTGATGCAAACTGAGCTGCATATAATGTAGGAATACATTCAAACATAAATTGTCATGGTGAAGACACAGCCATCCAAGTTTTAACCAGCTTGTACAAAGGGTGAGCAGAATCTCTTCTTTTCTGCTGTGGGGGAAGAAAAAAAATAAGAACCTGGAAAGCATCAGTCTCCTGCAGGCAATTTCTCACACATGATTGCGAATAGAACCTAATGAGCTGCCAGACCTTGAGTGGGCAGAGCAGACATGCCTCTGATGGTACCAGGTTTTCCTTCAGACCAGGAGGTTACAGGGGAAAATGCATGTGGTACCGATAAAAGTCACCTCACCTTTGATTCCATATTTTCAAAACGAGGGAGTTCAAAGCAACAAAACAAGAAGAGTGATGTGAATCGCTGTTAAGTGATGCTTTCTAGGTAATGCTTTTTTTTCATGCAATGTGTATTTGTGTCTTAAAGCAACAACCCTTCTGGTGCAAGCACCATTAATGTTCTAATCAATACAACTGCTATATGTATCTAAACAAAAAAAGATGCACATATATCAAATAACATATTATATAGCAACCTGTTTAACCATGTAATTATATGCCGAATCAGCAAAATAACCATATTTCATACATCATCTGTGTTTTTCTTACATCTTTAATTCCCTCCTGTAATTTGAAAATTGCTCACAGGCTATGGTGGCTTTCTTCATTCCTTTGACTGTGATCCAAAGACTCGCATCTCGAGTTGCGCCTCTGCCCACGGGAGCTTGGTGCCAAACCAGTGGACCGATGACCATTTCCTGGGCTTACGTCCAACAAGGCATCCAAGAGAAATAAGTAGCCTCTATAGACCTTGTGTTGGAGCAGAATGTAAGGACACAGCTACATTATTTTCCAGACACTCATTGGAAATGCAAATTTAATTTGAACTGATTTACTTTTGTATCAAAAGGAGAGAGAGAGGTTTGAAAAAGACAGACACCAAACGCAATATCAAATAAGACCACTTTAAGTATGTCAGTAAATCCCATGAGGAATAAAGATGCTAACCTAGCTCATGCCCAGAAATCACAACCAGATTGTACTCATTTAGATGTCTACAAGATATATCTCTACAAACTTAAATATACAGATTATCTGGACACTGATCTACTGTAAACCTCATTGATAATGATAAATAAACCACTCAAATTATTATATAAATTTTTTTTCTGCAGAGGCTTTCAAATGTCTCCAAGGATTTTATAAAAGAATCATTTCAAATTAACCAAATGAAGCTAATCAAATTAGTAATGAACTAAATTTAAACAATGAGATACAAAGCTCAAGAAACACAAAATATAGACAGATGGATTATAGCAGGCAGAAAAAATGGGGCAGAGCAAGAGATAAAAGTCAAAGCAAGAGTGCTTTTAGCTAGAGAGAACTCGGGAGTACAGAGAAGATGCAAGATGGATGCTGAATTAGCTGTTGCTGGGGGGTGCAACTGGTCTAATTGTGTGCATAATCATTTACCTTCTTTGTGTACTACTTGTTGTTGAAAAAATCTATGAGGGAGCATATTTGACAACTCAAAGTGGACAGAGCTGCTAAATTTGTAGGGTGTAAACAAAGCATGGCAACAGCAGAGCAGGTTAGCATTTGTTTAACTTTGAGATCATGGCAGTAAATATACAAGCAGAGGGATTGTAGATGGTATAGCAGACCCCGAAAATAAGCACATCGTGTCTTGTCATAGAAACTTTTTGCCATTTTTACCACTGGTCTAATCGGTCCCTACACTGGCCCTAGTGGTTACTCATATATTAAAGTTTGCAAACATGTAACATGAATTTATGAAGATGCACACAAACAACATGTCAAACAAATTTAAAATAAAGGCACTGTGATAATCATGGAAACACATCTTAAAAGTAAAGATATTGCTGCCTTATTTTAATTCTGGCACCTAACTGGTGCAAAACACAGTATAAAAGTTGAGATGTCAATCACTGGCCACGTTTACGTTTGAGTTTTAATTCCCCTTTAATTCAAAATAAAAATGAAATCCTCTTTAAAATGTTCTTGTAAACACACAATTCCCAAAGAAAATGACCATTCCGAATTAAACTTAAATCCAAAGTGGCTGGTTTATTGTGATTTTAAAGCCGAATTGAATAATTCCTCGATCTTGTATATATTTACTCTGCTCTAAATTAATTCTAGTCATTCTACACATGCTCGTTTCCTTGTCATTTCGCGATGATGCTACATTATCTCTCTGTCCAATCAGAACCCTTCCCATTCCAGTTTAAGTGGAATTGAATAAAGGCGATTAAACATGTTTTCCATGTAAACCTCAATTTGGAATTACTATTTCCATGCAAACAAGAGAGAGAATACTTTAATTCCAAATTATTTAATTCTGAATAATTAATTCAGAATTTTAAAAACATAATGTAACCATGGCCACTTTGTCTTAAATAGATCCTCTTTAAGCACTGTTTAAATAAGAATTTATATAAATAAATAAAACATTAGCAGCAAGAAACTTGATGGTAGATATGTTGCTTTGCATTATAGGATGTAGGATCAAAGCCACATTTCTGGGCCTGGACATCCCAGAATGGTCTAAAAGTCACTCACTTTGCATCTTCTTGTAATGCAGGAGCAAAAAAAAAAAAATGCCCTTTCATTTTTGGAGAATTAATGAACATTTTCTAATTCATTGATGTAATACAGCTGGGATCACGACTCAGGTCCTCAAGGGCCAGTATCCTGGAATTATTGGATGTTTCCCTGCAGCAACATGCCTGATCCAAATGATTGAGTCAGCCTTGTGAAGAACTTCACAACAAGCTGTTGGAGATCCATTTTATTTGAATCAGGTGTTGCAGCAGAGAAACATTTAATACCTGCAGGACACCGGCCTTCAAGACCAGAGTTGGTGGTCCCTGTACTACAGGACCATGCATTAGTTTTTAATGCAAAAGGTACCCCAAAGTGTCACTTTTGGACATATAGGACATCCAGAGAAATATCTGAATCAATTTTACTTATTCATTAGCTTTTCTGGTCATCCTTGATTATTATGCCAGCTAATTATTATATTTGCCGCTATACATCCGATGTGCATCAGTGCCCTGATCCACTGATCACCTGAACTGATTCAAAGGGGTTCTTGGTCAAGAGTCTATGCAGCTTAAAACAAACTGTGGTTCAAAATTTCCAAAATTCCCAACAGGATATTTGTGTAAGACCAAATTGGATTAAAAAAAAAAAAAAAAAAACTTAAACCTCCCCTTTGCAGTTCGGCAGCACTACCAGGGACTCAGACTTAGTAATTGAAATGTAGTGCCAGACAGAGTGAGTCATAGTCTGTCAATTAGATAAATTGTCATAGCATTTGCTCAGCGGGTTCCTAGTCCACACATATTATTAAATCACCTCAGGTTGGCAAAGTGTCATTTTATACACAAATCATCTCAACAAAGCAGCTGAGTGCTAAGATTAACTAACTAAGATTAATATTCATACAATACTTATCCACAATGGTATAGGAACACAGCACATATTAACCCCTACAGAATGCAGATAATCACTGAAAGACTCTTGAGAGGACATTCAGTGCATGCCGACACTGTAGGCACACACCTATCAGTCCATCTGTCTGCTTGAGTGCCTGTCTGGCTGTTGATCCAGTTACAAAATCCTGCAGTGCTTAAAAGTGTATGGGGTCAACAGTATCCCGAGGAAGACAAGGACATAGATTATGCCAGAGATTTGGCAACAGCTGCCCTCTTGGATTAACGGAAATAGTGGGAACGAAAAACAGATCCATGGCCCATTATCCAACAAACACCAAGCTACTCTGACTTTATTTCTTTTCAGTGTGGTGCAATTATTTATATGATTTTCAAAAGGCATTCATAATGTAGGTTTTTAGGTTTAGGTTTGCATCCTAAACTGTTCTTCAGCTCGTGATTGAAGAACTGATTCTCAATCTCTGCAAAAACCTTCTAATTGTATTAAAATTCTTTATATTTCCTATATTTTACCCCATTCTTTTTTTAGGATTTTCCACAGATTTTACGTAGGTTTTTTATCTATTTGTTGAACTTTTTGCTGCTGGAGGTCTGTGAGGTGCAAGTTTTGGGATAGTCCACTGTGAACTTAGAAATGTTTAGGATAAATCTTGCTATACACTGTGTGCAGAATTATTAGGCAAATGAGTATTTTGACCACATCATCCTCTTTATGCATGTTGTTCTACTCCAACCGGTACAGGCTTGAAAGCCTACTACCAATTAAGCATATCAGGTGATGTGCATCTCTGTAATGACAAGGGGTGTGGTCTAATGACATCAACACCCTATATCAGGTGTGCATAATTATTAGGCAACTTCCATTCCTTTGGCAAAATGGGTCAGAAGAGAGATTTGATGGACTCTGAAAAGTCAAAAATAGTGAGAAGTCTTGCAGAGGGATGCAGCACTCTTAAAATTGCCAAGCTTTTGAGGCGTGATCATCGAACAATCAAGCGTTTCATTCAAAATAGTCAACAAGGTCGCAAGAAGTGTGTTGAAAAAACAAGGCGCAAAATAACTGCCCATGAACTGAGGAAAATCAAGCATGAAGCTGCCAAGATGCCATTGGCCACCAGTTTTGCCATATTTCAGAGCTGCAACATCACTGGAGTGCCAAGAAGCACAAGGTGTGCAATACTCAGGGACATGGCCAAGGTAAGGAAGGCTGAAAAACGACCACCACTGAACAAGACACACAAGATAAAACGTCAAGACTGGGCCAAGAAATATCATAAGACTGATTTTTCTAAGGTTTTATGGACTGATGAAATGAGAGTGAGTCTTGATGGGCCAGATGGATGGATCAGTACAGGGCAGAGAGTTCCACTCCGACTCAGATGCCAGCAAGGTGGAGGTGGGATACTGGTATGGGCTGGTATCATCAAAGATGAGCTTGTGGGACCTTTTCGGGTTGAGGATGGAGTCAAGCTCAACTCCCAGTCCTACTGCCAGTTTCTGGAAGACACCTTCTTCAAGCAGTGGTACAGGAAGAAGTCAGCATCGTTCAAGAAAAACATGATTTTCATGCAGGACAATGCTCCATCACACGCATCCAAGTACTCCACTGCGTGGCTGGCCAGAAAAGGTCTAAAAGAAGAAAAAATAATGACATGGCCTCCTTGTTCACCTGATCTTAACACCATAGAGAACCTGTGGTCCCTCATGAAATGTGAGATCTACAGGGAGGGAAAACAGTACACCTCTCTGAACAGTGTCTGGGAGGCTGTGGTTGCTGCTGCACGCAATGTTGATCGTGAACAGATCAAGACACTGACAGAATCTATGGATGGCAGGCTTTTGAGTGTCCTCGCAAAGAAAGGTGGTTATATTGGTCACTGATTTGATTTTGTTTTGTTTTTGAATGCCAGAAATGTATATTTGTAAATTTTGAGTTGTTATATTGGTTTCCCTGGTGAAAATAAATAAGTGAAATGGGTATATATTTGGTTTTTGTTAAGTTGCCTAATAATTATGCACAGTAATAGTCACCTGCACACACAGAAATATCCTCCTAAGATACTAAAACTAAAAAAGCCCCACTCCAACTTCCAAAAATATTCATCTTTGATATTTTTGAGTCTTTTGTGTTCATTGCGAACATAGTTGTTGCTCTATAATAAAATTAATCCTCAAAAATACAACTTGCCTAATAATTCTGCACAGCCTGTAGAAGCCTTTCATCTAGAGCTTTCATTTACATTTTATAGTGTATTTCCTTCCAGTATTTACTGAAACACATTTTCTTGCCCTCTTTGTTGCAGCCAAAATGTTTTAGTTTTATTTATCAGTCCACACGAAATGTTTCAGAAATGGTCATGCTTCTTTATATGTTCATTTGTTAACCTCCTGTGATTGAAGATCATTATTATTCTGTATTCAGGGGTCCTGAATGCTACTAATATTTTTTCCTAGTACACTTTTTCAATTCTTCATACTTCTTAAAGGCCTTGTGTGTGGCATACAGGAGATTTTATGTGCTTGTCCAGTGATCCTAAAACCAGTTTTCTTACAAAATTATGTTCTAGTATTAGAGACAGCAGCTCAACTTCGGTAGTTCCTGTTACATGTTACATGAGGAAACTATCCAGCCATCCACCCATCCATTGTCACATTAACCAGCTTATCCGGGGGGATCCCGAGGCATTCCCAGGCCAGTCGAGAGATGTGGTCTTCCCCTGGGCCTCTTTCCGGTGGGACGTGCCCGGAACACCCCACTCGGGAGGCATCCAGGAGGCATCCTGACGAGATACCCAGCCACCTCATCTGGCTCCTCTCAATGCGAAGGAACAGCAATTCTACTCTGATCCCCTCCCGGATCACTAAGCTTCTCACCCTATCCCTGAGGAAGAATCCGGACTCCCTGCGGAGAAAACTCATTTTGGCTGCCTGTATTCGCAATCTGGTTCTTTCGTTCTCTTCCCACAGCTCGTGACCATAGGTGAGGGTAGGAACGTAGATCAACTGGGAAATAGAGAGGTTTGTCTTTTGGCTCAGCTCCTTCTTCACCACGACAGACAGATGCAGAGTCCACATCTCTGCACAGTGATCTGCCTGCTGGTGGTTTCTTTTCCTGTACTGTCCTTTGCATTCATGGTGCCAAAATTAAAATTCAAAGAGGGCAGAACTTTATAATATTGTCTACTTGTTAACATGACACATGAATTAAAGCAGAAAACTCAAATTTATAGCACAGCAATAGAAAAAAAGGTTAAATTTCAGCTGAATCTGCATCTCCCATGAGCCTTTGTGGTCGGGATATGTTGAGTTTTGAAAATAGCCCCGCCCCCTCTGACAGAAACGTAACATGTTGAGTTTTCTTTGCTAATTATTATTATTACATTGCACAATGTAAAAAACTATTAGAAACAACTTATTTGTTTTATTAATGAGACATTGTTATATGAAACATAAAATGATAATTAGTCACTACTAAAAAGTTTATGTTCAAACAAAATCTGGGCTAAGAGAGTGGAGTCACTGTGTCAAATAAAACAAGCGCACCCTGAAGAAGGTGAGGACGATTTGCTCGAATTAGTTCGTATTCTACTGGCTGGAGGAGGTTTGACAGACAGCTCTTTCTGCAACCCCAGAAAGAGGAAAAAATATCCAAGACCAGAAGTTTTGAGTGCGCAGAGAAAGTGTCTGAGTGCGAGGGAAAGAGACCAAGTCTGAGCGCAGAGTTTTGAAAGGAAGAACAAGATATATGGAAGCAAGAGGGACTTTCTGAGTGAGTTTTGAGAGAGAGCAAGATGATATTTGAGCGTGAAAACCAGAAATCTTGCTCTCAAAGCAAACAATTGTGCTCTTGATTAAAGATAGAAAAATACCCCCATATGGGTACTCTGAACTGCTGTTTGGTGCATAAGCATAAACAACACCCCCCACCTGAAGGCGGAGGAAGGCTACCCTTTCATCCACCGGGGTAAACCCCAACATACAGGTGCCAAGTCGGGCTCCAATAAGCATGCCCACACCTGCTCGGCACCTCTCACCGGAAGCCCCTCTCAAGGACAGTGGTTCCAGAGCCCAAGCCGTGGGTTGAGGTGAGTCCAACTATATTTAGCCGGAACTGCTCAACCTGGCGCACCAACTCAGACTCCTTCCCTGCCAGAGTGGTGACACTCCACATCCCTTGAGCTAGCTTCTGCAGCCAAGGTTCAGACCGCCAGGGTCCCTGCCTCTGGCAGCTGCCCAGCTCACACTGTACCCGAACCCTATGGGCCCTCCTGCAGGTGGTGAACCTTTGGCAGGGGGGGCCCATGTCACACTTCCGGGCTAAGAACGATCGAGCCCCATGGGCAAAGGCTCGGCCACCAAGCACTCGCCTCCATGCCCCACCTCCAGGCCTGGCTCCAGAGGGGGACCCCAGTGACCCATGTCCGGGCAAGGGCAACCCAGGTCCATGGTTTGTCGCCATCATAGGGGTGTTTTGAGCCGCACTTCCTCTGATCCCTCCCCTAGACACCTGTTTGCCATGGGTGACCCTACCAGGGGCATAAAGCCCCTGACAACACAGCCACCAGGATCATCAGGACACGCAAACCCCTCCACCATGGTAAGGTGGCATCTCAGAGAGGAAACTATCCAAGAAACAGTTTGCCATCCTCCTACCGTCTGCTGCTTTATAATCATTATTTTAAGCGAAGAGAAGCCCATTACCTATAATTGTTGGACTAAAGTCATATTTGCACCTAATAGTCCGCTGACCCAAACATTGCTTGCTTGCTCATATACGGATAATTTAGCTTCTCAATATAGAAGGGATTAGGGAGCTTGATGGGATATAACAATTTTATTATCCCCAGCTTGACTTCTGGATGGCAGTATTTGTTACACACTGTTCTTTAAGGTGCATCCCTCTGGGTGCATCGGCTAGACTTGGTATGATTGGGGACTCAATTCAGTTGAGTCCCCACAAGCAAACAAGACTTTTCAAATGAACTCTGTGTAAAAGGAACTAGGATTTGATTCAGTAGAGCTGATGTGAATTTCAACCTAAACCTAAGGAATTACAGTATTTACATATTTTTGCATTTGGCATCACTTGGCTTTTTCTTTGGATAACTGTGAATAAGTTATAGACGTGAAAAACTAATAAAGTTCTGAGACCTTTGAAGTTTCTTCGTATCTCTCACATTTGGGCATCTCATTTCTTAAGCAGTCTCTTAAAATATGCATCAATCTGCCACTATTTTAATTGCTATAGAAATGAAAACTCTTAGGGCTAGCAAATTGTATTAACAAGCTTTCAGATCACTGTGTATCTGAACATTGATGATTTTTATTTGGCATTGGTTATCTGTTAGAAATAATTAAGTGTATACAACAGTATCCAGCATAATTCATGACAAGACCTTCAAGTTTGCATCCAGGCATACAGTTAAGACCATTTGTGCATCACTGCTTTTAAACCTACTCTCTGGATCCAGCTGGATTCCCCACCCCCACCCCCATTCGTCTCTGCTGGATAAAACTACCAGTTTCATCTCCTACCTTTATTCCATATCACATTAATTTCAGCAATACCTGCAAATCCACTCTCCCACTGCATAATTCATGGAGAACCTCTGACAAAACGTCCTTTCATGTGGGCAATGCACCCTGAATGAAAATCCTTGGAAACCTGGATAAGCCCAAATGGCTTATACCTGATGGCGAGTCACCGCTGTGCTAAGGTAAACTGCCTTTCTGTCTCGCAGAATGAGGTCAGGAGTGAATTGTGTGCTATTTGTTGTCATCAGCTGCTAGAGAGCAGGTGATGTTCAAGAGGTTTTCAACCAAAAGAGAAAGCAATGTTAAGCCCTCGCCTGGCCATCTGTCTAGGGATTCCATTCAGTTATGAAATATTTTTTTTTTCTTCTTCTCATGAGCATTGTTCTCTCAGGCTGCATCCATTTTGTTTCAGTAGTGCTATATAACCTTTAAACTCATTGTAGACAAACATTTTTCTTTTTTGTTGGATGGATTAAATAGACATGTGCCATATAAACCATTGATGTCATTTATTACAGTTGTGTTTTCAAATCCACCTAAAAATAGGATTGAATTTTGAGAATGAGTGATCCTTACTGTTTGTATCAGACTGTTATCAGTCATGCAGCCCAGACGACACCAGAAAATGCTCTGCAGCTCCGTTTTACATCAAATAATTTCCCTGTGATCTTTGAGTTAGAATAAGATGAACTTTGCTTAAGATCAACATGTCTTGTGCTTCTGACAAAAAGATATTCTTCATTTGCAAGAACTGACTTGCTATTAACATGAGCAGAGTGCAATCAGTTACAATGGACAACAGCATATTTTTAAGGATGGCAGTTGCTTACTCAGAGATTGGATGAGATCACTGAAAATGAAATCCACCTAACTCTAATCAGTTACTTTATAGATGTTAAGCTCTACTTATAAAAAATACACAGTAAATGTTTACAAAAATATCCATGCTAACAGTTCATATGTTATTGTATTTATGTGGCATTTTTCAATAACTCGTGTGAAAGCATTCAAATTCATTCAAATTGACTTTACCAAATTTTGGATAAAAAGACATTTGTATTATGAATTTTTTGGGGGCCAGAATAACTCCAACTTCAAAGATTACTTTAGCTAAGGTTAATTCAATAAAATAAACATTTTTAAACATCTAGTAATTTTTCTTGTTTTTTTCTTTTTTTGTTTGTTTGGGTTTTTTTTCTTTTTTTTTTTTTTTTAGCCCCTTGGCATGTCACACAATTGTACAGTGTCATGTTTTTTTTTATTATTATTATTTTCACAGTGTGAAGATCATTATTAGTGTAAGAGCATTAAAACTCTTATTCAACCAGATTTATCCTGACTGTTCTTTAAATTTGTTTTGCAGTCATCATAGCTGAGTAAAGCAGAAGCATTTATTTCTTGTATTTTTCAGCCAGTCTACCAGATTGTTTGCAGACCAGCTATTAACTTCAGTGCAGTGTTATTTTAATCCCTTTTGTGTGTGCTTACTCTTATTACAAGCATGTGGTTTGACCAAACCGTGACCACCAACAGCGGAGAGTCTCATTAGCTGGAAATACCAGCAGTCAGCCTTTTACTACCAACTCTCTGATCCGATTCCTGGGACAATTACATTTCTCCCTTACTTCTTCCATATTTTGCACTCATGCTTTATGGCTCTGTCTTTACATCCTTCTCCCCGAGCATCAGCTATTTCAGCCCAACTTCGGATTTGGGCCAAAAAGTTTCCTGCCAAATAGCCAACCTCATAGTGCTGTCTGCTGGATTAAAACCTGAGCTTGTTGATTTATAATTGCCCCATTGTGGCTTCTGGATGCTGACAGGTTGGATCCTTCCTTCATTTGATCTCCCTCTGTGTATAATAGTAACACCCTTCTTCACCCGTCCTCACACCCCACTCTGTACATCTACTGACTTTCTATTTAATTTTATGACAAAACAACAAATAAATTAAAATTTAGCCCATTGAGGAAAAGATGGGAAAGCAAAAGTTTCATCAAGCCCTCAGTCTTAGTCTTTGGTTTTACTAATCAGTGTCGACATGAAGATGACATTTTCTTTGAGCAGAAGTGGAATAAAATCTATTACATTTGATAGATTCTCATCTTTATTCTCATTAAGTTGAGATTATTCAAAATAAGGATGGATTATATTTATCCCAATCAGAAAATTAGAAGAATGTCCTTTTCCACCACTCTTTGACAACATTAGGGGTACATTCACTATTCACAAAAGTTTTTTTTTTTTTTTTTTTTTCATTTTCACTTCATTTTACACCAGCCTTTCTAACTCAAAGACAACTTCATTTGCTGGGAAAGTCTACAACGCAGGGCATCGTGGGTAAATTAAACCAAAGCATTCCTGCTTATAGGTGACTGCCAGGACAAAATAACTCACCATCAGATATGGAAGAACATTAAAGTTAACTGAAGACCGCTAGGATTTCAGGCAGCTCCATGTTTTGCCTGCATGTGGTGGAAATCAGTCATCTTGCATTAACCAATAGACGATTATGTTTTCTTGTTTATTTGTCTTGTCTTCTCCTTTACTAATTTCTCATGCAGTGAGGTGTTGTTTTTTTTTTTTTTTTTGTTATTTGTTTTTAAAGGTACAATTTGTTTGAGTAACTGCAGTGTTAAAGTAAACTCGAACCAGAACAATGAGCCTGTTTACGTGACCATCAAAAATAGACATATGGGAATAATCAGATCATTGTAATCATCCGATCTGTTGTGTTTACATGCACGTCTAAATTAAAAAAAAAAAAAAATGTGTCTACATTTACCAGTTTATTATTGGATTCATATCGGAATTTCTAGGTGTATGGTGACGTTAAATTCTCAGATTTTTGAAACATCCGATCTTTGTTGAACATGCCAATCCCATTAATAGCATTAGCTGTTAATGGGAGAGGCAATACACTGCTAAATAGTTTTCAATTTAATGTTTTACTTAGTGGTTCCCAGACTTTATCTGCAGGAACCACTTTTCATACACATGAATATAAAGCTCCCATTCATAAAATTTGTACCTGTAAACTTGTCACAGAGCAGCATCCACAACCTTATTCACAATTTATTATTACCACTTTCTTTTTCTTCATTGCCCCCGTAATGATTTTATCCTATTTTTTTTTCTTTTTTTTGCTGTCAATCTTTTTCTTAGCCACATAAAAGGTAAAAACAAAATTGCTGGGATTTTATTTGGGATATATGGGATTTTGCTGTTTGATAAAAAATCAAACAGCAAAATCCCAATTCCTCCATGATAAAAAAGGGACATGACATAGATGGTGTCTTCACACTTTAAATGATCCATTATTACATTGCTGTGCTTTAAAACAATCTACCTTTCATTCATTTTAAAGGGAAATTCCATTTAGAATCAGTGTTAATGATTGACAACAGCAGGCTGATAGTGTTAAGAATTTTTTAAGCCAGTTAAACGGTGATCAGTATTGTACATGAGGTGCTGTCCCTCGCATATGGGCAGCCCTGATAGATGTTAAACCCTTTTTCTTTGCATTGTTTTTTTGTTTTTTGCTTTTTTTCTTTTTTTGTACTGAGGGCTGTTTGCTTCAAAGACTCCCATAAACCGAACAATGCCTTAGGTTGTTTATATTCTGCAATTCAAAGGCTAAGTAAATGTTGCAGAGGATGTGAAATGTGACAGTAAACAGTTCACGATTACTGTAGTTTATACACATAAAAACACATGGAGGTGCCATATAATGACATGCAGTATAATATCAGGCAACAAAACTAGAAAGTGGTCCAAGGAAGCAATGTTATTTCAAACAGTGTAATTCATACATGTGCTGAGTGGAGTATATGCATAGCCTTCTGGGCATTTATAACATACGGCTTTCTTAAGGTCGTCACAGTCTGTTATCCATAAGACATATGTTGCATACTAATGGGGCAACAGCAGTGGTGATTATGCTTTGAAGACCAGTCAACTAGACCCTGAGCAGCTGCCCCCTCCTTCAACAACTAATGTTAGATGAATGTGACGTTGTGTCTGCCCAATAAAAGGGGCAGGACAGTCGCATGTAGCAACGTCACAGTCGCACGGCTTCATAGATTGTTTGCAGTGTGCCTGTGTAATGTTGGAGGATAAAAGCAGCTTAGTGATATTAAAACCTTGAGTGTATAAAGGAAACAACAGCTGACGTTGAAATGTTAAAAATATACCCACAAATGGAATCACTAAATCAAACTGAGCAGAATAGAAAGCTTTCTTCTAATAAGCTGTGAGAGGATTCAAAAACTGCCAAGGATGACTCAAATTGCATTTTATTTTACCTCCTCCACCTATTATTGCCACGTACAGAGAGGATTTAGGTGCAGGTTCTATGTAACTTGGTACATACTGTCCATCTTTTCGCAAACAAAATATTTAAGAAGCATGGGGAGTGTTTACTTCTGAAAGCTTTTTTTCAGAATTTTGCTGCACTGGATTGATCCTTATGCAATTGCTAGAAATAACTGTCAAGTAGTTTATGAGGAGGACATGAACAAGTCAAAATTCAATAAATATGGTATTATAGCTCAAATTACTAATTTGGTGTCCAATTTGCACCAAACTCAAAACAATCCAATGCGTTACTTTTATGGTCCAACAAAACAAGCGTCTGGGTACCCGTGATGTACCAAACTTAAAAATAAGAAAAGTGGTGGATTACATTTAACACGTACAGTTTTTTTGCAATTAGCTACCTCATTTTGTGAAAAAGAAAATAATTGATACCTACAAGGCAGCACAAGACCACAGCAGGAAAGCAAAAGTTGTTTAAGTAATTGTTTCCTATGTTAATACTGTAATTAATGGCAGTAAAAAAAGAACAATATACAGCTGCTTGTTTCTTGAAAATCATGAAACATCTTGGAGAGAACTTCTCAAAGAAATTATATAAAGTCAAAAAGTTGTAAGAAAAATGCATAGTTACACTAAAAAAGACTTTCAGCAAGATTATCAGGGCTGGTCGGTGGTGCCCTTTTCTACTCTGCAATCATGTCTGCACTTAATGACAATAGTTAAGGAACTACTGGAAGAAAATTACTGTTACTACAAAGTTCTTGTGGTCTGAATTTCAAAACTTAATGAAAAAAAAAGAAAGCCTTTAGGCACCTCGAAGCAGCTACTGAATATTTTGAAAATCGAAATAATTCATACCCACAAGACCACAGCAAGAGAGCAAAACACTTTTCAGGTAACTGTTAATGCTCTAATTAAGAAATGACAGTTATTAAGAGCAATGGGAGCAAGTTATGCTCAGGGAAACCACAAAGTCTGTTAGAGAGAGCAGATCACATAATGTTTATAAATGGTAAAAAATAAAAAAAGAGTGTAACCACAGACGACTTTCAGGAATATTATCAGATTATTGACACGTGGTGCCCTTTTGTATGACCATAGTTGAGGAACTGTGTGTGTGTGTGTGATTTTTTTTTTTTTTTTTTCATTTTTTAATCATTCAATAGCTAACAGCAAATTTGTAAGTAGGGAGTAATTCTGTCTGGGGAGCTAATATGAGAGCTCATCAAGTTTAATTAGGTAAAACAAATATTAGGAAAAAAGTTTATTGGGGAGATGGTAACATAGCGTTTAACCCAACAACTCTACCAATACTAAAGAGGAAACCACCAACACATAGGTATATGAATGACTTTGTTCTTGGTAATTGTTGAGGGAGTAAAAAAAAAATATCCTATAAAGAATGTACATTATAATATTGGTAAACATCCAATACCTGCAGGACACCTGCTCTCATGGACCTGAGTTGGTGATCCCAGTTCTAAAGGCTTGAAAACGGTCAGAAACTTCATAAATAAGGGGAGTAAAGTGGTTTTTGGTGGATTATGTCAACAGCTGTGACAATGCATCCATATGCCTGAATCAAATTAAATGGATATAACAGCCTACCAAGTTCTGCACAGTGACTCATCAGTTTGAGTCAGGTGTGTTGGAGCAGGGATTGGGAGTCGCCAGTGGGACCACTGAGAGACTTAAGGCAGACGAAACAGCTCTGGCCTGAACCAAAACAAATGCTGTTATCAAATTTGGCTCCCTGTGCTGGCCTTGATGGCTGGCTGAAAGCTCCCTGGAATGTTTTGTTGATGGACGCTCAGTCCCCCACCCTCCCCTCACCCTCTTCACGGGCGATGGACTTCAACCTGGATCAGCCCTCAAGGATGCCCCACTATCATCAGGTGGCAGAGACTGTGAGGGAGAACTGGGGCAAAGTTCATATGCTCACTTCTACGCACACACATGCACCACACTCAAGTACACCACTACAGATACACCTCCCCGTTATTCACTGCCTTGCTGTCCTTCCACCTCCCTCCACTCCCGGGCAGTGGGTTCATTGGACGCGCTCTGAGAATGCAGCTGCGTCTGCACTTGCTGCGATGGGAGACCCCCCCCCCCCCCCCCCCCCCCCCCCCCCCCCCCCGCCACGTGTTTCTGATGTTGTGATTGTCTGAGTTATGTTCTGTATGTACTGAGGAGTGTTTTTTGTATCTCAATAATGGGCCCTTAGGCCCAGTGTGGAGATGCCTTTTTTTTATCCTCTCCAGCTACATCTTACTCCCCTAATGTTACCTTTCACCTATATCTAAGACAAGGAGCGCTGTAGAAATGGCTGCTCCGTCAGTATGCCTGTTCTGTTTGTGTCATCATATGTTGTTTTGTCTAGTCTTGGATGGGTTGTACTGAAAACATGAATTTCCCTGCAAAGGGATTAATAAAGTATTTTTCATTCATTCATTTCATTCATTTCATTCATTTCATTCATTTCATTCATACATGGAAACCCTGCTGGACTGCAGCCCTTGTTGGACTGAATTGAGTAGCCCTGCTCTAGGCTGTCATATCAATCTCAAAGGATGAAATACCTAAACATGGATCACTTACATGCAACATATTTGGTCTGTCAGGATTTTTCTGCCATATCACCTCTCTGGCTCTGTTAATAGCGGCAGCTTTGCCTTTTTGGTGAAAATATGTTTGCATTCCTCGGCGTCCATAAAATGAGTTGACGAGATAGTTTGGAAATGGAGATAGTTTGAGTCTGACTTTTTCAGGTGTTTTCCTTGAGTGACGTTCATGGCATACCCCCTGACTCACCACTAACAGGTTAAAGAATAGTTGAAGTTTTAGATACTTCACTCATCTGAGTCATTTTTAACTTTCTTTTCAGAAGAATCTGACTTTTTTATTACAATTTACAAAAATCACGAGTTTTAATGGTACCTAATTATGATTGATCCAGATATGCATGATTACTTCATGTTTGCTAAAACCGATTAAACCCTGTCATAAAATAATTTAAAGTGGCTATTGTCAATAGAATAAAATATAATGGCATCCTCCTGTTCTGCTTATAGTTTTTCTCTAACTACTATTATGCTGTTCCAGTGCTACTCGGGTAAACTGTTCAGAGTACAGTCTTTGGGATTTTGTAACACTTGAACCCTTTACAAGGCATTTGGCAAACTGCACTCTTTTGGCTCTTTATAGTTTAACACTGAGAGCAATATGCTGCAAGAATCCTCAAAAAGTCTTGTTTTATCATGCCAGTGAGTTTGTCAGAGGCCTGAGGAGATCTGAGCCACAAATGTGATTCCACAATGCATCTTTTCAATATGTTTGACTGAGCTTGCCTTGCCCAGCATATGAATGAGACCCTGATGCTTCTGGTTAGCGAAGATATGTGTTTCAAGTTATGTCTGGAAGCATTTGTGTTTCATGTTCATTGAGAGCAAAACATAGTTGCCACCAACTGCTAGCCATCCTCTTAGACTAAAAGAGTACTGCCTACTCAACATTTTTTTGCCTTGCTTCCTTTTTCAGTTTTTTTTATTGCAGTCTAAAAGGCTTGAAAAGCAGCTAAGTGTCACGCTGAATAAAATGAAAGATTTAATATGTGCAAATCTGCTCTTTATTTGACATGTTTTAGTAACTCCTAGCTTTAGTATAGTTCCTTTTTGCCAATTTTTTCTACAAACAAATTTGTTCTACAAACTGAGAGTTCTCTGACTTCTGTCTACTACAAATAAAATCGTGATTGCCCAACCTAAAAAGAAAGTAAAATTCCTTTAATCATTCATGATAATTTAAAAGCAGTTTAAAGTTTCCAAGCTGTATTTGCTAGCACACATTTCCCATTCCCAGCCATTATCGTTCTGCTGCAATGACAGTTTGTAGTTAAAGTCTTCTTCATCATATTGTTCACATTTGAGCATCATCAGACCAAAATGACACCAAACACATGACAAGTTATTGACCATTCTATGTTGTGGTATATCCACAGTTCAGATGTAAACACCCAGCTTGCTCCCTGCTGAAAGATTGGTGTTAAACCTGAAATTGCCGTCTCGGTGCTTGACATTAAGGTAGAGCTGCTTCAATGAAACTTAAACTCCTTTATGTTTTATCTGCAAATTACAGTGATTTTATTTTTATTTATTTAATTTTCTTGTTCCATCTTTGCATTTTGTTTTTTTTTATTCTCAGGTTTCCTGTCAAACAGGCAGCAGCTTTTTTTTAGATTCTTCTGTCCCACTCTGGTCACAATCAAGCAATATTTGCATGCAATGACTTGGGAAGGTATGTGGACAATAATGTCATACTGCATGTGTTTACTGTGAGGTTAACTTTGACAGCAATGATATATATATATATATATATATATATATGAAAATTTCAGGCTTTATTAACTAAGAAAGTAAAAAGTCATCAGGATGAATTTAAAGCTGTGAAGCTGCTTCCTTCTAAACACAGAAGGAACAATATGTGATGAATATCAGCATCAGGTGAACAGACAGAAAGCAGGATTAGAATCTCACAGCTTCTAGATGGTGAGGAGAGAGAAATATTCACAATATTCACATTAACTCCCATCCACGCACCGTTAGTGGTTCATTATCCAGATTTCTTGCCTATAAATTCTTTAATTTTGCATTCTTACCTTGTCTGTCTTGCACCCTGCACCCTCTGCTACCAGGGGTCAAGGGTTTAGGATCCGGATTTATGGTTTAAGGTTAGGTCTGTAATCTAACTATAGATGTGTGGTATCCACGGAAAGACCAGAATCTCAGCTAACAGCTCCGTAAAACCATTTGTGACCACCAAACACAGTTAAGACAACAAACAATTAAAAGATCAGGTACACAAAGTCTGAAAAATTTGTGACCACATGGCTCCCCATGTCCACCTGATGGCATGAACATGGACAAATGACTCCTCTACTGAAAGAACATATCTCCAAGATTTTAAAAGTTTAATCTCGCTATGACCAAGATTTAATAAACCAGAGGCAAAAGAAGGCCTAATTTATGCTTCACGCTTGTAAAACATAGTCATAAAATAAACCTGCTCTCTCCTTTTTGTTTACATCAGATGTAGTACTACAGTAGGATCAAACATGGAGGTACAGGTCTTGAAGAACACGCTCTGGCCTCTGCATGTGGCTTCTCTGTGTTCAGAACCAATGCAAGACATTTGAAGGAAAAAAAAAACAACTGTATTAACGTGCAATAAAAATAACAGTGTTAATTAATTTTTGCTTTAGCATGATAATAACACGTTAATGTGCCTAGCCCTAATATGTTCTAATAGTCTCTAAAAGTCTTTCAAACTGCATCTCGTATCCATTGTTCTGCTTTCTGTTCTGCCCCACCTCATCCTGCCCATCCACATCTTGTTGGATTACCTCTTAGATTTCATTTTTAAACTCTAAACTTGCTACCTTAATGTGTCCTTGGTTCACTTTGTGGTTTAGTCTTTGAACTTTTTGTTTATCACGCACCTGCCTTTTCCTGTGAGTGTGGATTAGGATCATCCATGACATGTGCATAAACAGACTGTGACACTTGAAGCCCCTTGACGAAAACCCCCAAAGTTAGAAGATAATAATAAAAACAGAAAAGAATTTACAAAGTTTTGACTTTGCTAGAAAAATAAAAGGAATGCATCTTTGACTTTGGTTTTAGGAAATTAGAAATAAGTCATCATTTACATGCTTATCTATTCAGGGTAACACTTTAAACAGGGCTGTCCATGCACCCACTTCTTCACACCTTTAATGTCCTTTTCTGTTAATATAAATCTGCATAGAAATGATCTTTTATACTCAAACATGTTTTTAAGATTTATTCAGTATCACTGTAATCCCATGACAGCTGTCCATATCCATATCTAATCCATGGATTACTTAAAAGACTAATTACTCTTTTGAGAATTTTCTTATTTACCATTGACAATTTGCCAAGCGGCAAACAAATAACAGCATCCCAACAGTACAATCCCTGAGTGAGGATTAATAAGAGAAGATCCTGAAAAGCTATTAAGTGTTTTTTTAGGGACACAGTTCCTGTAAATAATGCCTGTATTGACAACAGTAATGTGCTTTTTAAAAGTTCCTACTGTGGCTTCCCATCAGTAAACATAAGCAATCACAGTTGAAGTGTATGAAAAGCAGCAAAGTAAAGAAGATCTTAGACTATATCTAACTGCTCTTGGCAGCAAAAAGTCTTGCAAATGAAGTTTAGTCATGAACAGGATACAACAGCTCACAAATGTAGTCTTTTACAGGAAAAAGATTCAATATTTTTCTACCACCTCTTGAAATGTGTAAAGTGGTAGAAAATCATGATGACTACTGTGATTTAACAGTGTCACACCACACACACCTGAAGGCAAAAGCACTTGCTCCTTCTCCCACTCTCCCCCTTTGTCTCTCTCACACACATAGCCTACTTACCTTATGCAAACAATATTGGTACCAGTGCAGAAAGCTGTTGCTTTGTTCAAATTACAAAGAGGCAGAGATAATAATAATAATAATAAAAAACCTCTCCTGCCCTCCCACACACATTTCAGCTCACAAAATAAACAAACTGAGAAGCTTATCTGAGCATTTCTACTTGCTTTTAGCTTCCTTTACCATTTTCTTGCCCTAAATTGTGAAACAAAAGCATATTTTTATTAATATCTAATGTTTTTTTTTTTTTTAATATAATGCATCTTTTCTGGAATTTATTTACTTAATAAAGAAAAGAAGTCAAGAAAATTGGAGGATAGATAAAAGATTCATTACCCATTACCAAAATGACTGCTTAACAACAGCCGACATTTTTTCTTTAAATTTTGTAAAAGCAATGACTTGAAACACAGCTTAAAAGCTTGAAATCCAGGCTACAATGACATTTGGAAACAGTTTATTGTAATGGAATATAGGTGCACCATGAAAGCTACAAGACAAAATATACACATGAAAGGTTTTTCTATAAGTTTCTCAACAAACAGTACTATGATTATATCAGTTAACAGGGTCATTCAGCTGGAAGGCACTTTTTTCTCAGGTTGTTCTTCCCAATTTTTTTCAAAAAGGGTTCGACCCACTTAAGTTTGGTTTGTAAAATATGGTTACTTAACCTGATTGGACATGTGACAGCTAACCCTGCAGTTCAATGAGATTAATGTAGAAATTTCCAAGACACAAGACCCTCTGGTGTAACAGAATTTATAAAAAACCTTATCAATTTAAGCTTTACTGTAAAGTAGACCACAAGAAATTCTTAGTTTTAAGCTTTTTAGTTCTTATTTATGACCCAACTTAGCCCCCAGAGTAAAACTTCCAATATCATATCCAAAGTGGCACAGAAATATTAGGAAAGAAATAAAATAAAATAAAATAAAAAGGCTCTAATTGTGGGTGGCCTTGTGCAACAGCATTAACTAAACACATGCATTACCAGACAAAGTACTCCATGTGTCATAATGGCAGCCATAATTATGGTGGGCCCCATCAAGGGAAAACAAATGCCCTAGAGACTGCGATTAACAAGTGACATTTGGAGGCAATACATGGACAGAAAACCAACCTGGTTTGAAAAGTAAAAAATGTGCTAATTTCTCGGAGACCAACATGCTGGTACAGTGTAGGGATCACCCAGAAAGTTGAGACTGGTACCAGCTTTGCCTCTGAACAGTGTAGCCCTGCTATAGTCAATTGTGCTTTCCCATCATACAGGAATTTAATTCAGCATACATTACATTCTGCACCAGCTGGCGGAAACAGGATTTAAGGGAGAGCCTGGCCACCCTGTGGAGAAAACTCACTTTGGCTGCCCACAACTAGTTGATTTATAGCTGGTAATCACATGACAGAGCACAACATTGCAAAACAAGGTCAAAAATGTCTGATGTCAATGAGCTAGCAGAATTGTAAGATCGGGTCTTTTCTCTTTTTGCTGTCCAGTCCTGAACTATAAAAGAGAATAATAGATGGAATTGTTGCTAAAGAGTGCAGTCATGTGACACTTGTGCATCAAAAGAGTGAAGCCAAAGTTCACTTCTTATTTTATCTGGGTACATAATAATGTTTGTGTCCTTGGGTTAGGGTTATTAGGAGGTCAGCTTGTTTGCAACTGTGGTAGTTTTAGTTAGTTTACTGGGTGCATTGGAATCATACTACAAAGTGAAATTGTGCAATACATAAACACCAATGGGAGTCTCTCTGCTGGACCTGGAGAACCTAGAGAATTTGAGTGCTCTTCACTGATGTGCACTTGAAGTGAAGAGCTTACCACACAAACCATATCAGAGATTATTCTCCCTTTAGACATCAATATAGAAAAGAGTTTTATCAGAGATTTACATTTCTTACGGTAACTCTGAGCTTTTTCTCAAATATTAATGCATCCCAGGCAAAAATAATCTTAAAACCCTCTTCAGGTTTTATCAAATAACTAAACCTGATTTGAACCAGTAGGTGGCATTTTGAGTCATTTTTAACTCTAAATAAAAAAGAAATAAATAAAAAAAACAACTGTCATTTCAGCAACAGCATAGGTGGTTTTCATAACATAAAAGTAATTTAATGTTGTTTACAGCTAAAACAAGAAAAAAACATATATTCACAGTGCGCTACTCCTTGTTCATGGATAGGTTGTGAGGTTACAACAAAAGTTTTTTTTTTTTTCATTAATACACAGTGTCACAGATTACAAACACCCGTACACTTGGCTCCTGATGTGGTGCCACTCAGGATAAAACAACAGCATAAAAAAGGTTACCATCTTAATTTTGGATTATCTGAAGTAATGCACTGAATTATAAAAGGAAGGAAACTGCAGTTACTCAGACACGAACATAAGGAGACATGATATATGTACACCCTAATATACGCACGCATGCTGGAGCACTAAATGGGAAGTAAGCCTGCAGGGAGCTTGTTAAAGTATTGGCTTCATACAAAAATCTATCAACAGTCAAAGCTAAAATGCAACAGGACAATCAAATCATTTCTGCAATTCCCAATGCAGTAACTGTCAGTTGCATGATACATTTAGAGCAGACAGATATCTCAGAACTAAATGGCTTAGGCTATGCTAAGATATACAAAACATCTGAGGAAATAAAAACCACAAGTTTAATTCTTCATGCAGCGTTCAATGACATGACCTCAGATTTCCTATTTAATATCATAGTTAATGATTATCTAGTTTGATTACAGCACAAATAAACAAATTGTAACAACACAAATGAAAGAAAATTAAAATCCAATTCAGTGTAAGACAAATACTTCGGTTTAATTTTGCCCCTTCATGCTAAAATACTACCGTGAGCTGATAAGTTAGCTGATATATTAGCCCATGTTAGCTAATATGTTAACATGAGCTGATATGCTTCCCCACATTAGCTAATATCACTCACAGTTAACTTAATTTTGGAATACATTTGTTTCCATATCTTGCTTGTTTTAGCTTAACATAACATGTTAGCAGGATTCAGTATTTGCTAATAAGCATGACTGTACCGCTATGACATGGTTCTACTCCTGTTTCGGTTGGCTGCTTAGTGCCAGGGATCCCTCTTAAAATAACCGTGAAGGGCAAGCCATTTTTTTCAACTGATACTTTTCATGACATGTCTTTTAAAAAGATTGCCTTAGTCTTTTGTTAGTGTGTTTATATGATGTTTGAACGTATTGATAGAATTGTTTCATTTTAGACTAACAACCAGATTAATGCATTGAAGGAGTTTAACCTGAAACTGATAAGAGCTGTGTATTTTGTTTTATTCTTCTTGTAGCATCCCAGCTGAACCTTAAATGCAAGCTCTTACATGCGTATCCTCCCATTTCTGAACATAATGGTAGTAATTAGTGATGGATGCTCCTCTGTGTTTTAAAATTGGCTCCTTGCAGACTTCATTTGATCCTGTTCCACTGCTGAGATGAACATCTGTTAACCTGCTGTGCTTCAGCAGGGTTTCCACTGATGAGGCGATACTTGCCAATCGATTTCCAAGCATTCACTCTGAGCCTCTGATTAGCAGCAGCACCCTACCACCATTAACTTCTTTTTTTTTTTCTTTTTACTGTAACTCCCTCTAAATTTTACCTTTTAACAAACTGTTGAATCTTAAAGCTAAATATGCTTAGTTTGCTTTTATTCCTAAAATTGTGGCAGATTTTTTTTTTTGTGTGTATGTGTGTGTGTGTGTGTGTGTGTGTATTGCTAGTTGAATTAAATTTGATCAATCAATAATTCAAGAAAACACAAAATACAAGGACACTGAAAATGGCAAACAAGTACGAGAAACCCACCTATCCGTTTTCCTCATGAAAAAAAGAAAACAGAAAATAATAAAACATATTGGGAGGGGGAAGGTTAAGTTGCGACAACAAGATTTTTTTTTTTCTAAATTTTTAATGACCTTTAAAAATGACACATAAGTAAACCCTTTCATGTCCCCGCTGAGGAATGAAAGATCAAAACAATTGATTAATCTTGTTTATTTCAGTTGACAATAATAAAACAAAGTTTTTAGCAAATGCTTGAGATGTAACTTCATGCTCAAAATATCAAAACTTGACAAATGGAAAGACAACATGTTATAATTCTCAAGGCTAAGTACATATACTAAGAGCTAGCGATGGCTTTGGCGGGTCTTAAAAAGGTCTGAAAAATTGGCTCAACCTTTTGAGCATTTGAGGGTTAATGAAAGGTGGTAGAGGAAATTTAAAGTGGTTTAGGAAAAGATGCTAATGATAATCCAACATAGGCTTTATTTTTCATACAGATGACGTGCTCAGAACACGTCACCAAGGAGGTGTCCAGGAGGCATCCTGACCAGATGCCCGAGCCGCCGCATCGGGTTCCTCTTGATGCGGAGGAGCAGCGACTCTAATCTGAGCTGCCCCCAGATCACCGAACTTCTCACCCTATCTCTAAAGGTGGATTTTTACTCATGCAATGTTTGTGTGCGGTCAGCTATGGCATAGCTGACGCTGGTGAGTTTGCTCTCACACCCGCGCACAGGGGGTTCTTGTCGTTTTGGTGTCTGGTTGCATTTTCTCCTCCTAATCTGTCGGTGGCAGCAGGGGTGGTACCAGCCGGTAAACTTACCAGGTTGGAGTTCTTCTAATGGTTCACTTCAGTTCGGTAGATATTTTTGGTAGATATATGGTGTCCAGTGTGGTTCTGTGCTTGTGGAAGAAAATGAAGAAATTATTCGATTAGCCTCTCATCAACTTGATTCACTGGTAATTGTTTTTAAAAATGGTGGCTACCAGACAAATTCAGTGAGAACATCCAGAAATCCAATAACACATGATCCCAAACTGACCAATCACAAGGGAGTACCTCCACGTAACCGTCTGCGTAGCAGGGTTGAACATCAAGTCTGGAAAAGGTGTGCGTTGAGCCTCTGCGGAGCTTCACAGTGTGCAGAGTCTTTGCCTTTTGGCTCAGCTCCTTCTTCACCACGACAGATCAATGCAAGTCCACATCACTGCAAACAGTGCAAGAATCCACCTGTTGATCTCCTGCTCCATCCTTCCCTTACTCGTGAACAAGACCCAGAGATCCTTGAGCTCTACTTGGGGCAGGACCTCATTCCTGACCTGGAGAAATGAATCCATGGTCTTTTTGGAGGTGCTGATTCTCATCTCAGCTGCTTCACATTAGGCTGTGAATCGCTCCAGCGAGAGCTGAAGATCATGGCCCGATGAAGCCAACAGAACCACATCATCTGCAAAAAGCAGAGACCGAGTCCTGAGGCCACCCAACCAGATTCCCTCAACACCTCGGATTCACCTAGAAATTCAGAAATTGTCCATAAAAAAAAAAAAAAAAAAAATCGGTGACAAAGGGCAGCGTTGGGTTCAACCCTCAATAGAAACTATTCTGATTTACTACTAGTAATGCATTTTCTGCAGTTTGGTGTCCTGCACTTGTGTCCAGATCAGCCCTGATGTATGACATACAGAGCTCAAGGGGAATAACAATAAAACACAAAGAATGAATCTGCATAATTGTGAACATTTGGTACATATTTAAAACGTATTAGAAAAAGTAGTTTGTAATAAAGTGATTTAAAATTAAGCATTTCAGGCATTTTCATTCTGGCCAAGAATATCAGATTATAGGTGAGACAACATGTTCAGGGAATATCTAAACTGTGTCCCGGTCAGAAGGTATATAAAATCTGTGGGTTTGCCATGAGTAGGCTATGCCCAGAAAACCTCGGAGGTGACCAGGAGACATCCGAATCAGAGCCTCGAACCACTCAAGCTGATTCCCTTGAATAAGGAGAATCATCAGCTCCATGTCGTTAGCTCTTCATTCGATCTCTCAAGACCAATTTCTAACAGGCGCGTGTGCGTCACAGCCTCCATAGCTATTTGTGGCTGTTTTAGTCAGTGGTTTGGTTCACACCAGGCATGCTGCGGTGCATGTCAGAAGCATCCCAGAAGTGTCTCTTTGCAGCTCTCCACTAAACATCCGCATTGGGTCTTTTTTGACATAGCACAAAACGGGTCAAGCTCAGCAGTTCAGCTAGGGCCCGACAGGAAATCAGACATGGGAGCAATGTTATAGTTTCTGGTCAATTTCAAAATAAAAGCGCCTGTGCAGATTTGCGCTTAGTAAACTATGTAAACATTGCATCAATTGGTCAGAGGGTCTTAATGTTTTTTTTTTTTTTGTTGTTGTTTTTTCATTATGGATGAGACGTTTATCCAGGAAGTGGAGAATCACCTCCACTTCATCATCTCCAATTATCCTGTTATTTTACAATCTCTCAAATCCATTTATGTGGACGGCACTGACCCGCCACGGGGGTCGTAACAAAATCCATGGCGCATGGACCCAGAAATTGGTCATCAGGCTTGTCCCAGGCTCTAAAGGAAGCTCCCTTTAGCTGCCTTTCGCTATGATCTCATTTCTCACATTAGCCAAATCTTGTGACCATAGTTGAGGATTGGAACCTTCATTTACCAGTAAATCACCAGCTTTGCCTTTCAGCTCAGTTCTCTTTACCACGATGGTTTGGTGCAGCATCCATCCTATCATCATTTGCTATTAAGATTCCAATATATGTACACTCCTCAGATAAATGAAAAGAAAATAATGCAACTTTCCTCTGACATAGAGCAGCTTAGATAATGGTAAAGTTATGTTATTGCAATCTGTCAGTTTTTCCTCTCTTGGGGATCTAATTTGTTTGGTTCCCAACTTTATTTTTCATACTCTGGTTCAGTCACCAGCCACCACTTTTTGATCATTATCAACCTGGACTGATAACTCCTGACGTTAAGGAGTTGTAATAGTTTTTAATTTTCCTATATTTATCTCAGTACAGCCTTCAGTCTCCACCAATCGTCTGCTTTTCGTCATGTTGATGCAATGAATTGCTTTTCGTTCAGAGCTCAGTTGCTTTTAATTCTCAGGTGATTCCAGTTAACTGTAAGCTCTGCCTGATAGAAAAACAGATGGTAAAATGGTTACATAGCAACAAATTAAAGGCTAGTGGACTGAAGAGTCATCTGATCAGATTGTACACGTCAAGGATTTTTTACACTAACTGTACTCTTCTGTTTCTCTCTGCATGCTGCAGTGTTTGCCAAGATGACTAAAATACTGCAGAAAATAAACAGAATGTCCTTGATTCTCAGGTTCTTGTGTACTGCTCTCCTTTCTGTATGCTTGCATACACTCCCACTCCTTATCTTGACTCTCGCCCACAGACTGGAGAGTCGGGCAGTGCATGCAGTTCCACATTAGCACATTGTCCTCCTTTGATGTCTTTCCTCCAGTGAGCCCCCTAGTGAGGAAATGTGCTTCGTTGAAAAAGTGAGAGCATCTGTTTGTCAGCACTGAGTCAAGCTTGGAAGGATTGACCCTCCCTCAAAGTGTTTCTTTATCAAGGATAGACTTTATCTCATATGAATAATCAAGTCGAGTGTGGGCCTCTGTCTTTGGCTACAACAGTGCCACATTACAGCACTGTAGGGGAGTAGACAGAAAACTTCACATTTCAGATGTAAAGATCTTCTGTGTGGTGTGGTTTGGGGAGGGGGTGGGGGTTATACACAAATGAAATTCCATTTGTAGGTGTTTTCATGCATTATTTTGCTCTTAATGTTGTAACATTTCAGACATTCTTTAAAAGGGATGTTATATACTTCCAGTATTAATAGGTTAAACTCAAGTTATTTCATTATCAGGCATGTGTGACATGGGTGTGTTTCTTACAATATTAATGTATTTTAAACACTTAAGAGGAACAAGTCTATATATTTTCCTTTAGTTGAGGAAAGGAAGCATTTCAACATGGAACTGTATAATTGTTGTATGGCATCCTCAAACTAAAATATTGTATACACTGTATTGTATGTGCAAAAACCTAGTTGCTTAGAGACTGCAGGGTCATGTAGTTAAACTATTTTGCCCTTGAGGCCCAGTCCTGTTATTTTGTGCCTATAAAATATTGCAGGAAAAGTAATCACATTACAAATTCACCAAGACGGAAAAAAGAAATCTAATCCTACTGGTAACAGACTTGGCTGAGGTTTTGAAGCAATGAATTATTAAACTGAAGAAAGAAGCACCTGCACACTCAATTCTTTGGAAAATACTTTTTAATTTGCAGGCTTTCAGTCAGAAACCTTCATCAAAGCATTAATACTTGGCAAGTGAATGCAGCAAACAAAGGTTAAAAAAAAGACCCTGACTGGCCTGAATGTGAAACACTTTTTCATGTTTGCTTCCTTCCCATTCACCGACAGTTCTGGGTTGACTTGCTGGGTGTGTTAAAAACTAACTGTTTAAAGAAAAAAAAAAAAAAAAAAAGCTAAATCACTGAACAAAATATATATGAAGTTTACAACTATGTGAGACTCACAGCCTCAGCCTCTAAAAACATAAATAATTTTTTTCATAACAACACACTCATACTGAATTTTTCATTTCAAACCAGTGATTACAATGTTCATAATGAAAAGAAGAAAGCCCTCAATGGCATCTGATCCTATAACCGCAGTTAATATATGAGGATAAATCTGCTGCATATCGAGGAGATGGGATGTAAGTGGTTATTAAAATGACTGACTACAATATTGTTAATGCAGCTGCATCTAATGGAGCTTTAATGTTCTCTAATTCTTTAAGTGGGCAGGAAGTTTTAGCATAGATTTTATCAAAAGGCCATTTCAACAGGTATTTTTTTTTCTTTAATGTTATGTGTGATTATTCCTCTCTTTTGAAAATATTTTGCCATGTTTATTATATCTAAACTGATTAGTTATCAAGTATTATGGCACTGGGTTAATATGCCATTACTGGAACAGCTTTTCCTAAACCTGTCAAAATAAATGTGTTAATGCAAATAAATGAACCTTTAAAATTAAAGTGTTACTTTTTAAAAGCATTAATGCATAAACCATAAATCTGAAATATGCAACATTTCTGGACATGCAGGTGTCTTGTCACTGTGGTGAACCAAATCCAAAAAAAAAAAAAAAAAAACACCTCAGGTCTCTAATATTTATGAAGCCTTACATTTACATTTTTTGTCATCCTGTGTCCCGAAACAAAGTTGTTATTGGTGCTATTTTAAAAATCCAAATTTATGCATTATCTTGGCGAGAAAAGCTGATTATCGACATGTGGGTGCTTTGTAATAGCCGTGAACAGTAACCACCAAAAACCACCTTATCATCATTATTAAAGAAGTGTCTGACGTGTTCAAGCCTTATATTAGCTGGATGGCCACAGGATGACCCATTTGATGTATCACACAATTATAAAACAAGGCAAAGCATTTTCTAAAGGGGAAATAATCATTTAGTCGCATCAGGGACTGGGGCGTAAAACGCAATGTATGTTATTTTAGGAGTTGTGGCTCAAATATTAGGGTCAGCTCCCTTCACTTTACCCAGCAGTGGTGAAGCAGACATGGGACTCTGCTGGAACTAGCAAAGCTGTATGGTGTTTATTGCTAAACTGGCAGCTTCTCAGAGAGACTTTCCCTTCTTTCAACGTCACCTCTCCTCTCCTACATCAATTTGCAATTGGATTATGGACTTCCAAACCAACAGACCACAGCATGTTAGGTCAGGCCACACCTGCTCCACCACCATCACCAGCAACACTGGGGTGCCACAGGGCTGTGTGCTGAGCCCATTCCTCTTCTCTCTCTTCACCCATGATTGCAGACCTGTGCATGGATCCAACTCCATCATCAAGTTTGCGGACGACCCCCAAGGTGATTGGTCTCATCAGGGACAACAATGAGACCGCCTACAGAGAAGAGGTGCGGCACCTGGCCACATGGTGCACTGCAATAACCTGCTCCTCAACACCAGCAAGACCAAGGAGCTCATTGTGGACTTCAGGAAGGCGAAAAGAGGCACACACCACCCCATCTGTATCAACGGGAAGGCCATAGAGCGTGTCTCCAGCTTCAAGTTCCTGGGGACCCACATCTCGGAGGACCTGACCTGGACCACCAACATCTCCTGTCTGGTCAAGAAAGCTCACCAGTGTCTGTTCTTCATGAGGTCACTGAAGAAGAACCACCTGTCTTCAGACATCCTGGTAAACTTTTACCGCTGTGTGATCGAAAGCATCCTAACAAACTGTGTCACAGTTTGGTATGGAAGCTGCTCGATCGCAGAGTGCAAGGCACTGCAGCGGGTGGTGAAAACTGCCCAACGCATCGCAGGAACTCCACTTTCAGCCATCGAGGACGTCTACTGTCTGAACTTCTTAGCAAAGTCTTGCAAGTATCCGCTAGTGGTTTCCGCTAGCCAGTTATCTCCGCCACGTTGTAAGGAGTTCAAAGTTAGTTTTTCATCATCTTTCCCCAAGACAGCAACGTCTGTAAGTGTGTTATTCAGTTTTACTTTGGCTAATTCATATGTTTGCCGAAGACACGAACGATTAATATGTTCTGTTTATTCTGTCTGGAATGTGTGCTAATTGTTAGAGAATGCTAGGCTAAACATAGCTTCCTGTTAGCGGCTTAGCCGAGTGGTATTTACCGATCTCACAATAAGTTCTTTTCTGTTGTTTGTTTTACAGTTTTAGTCGCTTTTTTCACATGTCAACCTGTAAAGACAAGAAAATAAAGGAGCAAGACGCTCACCTTCCTGGCTTGTGAGACACGAGTTTGGCTTGCTGTTTAATCTGTGTTCATGCACCGGCTCAACACACAGACAGAACAGTACACCTACATACATAAAAAAAAATTTAATGAAATTCAGTTCAAAGCTAATCTAAAAAAGGGAGAGCCTCTCTTTGAAAAAGCTGACAGTTCCATGTTTTGGAAGGCCAGTTAGCAGCATTTCCAGGTCCACTTGTCCACTTGTTTTTTTTTTTTTTTTGTTTTGTTTTTTTTGTTTTTTGTGTGTGTGCGTGTATGTGTTTTTGCTTTTGAAAGCACTGTGTTAACAATACAGATAGGAGGGAAAAAAGACAGGGGAGTGCAGAGTCAGATAAGAGGAAAAGGAGGAAAAGTGAAGAGAAAGATGGCAAAAAATGGCCAAAAAAACCCCTGCATTTTCACTCTGGGGAGTTTTTAAAGTCCAAAGTGTCCCAGTGTCTTTGAACACAAGCTAACAGGAATCTGCTGAGGGAAGATTCCATTTCACCTTTCTGCTCTCATCTTCATGTTTTAAAAGCTCCTTTAAATCCTTTTTTAGGAGAATCATGAACTATTAAAGCAGTGTTCAACTTAGATTAATTGTAACAATGTCTCAGCCATGCCATTAGAGACTATTCAGTCACTGAAGCTTTAAAACCAGTGCTATGATAAATAGGTGAGAGCTGTTTGGGTATCTTTTTAATGTCTCTGGAAATTGTTTGCTTTGTGACATAACTTCTCCAGTTGATATAAAAACAAGGATTACAATCAGAACTTCTCTCTCTCTCTCTCTCTCTCTCTCTCTATATATATATATATATATATATATATATATATATATAGCAAATACCAGATGTATTTTTACTGCTGTCAAAAGCAACCAACAGGGTGCATTCACAAACACATTTCTGCCCTTTATGCCAGAAAAATCTCAGCGGGAAACCACATATTTTAGAAAACATGGCAGTGGATGCTGCTTACATTACAGCAAGATTTAGTGTTTGAAAATCACTAACTCCATATAGTCGGCTACAACACAGACTGGCTGTGTCAAAACTGTTTGATACAAGCAGAGACCTTGTCTGAATCACAAATTAAGACAGATTTTTGCAAGAATGGATGTGTCATTATAACACAATGGCCCCTTTTGATTTGATTAGATTTAATTAGACATGACCTGTGTTTGTCATTTGCTTTTCCTTCACACAAGAACATATCACAATTAACTGCTAATCAATATCAAAATCTGTCATTAAGTGTTGAAGAAATCTGGAAAAATGACGCCTCCTCCAGAACTAAGGCAAGATAAACTAATTAACTGATGGATCCTTGAAAAAAATAATAAGCAAAATAGACCACAAGGATTGTGACAATCCTGTAGAAGGATATCCATGCATATCTGTATATATGGCATATCACCACCAGATATACTAGTTCATAAGAATTTTTACAATTTTTTATATAATTTGGCACCTACCATCCAAATGCAAACATTAATATTTTTTAGATCTTTTGATGTAAACAGGAACCTTCTTTGTGTTTTATTAGGGAATTTTAGCCGGTGTTCTTTTCTGCACTGTGCTGTGTTGGGGAGCAGCATTTGTGTGGATGACAAAAAATAAACTCAATAAGTTGATTTAAACATCAACATGGACATCGTACTAGGTAAGTGTTACGCAATGGACCTCTCAAAGACAAGAGAAGGTTAGCAGACTTTATTAATACCCTGAATCGCAGGAGGACGGGTCTCACAACAGGCTTGCCTGGTGGAGTGAACAGATCGTCCAGGATCTACAAAGCAGGGAAGACACAGAGGAGGAATCCATTTTTGGTGCAACAAGGTGACTGAATTAGGACCAAGTGTGGATGATCTGGAGATTGGGTAAGGACTGACTGGAGCAGGTGTGGTTAATGAGTAATCCAGGTTGTGGTGCCTGGCTGGGCCTGGTGAGGGTGTAACAGTAAGAGAATGAGCTCTAAACTAAGAACTAGTTCACTTCTAGAAAGTCATTCTCTACACAACATTTTAATAGTCTTAAAAGCTCTTAGTAAACACCTTGTTATGGCTCAGTGTTCTACTTGATGTTTTAAAAGGTCTTGTGTTCCTGCAGCAACCATGTTTGTAGTATCTATGTTTTTCTTGGGCTTTTTGTTATGTTGCATGTTTGTATGTGTGTACTGTCTGAATGTGTGTAATGTTTGATGGCAAGTAAATTTCCCTTGAAATTTGCCTCTAGCTATGTATTAAAAGCTATTGTGGAAGGTCCAGACAGTCACTTGTAGATCCGGAGCCAAGGGTTGCAGACCCCTGATTTAGTGTTTGTAAACCAAAATTTACTGAATTTTCTTCATATAGCAGTAGGCCTTCTTCTAAAGGAAAAAAGACATTTTGTGCATAACAATGCAAGCGCTCATCATAAAATTAGAATATCATGAAAAAGTTGATTTATTTAAGTAATTCCATTCAAAAAGTGAAACTTGTATAATTTAGACATTCATTCCTCACAGACTGATATATTTTAAATGTTTATTTTTTTTTTTCATTTTGATGATTATAACTGACAGCTAATGAAAATCCAAATCCACCCTCTAATCAGCTAATTAACTCAAAACACCTGCAAAGGCCTTTAAATGGTCTCTTAGTCTAGTTCTGTTGGCTACACAATCATGGGGAAGACTGCTGACCTGACAGTTGTCCAAAAGATGACCATTGACACCTTGCACAAGGAGGGCAAGACACAAAAGGTCATTGCTAAAGAGGCTGGCTGTTCTCCGAGCTCGGTGTCCAAACATATTAATAGAGAGGCAAAAGTAAGGAAAAGTTGTGGTAGAAAAAAGTGTACAAGCAATAGAGATAACCGCACCCTGGTGAGGATTGTGAAATGAAACCCATTCAAAAATGTGGGGGGATTCACTAAGAGTGGACTGCAGCTGGAGTCAGTGTTTCAGGAACCACCATGCACAGACGTATGCAAGACATGGGTTTCATGTGTCGCATTCCTTGTGTCAAGCCACTCTTGAACAAGAGACAGCATCAGAAGCATCTTTCCTGGGCTAAAGACAGAAAAGACCAGACTGCTGCTGAGTGGTCCAAAGTTAGGTTCTCTGATGAAAGGAAATTTTGCACGTCCTTTGGAAATCAAGGTCCCAGAGTCTGGAGGAAAAGAGGTTTAAGGACCATGGTATCCCTGTTCTCAATTGACCAGGAAACTTGCCTGACCTTAACCCTATAGAAAATCTCTGGGGTATTGTGAAGAAGAGGAAGATGCGATTTGCCAGACCCAACAATGCAGAAGATCTGAAGGCCGCTATCAGAGCAACCTTGGCTCTCACCTGAGCAGTGCCACAGACTGATGGACTCCATGTCATGGCGCACTGCTGCAGTAATTCAGGCAAAAGGAGCCCCAACTAAGTACTGAGTGCAGTACATGCTCATACTTTTCATGTTCATACTTTTCAATTGGCCAACAGTTCTAGAAATCCTTTTTTTGTATCAGTCTTAAGTAATATTCTTATTTTCTGGGATATTGAATTTGTGATTTTCATTAGTTGTCAGTTATAATCAAAATTAAAAGAAGTAAACATTTGAAATATGTCAGTCTGTGAGGAATGAATTTCTACATTATACAAGTATCACTTTTTGAATGGAATTACTTAAAACAACTTTTTCATGATATTCTAAATTTATGACGAGCACCTGTACATACAGTTTCATTATGACTCTGAGGAATCAGACTAAAATTAACCCAAATCAAACAGAAAATGTTGTTAATCTACTTTACCTTTTTTTGCTTTTTCTTTCTTTTATTAGCTTACTGTTGTTTGTTCAATTCAGTATCACAAGTCAACATGACAAAAAGCAAGCTGCACTTCCCAAAAGAAAACTTAGATATATGATTTTTATTTCTTGTTGTATATTTCAAGTGTAAGCTGTAAGGCTCAACTGTACCGAAGAGGTTCTTCTGCTGAGCAAAATCTCCTAGAAGTGCATTTTTTATTGATTGAATTCCAGATTTTAATTGGGCACTAAAGGGATCATGAGTGTAGTTTGGTATGGTTGTGGAGCAGAAAAAATAACTGCACTTATTACAGTGCTTGTGTGATTTATGAGGAAGAAATGAGGCATACCTTGGCTGAATACCTCCTATATGCTTAGATTTGCAATAATAAAGCCACAGAAATGTTGCAGCACAACACTAAATTTCTTTTCTTTACAAACCCAATTAGTGAACCCAAAACCCTGGACACAGTGACTGTAATATGCGGCGATATGAGGTTGCTGATGTTTTCAAGTTACCAGTAAATGGTCACAGGGAAATGTTGCCCGACTACGCCACCAAGAGGGAATACTGCCTCTGGGAACACTCCTCGCTGACACACCGTAGTTAGGCACACCGGTCCAACGTTACACCACAGGGCAGAGACAGTTCAGGTTATAAACACAGTTTATTGGGCACAGTAAACCAAAAGAAAAATCAAGAAAGTGTTAAATAAAACCACTTGTATTTAAAAGTATGGGGCTGGGACCTGCAGCAGCATAAAACCAAAACAGGAGAAACTCAAACCAAACCACCCATGCTCTACATGGCGACGAAAAGCCACCACCAGGATAAAGGAGGCTGCATACAAAATAAATGTTAAAAACCCACAATAAAACAATATCAAACTTTATAAAACACAATCAGTTAAAAGTACCCACAAGAAAATTTAAATAAATAAAAAGGACTTTGCTGTTGCACTAAAAAAAGGAATCCAGAAATCCCAGGCGGTCCTATATGCTGGACCTATACAGTGAATGAACTGGAAATCAAAAGGAGGCACGAGCGCCTTAATACATGTGCAAAGTCTCTTAGAGCCAAAACACGATCTTCATAGAGCCAAAACACGATCTTCACAGAGCCAAAACACGATCTTCATAGAGCCAAAACACGATCTTCACAGAGCTAAAACACGATCTTCAGAGAGTCAAAATACGATCTTCATAGAGCCAAAACACGATCTTCACAGAGCCAAAACACGATCTTCATAGAGCCAAAACACGATCTTCACAGAGCTAAAACACGATCTTCAGAGAGTCAAAACACGATCTTCACAGAGCCAAAACACGATCTTCATAGAGCCAAAACACGATCTTCACAGAGCTAAAACACGATCTTCAGAGAGTCAAAACACGATCTTCATAGAGCTAAAACACGACCTTCATAGAGCTAAAACACGATCTTCATAGAGCTAAAACACGATCTTCACAGAGCCAAAACACAATCTTCACAGAGCCAAAACACGATCTTCATAGAGCCAAAACACGATCTTCATAGAGCCAAAACACGATCTTCATAGAGCTAAAACACGACCTTCATAGAGCTAAAACACGATCTTCATAGAGCTAAAACACGACCTTCATAGAGCTAAAACACGACCTTCATAGAGCTAAAACACGATCTTCATAGAGCTAAAACACGATCTTCAGAGAGCTAAAACACGATCTTCAGAGAGCTAAAACACGATCTTCAGAGAGTCAAAACACGATCTTCAGAGAGTCAAAACACGATCTTCATAGAGCCAAAACACGATCTTCACAGAGCCAAAACACGATCTTCATAGAGCTAAAACACGATAATTGCATAGCCTGCGGTCTCACCACCAGTACAGAAATTACAAACCGAGCGGACTCACCACGCGCTGGCGGTACCACACCTGAGCGCCCAACACCACAATCGCCTCTCCCACATGTGCGAGCAGCCGTGCTGCAGAGAGGAAAACAGATAAGCCACCTGCAAATCTGCCACACAGTGGCCTGGAGGAAAATACCTCCGGCCACAAATAAGCGCAAACAGAAGCAAACTGTAATCTCGATCCAGAAACATAAATGCTCATACATGCCCACTTGCAGAAATTTTGCACCATCCCCAAAAGAAGGTTTACATGAGCTTTACTTCTTGTATGTTTCACGTTTTAAGGAATCATGAAGCCAAATTTAAAAACAAAAGGTTAAGATTTTAGATTTCTTTTTAAAAAAGTATTTAATTATATGTATTGTTTTAGTTGTGTTCAGCTGGCCTTCAATGACCTTAGAGGGACGACAAGAAAGCAGATGGAGGTGGGGACATGACATGCAGAAATGGAGGGACTCCAGGTCCAGATATAACTCCAGATACCATGTGTCACAACTCTCATCCCTAAGTTTTACAATTTAATTTAGTTTTTGCTGGGCCTATTCAGCCCCTTTAATTTTTAAACTAACTTTCATCTAATCACCAATCAAGAAATTCATAGAACTAAATCTGAAGGATTTGGTGAAAGGTTTTCTAAGAGTTTTACTCCATCCATCTACACAGAGAAAATATCCATCTGCTTGATGATGACCGCTCAAATGGCGCTTTAATGCCGTATGTATCATAGTTGTTACATACAGTTTCTGAGACATTTTGCATCACTTTGTGGCGAACACAATCTCATACTGACATAATATTGATATAATAAATGGTAAATATACTAAAAAGAATTGGTTATTATTTTACATTTTGTTAAAGGGTCTAATAAAGACTACAAATAAAAAAATAGAATTTTCTCTAAAGGTCTTTTTTTTTTTTTTTTTTTTGTATCAGACTTTAAAGGGTTAAGATTGCATAACTTGAAAAGTTAATAAGCATTAAGCCTTTTAAAGACATAAAAGAGTTGATGCAGTCTAATGGTGAGACTTTTTTTTTTTTTCAGTAGAGTGGCATTATGATTATATCATATATAAACATAATTATTTTGAATTGGACTACTGTGGATTGCTAAATAAATTTGATTTAAGTAGATTAAAGTAAATTGTAATATAACTGGACTGGATAGCTGGGATTTGACAAAATGTAAATAAACCTGAATTGAATTACACAATGGTATCTTAAACATACAATATGTATAAGATACTTTACTTTTTATTCATGTGAATAACAGAGGCTACATTAATGAAATTGATCACAAATTTCTTTAAACTTTTACTAATTTGCACCATGAGGGAAAAAAAAAAGTTTGTTCACAAGTTGGCACTTGCATGAATTTTAAGAGGGTCTGGAAATATTAATTGAATACAAAACTCCAAAGAAGAGAACAGTTTGTTCCTCTAAACAAATTCCACTGTTGTAATGCCTCGAATATTATTAGAAGCATTGCAGCTCCTCTGTTGTTGTCTTTCTTCCTCCATCATTGCATTGAAGCACAAAGGCAGAGACCTTTTGCAAAATATTATCAGCTTGACCATTCTCCAACCTCCCAGAGCAGTGATTTGTCTGTCATTGTACCTAAGATCACAAGCATCTTTTTTTGTCACTATAATAACTATCAGTTTCAGTATGTATTTATTGCTCCTTTCCAAAGCCTCAACTTACCAGCTAAAGTAGTACCAGCTTTAATTAGACCCCTAAAAACTTGTTTTATACATCAAACGTTTAGCATGTTTTTTCCCACCATAAAAATAATCCCTTCATGCCTTAAAATGGCTTAGATGTAGCCCTTTACCTCATTTAGTATGCCTAAATCTCTGAATATGCTAATTGATCCCTGCATTAATCTCCACTGCTTGCCTGAAACTGCTCACCTTCATCTCAGCTCAAACACAGCAGCTCTGCCCAAAATGACACATTAACTCAGTACTATGTATTGAATATTTAGAGAACTGTATGTTTTGTACTATTTGGACTCCATTACAAAAATGTCATAATACTTTCCAATACTTTTGGGGTCTTCTTTTCTTTTTTTTTTTTTTCTTTTCTTATATAAATATCGTATATCATATATAGTGTTTAGATCAGTGTTTAGATCAGTCCCGTATGTCTAATTTTAAAAGTTCATACCCATACCCACGTGATGGGTCATGGTTTAGCACCTTCCAAGGCAGCTTCCTCCATCAGTGTGCGAATGTGTGTGTGAATGGGTGAATGTGAGATACATGTAAAGCGCTTTGGATAAAAGCACTATTTAAGTACAGACTATTTACCACTTAAAAACAGTCAGGCTACATCCAAACTACCTTTAGCTGCTGGTCAACGTGAGCTTTCGTTCCTTTTGGTGCAATGCATTACAGGATAAACATCCCACGTTAGTGACCATTGATTCTAAACTACTTTTTACTGGATTTGATTGAGCACTTTGTGTATGCTAAAAAAGGTTAAAGAAACTCTCACTATTCATTAGGATAGCACAACAAAATGTCAAACTCATTATGTACTGTAGACCAGTGCATGGTGAGAAGTGAGTAATTTCAGACATAACCAGTAATTAGACTAAAACAGGGTAAAAAAAAAAAAAAAAAAAAACCTAACACATTCTGAATTGTTTGTAGTGAATTATATGTGCATCCCTTTCCAAAATGGACACAAACAGTACACCTCAATACTCCCTCTAAATAGACAGGTTTTGTGCTTTCAAACATTACTTGCACCATTGGTAGTCAAATATTGTAATATACTTAAGTAAGAAATATACATCTTCCTTGTTTGTGAATTCTTGTTCAATATTCTTGTAGGATATTCTAATCCAATAATTTATAATTCATAAACAACAGTAACCAAATTTCAAGCTTCAGATATTAAATGCAGACTTTGGTAGGTAGCAGTGTATTAGAACGCTCTCCTTATTTCACAATATTAGCAACATTTTAGTAAGGTTGCTCGGCTCGATACATAATAATCTTTATAGAAAATCCAAGTAAGTTGAAAATAAATTTTTTCTCATAGAACCCACTCCAACCCTTGCCCCTGTAACGCAATCCCTTGAGATAACAGTTCTGCTTTGATAAGCTAATTTTAGCAGCAGCACCAGCACCATATCTTTGAGTCAAGCTATGCTAACTAGCATTAGCTACACTTTCTAACAGATAACATGCAATTGTGGCTTCACTAGGTTAGAAAGAAGCTAGCAACACTGAATGGACCTTGTTCCTGATCACGATAAAGTTATAGCTTCTTTTATTTTGTTACTAGGGTTTGTTTTATACCTGCAGTCTAATTCTACATGTTTGTGGACGTCAATGCTGGAGTGGCTAATCAGGAGGTTCAGGAGGACTCCCGGTGGGCCACATAGTTCTTTGGCCCATGTGCAGGTAAAAAAAATGAATAAATAAAAACAATATTAATAATAATAATAATATTAATAATAATAATAAAAAGTTGGTAAGTAAGAACAGACCTACGCCTTGATCTAAGCAGTTATCTAAGAAGACTAATCAGTAGTGATGTGTAGATCAATACTGAAATATCTATTCCACCTACACCAAAATTCGTACTAAACTTTCAGGATAGGCCATAGGCATACGTGAGAAAAGGTGCAGTAATGGAATAAGTAAATACTACACTAACTGCATGCATTCAGCTTGGAGTAACAGGCTTATATTCAGTCAGGTAAGATTACCTGCAGAGTAGATAATTTCTTAGACCAGGTATCATTAAACTATTCAAATCTGGGAATAAAACAGCCGCTGTGATTAGGGATAAATAAATGCTGCGGTGTATGTCTCTGTGTTGTTTAAAACAAGCTACTGGTCTTTATCAAGCGGCAGCCTCGGCTGGTAAAATGTGAAGCCTACGCTGAAGTGCAAAAAATTGCAGGTCACTCGTCATCCACTATGGGCTGGCTTCAAAACAGAGTCAATCACCATAGACTCCCATGTTAAAAAGATCAACTTCATAGTATAAACAAACACATTAAAGCCGGTCCAAAACAACATTTTAGGATTAATAGGTGAAGTTTACCTTCATGACAACTGTGGGTGGGGTGGGTGAATTTTTTTCTAACTCATCCATTTGGATGTTATTTAATCTTGATATTTGGCATAATTAGGGGCGTGTCCTTTTGATTGACAGTATCCAATATCCACGACAAGAAGGGAGAGTGCTGCACAGTTTTAGACAGCTAACAGCGCGCTTTAGCTTTACCCCACCTACCTCCGTTAGCTGGTTTGCTACCGTTAGCTCTGGGTTAGCTTGGTTAGATCTTAGCTACAGTCAGCTTGGAGTTTGATTGGTGTTAATCATCCACTCCCACCTTCACAGTCCCCCTCTCAGCTCCACCTCTTTGCTCAATTTTGTCTTTTCGGGAATGACAACACAAGTGACGCTGCCAAGACGGTGACGGTGGGAACACCCAGTGAGCTTCAGTTCAGCTCTTCAGAAACCTACGGGTGACGTCACACAGTCTCAGTCTATCCTTTATTATACAGTCTATAGTCCCAATCCACCAAGTGTAGCCACTGGCCACATAGAGATGTTTAGTTATTCCAGAGGCATCTATAGGCTCCATTTAACATCAAAGAAAACATTAGAATCACAGACTCACAATGATGTGTGTATTTCTGAATAAATCACCTTTTTTTTATTCGTGTAACTGATGAAAAGCATTTCAGTGGGTTGAATCTAAAATAAACTTAAGCATGAAACGGAAACGGAGGAAGATGTAGAAACACAAAAATATCTTTGGTGTCTCTTGGTAGAAGAGGCAGGTGGGGAGACATAAAGTAGAAGAGAACAAAAAGAAGAAGACAGAGTAGATGGATGACAGAGCGAAGAGGCCATGAAAGAGAGGTTTGTGTGAAACATACAGTAAGTTGCTCCTATTTTAAAATACATTTTGGTCTTTATTTTGGTCTCTAGAGATGTGAGTAATAACAGTCTGTATCGCTGAGTGTTTAGCTTTTGCACTTGCTCCAAGTCACGGCCCGTTCATAAAGGGACATTTGAAAGTATGGAAACTAATTTCTTTCGTCAATTTTTCTTTTTTTGTAATCTGGTGCATTGACACAGGAAATTAGGCTATTACAGTCTCTATTTTCACAATAAAAACAACAAGATTGTAAGTATTGAACAAATTTTTCATTTATCCATTTTACTCCACATTAAAAAGAGGTGGGCTGGTCTTAAAAATAAATCTCCCGGGCTGAAAATTGGTTCCACTCCTGCCCTGGTGGGTGTATTTAATTAATTATTCTTCCTAGAGATCTTAACTTTTTTATCAGATGTGTTATCTGCTTGTCTAATTGCTCAGTATATAATATAGAACTTACATTAGCCCCTTCCTCTTGGGGTTAAAGTACCAATTATGAAGGATTTAATAAAGAATCCCAACTGCTTAATCAGGCTACCAGTTTAGCTTTTAGCCTCTTCTTATTTACTGTTCACAGCCAAAAAGAAACCAAGACTGCGTAGAGGTAAAACTTCCACTGAAGATCCAGAACAGCAGGATGCACTGCAGGTCAGCTTGATGAGAAACTTTTTAAAAATGCACAATGTTAGTCAGACATGATGACCTACATTTCCTAAGCTTCTCTCTTTTCCTTCATGTTTTCATGCATTTTTAGCATTAATAACATGTGCTTAACAGATATATATAGCATGGAAATAAAATGCACATATCATTAATAAGTGGGCTATAAGGACTGGCTTTGCAAAGATGAGCACATCTTTTTTTATTTGCATAAAATTCTGAAACTAGCTGACAGATGGAACATAAACATGCTCAACCCCTTCCAGGGCATTAATTACAAACTAGAAATTATTTAAAAAGTAGAATCCTACTAAAAAGTACATGTCATGTCCGGAAAAAGAACAAAGCAAATTTTATTTAAATGTGCTAGTATTGTACCTATAACATCTTTAACAGAGCATTTCTTTCAGGTGCGGTATATTGTGTGGTATATATCTTATAAGATAGGCGTTGGAAGCCTAATTTGGCATTTGAGCCATTGTTATGTCAAAACTTGTCAAAGCTTAAGAAGAAATGGGTGGACCTGATCAAGAACACTGAAATAACAGCTTAGCAGTTACAAGGCAGCCAAATCGCTAAACCATTCCACCTCTTTTAGCCATCATGCCTAAACATTGTAGAGAAACTCTGGAGAGTTTCAGATGTGATACCAACTGTACGGAAATGGCACTTATAAAGCAAGAATTTTATAGGATAACAACTGAATACAGCCAACGCAGAAGCAAACTATGCCATGCTGGTTCATTTTAATTTATTATTGCTCATGTTTATTGGTTTGTTGCCCATTAATACAAGTTACAAAATTACAGGTATTTTTCTTCCTGATCTTGAATCAGCACCTCCAAATCTGAGACCATGGTCCTCAGCCAGAAAAGGGTGGAGTGTTTTCTCCAGGTTGAGAATGAGGCCTTACCCCAAGTGGCGTTCACATACCGTGGGGTCTTGTTAATGAGTGAGGGAAGGATGGAGCGGGAGATCGACAGGCGGATCAGTGCAGTGTTTGCAGTGATGCAGTCTCTGCATCGGCTTGTCATGGTGAAGAAGGAGCTGAGCCAAAAGCTCCTTTAGAGATAGGGTGAGAAGCTCAGTGATCCGGGAGAGGCTCAGAGTAGAGTTGTTTGTAGCACTTGTGAGACAATGGAGCTCACAACAAAGATTAAGGAGTAATTTCAATTCTCGGTTCGACTCTCGGGAAGCAGCAGGGAATTATCTAAACAACACACCGTACCAATATGATGCTTGAACATATACCGGTTTTATATATAAAAGACAATAAAAGACAGTAACACAAATAATTAAGACAATACAATATATGTGGACACTTAATGACTCGGGTTTTTGTTCTTTGTTTGTTCTTTGGCCAACTGTTCACAAAAAAATCTCTTTCACTGCCTGTTCTCAGTGTTCACAAACAACTCAGGCTGATGAGTAGGATTCGCAGTTCAGTTCACTATCAGATGTCTTAAAGGAGGGTTTCCTTTCTGTCCCACACCAACCCAAGAGTAGCAAATTAAATAAAATAGGTCAAAGAAAAAACTAGTCCAAGTCAGTCTAAGTCGGTCAAAAACTTTCACAATAAAATAAATAGCTGCTAGGGCTGGTGCTCACAGATGAGTGACAGTGTTCTTAGTTCTGGCCTACCGCACTGTAGGTCACACAAAGCAAAATCCAGTGATCACAGAAGAGGTGTAGTCCTTTCCATCTGATCCAGGTGGGAGGCTCGCCATCATGACTATCAGAATATCCGCTCCGGAATATACCAATGAGGTCGAGGGGGGTACACAAAAGGAGGGGGAAAAAAACCTGACCTGCCAATGAGACAGGTTCAGAGAATATCTAATGAAACACTATTGTTTTACAGTGTATTCAGAATATTTTGAATCACAACATGTAATAATATCACTAACAAATTTAAGATGAAAATCTGTAAACAATATTTTTATCAGTGCAACCTGCAAATATATATATCTAACTGCTTCATTTAAATGAATCGAAACATTTTAAAACTTTGACAGCACTAACCGTGTGCAAAACAAATATGCATAAGAGCATTTACACATAAAAACAATGAAAGTGCAAACAACTGCAAGAAAACATCTTAATAACAAATGATGATCCTCACCAATCTCCAAATCACTTGAGCTCAGACACTCAGCACAGCTGCACCCAAGCTAATCGCCAGACTCTAAAATTATAATGAGCACATTTCCACGTTAAACCAATTTATTATTGATTATCCAGTGCTTTGAGCGTTTTGATCATGCTTTACCTTTCAGACGAAGTAAGAGCTGACTCAAACACCGCGCTTCCCGGCGACGTAGCTGCTACGTGTTAGCAACGTGATGCTAAAGCTAACAGTAGCACGCGGGCTAACAACTTTACAGCTATGAAGCTGATTAAACTCACTTTTCGCCACTTTCGAAATCGGCGATCACTCGGCAGCACTGAAGGGTTGGAGGACTTTATCCGAGCTCAAGCACAAAGTTTTCGGGCACTTTTCCATCCGATGGTAAACTTTTTTCTTTCTCACCGTTGTTGCAACGTGATGGTTTCTCATACGCAGCTGAAAATCTACGAGCGCTTCGCAAACCGGAACAGGAAATAGATGGGGGGAGCTACTCGCCTTAAAATTACGAGTAATTTATTTTTAATGTATTTACAATAAAACTATTTTTTTTTTATTCCCTTGATGCATCTTCCAAATTTAACTGAACTATTATTAGACATAAAACTTGTATGGGTTACACCCTCCCCTCTTGACAGTATGCCCGTCCCTGGGCATCTGCTTACATTATTCAGGGACAATATGTCATTGAACTAAGGAACTTGCCAATGCCTCACTAAGGCCTTGGAAGAGAGAGTTTACTACCATCAATAATGGACTACCCAACTTTGAGTACTGAAGCTTCTCAGGCCTTTCACATTTCCTCTGGGAGCGACGAAGAGAAGGTTTCACATCATGACATCTGTCATCTCGTGATTGAATGGACTGAGGCTGCTCAGTCACCACCGTGTTCCCATCATGTTCCTCCTCTACATCAGCAACAGCTGGATCTGCCTCATCCTTTTCAGGAAGAGGTTCCCTAGTTGAATCTAGATCTGTAGAAGGGGGAGTGATTTCAGGGAGAACCAAGTTAACCAAGGATCCTGGTTCAGGTAAGATGCCAATCTCCTCTGCAGGTAGAAAACCTTCTTCTGGCGGATTGTCTACATCAGGTAAGTCCTGCACTGCTACTTCAGGTTCTTTCTCTACAGGAATCTGGACTGAAGGAGTGTCAGGGACAGTAGGAACAAATAATGTTTCAGGGTTAGGTTCCAGCACTTCTTCACAAAGAGGATTACTCCACTTGTGTGTTTCAACCACAGTAACAACAGAATCTGGGTCTATCACAGGATGAGAAGACAATGGCCAACTAGACGGAGACTCAGACTCTGAATCATCACCATCTTCTTCAACCTCACTGTCTAAACGATGCCTTGTTTTGGGTCTCCTAGCTGGGGGACCTCTGTCAGGTTTGTGTTCTGGAGCTGCAGGCAAAAACCCACAAGGAAGGAGTAGGTCACGGTGTAAGGTTCGAACAGGTCCTTCTTTGTTCTCGGGCTTAACTGTGTAAACTGGCATGTCACCGGCTCGCTTAAGGACAGTATAAATACTTTCCTCCCACTTATCTGCCAGCTTATTTTTGCCACGGAGCTTCACATTTCGAACGAGAACTCTATCACCTTCTTCCAAAGTTGAATCTACCACTCTCTTATCAAACCTGATCTTATTTCGGTCAGCAGTCTTCCCTGCATTGGAGGCAGCAATCTTATAGCTCTCCTCCAAGCGAGATTTTAAATCACGCACATACTGAGAATGTGTATGTTTGACAGCATTAACCGGCAGTCCCAGTGCCAGGTCAATGGGAAGTCGTGGTTGTCTCCCAAACATGAGCTCATAGGGGGAAAACCCTGTGGTGTCATTCTTTGTGCAATTATAAGCGTGCACGAGCGGTTTAACAAAATCCTTCCAATGCAGCTTATCAGACTGATCTAGTGTTCCCAACATCTGAAGGAGAGTACGGTTGAACCTCTCAACCGGGTTACCCCTTGGGTGGTAAGGTGTTGTGCGCACCTTCCTCATGCCAGCAAGTTCACAGAGCTCCTTTATAGTCTTAGATTCAAAATCAGGACCCTGATCACTGTGTAGTTTCTCTGGGAAACCATAATGTGCAATGAAATTTTCCCAAAGGCACTTTGCAACGGTACGTGCTCGCTGGTTGGGTGTTGGGATTGCCACTGCATATTTGGTAAAGTGATCAGTTATCACTAATATGTCCTTTGTGTTTGACCTATCTGGCTCTACGGACAGGAAGTCCATACAAACCAGCTCCAAAGGTCTACAGGTCTTGATATTTACTAATAGACTGGCTCTCTCTGGTGGTGTCTTCCTGCGTACACATCGTTCACAGGTTTTAATCATCTTTTCGATGGTAGACTGCATTTTCGGCCAATAAAATCTGGCTCTGGCCATGTCCACTGTCCGCTCCACTCCTAAGTGGCCCATATCGTTATGAAGGCTTCTCAGAACACGTGACCTCAACTCCTCAGGGAGCACCAATTGGTAAGTGAGGTTGGATTCAGCTTGTCGTCTGCGATAAAGCACTCCATTCTGCATCTCTAGACGATTTAGTTCACGAAGGAGCAAAGGGAGTTCAGGGAGCTCTGCTCGAAGACTCGGAGGGGGACTTTGACCAGATTCTAGCTGAACAACTACTGCATTTATGGCAGGATCAGCCACCTGTTTTTGTCTCAGCTCGTCTGCAGACATTGATGGAATGAGAGGCGACCCATCCAGTTCTTCCTGGAAGGATACTGGAATGGCAGAAGACTGATGAGCTAGGGACTCAACCAAGCTCAGCCCGGGAGTATGTGGGTCGTCATCACTACCTCCAGCTACCATGACCGTGTGTCGGTCACAGATAGCTTGGATCACATGAGGAGGAACTGTCTCCGGAGACCCTGCATCACTGAGGTGATAAAGAGCAAACTGGCAAAGTCTCTCACTCTCTTTTCTGGAAACATGGTCGCTATCTGGTGGATCATGAGGCCTGCGAGACAATGCGTCTGCATCCAAGTTCTGTTTACCCGCCCTATACTTCAGCTGAAAGGAGAAGGTGGAAAGACTGGAGAGCCACCTGTATCCTGTTGCATCAAGCTTTGCTGATGTTAAAACATAAGTCAGCGGGTTGCTGTCGGTGACTACTGTGAAATCAGTACCGTACAGATAGTCTGACAACTTTTCGGTTACTGCCCACTTAAGAGCCAAAAATTCTAATTTGTGAGCCGGATATTTGCTCTCGCTCTTTGACAACCCGCGACTCGCAAAAGCTATGACTCTCGGCTGCCCCTCCTGTACCTGATACAGTGCAGCCCCTAAGCCAATAGTACTGGCATCCGTATGAAGGACATACGGAAGCTGGGGGTCTGCAAAACCCAGTACGGGTGCTGATGTAAGTCTTATAATTATTTGGTCAAATGCCTCTTGGCATTGGGGGGTCCATCGCTGTCCAAACGGCTCTTTTGGATGGTGATAGCCTGAACTGGTGTTTGTCTTAGGTTTCTTGTTCCCTTTCCGGAAAGGTGCATAACCAGAAGTTAGCTCATTTAGTGGCCTGGTGATATGGGAATACCCCTGGATAAACCTACGATAATACCCGGCAAATCCTAAAAAGGATTGGAGCTCTTTCAAGTTGGTTGGGACAGGCCAGGTTTTTAAAGCCTCAACTTTCTGCGGATCAGTTTCCACACCCCTTTCAGAGACTACATGGCCAAGGTATTTTACCGAGGTCTGAAAGAACTTGCACTTTTCTGGCGCCAACTTGAGACCATACTCAGTCAGTCGTTGCAAAACTTTCCTCAAACGCTGCTCATGTTCCTCCAGGGAGGAAGAGAAGATTATGAGGTCGTCAATGAACACTAAAACCTCTTTTAGGTTCATGTCTCCTACACATCTCTCCATGAGTCGTTGGAAAGTTGACGGCGCATTTGTAATTCCTTGGGGCATCCTATTGAATTCCCAAAACCCTAATGGACAAACAAAAGCAGTCTTCTGCTTGTCTGCTTCGTCCATTTCAACCTGATAGTACCCCGACTTCAGGTCTAACACGGAAAACCATTTTGACCCCACCAGGGCGGAGAAAGCTTCTTCCAGCTTTGGGAGTGCATAAGCATCCTTAATAGTTTGAAGATTAAGCTTCCGGTAGTCTACACAGAGACGTACCGAGCCATTCTTTTTGCGGACTATGACGATGGGAGAAGCAAATGGGGACTCTGATTCCCTAATGATCCCAGACTCAAAAAGTTCTTGTAAGTGCTTTCTTACTGCATCTACATCATTAGGATGTATAGGACGTGCTCTTTGTTTGAAAGGCGTTTCGTCACTGAGTTTGATGCAGTGCTTTACTTTATCAGTATGTCCAAAATCAAGATCATGTCGGGAAAACACATCCGACATAGAGTTTAACATGGCTGTCACTCTCTCTTTCCACTCGGGGGATAAGGGAGAGTTGCCAAAGTCAAAACTCAGGTCTGTGGGAGACTTTGCTTGCCTGTCAGGAAGTTTTGGTTCTTTAACAACCTGCTCTTTGTGAAGTACCCTCGTTATGGCATTAACATCTGCCAGCACAGTCTTAGGGGGTATGACAATGTCATGCTCGGTTTCATTCTTTAGCACTACAGGTAGCCGACAAGGCTGCTTCCTTGGCAGGCTCACTAAACTAGCTGAGACTAACAAGCCACTTGGTAAGGAAGATGCTGTTGGTTGCTCAATGAGAACATCTGTTAGATGGTGAGCGTTACAAATATTAACCGAGCCCTCAAGAACTACTGTCTGTCCTGCAGGGACAACCGCAGACAACTTTCCGGTCATCCTTGCAAACCCAAGGCTACTATCATTTGAACTCTTCTGGCGCGTCTCAAGAGTTTTGAGAACCGTTCGATAACCATGTTGCAATGGCTGGAATGGGGAGAGTTTCTGGTAGTCTGCATACAAGACATCAAGCGTATTAGTGCCAATAAGCACCTGTTCATGACCTGCCGAAGGGAGGTAGGGAATAACTAGAGCTAAGGTATTAACCTCAATCTCAGTTCCCACAAAGTCCTTGGGAAAAGTGACAGAAAGTTCAACGTACCCCAAGTAAGGCACTGTCTGACCATTTGCGCCCTCAACCTCGAGGAGGTCGTCGAGGGGATGGATGACTAAATGTGAAAGTTTTTGCTCGTAAAAGGACTGTGGTACAGTAGTCACCTGTGACCCTGTGTCCAAAAGACAGTTAGTTTGGTTTCCAGCAATTACCACCTGAGCTGTGGTCTTGGCTCCAACGAGCCCCTTAGGGATCTGAGCCGCTTTCACTTTGGTGTTCTTAAGGACAGATTTTCCTAAGTTGGGACCTGATTCACTGAGCTTCACTCCCATATGTCCCTCTACAGGAGTGGGTGTCAGTTTAAATGTGACTCACTTTCAAGGTCAGTAGAGGCTTCCCATGCAGCCTGTTTCTCTCTAAGTTGCTTCTTCTTAGCCGCCACAAGGGATGGATTTGGGGCATTATCACAAACTGAAGCAACATGACCATCCTCCCCACACTGGAAACAATACCACGGCCGTGGTTTGGTGCTCCCTTTAACAGGAGGGTTTGGTTTACTTGCCTGGTTTCTTTTTTCAAAGCGAGCTTCAACTTTAGCGTTAGAAGCAAGAGATTTTGTCTTCTGTTTTCTTTGTGGCTTCTGTCCTTGACTCTCAGATGCCATCCTACTGAGCTGGGCATTGAGGTCAGCAACTTGTTTCTTTAACCTCTCCATCTCAGTAGTTTGAACTGAATCTGGTGTAACATGCGCTGTTTGCAAATGCGACATAACGCGCTGCTTACCACTGCTACAAGCAGATTTAGCAATGCCAAAGTGCTGCTTCATACGACTCAGCTTTGCAGCTTGCTTATCTTCTTCTGTTCTGAGCATTAGCAACAACTCTGCAAAGGATGGGGGGTTCTCCTTTCTCTGTTCAAGTTGGAGGTCTACGATCAGAGCATTCTCCCAGCAACCACGACAGAACTGTTTCAAAAGCTGCTGATCAAAATCTTGAGAGGGCACACCACCTCGTCTCATGGTTGTGCTCAAGGCTGTATATAATCTCTGCAGGAAAGCAGAAGGCTTCTCTCCTTCGTTCTGAAGCGTATTCATGAACCTTGCATACAGCTCATCTCCATCCTCAACCGCGCCGTAAGCAGAGTCAAGCAGCTTGAGGTATGTAGATGGACTAGCATGTGGGCCTAAATGCTTAATCATCTCAGAAGCAGGAGGAAGCAGGCTATCGAGTATGCGATGTGCACAGTGTAAATCAGAAACTGAAGGATCTTTAATGAGGACTTCAACACTAGCACGCCATGTGTCATAATCAGCTTCATTATTAGGACGTACACTTCTTCCTGAGAAGGCACGAAGTCTTCCTGGTGCAATAGACTGTGGCAAGTTTTCACTGTTACGCACAACGTGCTCAACCACCACCCGCTGAACACTGGGCGGATTTACATCAATAACCGGTTGGGTGAAACCGCCAGCTAAGACTGGAGGAGCTGGTGGAACACTGGGATTGGTCAGGTTTTTACTCAAAGTTACGTCAGTCTGAGAATGAGGATGATCAACAGGAGGTTTCAAGACTGAGGAATCTGGAAGTGTTGCCAGCTGAGGGACTGGAGGAGAAGAAACAGCTCCTGGCACAGGTGGGTCTGGTTGTGGGTGCTGCTCAACTGAGGAATCATGACAAACCTGAGAAGAAGCAGTAGGCAGAGACAGGGTGGAGAGCTCTTCCTTTAACATCTGTTCTACTGATTTCCCACTCAATCTGGCTATTTCTACCAACTGTTCCATGTAAGCCTTAGTGGCTTTACCCTGGGCTTCCTGAGTGTAAACACTGGCCAAGGGCTTGACTTCATAAGTAATTTCTGGCTGGCTTGGACTTGAAAGCTTAAGAGGCAACATGGGTTCTAACTCCTGCATGGCAGTGCCATGAGTAAACTCAACTATCATGTGCTTGTGGAAACCTGATTTTGGGTCATCTATGCGAAAGAAACGGCTAACTGAACCGTACTTCTGGAGGAAAGTGGAAACTTCTTCATCACTCTCGGTCTCTGTTAACCCACTTACCACAACAGAGCAAGGGATTTTGACTGATTCCTGTGCTATAACTTCCATTTCAAAGGGCGTCAAAAATCTGAGTACCTGAGTTCAAGTGCAACAATCAGCAACTGCGTAAAATAAGTAGGTGTGACAGTTAAATTCACTCACATGCTGCCTCCTGGCTGGCTCGCCAAAATTTATGTAGCACTTGTGAGACAATGGAGCTCACAACAAAGATTAAGGAGTAATTTCAATTCTCGGTTCGACTCTCGGGAAGCAGCAGGGAATTATCTAAACAACACACCGTACCAATATGATGCTTGAACATATACCGGTTTTATATATAAAAGACAATAAAAGACAGTAACACAAATAATTAAGACAATACAATATATGTGGACACTTAATGACTCGGGTTTTTGTTCTTTGTTTGTTCTTTGGCCAACTGTTCACAAAAAAATCTCTTTCACTGCCTGTTCTCAGTGTTCACAAACAACTCAGGCTGATGAGTAGGATTCGCAGTTCAGTTCACTATCAGATGTCTTAAAGGAGGGTTTCCTTTCTGTCCCACACCAACCCAAGAGTAGCAAATTAAATAAAATAGGTCAAAGAAAAAACTAGTCCAAGTCAGTCTAAGTCGGTCAAAAACTTTCACAATAAAATAAATAGCTGCTAGGGCTGGTGCTCACAGATGAGTGACAGTGTTCTTAGTTCTGGCCTACCGCACTGTAGGTCACACAAAGCAAAATCCAGTGATCACAGAAGAGGTGTAGTCCTTTCCATCTGATCCAGGTGGGAGGCTCGCCATCATGACTATCAGAATATCCGCTCCGGAATATACCAATGAGGTCGAGGGGGGTACACAAAAGGAGGGGGAAAAAAACCTGACCTGCCAATGAGACAGGTTCAGAGAATATCTAATGAAACACTATTGTTTTACAGTGTATTCAGAATATTTTGAATCACAACATGTAATAATATCACTAACAAATTTAAGATGAAAATCTGTAAACAATATTTTTATCAGTGCAACCTGCAAATATATATATCTAACTGCTTCATTTAAATGAATCGAAACATTTTAAAACTTTGACAGCACTAACCGTGTGCAAAACAAATATGCATAAGAGCATTTACACATAAAAACAATGAAAGTGCAAACAACTGCAAGAAAACATCTTAATAACAAATGATGATCCTCACCAATCTCCAAATCACTTGAGCTCAGACACTCAGCACAGCTGCACCCAAGCTAATCGCCAGACTCTAAAATTATAATGAGCACATTTCCACGTTAAACCAATTTATTATTGATTATCCAGTGCTTTGAGCGTTTTGATCATGCTTTACCTTTCAGACGAAGTAAGAGCTGACTCAAACACCGCGCTTCCCGGCGACGTAGCTGCTACGTGTTAGCAACGTGATGCTAAAGCTAACAGTAGCACGCGGGCTAACAACTTTACAGCTATGAAGCTGATTAAACTCACTTTTCGCCACTTTCGAAATCGGCGATCACTCGGCAGCACTGAAGGGTTGGAGGACTTTATCCGAGCTCAAGCACAAAGTTTTCGGGCACTTTTCCATCCGATGGTAAACTTTTTTCTTTCTCACCGTTGTTGCAACGTGATGGTTTCTCATACGCAGCTGAAAATCTACGAGCGCTTCGCAAACCGGAACAGGAAATAGATGGGGGGAGCTACTCGCCTTAAAATTACGAGTAATTTATTTTTAATGTATTTACAATAAAACTATTTTTTTTTTATTCCCTTGATGCATCTTCCAAATTTAACTGAACTATTATTAGACATAAAACTTGTATGGGTTACATGTTGCTCCTCCAGATAAGGTGACTCGGGAAACTGGTCAGGATTCCTGCTGGTGAGGTGTTCTGGGCATGTCCAAGTGGAAGAAGATGGATGGATGGATGGATGGATTTTCTTCCTTTTGCAGTGACCAAGTTGTTACAGATGACACTATTTGGTCTAAACAATAACTGCTCATGTAAAAGTTGTGATTCAATAATAAGCTGGCCAAGGCCATAGGTTTTTTGGAGGGACCTACTAATTTTGACTAATGAGTAAACCCTTTAAGCTAGACATAGACGCCAGTGCTGTGGGGGCAGGCGCCAAGCTCCTCCAGTCTGGTGATGATGGGATTGATCACCCCATCTGCTATTTCTCCCGCAAGTTCGGCCGGCACCAGTTGCCCTACTCCACCATCGAGAAGGAGACGTTATCGTTATTACTGGCACTCCAGCACTTCAGTGCGTATGTGGGATCCTCCCCTGTGCCCATTCAAGTGTTCACGGACCACAACTGTTGACATTTCTACATTGCATGTACAACCATAACCAGAGATTAATGCGATGGGCTCTCATCTTGCAGGAATTCGACTTAGAGATTAGGCATAAGAAGGGTGTAGACAACCTTTTTGCGGATGCCTTATGCCGTGTGTAGGACTATTTATATGTGTGTGCTTATGCATTTGTGTTCTAACCTTTTTTTTTTTTTTGAAAAAGCTACATGAAGAGGCTTTGGAGAATCTGGAGCCAGATTTTAAGGGAGGGGGTGTTACGGCCCTAGCCTTCTGTGATTGGCTGTCGGGCCTGTCACTCCACACAGCCAAGCGGAAGGGGAGGTGTTGAGGCCCAAGCCGTCTGGGATTGGTCACCGGGCCTGTCACTCAAGTGGACCTGTGACGACGACGTTCCTCCCTCCCCTTCTGCCACGCTGATTCGCTGCTGCTGCTCCTGCCCTCCACAGCTGCTGTTCATCCTGATGATTGCTCATAGCTAAATAGAGGACTTCACCTTTCCTCTGGGGCTGTGTCATTAGGGCGCAGTTCCCTTTGTTGGTGGTTCTCTGAGTAGCTAGTGTTAGACTGTTAGTGAGTAACATTTTTGGGTGATTGTGAATTTTCGTTAGGATCAGTGGATCCCTTATTTGCCTTCACAGTATTCCGGGGTTCTTTGTTACCTCCTGAAAGTGCAACAGAGGTTTTTGCTTTGTTTTGTTTGTGTTGTTGCGAATCCGTTTCGTTTCGAGAATTCGTTCTGTTTGTACTTAGTACTGTGGTTTTAGGGGATTCTCAATAGGAGAATCTCCTCACTTTTTGTTATTAGGATTTAGTGATTTAGTGTTTGTATTCTTATCATAGTTGTTTCATGGTTAAGTTTCCTTTGTGTTTTTGTATAAAGCTCCATTGTTTTGTTTATTGTTTAACCTGAAAAGGACACCTTATGTTTGTATATAGAATTTTGTAATTAAATTATTATCTAAGATACCATTTTCTTTGTGGTATATTTGTTGCTGGTCCCTTTAAGCCCCTAGATACAAAAAGGGGCCGTAACAACTTATGAACGATATTTATTTGCAATATCATGACAAACGTTTATTAATCAAATTTATTTCGTAATGTTTTTTTTTCCCTATGGTAAACACAAGATTATCTTCATTAATGATTTTGTTATATTTAAAGGCTTCTGTTACAATGTGTCATCATCCCCATAGTTGCAATAATTAAAAGCAGTTGTGATCATTTCTTATTTCTTACTTATTGCAGTTACATAGAACTTGTGATATTAGAGGAAATGTTGATTTTTACATCATCATTTTCATTTTCATTGAAGAACAGTTAAAATTATTACAGGACATCTTTTGAAGTCATCTTTAAAAAAGTTTTACAAGCTGTTTCTATGAAATTTAACTTACATTATCTTACAATAAAAGTAACTCCTTTAGGAGTTTTTGGCTTGTTTTTTTTTTGTTGTTGTTGTTGTTGTTGTTTGTTCTGCTAGTTTTAGGAAGCCTTACTGATTCTTTCACAGTTATCTGCAATAAAGCAATAACCAGTGGCTGCAAAACTGGACCTTTTCAGTACCTGTCCACAATTCGGTTTCCTTGGTTACAGCACTCATCCGAAACAGTGATCTAACCAGTGTGCCCACACACACATGCACAATTCTACCTGACGGAGTAACAGAGTGACTAGATAAATACCTATTTTAATTCAGGCTTGTGGATATACTGGAGCCTATTCCAGCAATTAGCCAGTAAGAGGCAGAGTAGACCCTGCCTGTCACCTGCTTATTCCAGGGCCAACACAGAGAGACAAACAACCAATCCTACTCACTAGGGAGAATTTACAGCAACCATTTAACCTAACATGCATGTCTTTGGACTGTAGGAGGAAGCCAGAGTATCTGGAGAGAACCCATGCATACACAGAAGGAACATGCAAACTCCCCACAAAAGACGTCCCTGACCACCTTTCTTCCTGTGAGGCAGCGGCGCTAACCACCACCACGTACACAGACGACTGATCTGAGCTGCCTGTGTGATGTATTTCTTAAGCTAACATATAGGAAACCGGCTCATGTCAGGACAAGAAAATAAAAAAAATGTTTTTGTTAGTAAGACGATGATCATAGGAAGATGGTTTAAGTGGCATTTGGCAATCAGCCACTTCATATAATGTGCTAAGTAGGTCATGTCATTTCATTATTATCTATTAAATCAGTTTCATGGTGCTAACATTAACTTTAACTGCTGACCTGTACAGAAGAACTGAACAATGTTCAGATAGAGTTGTTTTGTATGTTTCCAGAAGATAAATAAAGGAGGCAGCATGGGTAGCAGTACTCAGAAGGAGAGACTTTGTACCGAAGGACTGTTCAGCCATCTGCAGCCGTCATTTTAACCCAGAGGACTTTGACCGGACTGGACAGTCAACTGGTTTAAAGGAAGAAGTGATACCATCTTTTTTTAATTTTCCTGACCATCTTTGCAAAGTTAGTGTCATGACTATTTCTCCTATAATCATAATTTTTCACTAACACAATGGAGTCCCATCTTAATGATAATAAAATTAGAAATGATTCCTTTTGAATGATCCCTTCAGTTACTTACTGTTACAAATTTCTCTGGTCTTGAATTCCATGTTTATTTAATTTTCTTTGATGTTGTGTTAAAAAAAACGTCTGTTTTATATTGATGTTGTGTTCTTTGGTGCCTTTATTAGGTTCATTACTTGTTGGGCTTGTCACATCAGAGTAAATTTGGGTTCTTTATTTTGTCTTAAAATGACAAGAAGAAAAGATGTAACTTCAACTGAGGTGTTTTGTTTTGGGGGTATTTTGGTAAATTTTTTATTTACCAATATGCTTTCATAAGTAATAATAGCTGGACCTTGACAACTTAGCTATATGACAACATGATAATTTAAGTTTGTACTACTTAATAAAGTTTGATTTTGTCATTGACCTTTAAGTATTTAGCGATTCTTTAAATGTTTAAATGTTTCTACTCTCTACATGGCCATGATTTCATTAGCAGCTGAATTTAAGTAGAAAATCAAACCTAACATCTGCACACAGCTAGGGGAATTCCTATTGTGTTACAAAGTGATATATTTAGAGAGAAATCTCGAGGTAAGAGAATAATTTGACAAAGTATTACCCTTAATCTCAATATGCATCTTTCAAATGTTAAATGTTTTACTCAAGAGAAATTCAGTGATTTTAAACACATCCCCTAGTGCAGCCATAGCTTGCAAGCTGTTGCAGACAACATGCTCCAGTTGAGCACCCACCTGGTGAATACTGATGGCAAAGTCATGTTACTCTTTAAGAGTGTTGTGGTTTTTCAGCAGGTGCATCATGTTCTTAGCAGTCACAGTAACATGATCTAATCTTGGATTCCCTGTCACCAAACGTATTCATGACTTTTTTTCCCTTCACTGCTGCCAACACTGATAAGAGGGAGCAGGAACTTTTTTCTCCCAAGGCTTTGCAGCTGGAATATGAAATGATCAGATATTATTTAAATTCACCCTGTTTTTGAGAGCTGAAATTCTGTCTTCACCCATTTTTGTCTTCCAGAATCTGTACAAGCTGGTGTAATACAAGTATTGTTTGTTGTCTTAATGCTAAAAGATTTCAGCTACATCGTGCTGGGTCAATTTACAGTGACCTAAAGGCATCATTTTAGCCTCCCTCCAGTTCCTCCACTGGTTTGTTTGCTGTGTTTCACTGTTAGTGTGCACAGTGTGTGTACTTGTATGACTATGTAAAAACTGTTTTTTATTAACCTCTGGATAGATCAATGCCCACATTTGCAGAAATCATACCCTCTAGGAACAAATCTTTTTCTTTTCATTTATATACTTTTAAATATAATTTTCATTCATTATTATTTGACAATTACTTTTATACTAATACTAAATTATGATAAGACCTTGGCAGCACCCTAGCAATGTGTCCCTCCTTCTGCTGTCCTCCAGTAGCACCCCCTGCAGGCTGCAGCTGTATTACACTTAACCCAACTGAGCCATCCTGACAAAATGTACTAAGTTACAGCTACATTTCTATTTCACTTGGTGAAATTAATAAATTGCTTAAATGTGGTGGTGATTTCTTGTAAGTGGTGATGTGCCAGGAACCAGGACTCATGGTGATCATGTTTTAATACAAACTTGGATGAGGAATTCTGGGTTTCTGGTCGGACCTTTCAGATGGGGAACAGAAAATGTGAAATAAAAGGCCTGTTTTGAGAGGTTTGTCATCAAGGCTATGTCCACATGGCGCCGAAACCGGTTCAGGTGTGAAAACGGTGGCGAAAACTAGGAGAAAGTCTTCAAACATCCCCACGACACTGCTGTAGGGGGGTGCTAAAGAGTAACACTCCAAAGCTAGAGCTAAACAACGCATGCGCAGGTAAAGACTCATTTCATGTTGCAGGAAGTACACATTGGAAGGAGAGAAGAGAATATAGCTGAGGATTCACTGCAAAGCAAAAGAGAAACATTTCTTTGGACTGATGAAAAAGTTGAGCTTCTTCAAAAAATGCTTGACTACAAAGCATAAAAAACTCGAGGAATGGTGGATTGGGAATCAGCGCGTGTTCATCACATTGCCATATCCTCGAGTTGTGCGACTTCGCTGTACGCACAGTACCGCAGACAGTAGAGGACTAAAACCTATCCACTTTGGTACCTGGCTTCAGACATTGTCGGTTTCATGGAGGCTTCATAGGGATGAAAGGGTGGTTTGCTAAAATACGTTTGCGGTTTTGCTGCAATCCAGCGTCGTGTGGATGATCCCTCCAACTGGAGTAGGGTTTAATATACATTTACTTGGTTGGGCTAGTTGGTTTTGTTTGATGTGTTGACTTTGGTTCACCCTGAAAATCTTGCTTTACAGGTTTATGCATTGATCTGCTTATAATAAATAAACTTTTCATTATCACAGAATTGTTTGATCCTGATTTGAGGGCCGGGATAGGAAACCATTTTGTCTCGCGCTCTTAATCCATAGACAGGCATTGCTATAGTGCCTTTAATGATTTATATAAGCACTTTGACTTGTCTTCTACATTACATGTGCTATACAAATAACTCTACCTTGCTCTTCCATACTGACAGTATTTTAGTATGTTAGCTTATTGTGTGCTGCAGATATTTCCATAGTGTTTACAGAGTTTAAGTAAGTTCCATAAACTTAAACAGGATAAGTTTGGTTGAGCACAAGTAGCTTTCTTAAAAAAAAAACATTAATGTAAATATTTGTGCAGGTTAGTGACTGAGCGGTGCACCATGGTTCCTCTTTAACCGGGATCTAGAAATTTTTCAATCAAATGTGACCCATGCTGCTGAATATATCTCTCTTAGAATCACTTTATGGGTATTGTATGAGCTCAACCTTCACAAATTGAGTGGCATGCGACCCACAGCGGACCCTGTGAATGTAGGTTCAGATTGGTTGTTGTGAACACAGGTGAATGAGTGTGTGTACCTTTAAGTTGGTGTGGATGGACAAAATGGGTGATTGCGTGGTTGTACGGTTGTAGGTTCTGGGGCTTGCTGCCCTCTGACCCACTTGGGCTACTCCCTCAAAGGGTGGTGGGGGTTTGGTGTGGGCAAGGTTGAGTTGGGGGCTTGCAGGGTCCTAGCTTAGGTCCTGCCCCCAACTGATGTTCGGGGGGCTGGTGCCTGATGGCCTGCTGTCCCTGTTCCCCTGGGGCCAATGCTCTGTGGCAGTGGGCCTGACTGTGGCCTACCTCTGCCACCTTTTTGGTGGGGGTGTGGCTGCCCCTGCAGTGCGCTGTCTTGGCTCTGTGCTCTGTTGCTGGTTGCCCAGTGTTTGGGGCCTTCTTAATCTGCCTCTGATTCTTGGAGAGGGTGGGGTTACATTTGCAACATGACTTAATACAACTTACCCCTAATATTTTGTACACACGTCATTTAATCATAAAGCGTGATTATTTGTTAAGATTAAAAGACTGACTTTTCTATTTATGAATGAAAAGTATTTTCTGTTGAATCTGTCAGGTTACAACTGATATCAACTGGATTCAGTTTCGAGTGTCAGAATAAGAAGAGATACCATTTGCCAACAGGCAAATCAGGAAAATGAAGTGTTTTCTGTCTGGCCGTGACAAAAACATAAATTTGGGAAAAAGTTGTTGTGACAGTGGCAGATAAATAGAGAAAAAATAGAGAAGTTAATTTAGCTCAGGGCAGCTCAGTGTCTCCTGCTCCTGTAAAGTGTCACAAGGCTGAAAATAAACACAGATAACTTTGACAATTTCAAATTAAAACTAAACTTTCAAACTAAGAATATAAAGTTACATCATTTATAAGCAAAAACTCTGATAATAAACCACAAAGATGCATGGATGGAAGTTATTGTTGTGTGTTTATATTTTATTATCCATATCTGTCTAGTAGGCTTTATGCTTCTTAAAACTGTTTTTATTTATGTGCTGGATTACGTTGCAAAGGTTCTTTTTAAGAGCTGTCATGCTTCAGCACATAGATTAATTACTTACTGAGCCACGCTGCCCGACTACTTAAATGACTAAGTAGAAATAGTTGGAAGATTTAATCCAAAGACTCTGGTCAACTAGTCCAGACCAGGGTCCAGACTAAATATGGAGAGGCAGCATTTAGCTGTTATGCTGGAAACAAGTGGAACAAACTACCAGTGGAGATTAAACTTTCACCAAATGTAGACCCTTTAGAATCCAGGCTAAAACATTTCTTACTTATATGCCTTTTACATGAAATCTGCATGGTAAATTTAACTTTCTTGCTTTTAATCCTTTTAATGTAATTTATGATTTTATTGTGATTCTTGCTTCTTTTTACTATTTCTTTATATCCGCTTTTAATGTTTTATGTAAAGCACGTTGAAATGTCCTGTATATGAAATGTGCTACACAAATAAACTGCCTTGCCTTGCCTAAAAGCTGGTTATAGGGCCTCCATCTGAAATTATGCCGGGGGCTCGACAGACCTTAGAATCGCCTGTGAGAATTTTATGGCCCATAGGGGCCAAATATAGAATTATTAAACTTTTTTTTCTCATATAAAGTCAAGGATCATTTGATAGATGGGTACCATTAATTCCCTGGCCTGTTACTGGTGCCGGGACTTTATATACTCTAGGTCAGGGGCGCCCAAGTTCGGTCCTCGAGATCTACCATCAAGCAACTTTGAGATGCAGCCCTTCTCTAACACACTTAAATCAGATGTCATCTGCATGTCATTCAGCTCTGCAGAGGCCTGGTAATGAGCCAGTCATTTGATTCAGGTGTGGTGGAGAAGGGTTGCATCTAAAAGTTGCAGGATGGTAGATTTTGAGAACCGGACTTGGGCACCCCTGCTCTAGGTTGTAACCAAGTTTGTAACACAAAGATAAACATATTTTACACAATAAAAGGTCAAAAGATGAGCAGGAAGGGGAAAGGAAAGGCCAGGAGAGAGAAAATATGAGTTGAGAAATTCTCTGTTTTTCATCCATCATCCACTGAAAGTACAGTATACATAAGAAAGACTTTTTTTTTCATAAAAATCCTCTTTTTGCAGCCTATGAGTGCAACAACACTGACTGTAATGCTGACTGGGTGCTGCTACTGGTGTACCCCTCTGTGTAAACAACAAGTTACAACAGATGTTATCTTGTCAGGGGCATGCACATCTTACAAAAACGGCTGCTTAGGAGCCACCACAAACAGAAGCTGTGCACAACGTGTCCAGTTATCCAATATGATAACTGGACAAAATGCTGCCCCTGATGGCAGGATGCAGTGTTGTTAGAAAATGTGGATTAAAGCATTAAATGAGAGAAAAATTGAAAGAGAACCATAGTGGGAAAATGCACATAAAATTAGAGGAATGCTTTTGTGACGTCAATATTCAAACAATTCCATCACTCTGAAAGAAAAAAAAAAAAAACCACAAACTGAAACATCAACAGCGAGCAGCATCCTGCAAAGCAAAAAGGCTTACAGCAGTGCTGCAGCAACGTCGTTTGTTTATACAGAGACTCCCAACAAGCTAAAGGTCATGTTTTGTTTTATATATTTTAATGGATTTTTTAGCTTTGGCTTAGTTGTACACAAAACATTCTGAAAATGTAGATTTTCACATCTCCCAGAATGCTCTGGAGTGGCGTCCTAGTGACCCAGCAAATGACCCAAAAACAAGGCAAAAAAAAAAAGACAAAAAAAAAAACAACACGATAAATCTCTGTCTTTTGTTTTCTTGCTATAGTTGCATTTATATCAATTTTACACGAGGCAGCATATTAGCATTTTTCTGCCATCTTTGATGGTTGTATTCCATATCACAGGTTTGTGCTCCCTGTTATATCAATACTCATGGCATGAGTACATGCATAAATTGAATTGTACTTAAATTTCTTAATTAAGGTCTGAAACTCATTATAATAAATTTTAATACAGTTTATAGTAATTCAGTTCTGTACTTTAAATCCAATCCAATTAATCAAATACATCTAGACCAGATAACTTTTTTTTTTTTTTTTTTTTTTTTTTAACTGAAAAGATACAAAACTTCCTAATTAAAGATCAGTTTGTGTTCTTTACATTAGGATAGTTTAAGATATCAGGAATAATTTGGCTGCACACTTGCAATCTCATAAAAAAAAAAAAGTCTTTTCAGGGAAGTTTAGTGTCTGCAATTCTGCAAGTTATGTCCCTAAAGGTTGGCTAAGCAGGCTTGTGCTCACAAGGTCAGCAGTTCAAATCTCTGGAGCAATTTGAGGGAAAAAAAAAGTCAGTAGAGAAAGTGGGTGTATGATTAAGTCTCTCTCCCCCTGAGGTCTGGCTAAGTGCTTTCTGTCAGGGCTTAAGCCCTCGATGTTTGGAGATTAGCCCCGAAAACCTTTTGACAAGGGACTTTGAATAAGTTTTACATAATTTTTATGATCACACCTTTCATAGTCTCAGTTTTTCCTTTAGTAAGTGTTGCCTACAACTCAAAATCACAATTTATTTCTTTACGCAAACGTGTATTTAGTGACAGACATGGTCAAGACAACTTATTGAGGTTCAAACTGAGCATCATAATGGAAAAAAAAGCATCCAGTTCTTTATTCCAGTTCCAGTCATTTGAAGCAGGAAATCAGAAGGACAATTTTCCAAAGCAAAGGTTTTGGGGATGTGCAGCACGATCAGATGCAACGACTGTGTGTTGTACTTGGCTTGAGATATTTGGCTGTCTTAGATATATAGTGTACAGGCAAATGACCTTGAAGTGTTTTATAAATGAGAGTGAACCAATAAAAATTATGGCAAGTATCTAAGAAAGGTAATTAAATCTAGGGTAAAAAAAAAAAAAAACAGTGGTGAGGTCTGAATGAAGCATTTGTGAGAGGCAGAGTGGTAGACTGTGTCCAGGTTTTTTTTTTTAATAAAGCCTTCAATTCTACAGCCTCACATGGTCGAAATGTGGGTATGAAAATTTTAAGAAGATTTTTCCGATAATAAAAATGCATGTGATGAAATATGTTAAATGTAACCTGCATTTTATTCAAGATTTCAATCCATCCCGTAGGCATCCTTGGATATTATCTCGAATCTCTACATTAAGCATAAGTCAGGGCTGGGTAGGGTATAACTTAGGATGTGATGTATTGATTCTTATCTTTTTTAGACATTTCTTGATTTATTACATGTCATTTCTGTCAGCAGAACGGAAAGATTTATCAGTACTTTGCACGCATTTTTCTCAACAGAGTGCCAAGATTATGCAGTCATGAAACATACATGTGACATGAATAACTACATGAACTATATTTAAGCTTTTTTTTCTTTATTTTGGCACCAAGTCTTTAAGAGAAATAAATCATATAAACAGAAATGTAGAAATGAAGCTCACTGTTTGTGTTCATGTGGCACCTTTTCCAAAGCTCCAGCACTTTTCCCAATGAATTGAGAGCGTTAGCGGCCCCATAGCAGAGCTTTAAAATGAAAATGACCTGCATACACAGCATATAGCTCCACCACTCGTTTAACCTAAAACGACCCTTAAAAGGGGTTATTTTACTAGTAGCACAAGATAATATTTATTTTTGATAATATCATCATCAACCGAATTATTTTGCATGTGCTCCTTTTGTTCATTTCTTTTAAATAATAAATATTAAAGACAGAGAATATGTTTTCTTGATTCTAAAATTTTTATGAGGTCATTTAATCTGGATTTTATTGATCAAAACTGTGATGAAAACTATATGTCTTAAAATGAGGTATACTACATTCCTAAAAGTCAATGCTGTATAGAGTAGCCATTTTTCTCATGCTTGTAAAATGTTCGTCCTCTCTGCTATGAAAAGACGATACTGCTTACCCAGCGCCCACGGCAGAGTTGGGGTCCTTGCATTAACAATAATGATGGGTGTCGTTCGAGGGCCTTATTCTTTTCAAATTGTGAAGAATGGTTTAGTCCACACCTGCTCCAGTTTAAGTAGTTTCTCTTTTATGAAGCTCACCTGATTAACTAATTCTCAGTCTTCTCTGGGATTGTTATCAGTGATCTTAACAGTCAAGAGAAATAACTTAAGCTAATTTTTCCAAAGAAAAACTAAAACCCAAATGTTAAATGAAGTGAAATCCTACATGCAGGATCATTTAGAACATCATGTACAAGGAAAAGTGTTTGTGCTGAAAGAAGAACATTAATCGAATCTTACACGTCAGATCATACGTCTCAAGCAGTTTTGTCACAAAAAAGCAGTTAAAGGGAGGATGTGTCTTCAACCAAATTTGCAATAAACACAAAAAAAATGATAGGGTCAAGGTTTTTGTTTGATTAAATGCTGAGAGCACACGCTCAACTTTGCACATGTTAAGCACACATGAACATACAGGTTATGGCTGACTTGAATAAAGGTTAAGTCAGGACTGGGTCTGAATCTTTTTATTTAGAGGTTTAGGGCAATTTAAAAACTTTCTTACTATTGTGAATTTAAACTGCAAAGGCAAGAATAACCTTTTCAATATATTTGCCTTAATTTATTTAACAGATTTTATGACGCTGAGCACTGACAGGCATATTCTAACAGCCCCTTCAGGACATCTTATTGACTGAACGATATAATAAATAACTGCTGTCATTGACATCATGGCAGGCTGCTGCTGCCCCAGAGAAAACCTTTAAAACCTTTGAAATTAAATCAGAGACATCCTGGTTCCACAAGCAGAGCTTTTTTTTTTTTTTTTTTTTTTTTTTACATAGTCTGGCGGCTCTGGGAATATAGCTTAGGTTAATGACTCTAAATTATTCATGTAAAGGTCTAACTGAACTAGGGGAATCTCAGTAATCTGGTCAAAAGTAAAACTCATTAGTTCCCTTTTTTTCTTTTCATTTAATAACATAACAGATTGCAACACAGATATTTTTGTTTGCACTGGATGTCCAACCTGCATTTCAACATACCCTGTGAGCCACAGCGTGCCCCCAAACATAGGGTAAACAATTCCAAACCCATTAAGTTGGCTTTAATAAATGTTAATAATAATGGATTAGATTTTTTATAGTGCTTTTCAAGGCACCCAAAGCACTTTACATTTCGTATCCATTATTCATTTACCACTCACTCCTACCTGGTGATGGTAAGCTACTTGTGTAGACACGGAAACATGGCTGCCAATCCACGCCTACGGCCTCTCCGACCACCACCCATCATTAATCCACATTCCTTTTACCAGTGATGCCAACACTGGAGGCAAGGAGGATTAAGTGTCTTGCCCAAGGACACAACGACAGATGACTGGGGGAGTGGGAATCGAACTGCCAACCTTCCGGGACGACCCGCTCTACCGCCTGAGCCACCGACGTCCCATGTTTGGTCATTAGCGGGGAAAATATTTTTTATTCATGAACTTATCACTGAACACAACCTTGATATTATGTTTTTAACATAAGCTTGGTTAAACCAAGGTAACAGTGCAGCTGCTCTTATCGAATCAACCCCTCCCAACTTTAGTTTTATCAGTGAAGTCAGACTGAACAGGAGAGGAGGAGGAGTAGCAGTTTTATTTAATGACTCATTTCAATGTTAGCAGTTATCTTTTGGAAATTTTACTTCTTTTGAATATGTGGCTCTTCAGCTGAAAGCTAATCTTAGATCAAGCTTTCTGGATATATACTGCCCACCAGGATGCTGCACAGCATTTCATGATAAATTTAGTGAAATGCTGGCTTTAATCAGATTCTGATTGTGTAATTATTGTTGTTGATTTTAACATCCATGTAGACAACTCTCAGGATAAGGGGACTAAAGACCTAAGTAACAGTCTGGACGACTTTGGCCAGACTCAGCATATAACAGAGCCCACACATTAAAGGACACCCTCTTGATTTACAGATTTCAAAGGGTTTGGACTTTTCTCAAATTACTGTAAGTGATGTGGGCCTGTCTGATCATTACTGTGTTTTCTTTGAGAGTATGATTCCTGTTCACATAAATGTCTCAATGAAGGTGATCACAAAATGGTATGTTACTGAAAACACAAGTGGGATGTTTAACTAGTTCTTCTCTTTAACACCTGCCCTATCAGGGGTTCAGCCAATGGGCTTGTCACTAGTTTTAATGCTAAAATATTAAATATTATGGATGTGATTGCTCCTATTAGGTGAAGGTTGTCTGTGGGAGGAAAAAGTCTCCGTGGAGAAATTCCACACTGGTGAAAAAAAAAAAACTTCACTCTTACAATTTATAACTGGGGAATGCAAGGAAGTCCTATTTCTCTGACATTATTAGCAAAAACTGTCATAATGCTCAGATCTTATTCGCTATTGTTGGCAGGTTAACAAACCCTCCAGTGTCAGTAGCACCTGAACTTTGTTTCACCAAGGCCTGCAATGAGTTTTCCAAATAATTCACAGAAAAAATCCAGAATATCAGACAAACAGTTTGTTCATCAGCAGCAACAGGTTCAGGAAATATACTGTGCCCATTGAAAACCAGTTTAAACACCATGACACAGTTTAATTCCATTAACAGCAAAGATCTGGGCAATATCATATATAAGCTTAACTCATCCTCTTGCTGCTTGGATATCCTGCCTACAGGCATTTTCAAAAAGGTCTCAAGAACTCTGGATCTAGATCTGTTACAGATTGTTACCTTAACTCTAATTTCGGCCGTCTTCCCAGAACTTCTAAAAACAGATGTAATCAAACCTCTGCTAAAAAGAGACAATCTAGACAAGTCACAAATGAGCAAATACAGGTCGATCTAAAATCTTTATTTTCTAAGTAAGATCATTGAAAAAGTCATTTTTCATCAACTAAATGACTTTTTATCACAAAACAACTGCTACCATGTCTTCCAGTCAGGTTAAAAATATATCAAGGGTTGAAGATCTGATGTCTCAGCAAGACTTGGAAAAACTAGTCAAAACATCTGGATTCTCAGAATTTTCTTAGAATTTGACCACTAGGAGCAACTCTTTGCACTAAGAATCTTTAGGAATACAGGTCAAGGTCTCTGGAGTGTCCATATTCTGCCTCTGTCCTCCATTCCTCATACTCTGCATGAATGATAATCCCACTGGACACTCAGTCAGATTTTTTACACTATGAGCTTTGTTTAGGGTTTTTTTTTTTTTTTATGTTGGTATCTGGTACTTTGGTTGTTGTTGTGATACATTCTCTGTTGTGTTTCTGTGCAGGTGTAGCAGTTGGTTGTCTGGTGTTTGTTTAAACTGAGAGGTCGTTGCCTTCTAATCTCAGTGGATGTGGGGATGTGGTAATTAGTCAAAAGTGACACCTGCATTGGCAAGGCTGATGGTGCGAAAAGTGAAAAGGAATCAGAGGATTATCATCAAGGCCATCCTGCTAGCAACATCTTAAGGCAGACATTTCAAAGAACACTGCATACAGCTGGATTACACAGATGAAGACCAAGAAGGACGCCACATCTCACAGTGAGGCACAAAAAGGCCCGCTTGGCCTGCAAAATTTTATCTGAACAAAGAAGAAGACTTCTGGTCCTGTGTTTTTTGGTCAGATGAAACAAAATTAGAGTTATGTGGCCACAATGACGTAGTCTTCATTTGGTGTGAAAAAAGAGAATCATTTAATTCCAAGGACACCATCACCATGGTCAAACATGGTAGAGGGAACATGATGCTTTGGGGGTGTTTTTCAGCCAATAGACCAGGCAATCTAAAGAAAAAAGAGAACTACATCAAGATTCTCAACAACAACCGACGGTCTGCAGAGAAATTGGCCTTGGAGATCACTGGACATTTCAGCATGACATGGACCCAAAGCACACAGCAAAAGTTGTGCAGAGCCAACAAAAATAATAATGTTTTGAAGTGGCCCAGCCAGAGTTCTGCCTTTGACACATAGATAGTCTGTGGAGGGAACTAAAGATTAGGGCAACAACAAGGAGGCCTTCCAACCTCCAAAACCTGAAGTTCATTACAAAGGATGAATGGTCAAAAATACCAGTGAAGATGCATTTATATAGATAAAGGTCTGTATGTATGTGCAGGGGACAGAGCCTCCATCGTTTTAACAGTCCTGTGTATGATGCACAGTGGCGCCAAAAACGAGCTGAGTTGGTTTAGTGAGGATAGTAGGTAAATTCTTGGTTGTCATCAATCTGATGAAGACTGTCCTCATGCCTGTAGATGGTTGATCTTTGAGCAGGAGACATGGGTGCAGTGGGGGCAGGGAATTGTCCAAGGTTTGATATTGGTACGCATGTAGTCTTTGAATCTCTTGTGTGGTCTGCCTTGACTTTGTTTGCCAGAGTAGAGTTAGCCACAGATGATCTTGTTGAGTAGCCTGTGTTCATCCATCTAGATCATATGACCCATTGAAGCTGGCTTTTCAGGATCATGGCTTCAATGCTGGACATCTCTACCTTCTTCTGCTGAGTACCCTCATTGGAGATGGATGGGGTAGGAGCTGTGGAGGCAGGCACTGGTTGGAATAGTACCTCTGTCTTGCAGAGATTGATGGTAAGGCCAAAGAGGTGGGATGCTTCAGCAAAATTGCTCACAATGAGCTGGGGATCAGACTCCTTGTGTTCCATGAGGGTGCAGTCATGGCCCTAATGCTTTAAGAACAATCTTCTCTATAGTCATGTTCTTGGTACTCTGTCAGTGAAGGTCGAACAGTGAGCCATCAAGTCTACACCGCAGAATACCACAAGATCAAGACCTCTGATTGCGTGCCTGAGCATGCAGGTGAAAAACAGATTGAAGAGGACGGGGGCCAGTACGCATCCCTTCTTGACACCATTGCTGATGTCAAATGTCTCCGACACCCCTCCACCTGAAAGTTGTTTTGGAACGGGTATAGGTTCACAAACCTACACCAGTAGGCATCTAAGCTTGGACAGGATAATCCAGATGGCCTCCCTTGGCTTTTTTGGTGCTCTATCTATCGAAACATTCATCATAAATTATTTTAGCCTCATAATCTGACAACTAAGACTGTCCTGAAGAAATAATGTCTGGATGTTTAACTGTGGTTAAAAGCATTGAGGTTTTACATTTATTTTTACATTTTAAAAGACCAGGTGGAGCAAAAATAGCAAAAGAAAAACGTCTTGGAGATTTAAGGATTAAAGAGTTTTAAATGGGTTAGAGCTAACATTTGGATAATAGTTTATTTACATCCCAAATACTTGTGCTGGCTGATAGCTTTATAAACTATGCTGTTTGAATTAATTAATGCAGAAAACTATGTCCATTTGACACAGTTAAGAACACAAGATCAAGGCTCTCTTAATCAAGAATAACTTGCTATGGAGCTTTTATGCTAATTTAATGATACTTGTATTGCGAGCCAGACTAGTGTTTATAATACATGTTTACTTATATGAGGGACAATCTTCAAAGGGGTATATGTGTCACAAGCGACATGTTGCAATCCCCTCTACACTTGCATCTACCACTGGGTGTTCTGAATGCTGTTTCGGAGTGACTCACGCAGCTGGAGACTAAAAATAGCTTATAAGTCTGCCTCCTTGGCTCACAATCTCTTCCTCTTATCTCTTTACCCTCCCTCTGCTTCTGTTGCTCTGTCTGTCCTCCTCATCATTTGTCACTCACTGCTCCTGTCTGCACTTTTTCCACACAAATACCCAAAAACTGGTGAATTACAGTGAATCATCCCCTTTAAACATGTAAATAAATAAATAAATAACGCAGCAGGGGATTAAAAGATTTGAAAAAAAGAAGGATGATGTAGCACAGCTGGGAAGCAATGAACTCTGAATATAGGTCATGACGAGATGTTGATATCAAAGCTCTATATCAGACCAAGGGAAATGATATGGCTTGATTCCATGTTCATCATTACGCAAACATAACCTACTTTCCAATCTGCTAGTGCCGTTATGCGGTACAGTTATGTTTCATTAACCATTAGAATAGGTCAAATTAATTCAAATGAAAATTATCCAGCAAAATTGTGTTCTTTACTGTAAAACACTCTCCTCAAGAAAACTGAAATGCCCTTTTTTTTACATGGATTTTCACTTGGGGGCTTCAGAGAACTGTTGGCTGATGAGCTGCTCCAGCTGGAGCTGTGTGAGGGTTAAGTGCTTGAGTATAAAACACCTCAATACCAGTTGTCAATTGAGAACAGACTGTTCTCGGCTCAAGCTCTTGTGTCAACACACCACGCTGTCATTAAACATTATCTATTATGAAGGTAGTTTGCTGAACACAAGCTGAAATGTCTGTTCTATACTAGACTTTAAGGGTGTGTTTAAGGTGGCTGTGCAAACTAAGATTGGTCTGCAGAACAAATTACACTGGGGTCCCACATGTGTTTACATCACAATTAAACCAATTCACTTACTTATTTTACAGCTGGTAAATATTAGCTAATCTTGAGCAAGGCTGTCCAAAGCTGTGGATTTACAAACACATGAGAGGAAAAAAACCTTTCACTCCTTATTGAACATCAGAATTTTTAACCCTTGAGCCCTGTGTCTCTTTTTAAGGTCTCTGCTTGAACATTGCTTGTTGATAATGAAATGAGTACATCTCTGCAAGCGGAATGTTTAGGGACTACTTCATTAGTTATAACAACCTACTTTTGTTGATTCAGTTTTTCCAAGTTCGTTTACTTATGTTATTTCAGCGTAACAGTCAGACCTACTCTAATCATTTTGGCTATGTCCACACGGCACTGAACCCAGGACAGGTGTGAAAACGGTGGCAAAAGCTAGGAGAAAGGCCCCAACATCTGCACAAAACCACTGTAGTACATTCTACAAGCCTGTGTGGGGATGCTACGATGATTAAAGAGTAACACTACAGAGCTAAAATAAGACGTAGCGCATGCACAGATAATGACATATCTGCTTCTTCCCACTGTTGATGGTACAGTAGCGCAATGCTGTATTGTAAAAGCAGTGCATTTTGGTGCAAAAGCTGTACACAAGCCAGGACTGTCTTGGAGCAGCACCACAACAGTTTGTCACAGACGCCATTATTGTTGTTGTGTTTGGCATGCGTTCATCACACTGACATCATATCCTCTAGTGGTGCAGTTACGCTGTCCTCACAGTATCACAGACAGTAGAGGTCTCAAACCTATTCACCTTGGTACCTGGTTTCAGACATGCTCGGTTTCAGGGAGGCTAATCCCTGGTTTCGTGGGGATGGAAGGGTGGATTGCTAAAATACTTTTGCAGTTTTACTGCAATTCGGCGTCATGGGCATGGCCCCTTAGGAGCAATTATCAAGAGACTCGCAGGAAATGCATATTGAGCAGGAATTTAACATCTGGGATTGCTACCTTACAAATTTGAGTGATGTCATTTACAGTCTGTGTTACATTTATATATTTAAACAATGTTTAAATGTTTTGTCCTGTTTGAAATTAAAAGTTGGCACCCTAAATGTGTTGAACGCCCACAATCTAACATCACCTTCTCAAACACGTATTGCAACACTAGTGTGTAAAAAATCCTTGACAGATAGTGAGAGTTAACTTAGGTGAAGAGGTTTGTGATTTCATAAATACTGCAAACTCCATCCCATCAAACTGTCAGATATGGTTCCACTGTGTTTAGAAGGAAGAATGGTTCTAACAGAGGGAATGTATCTCAATGGGGGAACTGGCCTCGACACTGCACCGGCTTTTAGTCACAGTAAAGGCCAGCTAATAAACCCTTCCCACTGGTTTTTAGTCCAGCTCTACTGCAACTGAAATCCAGCGTTTACTGTGACTACAAAAGCGACTGAAACCACATAAACATATACTTCTGTACCAACGAGGCTGGTGTATTTTAGCAGGATCTACTGTTATCCTGCCCATGATAATTAGCGACACTGTATGACAAAACCAAAAAAAAAAGTTAGCTTTAAGCTAATTTAGGCAGTACCACTGACTTACTTGTCGAGGAGAAAGTTGGCAATTTGAGCAATTTTTAAAATCTTTCTACTTTTTGAGCTCCTTCCACCTGGAGAAGGCTAGCCTGAAGTTTATCCTCCTTTCTTGCATCATCTGGTCAGGCTGCCTTTTGAATCCTCTTTTTCGCTTTTTCAGTGACGGTGAAAACGGCTCCCATGCTGCTGCTGCTGCATACGTGTGACAGCCTGGCCTTTGTGAGTGGCTGGAAACAGTGACACAATGACCACAGTATCCAATACAGAAACTTTTTTATTTACCAGACATAGATTAGGACAGGAACTCAATCCCTCCTGTTCCAGAGCAGTCAAGCCTCCACTAGCACACACACCAAATGAGCAAATGAACCCCATTTATTTCTCCTGCTGCTGATTGGACTAAACCACTCTCCCAACAGCTGTTTCTCCAATTAAAAAAAACAAACTTTTCCTGCTAAAGTTGTCCCATACAAAATCCTAAAAAATATTTACGCACCTAAAGTATTTATCTAACAATCCAAAAATAAAGTAAAAACCAATATACAAATAAATTCCTTCTAACTCCTCTGTCTCATGGTCTTTCCTAAACCATAAAAGAATGCCCAGGCCATCTGAAACCCATTTGCCCGAACACTGTGGAGAGGACATGAGTCAGGTGAGTCAACACCATCATACTATCAATTTACCTTTACATGTCACAATGCTCCTGTCTATCACCTTCAAAGACTACTAATGACTCTTTCACACAGGTATCTGCAAGACAAAAATCAGATATATTAGTATTCCATTCTTCAAAAGCAATTAAACATTCTGTGTGTGACTGTGCTTCTTTCTTAAGTTCCAAACTGTGAATTAAAGTGCAAAAATGGCACAAACAAACTAAGTACAACAATTTATACTACACAGTAAACGTAACGCACCTCTGCTGTGTTACAATATGCATGATCCTGCATTTTTGTGAATAATAATTTTACAGATTTTCCAACTTGCCGGAAAAGTAAGCTTCTTTTATTTATCTTCTACTCCTGCGTTTCAGTTGCTGTGCGTGGCTCGCAGGGATTCCATATTGGTGGTATTTGTGCCTTGCAGCTGTAGTTTCAAGATGGCAGACTGTCATGGCACTTCCCTACTGGCTTACCCATCGTATGTATGTACTAATCTAAAATTCTGCACTTGTGAGATTGTGTCATGTCATTAGTGGAGGTCATAATACACCAATGATAACACATACACACATGCAGACATCGATTTTGAACAGTAAACAACAGAAAATAGAATAGAATGAATAGAATAGAATAGAATGCCTTTTATTGTCATTATACACATGTACAACGAGATTAAGCCATCCCCAGTGTCAGTGCAAAGAGAGCAGTATAGAAATAAATAATAAATAAAAGATCTAAGGTATAAAATATTTACAGAAATAAAACAGATGTGCACACTCTAGTTATTTGCAGATATAAGTATGATGTCTATGTCTGAAAAAATAAAATATATTGCACGTTCAAAGTATTATTGCACGGATCATGATATGTTGTACATGTCATGTGACAGAATGTATTGCACATATGTTGTTAGTGTCCAGCGTATTTCAGATTTGAAGTCCTACAGGAGTTCAGGGCAGTTATTGCTTTTGGAAAGAAACTGTTTTTGAGTCTGTTTGTTTTAGTCCTGATGCACCTGTAGCGCCTCCCAGAGGGCAGCAGGGCAAACAGATCAGAGCCAGGGTGGGAGCTGTCATTTATGATGTTTCTGGCTCTGCTGAGGCAGCGGGAGGTGTAAATGTCCGTCAGGGAGGGGAGAGGGCAGCCAATGATCTTCTGTGCTGTCTTTACCACTCTCTGTAGCCTCTCCTTGTCTGCTACAGTGCAGCTGCCGTACCACACTGTGATGCAGTATGTCAGCAGGCTCTCAATGGATGAGCGGTAGAAGGTCAGCAGCAGGTTGGAGTTCAGTTTGTGCCTCCTGAGGACTCTCAGGAAGTGTAGCCGCTGCTGAGCCTTCTTGGTGATTGACGTGATGTTCTCTGACCAGGAGATGTCGGCCGAGATGATGACGCCAAGAAACCTGATGGTGTGGACCCTCTCCACACACTCGCCATTTATGTAGAGGGGGGCTGGGTCTGTGCTGAACCTCCTGAAGTCGATGATGATCTCCCTGGTTTTCTTGGTGTTGAGAGCGAGGTTGTTCTCAGAACACCAAGCAGCCAGCTTCAGGATCTCCTCCCTGTAGGCAGCCTCATCACCCCCGGAGATGAGTCCGACCACTGTAGTGTCGTCAGCGAACTTGACGATGAGGTTGTCATTGTGGGCCGGCCTGCAGTCATGGGTGTAGAGGCAGTACAGGAGGGGGCTCAGCACACAGCCCTGTGGGGAGCCGATGCTCAGCGTGCTGGTGGAGGAGAGGTGGGGACCTAGTCTCACAGTCTGGGGTCGGTCTGTTAGGAAGTCCTTTATCCAGGCACATGTGAGAGGGGGGAGGCCAACAGTGTCCAGTTTTGTGCATAATCTGTCCGGGATTATTGTGTTGAACGCAGAACTGTAATCCACAAAGAGCATCCGGACGTAGCTCTGCTGCTGCTCCAGGTGGTTCAGCGCAGAGTGAAGAGCTACAGCTATGGCGTCCTCAGTGGATCTGTTCGCGCGGTATGCGAACTGGTGGGAGTCGAAGTCTGGGGGGAGATGGTCCTTGATGTGCTGAAGAACAAGTCTCTCAAAGCACTTCATGATTACCGGAGTGAGGGCCACCGGTCGGTAATCGTTCAGGCTGGTGATGGGAGATTTCTTCGGCACCGGGACAATTGTGGAGGATTTGAGGCAGTGTGGGATGACTGCCTGAGCCAGGGAGAGGTTGAAGATCCTGGTAAGGGTGGGGGCGAGCTGGTGGGCGCACGCTCTGAGCACCTTGCCAGGTACTCCGTCTGGGCCAGTAGCCTTCTTGGTGTTCACCGCCAGGAGCACCCGTCTGACATCGTGCTCCTGGATGGTGAGTGGGGTGGTGCGGGAGCCAGATGGGGGTGTCGGTGTGGGTGGGGGTGGGGGCATGGTTGGAGCAGATGTTACACATGTCCCTATAACTTTCCATGAAATCGAGTCAGAGGAATTCAGATTCTTTATTTGAAAGACACTGAATCATTTAAATAAGTCTGACTTTTCAAACAATTTAATGAAGTTGGTTCAACTATTCTCTTTTTATGGCTGTGGCTCAGGAGGAAGAGCAGTCATCTGCCAACCTGAAAGTCACTGGATCTATTCCAGGTTTCCCCTGACTACATGCCGAAGTGTCCTTGGGATAGACACTGTATCCCTACATTGCCTCTCAATTGCCTATTAGGGCGTGAATGTGTGTGACAGAGCAAGCACTTAGTATATAACAACAGAAGTGCGTGTGTGTGTGTGTGTGTGTGTGTGTGAATGGGTGAATGTGATTGTCACAACTCATAGCCCGAGTTTGTTTTGGATTTTATGTTGTTTTGTTATTGGTGTTTTTAGATGGGAATGGCACAGGGGCCTTTTTCACAAAAGTAGAAATAAGTTCTCCAGGATATGAAGACAGCGGGGCTGGACCAAGCCTTGTCAGAGCATCCTGGAAAAATTATTAGCTAAATGGCAGTACTCACTGTTTTGTTGATGTCGTTTTAGTAAGTTCTGGTCCATGTTAGGACCGTAAGTCTGAGGGATTGTTTGGAGGAAGATGTATACTCCTGATGATCATTAACGACTTTACAGTTTGCTAGTGGTCAAGTCAGCTCTTGTATGTAATTTAATGTACATTACCAATAAATCATACACTTAATTACACTTAACAACATTTGTTATTGAAATTAAAAGAAATGTAGAAAAAAATCTGTCCTATCCATGTGTTGTACTGAGTTCACAGCTGGTCAGATGTCTGTTGCCACACATCTGCAAAAAAGTTATTAATCTGCAGGATGTGGATCTTAATATTGCAAACAAAAAGAATAGAATAGAAAGCCTTTATTGACATACAGAGTACAATGAGATTTAAAAGCAGCTCTGTAAACGTGCACACACTGTAGTACAGTGTAAATAAAAACCACAATATCCATCCATCCATCCATTTTCTTCTGCTTATCCGGAGTCGGGTCGCAGGGGCAGCTGCCTAAGCCACAATATAGGAACACAATATAAATAGCAGCTATAATAAGCACTCAAGACTCAAAATGAAAGAATTGCACATGTATGAGTAGGTGTTATACCTAGTTGGTATTATTACAACAGTCTGAGGTAGTAGGTGGCTCTATGCATTGGGTAATGCAAAGGAAAGTAATCACTGCAGTAGTCTGAAAGTATTTAGTAATCTAGAAAGAGATCAGTGCAGTGCATGACATTAGTGTAGGTTTGAGTTCGGTATGGTAACAGCTTTGGGAAAGAGGCTGTCTCTGAGTCTGTTTGTTCTGAACCGTATGGACCTGTAGTGCCTGCAAGAGGGCAACAGGTCAAAAAGGTGAAAACCGGGGTGAGTGGAGTCCTTCATGATGTTTCTGGCCCTGTTGAGACAATGGGAGTTTTGGATGTCAGACATGGAGGGTAGAGGGCAGCCGATGATCTTCTGTGCTTTGTTTACCACCCTCTGCAGCCTCTTCCTGTCAGCCTCAGTGCAACTGGAGTGCCACACTGTGACAGCATAGGTCAGAAGGCTCTCAATTGTGGAGCGATAAAAGGTCACCAGCAGCTGTGTGTTTAAATGTTCCTTACTGAGCACCCTCAGGAAGTGTAGCCACTGCTGTGCCTTCTTGACCAGCGCTGTGGTGTTCTCAGACCAGGAGAGGTCTGCATAGATGTGGACGCTGAGGAACTTGAAGGACTGTACTGTCTCTACACATTCGCCAGTGATGTACAGGGGTGTGGGATCGGTTCTATTCCGCCTAAAGTCCAGGATGATTTCTTTGATTTTTGTTGTGTCCAGTGCAAGCTTAATCGCTGAGCACCACTCACCAAATTTCCGGCCCTTATTTTTGTAAGCTACCTCATTCCCCCCTCTAAATAGCCCCACCACCGTTGTGTCGTCTGCAAATTTGACAATGATGTTTTATGGATGAGCAGGATTGCAGTCAGATGTGTAGAGGGAGTAGAGTAGTGGACTCAGCATGCATCCCTGAGGAGAGCCGGTGCTGAGTGCGGGTGGAGGAGAGGTGGGAGCCGAGTTTCACACGCTGCAGCCGGTTGATCAGAAAGTCCATTTATCCAGGCACAGGTGGTGGTGGGAGCCACAAGTAGCATTGTCTGGGGACCCGAATGTTTGGGATTATTGTGTTGAAGGCTGAGCTGAAGTCAGTGAAGAGCGTCCTGGTGTAGCTTCCCTTGTGCTCCAGGTGGCTCAGTGTTGATTGGAGAGTGATGGCTATGTCATCGTCAGTTGACCTGTTTGCCTGGTATGCAAACTGATGTGGGTCCAAGGATGGAGGGAGACAGGCTTTAATGTGCTGTAAGATGAGACTTTTAAAGCACTTAGTAATGACTGACTGGGATGAGTGCTACCAGGCGGTAGTCATTGAGGCTGGCTGTTGATGCCTTTTAGGGAACTGGGATGACTGTGGCAGATTTCAGTAGGAACAGGATGGCACTTTTTGCCAACGACTGGTTCAAGATGCCAGTGAAGACCTGTGAGAGCTGATGGGCCTTGAGCACTCTTCCTGGTACTCCATCTGGGCCTGTAGCTTTCCTGGGGTTCACTGACCGGGGGGGTAATGGAAGCTGGTGGGGGTTGCAGTATTGTGCTGTTGTTGAGACTCAAAGCAGGCAAAGAAACTGTTCAGCTCCTCTGCAAGCACCTCATTGGAGTCCCCAGAGGTTCATATCACAACCTCTGTATTTTGTGAGGTTATACGTATACGGGTTATTGCAGATGATATGGTCTTCTATCCTCCTCTTGTAATCTGCTTTTGCAGCCCTGATGCCTCTCTTCAGGTCGGCCCGAGCGGCGCTGTACAGAGCTCTGTTGCCTGATTTGAAGGTTGAGTCGCGGGCCCAAAGGAGCACGCAGACCTGGGTTGTCATCCAAGGCTTCGTATTTGGGACTTCACGGATGCACTTATCCACAGTGACATTCCTAATGCAGTACTTGATGTAGGCCAGTACACTCTGTAAATGTTGCCAGGTCCTCATGGTGAAAGGTATCCCACTGGGTGTGTTAAAAGCAATTCTGAAGTTGGGGGAGGGCATCACCAGGCTAGGTGGAGATTGTCCTCTTTGTGAGCTTTGATTGCTGACTGAGGGGGTTGTATGCTGGGTTGAGAAGTAGGGAGAGGGGGTCTGACAGGCCCAGGTGGGGTTCTGTACACATGCTTGATGTTGGTGTACACATGATCCCCAGTGTTGTTCCCTCTAGTTGGACATGTAACATGTTGGTAAAATGTATAGCCAATTTTAAATTTGCCTCATTAAAGCCCCCAGCAATAATGTGGACACCATCAGGGTGTTTGTCGATGGCATTAAGCAGCAGTGTGAATGTTTACATTTGCATCCGGGAGAGAACCCTAAAGAAACAACTGCATCTGGAAATCCAGAAACTGAAAATAATAGTGAGTCATTGTAAAATGTAGAATGTAGAATATTTTAATTAAAAAAAATAAATTGGATAATGCATGCATTTTTCTATTCCAAATTCCTAAGTATTAACTGGATGGACTGGAGGTTGTAAATTTAAAGGTCTTTATTGTGAACTTAGCAAAATAAAAAAAAAACATCATACATAGGAAAATTATTTGCTTGATCTTGAAAGCAACTTACATGTGGACCAGCTGATGTCAATAAGTGGTACAGACCAAACATATATACATATCTAACATTACACACTGTTTATAGGTAATAAAATATGGTATATATTGTTAACAGTCTGTTTATAGTGTGCATATTACTGCATAACCATTGACTGTGTCCTTTATTTATGGTCATCATATCATTTTTAGTTTATTCCCGTGGTGCTTTTTATTGGATGTTTAATGGGAGATTGCACAACCTCAGAAGCATGTCTGACGGCATTTCACTGTCATCTAGTGTGTAAATGAGACAAACAACTTGAGCTTGAACTTCAGCTATCTTGTATATAATTTGTCACAGGTTGTAATCATTGATGATGATCACACTTAAATTACATGATTGAAAAGTAATTTCTGAGCCTAGTTATTAGACTGATTGCTTCAAAATCAATAACGAGCAAAGAACATCAGAATGGATGCAAGTATTTATTTAACCATCTTAAAACTAAATAAATAAAAAAAAAAACGTACAAAAGTATTTTCAAATGGGATTTACTCCTGACTGGTAGTGATAAACAACTCCAGCATTAACTAAGCCTGGTGTCAGTCTGGTCTGGCCGGCTAGCTGCACAGAACAAATCTCCATGGTAGTTTAGGTTACTGCTTTTGTGAAACTGAATCAAGGATAAACTAAGCCGGGATAACCGGGGAAACCTAGAGTAAGTCTTGTGAAACAGCCCTCAGGTTCTTTAACAACTGCACAACAGATAAGGTGAAGTAAAACATCTTTCAAACACTTCCTCATTGATTTTTTAAGCTCATATTAATATTTTTTCTTAAATAACCAACATTTTCAGCAAAGTTTGGTTTTGTATTGGCAGAACTACCATTTCTGTACTTATGGTACATTCACTAACATGGGAAAACATGATTGCCAACGTCCAATAAAACACCAAGAACCAAATGCCTACTTTTTTTTTTTTTTTCATATGTTTTAGCTTTTTAATTAATAATCACTGCAAAAGTGCCAATTTAAACACAAATGAAGCACTTTTTAATACATCTTATTTAATTTATTTTTTCCCCAGGAGGTGAATTTTAATTGTGAAAGAATTGTAGCTTGTTAAGATTTTATTAAACAGACAAAGAAAATCTGAAGTGGAGTTGTAGCTAATCATAGATAAACAGCAGCACTAATCAGTAGATAATTTTGTTAAATTATTAGAAATTACCTGACTTTCAGTTCATTTTTTTAGGCTTTTGCTTTCACACCCTACAAAGATGCTAATCGTAGCCACATGAAAACTGTATCAAATCAGGATCTTTTTACATGTTTTCTGTTTGAGTTAGAAGACCATGTTCATCTTTTAGTTTCAAGGATTTGTTTGAAAATATCTAATAATAGTCTTACTTTATACTAGAACAAAACAATGAATAATTAAACATAGTTAATAAATTTACATTTTGCAAAACTGAAATGCATATTTATAAGGTGCATTCCAGCAGAAATGTGCTTACACAACACACACCTGAACATCTTGTACTTCATGTTTTAGAAATGCCTGCATATGGTTTGAGGTTGGTCATTTACCATTTAACAGCATGCATATTTTCCAGAATCTAACCAGTAGTCCTCTAACATATCCCCCACCATCCAACTTCCCCAACTGTTGGTGAACATTTGTTCATTAGCTAAATTAACAGCTTCATACTAATGGACTTTCATCTGTATTCCCAAGTAGTTGACATACTCAAAAACAAGTGGTTCTTGGCCAGAAGAGCAAGTAGGAGTTTTATCCAATGAACCTTGTTTCTTTAAGGGGCTCTGATAGTTGCTGTGTTCATTTTTGGAGGCTATAGCTGCTAATATCAGGCACAGTTCCATATGACTCCATGCACCATGATATTAACTCCCCCCGCTCTGCTGTACAGAGGAGCAGTTTGCTGTCAACTGAAACAGATTGCAATTAGTAATCACTTACAGAGTGATTTAAAAACCAAACACAGACACAAAAACACACAAATTCACCAAATGTTTCGATGGCAGTGTCCTATCACTGTTTTTGGGGCTTGCAGTGCAAAGATATCAGATCATAGACTGTTAAACTAGTTTGCAGCTTCTAAAAGTTTGTTTCAATTCCAGGGAATCAGTTTTATGCACAGTAAATACTGGATTCAATGTAGAATCTTATTACACTTAAAGTGAATTTAGTGTTCATTCTTTTCTCATTTTTTTACATGAGTAAAAAAGAAGAAAAAATTAAAATAAAAAGACGATCCAGAAAGTATGTTGGATTCGGAACTGGATTCATTACTATTCATGCAATTTGCCCAGGCTTGAAACCAAAATAAGAAGTTGGCTGATGAAGCTGCACTCGATTAGTTCAAAGACCAAAAATAGCAGCTTTTTGGGAAAATAAAACTGCATCAGCCAGCTTACATGAACACGGCAGTATATGATATTTAGTAGATTTGTCTTTCAGTACCATGTAATGATGTGAGAAGTGCTCTGCATGACTCACCCATCGACTGCAGTAGTCTACACCTATTTGTTTTCCTCCAGGAGCTATTCTTTTATGTCCCTGGTGTCATTTTAATTGTTTTTTATTGTATGTTTTTTTCTAACTTTCTTTTCTCTGTAGAGGAGTTGAATGTAAATCATTACTTTTTTTGCAGAAATCTCTTCCACATTAGGGTATCCTTCTTAGGTTGGTATCCAATCCTGGTAAGAATTTAACACTGTAGCAGAGACAACCTGGACCAAGGTGTTATTATTATTATTATTATTAATACTGTTATTATTATTATTATTGGCCAAATTCTAAGATATGAACTGAAACTTCTTCATATGTTAGACAATAGTTCTCCACAATATGGTGAGAAATGTTCAAAATCAGCATTTTGAACCTACTGCGCCAATTAAAATGTGACAGTAAACCCAAATTCTAAACCTCCAGTAGAGGGAGGGTCAAACCACCACCAAGCCCCCTTCTCCCTAACATTTGTCATATATAAAATAATTTATGTTTTGTGGGATTTTCTTAAATGAATGATTAATCATTTAAATAATTAAATTCTAATAAATCTAAAAAAATATTGTGTTGTATGTCTGAAGTTATTCTGGAAAAACAACATATATAAGTATAGCAGCTTGCTTTGTTTTGTTTTTTGTTTTTTTAATGTACATTTCTGCCACCAAGATCCCCAGAGGGAGTATTACATAAAAATATCAAATTGAATCAAATCAGTTTTGTTGCTAATCTCTGACATATCCCAAGATTTCAGTCACCACCAAGGACCCTCCCACTACAATTTATTATATAGAAAATCATTCGATTTTAATTCCATTCTGAGTATTCAAATAATTAAACTGAAATGTAAAGTTATTGAATGTTTTTAATGTATTTGAGCAGGTCTGAAGGTGTATAAGTGATTAAAAATTGCTGTATGATGATTACATAGACATTTCTCTATGTGGATATTTATGGTCACATTATACGGGAGGAATTTTTACTTTTAGATCCATTGAAAATCCATCTAAAAAACAAATAAAAAGAAAAACTGTCTAAAATGAAAAGTGCATGCAAAAGTTCATGCCACTATTATAACACAGCAAAAAGGAGGGCATTTGTGTTAACAAGCTCTGTTTGACCCGTTGTTTTGAGCTTTTCTTAAGGTCAAGAATTTCAGCACTTACACATCCAAGCATCTAGGAAAAAGGCTGATTTTTGTATGATTATTAAAAAAATCATAATTGTTCATGTTTAACATTAAAATTAATACAATTATTTGTGGCAAAGCCAGGATCTAGATTTATTTCTGCTTTACTGAAGTCTTAAGAGGGATCTGCAACATCTCTCTAAGGTTTTAGAAGTTCTATGATGCACCCTGTCATGGAGACCAATTTAAGGTTTTGCTTTGTACAACTCTTACACCACCTAAGTAGTGTTTCCTTCATAGAGCAAACAAGAATGCTCACTAACTAGCTCCCTTGTTACTGCAACAGTTGGTGTAGCAATCAATAAAGCATAGGCAGCTCTACTCTGGGAATTATCAGAGGGGCCTCAACACATTTTTGACCAATAAGATGGTTTGGATGACAGTACCTGTTGAGTAAATTATAAAAGGCCCAGAGACAGCTGAGTCCAGCACCATATGTTCGATAGATAGTAGACGCACACATACACGTCTGCGTGTGTGGATTCTCACTGCCTGTGCCTCACATCTAAACCAAGACTATTTCGAAGGATCTTCTGCCTGCTTAATTGAGGTTGAGAGTCACTTCTTCTACATTATGGATTGCCTCCGTTCCTGTCAAGTCTTCAGATTTGGAAGCAGAAAGTCACAGCTGTATCCATCCTGGAGACAGTTTGACTTGACAGACCCTGAAAACCTGCAGTACGAGCTCAGCTCAGTGAAGCAGGGGAATCATCCGGGTGTGAGCAATGCAGACAGCCTGATGGGTCATCAGTCCGCCATGAAATTAGGTTACAAGGCTCGAGTTTTTATTTGCTTCTCTACCACTTTAAAATGAAATATATCCACTGGTACAAAACTTTGGGAAGAGAGGCATAATGAATGCCAGGACATTTATTTAATCTCCCCATAGTAGTTATTGTGTATCATTAATTACAGCCATATAACTATATATATATGTATGTGTGTGTGTGTGTGTGTGTGTGTGTGTGTATATATACATATATAGGAAAAATGCTGAATTAGCCTTTGTTAGAGGGCAGTATACAGCCAAAATCTGCCACAATTCAGTAGTGCTGCGTTAACATTTAAATTGACTGCCGCTTATCAATCAGGGAAGAGTGTTAAGGTAGCTTCCCAACTATGTGGGAACTATGGATTATTCTATAGCACAAAAGTATATATCAAAGTAGAAAATATTCAAGACTTCTGCCCATCTTCCCAGGAGTTGACATCCCAGCAAGCTCACCCAAAAGTCAGACTGCACAATGCTCAGAAATATTACAACTTTTTTTGTTTCTGAAAAGAACATGTTAGCTTAAATTCATAAAGTTGTACCTGAATAAACCAAAAACTGGAAAAATCATCTTGTTCTTTGAATAAATGAGACCAGAATGTAGATATTTGGTTGTAATGCACAGCACCAAGTTTAAGGAGAAACAAATACAAAATCTCAGCACAAACAACTCATACTAACTGTAACAGACGGTGGTAGAAGGTTGATGACTGGGGCTTTTTTTGTAGCTTCAGTGAATCAGCCATGAACTCCTTTGTATACCAAAGTATTTAATAGTCAAAGGCCATGTGTCTGACTGCTAAAACTTAGCTTTAACTTGCTAATATGGTGCATGATTAAAAAGACAGCAATCTGCAACAACATGACTGAAAAAGAAAAGAATCGAGGTGTTGCAATGACCCAAAGTCTAAACTTTATCATTTGTGCTTCAGCAAATATCTGTAAAAGTCTAATGTCTGCAAACTTCAGTTGAAAGAGAGTATACACAACATACTGTAACTGTATAAAGCTGCTTAGCCAGTAAATGTGCCTGGCCATTCATTTTTACGGACTTTACATTAACAAATTTCCATTTGTTTTACCTGAAATTGCATTAAGGTTTTTGGCATATAACAGGCAAAGGTATGCACTGCAGCAAGACTGAATGTTTCACATTTACTGCTTTGCCAACATGAACTAAACAATGTGTGCTTTTGCTTAAAAGCACATTCATTTTAAATACTCTGGATGTGTCTAACGGGTAACAGATGAGGGGGAGAGCTGAGGATGCAGCACCCACAATCATGCACAAACCAAACAGCATGTTCAGTATATATAAAATCCATCCAACACCACCCACTTACACATACACACATACAGTGTTGCTGTTACAAATTTTCATTCTCTAAATATCTCTCCATTCTCTCTTTTCAGCCTCCAAGAGCACGGTGTGGGGAGTCATTTGCTAATTGGTTTTGCAGTGGAAACGTGTTCGCTCGACTCTTTCTCCTCAATACCCCAAGGCTCCCTTCCTCTTAGATGATTCCCCTGTCTCTTGCTCCTGCCAGCTCAGCCAAGCATTCACCAGACGCTTGTTATTCTTCTGTGCAGTGTAAATTTGCAGAGCTGCAGCAGCTTTGAAAACACTTTCCCTTAGACCTGGAATATATAAAGTGTTCAAGGGAAGGAATATGTTGCATAACACTCGTCTTACAGATGTCATAAATCATAGTATTTTGACTAAGTTTTGCCATGAACATTGTCATAGCTTAATTTTTTTTTACATATTTTAGTTTTTTTTTCTTTTTTTGATTGACAAAAGGGAAAACTTCAAAAGTTTTGCAGTTAGTTTAAGAAGTCAAGCAGACAAGTAATTGTATGTGGTTATGATTGCTTGGATATTAATGTGCATTTTAAGGCACTTAAATTAACAATCCAATCAAGCAAATTAAAACAAATCCATTAGCCAAATTAAAACAGACCCATAATGGTCCCATTGTGTTCATATAATGTGTCTAGCTGGTACTGGTCAGTATGGGAGTTATAAGGTTTTTTACATTTTCACTAGTAGAAACTAGGAGGGGTGCCAAAATATCTGACCCGACCTTTCTTACTTTTTGAGACCATTTTTTTAAAACACAACAGAGATCAAGGTTTACTGCACCAACCCATCACTTCCCAAGCCAGACCCCTTGATGGAAACAGGACTTTAGCAATTTCATAGAAATAGTTGCCTCAGGAAAGAAGCCAATGGATTGCATCAAATCTTCTCTTCGATTCTGTCCTTTATCCTGAGCATGCACTGGGCAACAGGTGTGAGTAGAGAGTAAAACCTTACAGCAGAACCAGTTTCAAGCTTAAGTATTTTGGATAAGCTTAAAGGATCTTCAACATATTTTTGAGTCCAATAATTTGTAATTGTAGTAGTCCAATATATTTCAGGACAGGATGTGCCTAATTTTGGCAATATAACATAGGCGAGGGACCTTATGGTGACAACCCTGGCCATCGAGGGCTTTTAAAACCTGCAGGTTTTAAAAATCTCCCTGCTGCAATGCATCTGAGCTGCATATCACTCTGCACAAGTCTGAGTCTGAATCAGGTGTGCTGCAGCAGAAATTTGTTTTATAAGCAAGTCAGAGAACAGATACTGGCCAAAAATAACTTCAAGGTTCCTCACTGCAGTAATGGAAGCCAAGGTAGTGCCATCCTGAGTAAGGTAAGCCAAGAGGAAGTTATGTAGCTAAACAGTCTCTTGCCGAATTGCTCAGGTCCAAAGAAAACAACCTCAGTTTTCTTTGAATTTAGAAAAGAAAGTTCAGTCCGTTCCAAGCCTTTATGACTCTAAGACATCTGTAAGTTGAGGTTAAATACAGCAAAACTGTAAATTGTTTTGCTCTGAAGGCCATGCAGTATCCTACCATAAAGTTACACATATAGCCACATTTCAGAGAAACCCATCTACACAAATATGATAACATCTATATGCTGGCATGAGAAGAAATAATGTTTTTGCTTGATATGAAGGCCGATACAAGACATATTTATTTTATGACATTATGACACAATCACAAAATAGTGTAATATACTCTAAACTGCATTTTTTCTGTTCTTGTCTAATAATAATAATAATAACAGCAATAATAATAATAACTAATGTTATATTAACTAATATATATATATATATATATATATATATATATATTTAGATTGCACATCACTTTAGATAAGAGTAAGCAAAGTACCCATAAAGTACATATAAACATAAATAATGTTTGCTTTCATATGAACTGCCAATGTGTGTTCTCCATAGATAACTGTGACCATCAAATTACCAAACTTAGTCTGATGGATTGTCCCCTAGACAATTCATCCACTCTTGTACACTCCTGGGCACTCTTGTAAAGGAGATTTTTTTTTTTATCTCAATTAGGTTTTTCCTGGTTAAATAAATAAAATTAACGGAGCGGTGCTACCTTTAGGCACGTATAGGGGGGTCATATACCTTAAGTGCGCAGACTGAGACACATCCCATGACTTACCACTTCTTTATACCGGGTGCGTGCGTGGCATGTTACAGCTGCGCCACGGTTTTGTTCTGACCTGCATGGAGCAGCATTCTGCACCGGGAGTGTGTTAGGTGTGGAGCACTTGCTAGTGCAGTCCACCTAGCAGGATCCGCGAGATCACGAAATCACAGGAGGATGGGGAGAATCTTGTGATTCTCCACTTACAGAATAAACATCTCGTCGTTTATGATGACAAAAAAAAAAAAAGAACACTGAGACCCTTTGATCAGTTAAACATGTAATGTTTACATGGTTCAGCAGACCAAATTTGCATTGGGGGCATTTATTTTGAAAAATACCGTAAGCCTTTATACTGCTCCTGTGTCTGATTTCCTGTCTGCCCATATCTGAACTGTGGAATTGATGCATTCTGGGTGCGTGAAGCATCAAAAATAGACTCGGCATGTAAATTTAGTGGAGTGCCACAACAACGCGCTTCTGGGACACTTCTAAAACATGCGGTGCACCCGGTGTAAAACAAACGATTGACTCAAATGGCTACAAATAGCAGTGGAGGCCGCAGCGCAGCCGCAACGTGCCGCACACACACCCGGTGTAAAACAGGGGTTACTCTGGTGTGTGACAAAGACTTATTGTTTACATGAACAAACTGGAATCTATGAGATAAAAATACAGAAAACCAGCCTAATGTGGTTTCCTGTGGACATGTGATTTATCATGTTTTATTTATCATGTGATTTATCAATCACATGTCCAGGCCATTACATCAGTCAATTTTGACTTAAGGATTCAATTAGAGCAAACACTTGATAAATTGAGTCTTTGGCAGAGTGACAGATCATTATGCTAAACAAGTGCTACTTGATCCATTCATTCTGATTCATTTCAAATCACCCTGCTTTACTGTTGCATATATCTTTTACAACAGAAGTGTTGCTGTGGACAGAAAGGCTGCTTAAACTTAAATTTATGAGAGTTCCCAATTTTATAAGTCAGAGGAAGTGTAAAGAGTTTAGTAATTTAAAAGAGAAATTTTATGTTTTGTTTTTTTTTTTGTTTGTTTTTTTAGATGGATTTTTTTAGGTAACTTTTAAAGTAATTTTAGAATCCAGTTTAATGAAATATGGTCATGAATTTCTGCAACTAAGTTAAAATTAATACAATGGGGGAAGTAAGTTAAGAGGTTGTTCTACCTGGTGAAAGTTATCTTCAAAGTAAGTGGCCAGTCAAGTGTCCAAACATGAGTTTCAATGCTCAAAGCAATTTCTCAGGAAAGAAACCAATGGATTGCATTAAATCTTCTTTTCGATTTAGTCCTTTTTCCTGTGCATGCACTGGGCAACAGGTGACAGTAGAGAGTAAAACCTTACAGCAGAAAAGTTTCAAGCAATTTCTTGTTGACTTGTTGACCAGTACGGGTTCATCTTTCTGATGGGCAGTGTCAAATATGCTGTGAAACAGTGGCTTTAATCAAAAGCAGGAACATTAGACGTCACTATGAAACTAAACACACGTTTTTTGAAGAAACTTATCCACTGATGTCTAAAGTGAGAACCCCAAAAATAAACAAGTTAAGAGTTTACTACCACCAGACTCATCACACACTTTTTAACCGCACAACAGCGTGCATATGAGTGTCCATTCCGGATGGCATGGATTTTAGGGCCGCATAAAAAGCCATCCAGTAACATTTGAGTGCCGCTGCAGAGACGCTGCTTAAAAGTAAACAAAAACACAAACTGTGTAACAAATCCCAATGTCAGCTACAACAACAATAAGAAAATCTGAAATGTTAGCAAATGATGACCTCTCACAGCGTAATGCAACTATGCAGAGCACAGAATGCACATCATTAGCCATTGATGAGTCCACAGATAATGCCCAACTTTTGGTCTACATAAGATTTTTCCACAAAGAAAAGAAAGAGGAGAGGAAATATTTGAGGCTATTAAGGAGATGCTGATAAAGAGGGGGGATAGATGAGAGAACAGAAGTGATTTCAGTCACTACAAATGGTACCCCAGCCATGGTAGGAAGAGAAAGGGGGGCTGTGACATGAATGAAAGAAGACAACCCAGATCTTGTTGCATACCACTATATGATCCATCAAAGTGTTCTGTGTCCCTCTCTGAATGAAAAAATTCATAAAGTAATGAGTACAATGATAAAACTCATCAACTTCTTCAGAGCCTCATCATCCCATCAACATCATCAGCTGAGAGATTTTTTGAGAGAAGTTGAGGCAAATGCAAAAGGCCTCCTGCTGAGTAAGGGGGGATGTTTAGCCCACTTCTGGTCCATTTAGAATGAAACAGAAGGTTTTCTCAACAACTCAAGTGTCAGAGAGCCACAGAGTTTTGAATGCTTTTGCAAAATGAACACAATATGGACATGGTGGCGTTTTAGTTTGACATCACAGCACAACTGCGTTGAACTCAACTTAAAGCTTCAGGGACCAACAAAAACTTGAGCGATCTTCAAAATGAGTGCACACTGAGTGCAGCTTGAAAGAGCAGATTCAAGGTGACAGAGACAAGTTTCCTTACACTGACTTCATTGCCAAGCCGAAGAGAAACTTCAGTCAAAGATTTGACTGCTTCTGCCTCAGAAAACTCCTCTTGCTTATCCAGAATCCATACCTCACCTGAGAAATCAGGGCATTTTCAAAAGTAAGTTTATTCTACTTTTTGAGTTTTATTTTTATTGATTAGGTTTATGTATTTTTTTTATTGTTTATCATTTGTTTACAGGAAGCAAAAGAGACCTTCAAGTGTGCACTGGTTCTCTACAACTGCAGCTCACTGATCTGCAAGCAGATGTTGCGCTTGGAGAGCATTTTGGAGCAAGTGACCCTGATACCTTCTGGCAACAAATTGTGCCTTATCCTGATCTTACCAAGGTAGCCCTAAACATCTTGATCATGTTTGGATTGACTTAAAACTGTAAGTCAGCATTCTCTGTCATGAACTACATAACAAACAGGCACCGTTCTACTCTCACAAACGAACACTTTCATATGCATGAGAATGGCTCTGACCACATTCAAACTCAGATTCAAGCTGCTGACAGAGCAGACACATGCAAATTTCTCCCACTGACAAAAAATCTGTAGTCACAAAAGGATGTAAAAAAAAATTGCTGTTATAGGAAGAGAGTGCATTTGTTTTAACGAGGTCCATTTTTGTTTTATGTTACTTAAGTTTCAGTCCACTGTTACTTGAAATTAAGCTCCCATTTGCACATGTGATGTGTTTCTTAAAAAGCTGGCCTCAAATCCCTCTTCAGCTGTTTAACATTTATACTGCTGCCATGTAAACAGTATCAGGAAAGAAGTGAAAATAATGAGAAGGGAGACTACTCAAGACTTTGTTTCCACTTTTGATTTAGCTATATTTAAGAAATATATTTTTATTAGTTGCACTGCAGACCTGAAGTTCATTCTGTTTGCTATATGTGTCTTAATGTGAACACACACACACACAAAATATATATATTACTGAAATGAAAGAAATATACGGTGCTGATTTAATTGACATGAATGGCCATGGGATGCAATATTTTATGAGGTTCGGACCTTCAGCAACTGAGCCCAATGGAATTTTAATTGATTACCCCTACCCTCAAAGCTGGACCTTAAGAGAGGTCAGTGCTGTAGTGACTTTCAACGGAGTCGAACATGACATGCTTCTGAACTAACATCCCATCTGCTGCTAACTGAATTTAAAAAATACTTTGAAGAAAAGAAAAAAAATTTGTATCGTTTGAAGTACACAACTTAAAACACTCTGGAGGGCAAGGAAGTGGATTTCAACAATCTTCGTGAATATGCTGACAAGTGTTTTAAACTGTATCAGCACAGGGAAGAAAAGTTAAACTTGTACTCCCTCTAACTCCAAAATAACGTCAAGCTTCAAAAGAAGGACTCTTCACTAATCAGCATGTTTATATAGTTAGTCAGTTGTTCAGCAGGTTTAATCACCAGTGGCTACACTTGTGTTTTTACGTTTAGCTTGCTATGTTTTTCTCATTTTGCACTCTATATAGGTGCTCCTGATGATGGTTTGCTTTGTTTCCTGCAAAGGGTGTAGGATGTTTTCTCTTAAGTTTTTTACAGGTGTAGCAGCTGGCTGTCTGTTTTTTTTTTTTTTTTTTTTTCTTTTGGGGTCTTAATTTCGGGTCTTTTTTTTTAAATTATCGTCTCTTTTTCTCTTCTGGTAAAAAGCATGAGTATGAGTATGAGTATATGCTGAAATATATAACTGATTATAACTGACGTAATGAGCCATTAGCAGTTTCACTGTACCTCCTCTTTTTTCCCTCCTGTCGGGCCCAGTATTTCAGCAATAACTAAAGGAAAAAATATAATACTTAAATATCAAGGGGAGCTCTCCATCCACAAGGATTAATTTCCTTTATATCCAAATACCTTTCCTGCATCCCTTGTTTCTAATGATAAAACAAACTGAGATATTTCCACATTTCTACTTGTTAATGTGGAAGGTTTTAAGACATTTCTTATTTATATGATTAATATGCATTTTGTGGCTTGTTGAACACAGCAGGAGGCCTTCCAGGCTGTGGTAGCATTTAAGGGTTCAGGTTTTTATTGCCTGACCAAAGAAGTTCAGTCGTGGCTGACTTTGCAGTTGCAAATTTTTGATTTTACTCCTGCCAGGCTAAATGTTAAAATATCTGAGGTTGAATTGAAGATGACACTACTGTTCATGTTGTTTTTTGTTTTTAAAAAGACTACATGGGAGCTGTCAGAGAGAATGATTTAAATTTTTAGTCAAACTAGAGGAATCACACCAAAGGGCAGAGGAAAGTAATTACATAACTATAAGGGTAACAGCAGACATTTTTCAGAGTCTCTCCACTCTTTGGACTGTTGCAATAATATGGAAATCTAAAAAGTGACAGAAGCTGTTGTGCAAGAGATCAAAGACTTAAGAGAGAAGCCCCAGCTCCAACAGCCAATCAGTGTGCGAAATATGACAGCAAAAAGGTGTAGGAGGAGGAGGAGGAGGAGGTTTCAAAAGGTGTTTAGCCATCCGATAAGCATTTCACTAAAGCAGATAGCACCCTAAGCCATCAAACTGAGCACATCTTTGATGGACTGGATAAGAAGTACTCAGAGTAGCCAACAAAAAGGGATGGATTGCACTAGAGTGCATTCCTTAAATCTTTTTGCACTTACAGGGCTCTCTATTTTTTTTCTCACTTCTTTGAGCTCAAGGACAGAAGCTTCCAAATAGACATTTATAGCTATGAAATAATTCTCAAATCCATTATGTTGCAGCTGGATCAAAGAGAGCACAGTGCATACAACATCAGAGGGACTTATTAAAGCTTAAAGCTTATCCAGGTGCTTCTTAAATCTTTCAAATGGGTTAATTTGTCAAACTAACTCAATAGAAAGTCTGTCTGCATCTGAGCTTCTAGCGCCTCTTTGTCTTTGACCACTGCTAGAGTTGGATCCCAGTGGCATATTCTGAACTGAGTGAGTAGCCTTCCACAACCTATAAAGGCCTTAACCTACTAGGGATAAGAAAACTCCCAAACCTCCATAAAAACAGTACACACCGGTGTTGCTATCATCTCAAGCTCACAAACCCCTTGAAGCAGCCAGCACAGTGATGCAGAATGTCTCTGTGGCAGTTCTGACAGTCATGATAAGTTCGTTCATAGTGACATGGAGGCTTTCTTTCAGCTGCAGTAAGAGTGTAACCACTGTTAGGTAAAGACAGGATCCCATTGCACCATCCATCTCCTTATTCTTCCCCTCTTCTCTGCAGGGGGTTGGTAAGTAAGTGACGACAGATAGGAACAGATAGTTCAGCCTAAACAGAATTGTGGACACTCTTCATCTAAGCTGTCACCCCCAAAGGACGACATACAGAGACTCAGCTGGGTTAAAGTAATTCCAACACTGCTTATACACACTGATCTTTAAGCCATGTCCCAGTATCATTGACCCCCAAGCAGAGGAAGATCACCATCTGAGGCTCACAGCATAAGGAACCCTGCTAGGCAGAGTCTCACAAGGAGAAGTTATCTCAGGCCACTTCCCCTTGTCCTGCTGTGCCTTGAGCTGATCATTGCTTTATTCACAAATACTCACCAAACTCGTTTGGAGGGATACTCTTTAAATATCCGAATGAATTTGATGAAGTGGATAGTTAGTGCCCATGTTCCTTCAGAGCTATTACCCTTGATTCCTCCTGGCTTGGCCAGCCTGGGGTGTGTTGTGTCATTTTTTAATATGCACCTCTAAGCATGTTAACTTGAAACTTTAAAAACCTTTAGATGATGAATCAAAGACTAGATTCAAAGCAGATTTTGCCTTTGCTGAATGTTTAGCAGCAGCTGACTTATAAGAAAATATTCAATATGTGCCTTTGATATTGAAATCTCAGTTATATATGCAGAACTGAAAACGTATTGTCATTGTAAGCTAACATAAATTTATTATGGTATGCTGGGAATTAGCTGAGGAGAGAATCAAGATTCCAGTGCCAAAAGCTGTATCTTTTATGTGTTTTATTTCCCCCATTTTTTTAATTAAAGGACTATACTTAAATAAAACATATGTTAATCACACTGTTTTAGGAGCAGTTAGGCATATTAAGTTCAGGAAGTAGCTCTAAAGCTGAAAGATTGGTCTAGTCTCACATGTAGATCAACATGTACATTCATCCTAAAATATACATTTAAAAATTCAGTTTTACTCTCCGCATCATTATAATAACAATGGTAATCAGAGTTTAACTGAAAACTTGAATTATATATTTTGGGCCTAGTATGGTATTTTGATACCACATAATTGTGTTTTTTTTATTTTTTATTTTTATTTATTTTTTTTTACTGTAGGCTGGGTATGTTGATGTATTATTATCACATTAAGGCATTGATAACACAGAAACCATTTTATAGTTTTGGAAATTTTAAATATAATAAAACTGATTTTTTTATATTTAAAACATAATAAAGCTAATAACGTTTGACTTTGGACATTGATAAAAAAATGCTTGCAAAGCATGGACAGGGTTGGTGAATAACAGCCATTTCAACAACCCCCCACCCCCCCAAAATAGGATGTAACATATCTTGCCTGCGGCGCCACCACTACTATGATGGGTAATGAAGAGAGACCACAGCGTATGTATGTCTCAAAATATTATGATCTGACAGTATAAAGTTCAATAAGACAGAAACTTTTTGTTCTTCATACATTTCATTACAAGTAGCTCTGGAGAAAAGGCAGTACTGGCTCAGGTGATGAAGCGGGTCGTCCAATAATTGGAGGGTTGGTGGTTTGATTCCCACTCCCCCAGTTGTTGTGTCCTTGGGTCATTGCATTACATTGCTGGTGTATAAATGTGGATAAAAGTTTGGTGGTAGACGCACAGTTAACACTGTGGATAAACAGATTGATTTAAGTAACCCAAAGCTGTCTCTCACTCCTTAACTCCCTACCCTACCAACTGCTGCCTGACTCATTATTTAAGAAAAAAAGTGATTGTGTTTCACCACATTTGTTCTTTATTTTAGCCCATCAATGGAACTGGATTAACACAGTTATAGCACTGAATTGAGAATCAGTTGCTGTTTTAAAGCAAATGTCTGTTTGCCATCAGCTTTTGTGTTGCATCTGGTACTGAGCCAAGAAAACATGTTGCTATAATGTCATGATAGCTTAGCTACAGTATGAAAATGCATGAAAGAATAAAGAAGTGCCAGAAAACCAGATAAAATATTGTTAAAAATTGGATTTTTTAAAGTAACATTGTATTTTCAAGACATTATCACATGGGTTGGTTCTGCTAGCTTATATGACATACTGCTACTGCCACTACTAAAACTAGCTTATCAAGTAGGAAGAAATTATGCAAATTATGTTAGGTAAATTAATTTCTTACTCTTAAGTCATCAGATACATTTGGCTGTCAAAAAGAATTGAGATTTAAAGGAGTATAGCATTGGGTTTTTCTTTTTAGATGTAATGGCTAAGCTCATTTTCATTACAGTCTAAAACAGTGGTTCTCTAACTTTTTGAGCCATGGCCCCATATTGCTGTAACAAAGCACCTAAAAAATAAATAAAAAGATAATGTCTTATTTGGATTTTTAATATGTCTGGAAAATGCATTTAATTTTAATTTAATTTCAAAACGGTAGAACAACAAATAAGAAATACCCCAGGCCAAAACTGAACAGACCTAGTAAGTAACAGCTCTGGCTTTGCGTTAATTAAGAGTCTATAACATTTACAGTACTTTTAACTTTTTAAATGTTTCGTCCACTCTCTCCGTTAATAGACATTGATATTTGACAGTAAGCCAAGGTAGGATCAGCCAGCAGCAGCTTCAAGTTTCTTCATATCTCTGGGACTGATACAGCAAAGGACCGAGTGCTTTGGGACAATGACAGGGGGTGTGGGGGGGCCTGAGTCAGCACTAGTGCTCATTGAGAAGGATAAACGTTGCATGCTTTCATGTCAGTCTCCAAAAGTCTCCAGTATTCTGAGAATTCTCCCAGAATATCAGATCTGATCAATCACACCCTTTCTGGGACCCTTCCATTGGGGTCCCAACTTGAACAAAGATGTTCAAATGCCAATGCCAAGAAGAAAAAACACAAACTGCTCGATGTCCATGATTCTCACCATTTATTTTCGTGTCACATTCTCCTTCTTCATGATTCAGGCAAGCCATTGTGCCATGTTATTCCTTAGCTGACACTTCTACCGCTATCTGGCTAAGAACCTGTCCATCTAGCTCATAACCAGGTAAGGGTAGAGTTGGTCTGTTGCAAATGCAACAGAGATCAGGGTCCCCTTGGTGGAAACGAGGCATTTAAGATAAAAGTCTAGCATAGAACTACAACTGAAACACCTTTTTAATCAGGTCACTCTCAACCAGACTATTATCAAAAATCTTAAGCAATAAATCAGACAATAGATGTACAGTAATTAACTCAAGATGAGTCATAGACAATAACGCTAATATCAAACCACCTTGTGCAAGATGCAGCAACATGACGTGCAGTAAGCTTCATTATTACCATACGCAATATCTCACTGCATCATTCATCCGTGCATTAATATTTACATCACAATACCGTTACTCACAAATATCTTTATTTTGTATTTTTTTTCGACTTTAATGTATTTATTGCCTTTTGTTTTCCTTCCTTTAGTACTTGTGCCTCACTCACAATCCTTTAGATTGTAGTTTTGTTTGTTATGTATGTAGCATGTTAAACATGTTGTTAAATGAAATTAAGGAATCTTTCATCTTCAATTGCACGGTGTATTTTTAACTGTGCAAACACTGCACATACATTGCTTATGCCTTCTAAACAATAATGACACTTCAGCTGCTTTATTTGATGTGTACATTCTTTACTCAATATGTGCCTAGGGTCCTATGATACTTGTTCAGACCTCGTGTAACTCGATTGATTTGAGTATAATATCTCAAATCAACTCTGCAGAATCTACAGCAAAATGTTTGTGGACTGACAAAATCATAGAATTGGTTTAAAAGACCTGTTTAATTATGTCATTCATATTAAAAACCAGTGAATGAACCAATCAGCTGTTCTTTAAATCCCTAAACTTTGAGCAATGGAAGTTTAGAGTAGCAAAAGAAAGAAAAGTAAATAGAACAGTGTACAGTGTATAAATTTAAAGACACAAATATTACATTTCTTCAGCCTGACAGAAATTTAGAATAAATGTACCAAACTGGCTAGACTTATGTTTCTATGAGGTAGATGATGATACATAAACACTATTTTCTAGTGTAGTCTATGGTAATTTTTTTATCTGACTCACCTTCAGCGAAAGTGTCTGGAGCTTGATAGTTTGCTGATGGCTCTAATATTTAGGAGCTCTCTGTTACATACATACTTCTTCCAGCACAGAGATGGAGAAGATTTAAAAAATTACCTCAATTGAAGGCTAATTTTCTATGCTTGGTGAAGAAAACGAGTGCAGACAGACTTCTTATCAATCTGTGTCATGCACTCAGACATCATGTCAATTTTTCTCTCGGTTAAATGACAGTGAGAGTTAGATCACATATCTGAAGGCAGTGTGAATGCATCTATATAGTTCAAAGTGCAACAGCTACTGTCAACCATATCTCTATCTTTGACTGTGATATTTCTTTCTGCCACCCTGACATTAATCACAACCACATGCCAAAAATGAAGAAAAGCAATGTTTGCAATTTGTAGATGGAGCTGAAAATGAATACAGCTATGCTCTGCTTTGCATGTAAAAGCCTTGCAAGGTATTGTGCTTAGTCAGATGTTTTTATGTAATGAGCATGCATAAAGATGGGAACCTCCAGGGTATTTGAGGTTTCAAGGCTAATTCACGGAGGGTTGTTCATTTCAGCGAACACTTGTTTTCATTAAAGCAATTTGTTTGTTTTGTATTTTTTTTTGTTTGTTTGTTTTCTGTGTTTGAATATCATAAAGCCTGCATGTAAAACACTTAAGTCTTGAACTACACCTGTTTAATGTTAGCATGGCCCTACAGTAACCTATTATGACCCACACAGAGGCTTTGGAAAATATTAAAATGCATCAAAATTAAAATTATCATGGCTGAGGATGTCTGCTTTCAGTCTCTAGAAAACTACCCTCAACCTCAGAAAGACAAAGTCTGACAGCCTGTTTGTTTTACATAAAAATTACATAATCCTGACAATATGTTGGGTGGGACTTTATAAAGGTGTAAGAGAAGCTAGCACAAACTAGGCAGTTTGTTTTCTTGTAATTGTTGTAATAAGCTTTAATGTCTTTCTCAGAGATGTTAAGTAAAGGCAGAAGTGGATTCAGTTTATTTGCAGTGTCCACCAAAAAGAGGACATGTGTCTGTAGTCTGTTTTTAAGAAAACTGTTTTTTTTTTTTTTTTTTTTTTTTGCTGGAGTGCCCAATACATCACAGATAAAAACTGCAAACAATTTAGCTGGTGTTAAATTGTGTCTCCCCAGACGGCCACCTAGCATGGGCCAGCACCCACCCCCGTTTACTCTTACCTTCCTCCACCCACTCACCCATCCATGTCACACATCCTCCTCCACCTTACCCACAGCTTCCTTTACATCCACCATCTTTTCTGTCTAGCCAAACAGCCCATTCTGCTACTGACTCTTGTTTTCAGCTTGTGGCACCCCAGGTGATGACAATCAGGCCTGATTAGCTGTGAGCACGAACCCTGCTATAGCAGCCAGTTGGTGTCTGATCTGTATGGACATTCTTCAAATAGCATGGCATGCCATCACATAATAGTGTGACAGACCAATCTGGCGACCAGCATGAAGAGGGGGTGCCGGGCTGATGTAGCTGTGTATGTTTCTTCCACATGCCACTGAGGCTTCTGTTTTTTTAAGTGAAGAAATTCTTCAGTATGTCTTGATTATTCAAACTTCAATAATCTAATCCAATAAATTGACACCAAACAAGAGATAGTAGCAGAATAAATTGTTTGGCATTGACAGAGAAACTGGCAAACTTTTTTCATGATTGCTCGAGTTGAGCTGCAGAGCTCATCCCGTGCAATCATGTTATTGATTTGAAATAACAGAGAAAATTTATTGCAAACTAAAAATTCAATCAGAAAGAATATTTAACACACAAAATCAAAGCTTTTCAAGTTACAAAAAATTACATAGACAATAATAATACCCTCCCATAATAAACCATAATACACTACATATATATTGTTTTTAATAGGTGTCATTGATTGCTTCATATCTTTTAAATATATCATTAATTTTATCATTTGTTTAAATGTGTTTGACATGTTTTCATGTCTTCACTGGAGCTTTTTTTTTTTTTTTTCTTTTGCTCCTCTGAGTCTGGATTTACTCTCCCTTAATTGGGAACAAAAAAATTGGAAACTGTTTGGCTATTGATTATTGTTGACTCTGTACATAATTTTAACAATTTTAAAAAATCGACCAGTATTTGCAGTTTCATAAAGAGTTTGTTAGATTAAAATAAACAAGCTTCCCAAGAGTAAAACATATATGCCAAGAAGCATTGTTATAATAATGAAATAATCCATTAAACAGTAATTTCATTGCTTTTTGTGGTAAGTTTAGATTGTAATACATGTTTGTTTGTTTTGTTGCCCATATTTAGTCAGTAAGTCTTGATAGCTGACAAAGATGTAAGGAAATATACAAACTGCCACACATGTGCCACATATTTTTTGTCAATATTTTCTATGTATAATTATTTAAACAAGTACTAAAAGCCAGATACAAATGAAGATCATCTTTTCATCTCAGTTTCTGTATTTGCAACTAGAATTTTACCTAATTTGTGTTCATGAAATTATGTGACATCCATCCAAGCTAAAACCACAAGAGGATTCCTGCCAAGAAACTAGCTCCAGCAACATTTTCCAAGATCAGACTGCCTACATTTATTTCACCATGTAGGCAGTGGAGACCACTACCACTTCTGTTCCATCAATGATGGCTGCTTGTAGAAAGTAATTAGAGTAAATACAGATCTTATTTGCGGAGGCAAGAGTTGACAACTTAGCACGGCTGATCAGATTTGCCAGCCTGTTGGCAATTCTCTGCACACACAACAAATCTCATCACACACAAACAAATCTCATCATGGAGCGTTTGTTTTTAGTCCAGCGTGTTTATGGTGACAGCATTGTCACATTAGAACAAGCCATGGAGTTTAAAAAGAACACAAGTTGAAACCACCTCCTTCATGGAGCATTTGTGTATCAATATGAGATACTTAAGTGTGAAAATGTGCACTATATATTTAAATTAACTGCAACTGAATGGGCTTTTTTGTGTTTATCATTGCATGGAAATACCTGCTGGAGATCACTGCCATGTTTTTCTTCCTGTGTTTAACAAGCAGCTTTCAGAAAAAAAAATATTCATGACTACTGACAAGTCCCTGTGTGTGGGCTCTGCTTCTCAGTTTTCACCATGGAAACTGCAGATGGTTGGAATTAGAATAACAATAGCTGGTATTATAATCCAAATGGTGCTTGTTGTAGCAGATAGAGAATTATGATGACGATGTACACTTTGCATCATAATGTTTCCGTCTCCTGTGAAACCCAAACAAACCACTTGACTCTGCCCTGATTGATTTCCTGTATTTTTTTCTTTTTCTTCTTTCTTTGGCTTGTCTGTTTACAGTTTCAGTTATAGCTACAGTTAAGATTTCAAAAAGTGTTTTTAAGATGTCACCCACTTAAACCAGGTTTGGAAACTCAAGATGAAGTTTAGTAAAAAGAGACACACTGACCTCATCAGATTATTTACTGGCATGCAGTGCAAAACAGATGCAGCCCTATCGTGGTACCATCCCAAGCATGAGTATGTTGTTTACCTCCCTTCCTACGCAACAGCTCCCACCAGGTTACTGCTGCCAGTTCAAATACTGAAGAATCCCCAGAGACTCATAGATGTGTGTGATTTAGTTAGGATCATGCTAAGTATAAGTCTTTGGTGTCCTTTGTAAATCACCTGCAGAAAAGGAGAGACAAGTTACATAATCATCATCATGAAAAATACATTTTTACAAGGGCTGTCAAATTATTAAAATATTTAACCTCATTAATCTACACAGCTGTGGATTAATCACAATTAATCACATTTGAAAATGTAAAGACCTACCTTGTGGCCTTCCTAAAGCTGGGTGTTAAACCTGAGATTTCAGCCTCAAGTCTGGGATATACTTGCTCTTAGCGACACATCCGCATATGTATCATGGCTGGAACGCGTTCCAAGCGTTCATTTGGCATGTAGGCTGCTTGCATTGACACGTATGTGAATTGCAAAATTGACTTGGACGCTGGTGGCGCTCATGTGAACAACTGCACAAATACAACAGATCTAAAGTAAACACAATAGCGGATAGTTTTGAAAACCGCCTCTTGGACCTTGTCCGCAACTACCAGCATCTATATGATTTTTCCTACCCTTTGCCCAGTGATAAACACTCGTGCCTTAACAGTTGGCAACAGACTGGAAGCGTTTTGGGGGTTGATGACTCAGAAATACAATGTGACCTGTAGGTTGACCATTTTTTACTATTTTAAAGTCCAAGTGCTGACTACTGCCCCTTGCATTTTTGCCGTGTCATGCGTCCCTAATTTGCAGCAAGTATATAGCGGAACGCTGACATGTACACTTGCGTTTACAGCAAGTATATCCCAAATAGATCCTTGACGTTGCTTCAGGTAAACTAAAACTCCTTTCTGGTCTGTCTGCAAATGACAGCATTTTCATTGATTCCACCTTTGTTTTTATAATTCTCAAACTCCCCATCTAAAGGGTTTTTCCATCCTGTTCTGGTCACAATAAGACATTGATTCAACAACTTATTATTATTCTTGTTTTCTCTGTGGTAGGCATGCAGTGTTTTGGTGTATTAATGCCATCAACTGGTGAGGACTGTGGACCAGCATGTCATATGTGAGGACTGTGTGGTTAGTTGTGTGATACATATATTAAATCAGTCGTCCTGTGGCCATCCTCTAAATCTAAGGCTTGAAAAATACCAGTCCTCATAAATAAAGAGGATAAAATAATTTTGGTGGATTTAATTCACTGCTGTGACAAATTTTTGATATGGCATTAGAGATAACTTTGTTAATGCATTAAACAGTTAACACTTTAATTCCACAGATTAATCTTAAAAATTAAGATTGTACAACAGTAATAGATAATAACAAACAATGACGTTAGGAATTCCCAATTGTGAATTCCTAAAACTCTCATAACGTCCACTGTAATACATAGAATTTAGAATATAGAATTTATCCTTAAAGTGTGTAAAAACATAAACATGCGTAGAGTGTGAATACATAAAAGGAAATCATCTGATTTTAGATCCACTGTGGGCCAAATCAGACTGAATGAATTAGTTTTACAAGACTGATTATGATCTTCTACATTAGAATTGTTCAAAGATAGAAATTAATGTTTGACTTGTTGCTGTTGCATAGTCTGGTTCACTCTGTTTCTATGTTGCAATTTTACATCACAACAGCCACAGCTGTTTACATGCAAGCTTTGTTGAACTTGCAGATGTGCTAATGAAGGGAAAAGGCCCACCCCCTAAAATTAGCTCAGGGACCCATGACTACCTTAATCCAACACTGATCACTACGATCTAAATCACAGTGTTGCACCGTTTCATTAGAAAGATCTAGTGACAGCTTTACAAAACTTAACTTCACTTTTGTTTGATGCATTAATAACTGCACCTTCCAACATTCTGTCCTGGCATTTGCTGTGCTGCTTTTGGCCTGGATGATGTGTTTGAATTCTTCATATTTTTGAAGAATTACTGTCCGCCCTTCCATGGCAAAGTAAGCTACTCTATAAGGGTTTGTAGAGTAGCCTTATGTTTGTGATAGGCCAGACCCTTTCAATATTACCCCTTTTAATTGAGTGTTCACTGATCAAGATTGGAAAACCCTGGGTTTGGTTACTGAGTTGATAGAGAGCTTTGTAATACCACTTACAGGCTTGTAAATACCAAGGTGTTTTTATGTTTTGAATAGAGGCCTGAACCTGTTACCTCTTGGTTTCTGAAGTGCCATTCACTTAGCACATTACAAAACTCAGAGGGAGCACAACCATCCAAAACACCACCAAATCACCTGGTTCATCAAAAATCCAGACTTTGAATTTTGTGAGTACCAGCATTCAAGGTTGAGAGCTGCAACCATAAATTTAGTAAAGATGCATCTTTAGAGCATTCTGTAACTGGATCCCTACAAACTACATCTACTGCAGTTGTTAAAGGTGTGTCATATAACAAATTGTGTTACAGAACAGCCGTGGTGACTAAATTAAGGGCTGCCATAGGCTAAACTGCTAGGGCCCTCCAGTCATGAACAGTACTGTTCTTGTTGTCTGAGGTGATAAAGGCGCTGCCTCGCCTTCTTCACTTGGCTGTCTATATGATGAGTCCAGGATAGATCCTCGGTGATGTGCACACCCAGGTACTTCAAACTGCACATCCTCTCCATCAGAGTCCCATTAATCCTCAGAGGAGTGTACTTCCTCTGCTGTCTCATCCCATAGTCAATAATCATCTCCTTAGTTTTGTCTACATTTAGCAGGAGGTTGTTAGCATTACACCACTCTGCCAGTTTCTCCACCTCCCCTGTATATGCCCGCTCATCATTGTTGTTGATGCAACCAACCACCACAGTGTCATCTGCAAACTTCACTACAGTGTTGGAGCTGTCCATGGCTATACAGTCATGAGTTTGAGAAGAGCAGAGGGCTGAGGACGCAGCCCTGTGGAGATTTGGTGTTACGGGTTTGGGGACTGGAGGTTTAGGGACCTGACCACCCGCACTACCTGAGTTCTGTTTGACAAAAAGTCCAGGATTCAGACACACAGGGTGGCGTTCAGCCCCAAGCTGAGCTTGGAGAGGAGCGTGGTGGGGACTATAGTGTTGAAGGCTGAACTAAAGTTAATGTGCAGCATCCTTACATAGCTTCATTAATTATCTTCTGACTTCCACTTCTGTTTTGGTATTAGAGCTTTGCCTAGTGTTAATACCTGAGTTAATTCTTGTTCCAAACCACTAACAAGGTACTTTTGTTTGAATTAAAACAACGTATAAAATAAAGGCAATAGTCCCAGTCATTGACTTCAACTTTCACTCGCTCCTTCATCATCAAAGATGAAGCCTCTCTTATGCTTCCTTCATGTATGACTGGACTTTGACTGGACTTGTTGCACAGGTGGCATTCTCATGTCAAATGTTACTGCTCACATAACCCACTGTGCCCTTTAGGATGACATGGTTGTTAAGCAATGCATCCACTAGAGGGCAGTGCATAGTTCAAAGTTCACCTGTGAGTTCCAAAGTCAGACATTACAGTGGAGGACAATGTACATTATCAGAAAGAGACAAAAAGAGGCAGTGCAGTAAACAGTGGTGGTCTCTGGAGCTAATGAATACTGTGTATTGTAGCTTCTTCTTCTTTGTTACTTTTACTAGCCACATGTGAGCTTTACTGTGCAACACTGCCCCCAGAGTTTCCAGTGGTACTTATGTTTGCTCCATTTGGCTCTCTGAAAATGGACTGAAATGAGCGTGTAAAGGATGCAGACGACGAACAGAGGAATCCATCCATGTGCATATTTAACGCAGAGCACAAATGAGTTTACTTTTGAGTTGACTTTATTGGTCTAATGCACCGACCGGAAAGTGAAAAAGGGCAGCTGTGGGTCCTATCTAGGAAATGAATTAACAGCTATCCTTGAATTATAACAATGGGGGGTAGGAAAAAAAATAAACTTTCTGTTTTTCATCCCTTTTTCACTTTAAGAAAAGTGTAGTTTCCTTAACTCACTGCTTTTTCACTGGAATCACAGTTTTTTCTATAGAGCACATCAAGGTCTTTGCTCACTTCACACTTATTAATGCAAGAAATACAGGCTCTTCCTTCTTAACTTCTCTGTTTTCAAGGTTTCCAGTTCTGTTTGTCACTGAAGCATCACCCATACACTATTGTTGTTCTGTTAACACAGAATGTCTACCAACCCACCGCCCACTCATGCTATGCAGGACTAGTGACAAACCCTCCCCTTGTGATAAAGACAGTAAACAGGGTCTGCAGGAGCTGCAAATGGGAACAGAGTGAATCAGAGTTTAATTCAAACACAAGCCATCAGAACAAAACATGCCAATTTGTTAATATGAAAGAATAGCTTTAGGCCCACTAAAAATTTCATAACTATCAGTTTAATTAACCACCTGTTGCTATTTAATAGTTTGAGCCTTGACATATTCTCCCCTAAAAATATCAGCCAATTGTTAATTCACAGCTTCCGTAGTGCGTTCCCTTAAAATGGGAAAAACAGAACCTTATTATGTCAACTTAATTTCAAAATCAGTGGTGCAAATTTCATGCCGAACAGCAAGATGTTCACTGTAAATCATTGGGTTGTGAAATTCTTCTTCATGGTAAATTTAGTGTCTTTGTGGATGGCAGGACTCACCACACAACAAAGCAAAAAAAAAAGTCAATGGAGTAGATGCTATGAGATAGGCTGTTGTCCTAAATCTAACCACCAGGAAATTGTTGGTTGAACAGAAAAAAAATAAATCCTTCCCTGAAAAAGCTCATTATTTTCTTAGGTACAGTTTCACAAAGTGCAATGAAAGTATTTTCTTGAATGCAGTTTTGTGTGTACAAAAAAAAAAAAAAAAATAGTTTTAGTCTTCCCCCTACCCCGATAAGTGTTTGCTGGCATTTGCAATAAGATTCTGTTTTTGATGTTATCCCTGTAAAATAAAGCTTAAATGTAGGGTTAAAAATCCATAGTAATGGATGTGAATTAATTTAAGTTTAAGTCTTGAGTAGAAAATGCCAAATTCTGAATTTTTTTCATTGATTTTTTTGCATTTCATTGCATTAATCTGCAAACTATTTATCAGCTTATTATCTCTCTCGTTAGCAGGTAACGCTATGACTATGTGCTCTGCCATGTTAACAATTATATGTAGATCCATCAGATCAGATTATTACAGTAATCTGATACTTAAAATTCACCTGTCACCACCACAGTACAGAAACTGCATCATTTAAAGTTAATAATTACCCTCTTATTGATTGATAATTATTTTTTTCTCTGTGGTGATGCTGCTACTACTGAGAAGAAGAGGGATTAGGATAGTTCTGGACCAAAACTTGTCAACAGTTGTCTAGTTTTCAAGAAAACCAGAGTTTGCTTCTTTGGTGAGCATTCACACTACTCCAAAGGCAAGGCAAGGCAAATTTATTTGTATAGCACATTTTATGTACAAGACAATTCAAAGTGCTTTACATAAAACATTTCAGCAGGGTGCAGAAAGCAATACAAATGCATTAATAATAATAAGAAGAAAAGATTAAAAAGATTAAAAGAAATGCAATTAATGAAATAAAAACAGATAAAATGCAAGAAATAAAATTTCAGTGTGGAGAAATAGTAAAAGGCATCAACACATAATCACAATAAAATAATAAATTACATTAAAATGATTAAAAGCAAGATAAGTTAAAAAGTTTCCGTGCAGATTTCATGCAAAGGCGCATGAGAAAAGAAATGTTTTTAACCTGGATTTAAAAATGTCTACATTTGGTAAAAGTTTAATCTTCACTGGCAGTTTGTTCCACTTGTTTGCAGCATAACAGTTAAATGCTGTTTCTCCATGTTTAGTCTGGACTCTGGTCTGGACTAGTTGACCAGAGTCTTTGGATCTAAGAGCTCTGAACATATCACAGATGTATTCTGGGCCTAAACCATTCTGGGATTTGTAAACAATCAGAAGGGTTTTAAAATCTATTCTGTGACTGACAGGAAGCCAGTGTAAAGATTTCAGAACTGGTGTGATGTGTTCAGATCTCTTAGTACGGTTTGTTTTTAACCAGGACTATCTGTGGTAGTGGATCAATTGTAAGCCATTTTGTTGCACATTAATCTAGGAAGAATTATAAGATCATTTCCAAACTTTTAAGTCTGTCATTCTGTAATGAAAAAGACAGATCCCAATCCTTCCAAAAGTGGACGTCCCAGCAAGTTTCCCCCACCCTAGGTCAGACCGTACAATGGAAAATAGCAGAAAAAAAAACAAATGCAAGACCTGCATCTAAGTCTCCACAGACCCTAGTTAGCATGTTGAATGTTAAAGTTCATGACAGTACAATCAGCGAAAGACTCGACAAGTATGGTTTGTTCAGTCAACCTGACTGAAATGTTGTAGTGGTACCTTCGGGGACCTGTGCATAAATAAATACTGCAAACTTCAGTGGAATGAAGCAGCATGTAAAGAAGAGTGGACTACTTTGTCATTGTGGGTTGTGGGTAAGCTGGAGCCTATCCCAGCAATTTTAGCAGTTGAGGGTGAGGTACACCCTGGACAGGTCCCCAGTCCATTGCAGGGCCAACACAGAAAGAGACAAACAACCTTTCACACATGCACTCACTCCTAGGGAGAATTTAGAGTGACCAATTAGCCTAACGTGCATGTCTTCTGACGGTGGGAGTAAGTGAGAGAACCCAGAGAGAACCCACGCTGGAGAGAACATGCAAACTCTACAGAGAAGGACACCATCCCCCAGGTTCGAAACTCCCCCCAGCCACCTTCTTGTTGTGAGGCCGCAGTGCTAACCACCACACCGCTGTGTAGCTTAATCAATTCATTTTGTGTAAAGAGTTTCTGAATTAATGGCAGTAGCTGATCGTTCTGGGCACCGTGCTAAACATAACCAGCAATATGAGAACACAGTGATAATGTGTTTCTACTAACCTAAGTCATATTGAACATCAAATTCTATTAATCCATGAATAACTGCACATTGAAATAAATAAGACCGTGACCACACTTATTCGAACCAAACAAAAAAGCGGGGAGGCCATGGGGTAAAAGGAGAACATACAAAGGCAAAATATAATTAAACAAAAACTTATTACACTGAACAGACACAATTATTTTAATGTATGACGTCTGACAGAATGTACATGCATTTTCGTGGCTTATAAGGCTGATATTGTATTGACTTAACTCTGAAAAGGAATGAAATACATTTGCGATGAATGCAGTCTGAGCCGGTGTTTGGAACTAATGAACGTCTACAGTAACCCAGAAGGGCGCTGCCATTTTTTGTACACGGGAGTCATTCAGAATGTCACGACTGAGTATATTGAGGGCTCTGGTGCAGTCTGCAAACACTTTCAACATGGAGGAACACATAATTTTAGATGTGTCTGACTTTCCCATACCTTACAATACTTCACGCAAATATTATAGAGATGTAAATAAAAAAGGCAGCCGCGTGGCGCCAGGGTGAATTTGTCCAAATGTAGGTTCTGGATTTATCTGCATCAGCCTTGAGATCCATCAAATGTTGATATTTACCATGCTGTTTCCTTGTTTGTAAAACAGGATGAACCCAGGGTTGTATTTTCTTCTTTTGTACAAGAGTCAACAGCAATTCTGTCAATTCAAGCAAAATCTTCTGACACCGTCATGCCTTGTCTGTCACAAACTGCTTTGAAAATGTCAAAATTCCCTCCAACATCATAACCAATCAAATTTCTTGGAGAAAAGCGAGTGGAGAGTGCGATGTGCGACACTGCTGTTTGTCACATCCCATGTTCAGTTTCTACACCTACAATTTGAGCTGTGCAGATTCTTTTCAAATATCCAGATATTCTGTGTACATACTTTGTAATGTGATGTCTCACTTTGTTGCTGCTACTGGGAAAAAATGTATTTTTTTGTTTAGGTGTTCTGGTATCAATGATAACACACCTAATTAAGTCAATATCTTTAAAATGAAGTATTGTACAATAAGCCTGTTTCAAGCTCACTTTTCCTTCTGCTCCCTATGTGAGAGCAGCACTTTTAAAATGATTTTCAAAAGCTTCACTATGTGGAGGCGGGATGTGTTGATCAAAGACTGCAGGCCAGGGAGCAGTTTTAAATTCATCCATCTCAGCTTTGCTGCTGCTCTGTAACTGATTGATGTGATCCCTCCATACAATATATGTGTTGACCAAAAACCTCTGCTCTGCCTTGCTTTTTTTCTGTCCACTACCTGCCATGCTGTGTCGCGCCATGCTGGGTCAACACATTTACACAGCCTCCAGAATTAAATCGAGAGAAGTGCAGGTTGTTATTCATGGATATACGAAAGGTGGCACACGTATAAGCGGCTGAGCTAAAAATAATATGACTTATGATGGTTGTTGAGATACAGCTATTTATTGATGTTTTTTTTAATGCATTAGTTTTCAAACGTTCCAAAAACAGATGCCACATTTTAAGCTCACCACCTAAACAACATCACGAACAATTTCATATGGGATCTGTTGGTCTTAACAATTTACGTAGCACCTGATCACAGGTGGAATCCTTTATGGTTTTTAGTATCTTTTATCTTGCTTTTATCTACTGTTGGTGTTCTCTCAGGCTTTTAGAGCAACAAATTTTTTTCTTTATGTTAATATCTTAATGCAATGTTAATATGAAGAATGACAATAAAGAACTTTTGACTTTGACTAGCTTTTGTTTTTTTCTTTCAACAGAATGTGCGGACAGTTCCCAGACCTCACCCCTATCCACACACTGCCAAACACTGCCGGGGGAAATCATCAACACCATTTATTTTTTACAGAATCTGTAATTCACTTTCAGTATTTGTTGGTGTTTGCTTTATATATTTTTAAATTACTTTAAATATAAATATGATTAAATTAATATTAGGTTAAGGTTTCAAATTTATAATATTATTAATTGAAATCTTAGATCATTTTTGCTATTATATTATTATTATATGACCTATTATTAGGTCAACCAGTTCAGTTGCTTGTTAACTCAAATATCTACTTATATATATATATATATATATATATATATATATATATATATATATATATTAACTCAATGCTTAATTAACGCCGTTAATTTTTTTAATCGTGCGTTGATTTTTTTTTTTTTTTCTTTTTTTTTTTTCTAACCGCTGACTTTGATGACAGAAACATGGGCTCCCTGTCTCCCTTCCCTTCTGCAGCGGTGCATCTGATGTAATCAGATGTTCGGTGAATCTTGGTCATAGAGAGATGAAACTTCCAGCTGTGGAATCTGTGAGATGTGAGCTTTCAGTAGAGGAGTCGTTTGTCCGTGTTCATGCCGTTGGGTGGACATCATCTGTGTCATATTTTTCGGACTTTGTGTACCTGGTTTTTTTAATTGTTTGTTGTCTTCACTGTGTTTGGTGGTCATACAAATAGTTTTGCTGAGCTGTTAGCTGAGATTCTGGACTTTCTGTGGATACGACACATTTTCATAGTTACATTTACAGACCTGACGTTACACCCGGAAATGAGATGTTAACCGGTAACTCCCGGTAGCGGAGGCTGCAGGTGCAGTCAAGCAAAAAATTAAAGTTTAGAGAATTTATTGGCCAAAAAACTGGATAATGAAGCACTGAAGCTGCATGGATGGAAGTTATTGTATATATTGTGAATATTTCTCTCCTCACCATCTAGAAGCTGTGAGATTCTAATCCTGCTTTCTGTCTGTTCACCTGATGCTGATATTCATCACATATTGTTCCTTCTGTGTTTAGAAGGAAGCAGCTTCACAGCTTTAAATCCATCCTGCTGACTTTTTACCTTTTAGTTAGTAAATCCTGAACATTTCATCCTTCTTTGTCATAAATATTTGATTTTATAAATATATATAAAGAAATATTTTAACTGTTGCTGCTTAAAGAGAAAACTGCTGCTAAACCTGTTGATGTGTTTAGTGCAGGGGTCTGCAGCCTTTTCAAACCAAAGAGCCATTTTTCCCTCAGACAGCTAAATAAAACTGCTTTAGAGACGCAAATGTTACGAGACTTTTCATAAAGGCAACTTAATATATATTTTTAATGAAGAGCCACCACAGGGTATTTGTAATTTTTTAAGAACCACATTTTTATTTCCATTTTTAGGTTTTAAAATAAAGAAAAACATAAAGCCTTTATAAAAAGAGGACAAATAGACTTTTTTCTAAGGGATGTAGATATTTTTGGAAAGTCCCTGGTTTCCAACCTAATGACAAGAAAGACAGATTAAAAAAATATATTTTAGCCACATATTTAGAGGCATTGTGGAAGGTCCAGAGAGACCAATGATGTAGTGTTTGTAAACCAAAATTTACTGCATTTTCTTTATATAGCAGTAGGACTTCTTTTAAAGGAAAGAGACATTTTGCATGTAACAATGCGATTAATCACAGCATGTCATGCGATTAATCGTGATTAAAAATGTTAATAGTTGCCCAGCACTAATATATATATACATATAGTAAGGAAATGTTTATCCCATCTCTAAGAACTGTGGCCTTAAAGCAATAAATCAATCACACCTGATAGTGTTTCTTTTCTATTTTCCCCAGCAGTGGCCCTTACAGCTGTGTGAGGTGGTCCAGGGTCAAACATTTTAATACGAGAATTGGCACAGTGTGCTGTCAAGAACCTACTCCAGCCTGAGCACACCTGGCACAAAGGATTTAAGCAGCCAGCTATCTCTAAACCTCCTCAAGGTTGTGCCGCATATCCTGTCAGAACCACATACTGGTTCTTTCCACAACATGACCCACTGTGCCGCTGCTGCATAATACATCACCTCCCTTGACACCAAACAGGAGAGGCACCATTGAGGCTTACATCCTCCGACTCAGGAAAGACACGTCTTTGAAGCTCCAATGTGTGTAAACTCCACAGTGTCAGGAACAGTGTGACCTGACATTGCCTCTGAAACAGAGTTTATTTTTTATTTTTTTAAATATTGAATTTTGAATGCACAGCAGCATTTGGAAAGCCAGACTGTCTGTCTTTAGATAAAATTGTTGAGATTTAGGACGAGGGAAGAAAACAGGAAAGAAAAAAAACTTTATCTCAAATGTAGTGTTGTACACTATGACAGGTAAATAATGATGTGTCGTTATCAAGGCAAGGCCAAAAAAGACCCATTTTGTTGCACCCTGACAATTTAGTGTCTCTGTCATGTGCTACAAAGGGTGAAGTTACAAAGTCAGACAAGCTCTTACCTCCTCAACTGCTGTCAATTGGGATAAAATAAAAGAAGCACAAGGGGAGACATATGATACTGTAAAAACAGCTGGTTTAAAAACCACAATCCAACATCAGCTGTGCACTGTGCATCAATGCAACTACATTTTTTTTAATACCAATTAAAGGTTTAACAAGAAAATGTCACTGACTGACAAGCTAACTGCTTTTGTTGTCCGCATCCTGATGAAACGCTTTAACTACATTTGACTGCAATTATGTGCTTATTTGAGAAGAAACTTTGAATCAGATGTACTATTGATTTGACGTCAGCCTTAAATTAGGAGGATAATTTAAAACACACACTTTACTTCCATTGCTATACCATTCGAGTTGCAATCAAAAGGCTTTGTCAGCGCTCTCCCAGAAAAGAAATACAGTTGGAGCATTTCAGCAGAATGGCCACCATTATAATCAATATTGAAATGATTACGTGGGAATCTAGAAATCTAGCTTGAACTTCAAAAGCCATGTAATTAAGCTGCGGAAAAACTTGTACGAACATTGATCTTTAAAAGCTCTCAGTAAATGATAGAATCAAAGCATACCGAGGCAATGCTGACCAAAGCTTGTCATTAAGTCTTCAAAATGCCTTTCTCTTTTCTAACAAATACTTAATGTTCTCTTAGGATAAAAATGGAAACAAAATTAATGTTCACACTAAATAGAGAGACTGAAATCAGGGACTTCCATGTCTTCAGATAAACAATCTGACACTGACATTTTTTTATTTCTATAATTAATTGTTTACACAATGTTTAGCTATGAGCTCCAGTCATGAGATCTATAACTGTTTTATAGTTTCAGCTACATTTTTATAGTGATCTTGATAGAAACGAGGTATCATTTTTGCTAAAATTCATGCAATTTCCTGAAAACTTCAAAGTTTTCCAAAAAGTACTGTGCCGTTTGATGTGCATTATGTTTGCCTAAGGATATCTTTGAGACAAATTTGGAGTTCAAGGCTTTTTTCTTTTTTCAAAGATCTTTTTTTTTTTTTTTTTTTTTTTTTTTTGCAATCTTTTGGACAGAAATTTCTGCTGGTATTCCAGGGCTCTCTCTCTCTCTCTCTCTCTCTCTCTCTCTATATATATATATATATATATATATATATATATATATATATACACACACATACTATAGATTCTACACTATATTTATATATACAATGAAGTACAGAATTTATAGTATATATATTAATATATATATATATATATATATATATATACACATGTGGATATAGAAACATGAATAAAATGCCATATAATGTATTGCAGCAGCCTGTTGACTCAGAAATTGTGAAGGACATGAGCTATTTCTTTTTAGAAAAATATTAAAGGTGCAAAGCTGTGAATTGCAAACACATTTTTCAAACTTCACAAAATCTGTTAGATCTCAAATTTGCCACCACTTTGCTGTTTTTATGCCTGAGAGTAGACAAGGTCCATGATGGTTTTAAAAATGTCTTAAAATCAAATTACAAAACTTAAAACTAATGAATTTTATGTACAAGCACAACTTAATAGATTAATTAAATTAATAGCTTTTCTTTAATTTACTATTATTGGGAGTCTTAGTAAAGGGAAGCTTTCTGATCCAAATTTCAGAAGGTAATGTCACAAAAAGCTCCTTCCAGTTTGTTGGTCTGCACTACAGTGACTGGTGGGTTCAGCAAAGGTTAAGCTAGGAACTCTTTTTAACGTCTAACTTGTCTACAAAAAGCTGATCTATGTGGGTAAAATTCACAATGAAAACATAATAATAAGTTGAAGTTTTAAGTAGCCAGAAAGCTATTAACCTGCTAGGAAAAACTGGAAGTAATAGTAACAAAAAAAAAAAAAAAATCATTGCAATGCAAATTAGCAAGAAAGCTACAGTATACAGAAAAAGAAAAAAACATTACAAACACAGAGATGGGATAACAGTATAAAACATTATACAGAAAAAACAGAAAAATAGATAATAATAGTAGAAAATCATCTAACACCAGAAGGAAAAGCTGAAAAAAAACCAACAAGGCTTGTTAAAAATTAAGTATTTATAAAATATAAAAAAGAGATAGTTGCTATTTTTCCAATCATATAACTGTGAAAAAAAGATTTAAAAAGGACAAATTGTAGTCAAATTGATTATCTCAACTGATAATTTGTAATTAGGCAAATAAGTTATATTAGCTTCCTCTGTGCATTCAGTATGGTAAATGTCAAGCTAGCAAATGTGTTATTGTAATTTGCTTTATTTGACCTCTATTTGACCTATAATTTTGTTTTCCTTCCCTTGTTTAAAATTTCAGTGTCCTATCTAAACAGCAGCACAATAATATGTTGCTGTAACGCAGATAGCTCAGGCCAGGCCAAATTGCTTCCTCTTTGGCTGTGACTTGAAGTGAAGTTTCAAAAGATAACTTGTTCACCTCATGCGCTTCGCCACTGTCACAACACTATGAATCCATTTGCGACTCTTCCTGCCCTGCCTCCCCTGACTCCCCACAGCCAGGTAAACAAGAACATTAATCTGAAGAGATTTCCTGCTTGTGTTTGGAACTAACTGCTGCTTGGCTTTTGTGCCTTAAATGCAATAGATTTAATTTGGAATCAAGAAACAAAGCAGCCAGTGGACATGGCAACTAATGGTTCACACAGACATACCCCTAGAAATCAATTACTCGCTGTTGCCTAAAATTCAGCTTGAGTAAGCAAAAGTGTAAAAATGTAAAGGTAATTAGCTAAAGGCAATAGGTCGATTCAGAGCAGGGTGAGAGTGTTTTTCTCTGTGCACTGGTGCATATTTGTACATGAGCAAACCACAGCCAAGGGTACCATTGTCTCTCACATTCTCTGCCTCCAGCAGACAATATTGCTTACCTCATCATTTTAAACACCAGGGAAGACATCCAGAACAGCCAATAAGGGAGCAGGAATGCCTTAATGTTCCCTGTAGGACCAAAAGTATGTGGAAACACTGGAAGAGAACATTGTGAATGCTGGCAAGAACACTATGGAGTGGCATTTGCTTAAAATTCTAAACTGTGAAAACAACAATACCCCCCAACACTCAAGGGGGAGCCTGTGTTAACAGGTTTCCCTGCAACTTTTATGGTTCAGTTGCAAACCTGGAGAAAAACCGTGCATGAATCAGAACAACGAAAGGCATTAAGTAGACAAAAATTTAATTTTAAATTATAACCCAAATTACAAAAACGTTGGAACACTGAATACAATGGTTTGCAAATATCATAAATCCATATTTTATTCCCAATAAAATAAAGAAAATATCAGATGATGAAAGAAACATTTTACCATTACATGGAAAAGTAACTAGCACAAATCAAAAACTAATGGAGGAGCATTTGACAACTAATTAGATTCAATGCCAACAGGTTAGTACATGACTATTAACCTGTTAGTCAGGTAAGCTCTGAAAAGAGCATTTCAGAGAGGTAGAGTCTCTCAGATGTAAAGATAGGCAGAGTTTCACTAATCAACTGCAAACTGTGTCTAAAAATTGTGAAACAATTAGAAAAATTGTGGACAAATATTCCTTAATGTAAAATTGAAAAGACTTTGAAGACACCATCATCTAGAGTGTATAATATCATCAAAAGATTCAGAGAATCAGCAGGAATCTCTGTATGCACTGGACAGGGCCTTCAAGAAGTACTACAGAACTTTGGAAAATTTCTCAGTTACGAGCCTCCCAGTGAAGGCTAATTCAGCATCCATCTTGTGTCTTACCTGTACTCTGTGCTCTCTCCAGCCAGTAAAAGTCAATCCTATGTTGACTCTTGTCTTCTCTTGCTCTTTCTTCTTTCCTTTTTTTTTCTCTGATATTGTACCCTTACATTTCTTTGCTGAGTCATGGGAGCTCATTCAAAACAGCCAAATATTCAATTCGGTAAGTGAAGTTATGATATGCCAAGTTTTTAGCCAAAAGCCTTTCGTTAGTGCAAACCTTATTTTAACCTAGTTTTACTTTAGTTTGTCGTATTTGCTATACGTTATATTTTGTCTTATTTATTATGATTAATGCAATTATTATATTTTATTCTAATTTTTATTATTCTATTCTGTTTTGCACATACTGGAGGGCTTGTAATTTTGTTGCACTTGTCGCAATGACAATAGAGTTCTATTTTGTTCTATTCTAAACTATAAGTTTATATTTGTCAAAATGAGATTTCTTTAGATTAATCTAAATAAATAAGACCAAACTAAATGCATGTGTCTTTGGAACAGACTGTAGTTGTGCCTAAAGATACTGTCTAAAACAGGTTCTTTACCATCTGTATGTGTCAACTGATTTTAAAGAACAAATTCCACTGAATATGGTCAGGTACTGGGTAATAAATCACTAGCTCCCAAAGAAAAACTTTCAAAGACCTTCAGAAAGAACTGTTGCTAAAGACCACTTTAAATTATTGCAGGAAACTGGCTTTTTAGAAGCAAAATATAAAGAAATTGGGGTTTTTTTCCACAGTACTTTAACTTTTATTTGTTTGTCTGCCTGTCTGTCCCTCCCAGCCTTACCTTCTCACTCCCAATGCTCACGGTAGATTCAGCCCTTCACAGCCCAGTGGGCTGGGAACATTTCTTACACATAAGAAGGCCTTGCTATGCACACACATTCACACAAAACTATGCACACTCACTTAAGCCAGACAAGGAAAAGAAAAAGGGTGAGGTGAGGCAAGCTGCAACTGAAATGTGGGCAGGCCAGCTGAGGTTTTCCGGTACATGGATCTCATCCCGCCACACGTCACCCTCAATTGTGGTTAACGGCGCTGTGATCAAAAGAGCCCAGACACTTTTCTGTTGCTTCAGCACCCAAAGGCAAAGGAGAGGTAGGAATGGGAAGAAATAAAAGAGAGGAGGGTGACAGATAACAGCAGGAAGGAAAAATGAGAGACGAATGGATCACGTTTGAGATGAGAGGAATGGTGTAGCAGACGAAAAGAAGAGCGATGGAGGTGACAAGATGGCAGTGGGAGAATAAGGAAAGGGAATATGTGTATGTGAGATGGGTAGAGAAGAAAATGAGTAGGCAAAAGCTGAAAAGATAGTGGCCGAGGAGTGTGTGTTTCTGAGGATGCGTTAAAAAGCACATCAGTGCTGGTGTCCCATCCTCTATCCTTTCTGCTTCACCCTCCTGTCATTAGCCGGCATCACTGCTGCAGCAATTATCTTCACAACAGCATGCATGTGTGTGAAATGATTAGAGGTGAGAAAATTAGGGACGGATGGCTAGATGGAGGAAAGGAAGAGGGCTCATTTGTATCAAGCATTTAAAAAGTGAAGGCAACAATCATACACACACACACCACCTCCACAGTCAATTTACTGTACGTTTCTCTTTGTGTGTTTGAGGGTGTGTGCCCCTTACAGCGTCATGCCTCATGCTGGATTCAGTCACGCAGTCATGTGAGTAGGTGTGTTTCTCACTTGATATGTCACTTTTTGTGACTCAGACTGAGTGGGGGAGCTTGTGTGTTGTGTGTTTTGTGCCAGTGGTAGTAGCATTACCCTCCCTCAGTTTGAAGTCAGTCTGTATGGTGCTAACCCCCCCACATCCGCTCTCAGTCTTTGATTACAATGTGTACTTGCACACATCGATGGATGAGTGTGTTGCAGTAATGATGCACTAAGCTGAGCAGTTTTGTGGCCCAGTGTGGTTCTATGATTCACCTTTTCTCCTCTAGGATTCCACCTGGTCACTGGAGCGATGTGCTGATACAACCTGACACCTGTCTGGTTGGATGGCCAGCAACAGGCCTCATACTTGCCTACATTCAAACACTAAGCATCCATGCATAAACACACAGTTACATTAAAGATGGAGGTGGACTCATGCATGTGCACAGGCTTGAAAGTGAAAATCTGCAACTGTAGTTATGTGGCACCAGGACAAATGCATGTGTCTTTAAACATGAAAGCAAGTCAAGCACACGCATCTCTATCTTTGCTCCCACCTACAACTTCACAAAACACAAACAGTTCTGGCATTACCCCTCTTGCAGTGCTTTGAAAGCTGACACACTGTCCTGTGCTCTGTATAAGGGTTGTCCTGTGATGTGTGTTAATATGTCAGTTTGTCTGCCGCCATTTTTATGAGGAAAGACGACACTGAGATTCACAGCTAGTAGACTGCATTTATGTAACACCTTCAGCCAGGGGTGTGAAACCCAAATAGACAGTGGGCCAAAATGAACAAAATTGGAACAAGTTAAGGGCTGGACTGGTTCACTATTTATTAAAAATCTATTAAAATGACTGTTTTGCATATATTGAAACTTGAACTAACAGAGCCTATTAGTTATTGTCTATAATGGCATGGCTCAGCAAGGTAGAGCAGTCGTCTTGTAATCTAAGGGTTGCCAGTTCGATCCTTGGCCGAGTCGAGTTCATGTCGAGGTGTGCTTGGGCAAGACACCAAACCCCTAATTGCTCCTGATGGGTCGTGGTTGAGCGCCTTGCATGGCAGCTTCCACCATCAGTGTGTGAATGTGTGTGTGAATGGGTGAATGTAATGTATGATGTAAAGCACTTTGGGTATCATCCCAGGTACAGTAAAGCGCTATATAAATACGGACCATTTACCAGACGGGTACGGGTGGCTGTGAAAACGCAACAGAAATCAGGGTTTACCAAACCACCCCATCCCAAGCCCCGCCCCTTGGTGGAAACGAGGGTTTTACATTTACTCATTTCCCCACTTTTTCCCTGATGCACTTGTAATTTAAATCCAGCTTTCCATCTTTCTCTGTTACTCTGTGTACTTGGCCTGTGCCACTGTCTTATGAGAGGCTGCCTCCTTCCTTGTTTCATGATACTAGTTGTTCCTCACACTTAATTGACCACAGTGTGTGCCGGTAGTAATAAAGTCCTGTCCCTTAGGAAAATCCTTTTTTCTTTTGTTCCTTTATTTCACATAAAAAATGTACATTTGATAGAAAGAGTATACGAGTTGAGAGAGGCCAAAAGAGGACAAACAGATTTATATCAATTCTCCACCTATTACAAAACAGCTATGAGAAAAAAGATGAATCGGGTCTGAAAAAATTCTAGGAAATATAACACTAAACACTGAAATTGTTCAAACAAAGCAATTTCAGTAAAAACATGCATAAAAGACTAAATCTGCAATTATGTGGCCTTTTAAACATTTCTTAAAGCTTTTTACATTACATCTTTTTTGCTAGACATAAAATATTATTCCATATTTCAACCATTCATTTTTTTATTTTTTATTTTTTAATTGGCTTCCCCAACGAGAAGAATAGGTTAATTAGGGCCGGCTTGTTTGCTAGAAAATATTACTACTTTCATCTATGACAGTGACAAGCTAATGTGATTTTCATCAAGAAAACCAGGCAGAAGAATGTTGTTGTTTTTTCTTTCTTTTTAAATAAAAATAATATATCATATTAAACATGATGACATTTCCAACACTAGAACCGCCAAGGAGGAGGGAACATCTGCTAATTCTAGCTAGCTAGCTAATGTGGCAGATTTTCATTTGACATTTTCAAATTTCTTGTGGGGAGTCAATGACTGCAGTTCAAGTTTATTTGCTTACATGAATCTGTTGAGGAATTTAAGAAACCAGAAGGAAGGGTATAGCTAAGTGAGAGGCTAGATGAGGCTAATTTAAGCTAAAAGCTAATGTAAATTTTTGCAGTATTACTGCTAGGCCTGATGATCTTGCACAACTGAACTCACACCTAAAAATAAAACAAAACAAAAACAGATCTCCGGAAGTTGACGTCACACAATCCCGGTATGCAAGAGTCTGAATCAAACCACCAACATTTTGGAAGGAAGGCGCACTGTTCAAATTACTGCCAGCTATCTCGCCACTTGCAACTAAATTGGTAAATAAATATTAAATATGATGAAAGCTGTTGTGCCCCAGAATGCCAGAATAGCTGAGGATGAGCATTTTACAGAATTCCCAAAGATCCAGAACGTAGAGAGCGATGGATAACTGCCATCAAACGTGCAAGCAATAAGAAGAAAATGGACCCTTCAGGCAACGGATTCCGATTATGTAGTTATCACTTCATATAAGCTACGGAGTACAACATATCCTAAATTTTATATCTTATTTGTTTAACATGCTCTTATTACCATTCCCAACTGACTACCTTCTTTTATTAAACATGTGTTAGATCAGTGTATTATAGTGTGGATTTTTCCCGTAGCTCACACAACAACGAGCAAAGACAATGTAAAAAAATTTCTAAAATCATTACAATCTTCCTTCAGAAAATAAACTCTCAATGCGTGTTATGTCTGCAAGCGTGCTGTTTACAATTTTGTTCTCATAATACAAGTTACAGACAGTGATTACTTACACTACGCTGCGTATTGCTCATGCAAACTTGATTCGGACAAAGTTACACTTACTCCCACAGTGACAACAGGGCAATCCTTTGCAGAAAGACTCCAGATCTGAATACCATTGACAAAACCAGATTGTATCCATTAATATCACCTCCAGGCTTTTGTAAGCTTTAAAGGAGTAAGATGAGAAAAAAATGTTTTAAGTAGTTGTACATGTCAGCGTATCACAGGTTGGGTAAAAAGTCTGCTCCAACCACCTCAAAAGTTTTAAAAAGTATACCAGGGACATTATAAGGGTTAGAGATGTTTAATCTATCTAGTTTCCTTGTATATCAAATTGCATCTTCAGATTTAAAATATTTATATGGTAGCCATAAGTCTGTTTGCTCAGATTGATTTATGACGGGCACTAAATGGGCCACCAAAGCAGGTCAAGCTATAAAACATGTGGGGCCCTGATGGATAGCAACAGGTCTGATAGTTGGGGTTCAGCTGGGATACCAAACAGGGCCCGACTAATTTTATCCTCAGAGTACAAGTGTGTTTATCCAAATTGGTTTGAAGTGGTCTCATGAGAGACCCATATTGTTAGATTCACTCAATCCAATTAGGAAACAATAACTTTATTATTACCAGTCTTTTAGTGAGAGTCAATACTATAGAAATAATGATGACTAATGAATTTCAACAGTAAATTTAAAATTTTAAATTATTATAAAACATTAAATTATATAATGGTTGTTCAGTGTCATTGCTGTTATACATAAAAATGATATATATATATAAAATTATATAATTTGACAGATAAGAATATAGGCCATGTCAGCCCCTAATTTTATTTATTTATTATCATTTTCATAGGTTCTAAATACGAATAATTATTTCTTTAAAACGATGGTTTTTCCCACAAACTTCACGTTCTTTCTCTGAGTATGTATTTGAAAGATCAGGCTGCAGGGCTCAGCACACTTAACAACTGTATTTTTACTATCTCTAAGCATGTCTGCTGGCAGGTTGTAAACAATCATACGTAAAATCAATATAACGTTTCATTTAGAATCCTGCTGCTCTGTGAAGGAGTAGCAGCAAGCATGTCTTTAAAGATTTACTAAAAATAACATTTCTGTGAATACATCATTTAAAAAGTGCAAAGGTTAATTAACAGCTTAAGTGCTTTTCCCACAGCAAAGTTGCAATGTTGTAGATTTCTATTCATTACATTAAGAGATTCACATATGTTGGTAAATGCTGTATAATACGCAATTCACAGCCATGAAGAAAAAAAAAAAAAAAAAAAACTGTGAAGAATGTACCATAGGTAAATTACCTAATAGAGCATCAGGGAGGCAGATGTTTATTCCATGAGTGTAATGCTGGAAATGCTGCTGAGAAGTCAACACTGAGTAGCTGGTACTGCACATATTTTTCAAAAAACAGATTTGTAAATATGAGAATTCATATCAACTGACAATTACATGTTAAGCAAATCTGTTTGAGATCCAAGCTATATGGACTAGTGGGTCAACTGGGGAAAGAACACAGTCCTGGGGATGGGTAACTGAGGTCAGCTAGGAAAGCAAGGCTGGATTACAGGGTTGAGAAATAAAGAGTTTAGCTCCAGGAATCAGTATAAGGGCATCAGGAACAAAAAAAAAAAAAAATAAATAAATAATAAATAATAAAAAAAAGACATGCCAGAGCAATCAGGCCTGTGAGGGAAGGACTGAGCATAGGATGAGTTTGGAAAAAAACAAGACAAACTACCTCCTACCCCCCCCCAAAAAAAAAAAAATTAGATTGAAATATATCAATACTGATTGTAGCAAAGCTTGCAATTTGACACAGTCCAAATAGTGTGGCTGTGTAGCATAAGAGGTCTTGATTGTGAAATTGTTTTCTGTGTTCTGCTTCAACTAAAACATACCTGTCTCCACTTTTGCAATTAAACATAACAATTGCCCACATGGCTAGTCCAAATCCCTATCTCCACAGAGTAATAGCCATAAAGTGAGAGAGAAAGAGAAATGAAAAACAAGAAAGAAGAAAGGGGCACAGTAAGTGTCCTCTGTACAGACCGTTTTTTGTTTGTTTGTTTTTTTTTTTGTTGTTGTTGTATTTTTGTTTTGTTTTGTTTTTTAGATGTAGAAATCACTTCTAATCTATGATATTAAACATAGAGGAAGAGGAGGAGGCTGCAGGTAGGTGACGCTGGTGGCAGGTAAGCAACGCTAATGCTGTAGGTGACGTAGTTCCGGGGAGACGGCAGATTCAAACTTCATTCAATTGTATTTTGTGCCAGCCTAATCAAAATATTCTTTAAAGTAGGAAAATAGTGTCTTTAAAAGGTACACTCTGGAGCACAGCGGGGAGGATTTGGCCAGCCTGACAGATTTTATAGATCGTTGTTAAGACAGAATCGTCCACCCCCTTCACCTCATCTAAGGCCAAAAGACAGTGAAATGAGGATTCACCTGGAGCTATTTCACCACCGGGGAACGACTCAACGGATGTTCTGATCTCTATAGATAAGAAACTCATTAGTTTTGATGCGCATTTGAGCCTGGTAGAAATTCTCCACATGGAGTTCCAGGCGCTACGTGAATCATTAGAATTCAGCCAGAAGCAGGTGGAAACTCTGGCTGTAGAAAATGCCAGTCTCAGAGAGTCGGTAAAATCCCTCACCGAGGACTTGACCTGTCTCTCGGAAGAAAATAAGAAGATGGAGGACACTTGTCTAAAAATCTAAACAGCTTTAAACATCTACAAAAGCAAACAGCCCATCCCACATGTCACTTGCCAACTGTACATAGTTCATAGAACATCTATCACCTATATTAGGAGGTTAGAGGGGTGGTAGAGGATTATTCCTCTGAGGATGATAGACACGCAGGTGTATCCATGTTTTTTCTCTTTCAACTGCAGTTCTGATTGGAAACACTAGGTGTCATTGTCACTCATTTTGTCTGTAAGTAAAACAAAATAGTGGGAGGCCACCAGAAATAATGATTGTGATGTTATTGCACATGACATTACATAATTGGAGATACTATATAATAGAATAGCTGGATAGAATAGAAAATTGGCCTTCAAGGACTTGATAAGTGATCTTACCAGGGAGAAAGCTCCATGTTTGGCTCTTGGTGAAAAAGGCTGAGCAAGGGTCAGTGATTGTGAATGGGAATGCAAGAGCTTGACTCAGCAATAGTGTACTTTTACCACTCCTTGATATCTTTTTACACAAAGTTCTACCTTTTAAAGTGTGATTATTTAATTTTAAAGATGGCTCCCAGCCATTGTTTGGTTGTAAATCTCCACAGTGGTTTGCTTGTGATCATATTACATTCAGCTCATATAATACAATGAACCATGTGAGGTCCTGCTATTTTTTTTGTTTCTGAGCCTACCTAATTTATTTTACCATTTGCTTCTGATTTAATTTATTTATTTATTTTTTTTATTCATTTTTTGTTGCCTTGTTCAGTGATGATGTTCAGTGATAACGCTCACAATACAATAAATCATAAAACACAAGTGGCCATTTTGTTTTGATGGTGTATTAGCTGAAATTTGATTTGTTTTGCCACAAATTATGAATGCATTTTATTTTCATGGAAGAGGTTATTTCGTATTTAAGTTTTGTATTTTAAGTAATTGATCTTGAGATAATTTATTGTTTAAGTATTTAAAAAAAAAGAAAGATGGGTTTTGGAAAATAAAGTATCCATCTTGCAGCAAATAACTGAATCTAAATTAACTTCATTGTATTTTTAGTGCTTCCCTTACCAAGTAGCCTGTCATGTTTTTCTTTTAATAAATATAGGTATGATGGTCAAAATATCATTAAAATGGCTAATTTTATGTATTACAGTATATTCAGGGTTGGGGCACACTTCAGTTTCTTTTCATTGGGCCCAAAATCCCTAGCAGCGCCCCTGGTAGAGCCCATTATATGACAGTGTTAGCAGGCAGAAGAGCATGTAGCCTGATGCTGTGCACATCATTGCAGGGGACTTTAACCATTCAGACTTAAAGACAGTGCTCCCAAAATTCCACCAGCTTGTTAGGTTTGCCATGAGAGGGGCTAATATACTGGACAAGGTCTATTCTAACATCAAGATGGCCTATAGGGCTAGACCACTTTAGGTCTGGCTACAGGGCTCTCTACTGCATGGCCCGAGCCAGCGTGGAGAGGCATCAGGAAGGCCAAACTGGACTACAGGAGAAGGACTGAGAACCATCTGGACAGCAACAACAGCAGGCAGGTGTGACAGGGAGTCCAGCAACTCAAAACTACAGAACTAACCTCGATGCTGCTGAGGGTAACGCCTTGTTGGCAGAGGAGCCAACCTCTTCTGTCCCTGTTTTGAGGTGAAGCCACCAGATGCAGCTGTACACCACTCTGAGGACCACAGCGGCACCACCTTCACGTAGGAGGAGGGTGAGAGTGAGATGAAAGTGGGCCCACACATATCCACAGCCCTCAGCTTCAGCCCCGGCTCCCCACAGGGCTATTTGCTGAGCCCCCGGCTCTACAGCCTCTACACCCACAACTGCACTCCCACCCACCACAGTAAGACCATCATCAAATTTGAGGATTATACCATGGTGGTGGGACCCGTCTCGAGGGTGGATGTGACCGCCTACAGGGATGAAGAGAAGCGACTGATTGTGTTGTGTGGAAACAACAATCTGCTGCTCAACACCTTCAAAACCAAGGAGGTCTTTATTGACTTCTTGGTGGGAATTGTGTGGAGAGGGTGGTGGACTTCCGCTTCCTGGGGGTCCACATTGAGGAGGACCTGTCCTGGAGCATGAACACCTCTGAGCTGCTGAAAAAGGTACAGCAGAGACTGCATTTCCTGAGGGTATTGAGGAAGAACAACATTTCACAGAGACTGCTGGTATCCTTCTATCAGTGCTCCATTAAGAGCATCTTAATGTATTGTATTTGGGTGTGGTACAGCAGCTGCACAGTAGCTCAGAAGAAAGAGCTTCAGAGGGTCATCAAAATGGCTCAACAGATTGTTGGCTGCCCTGTCCAAACACTAGAAGAACTGCACAGGTTCTGTAGCCTTAAAAAAGCGCAGACTATCATTAAGGACAATTCACACCCCGGACACTCTGTTTTAACTGTTGCCGTCAGGCAGACGTTGCAGAACAATAAAAATTACGACAAACAGATTCAAAACAGTGTTACAACCCCTACTCAGTCTAGGGGAAAAGGAGTGGCAACACAAACAATTGGAGCTGGATACTTACAATAAAAGCAAATTTAGTTATGTGTATGTATAACAAAGGAATCATTCACTAAATAAACATAAAAATATCCATATGTCCGTTTTACCAAATAACACCAACTCTGAAAGCAAAATCAATAAATAAAAACAGTTGACAGAAAGCATGCTGTGACAGGAGATAAACGCCCACAATGGCAGGTAGCAAATTAGAAAGAAAACAAAACAAAAACAGATCTGTGACTCTACAGCACACAAAGCTCACACAAAAGACAGAGATCTGTATTTCAACAGTATGCAAGCTCTAAGACAGGAAAGTCCAATCTTCAGTGGAGAGCTGAGCTGTAATCTCACTCAGCTCTCGCCCACATTGGCACACCGTGCTCTAATCTGACACAGCTGCCCAGGAGGAAGGTGATCAGGACCTTATATAGTTAGGAGTCTTCATGACTGGCCAGTCACATAGGAGACGGAGCGGACGGTGACCAATCCTGGAGAAGGAGGGTAGAGCCGCAGGCACAGGAACAGCAGCCAATCATCTGCAAGTACTGGCACAGTCTCATTTACATACCAGGCAAACAAGCAGACAGGCCTAGGGCTGTCACAAGAGTTTTCATCCAACTGCAGTCACCACACTCAATACTACAAAACACATATAATGTGCAAAATGCTTTCTAAGCGATGAGTGCAATAAGAGAATAAACGCCTGTGTATGAGTGATGATCTCTGCTTGTGCTGTTTTTTTTTTTTTTTTTTTTGTATGTTTGTGTTAATGTTGCTTTTATTGCTTTAATTTGGACGTTTTATATAAATTTTATATATGAAGTATCTGACTGGATGGCACTTTTAAATATTGTACTTTAAACAATGACAATAAAGATATTCTATTCTATTCTGTTCCATTCTATTCTAATGTGCTAACATGTGAAGGGAAGATTACACCTAGATTCCAAAATGAGCCAAACCACCTAATTAAAGGGACTTCTACATCTTCCACCATGTTGGAAGGACATGCAAGTTTGCAAAATTTCAGGAAGCCACAGAATGGGACATAGAGGAGGCTTCCCAAGGGGTTACAGAGGCAAAATATAGCAGTAAGCAAGGCTATGGCTTTCCACATATGTTCCATATAGACATTCCTCAGTTAGATCAAGTACAAAAATATTTGTTATTGTAAATTAGATTTATTTAGATTTATTTTTGGGACACAGAGTTGCAAAACACCAGCATGAAAGAGTCAGTAATGAAAGAAAATGTTATTGGGTTCTTATAGCAATAGAAAAGTTGATATTGAGTTATGCATCATTGCAAAGAACAGACATTTTTTTTTTCAATTAACATCATAAAATGAGATAATTCAGTTTTATAACTATAAAACTGCATTAAAGCTTTTATTCCAATCTTATTGACTATTTCTGTGGCGTTATAGACTTTTCTCTTCCTCAGCAGTTGTGTGTTGCCATGGTTTTCTGGGTGATGCATGTTGTATTGGTGATTTTCTCCTGTCCTAAGACTTCATGTCTTAACACAGTATTTTTCTCATTTGAGCCTGGAGAAACAGCATGATAGCAGCTGTCATCATATATTCCTCTCTCATGTTCACTCATTTCCCACATGATGACTCTAATTTTATGATTCAGAGAACTGGCAGGGGTTTCATGGGTTGGTGTCAGTTTGAGGACACAGAAACGATATGAAAAGACTTGCTTATTTCTGGTCTGGATGATGGTTGCCTGTGTTGGGGAACGGCCATCATCAAAACGCCTTTGACAGCGCAGTGGGTTAAAAAACTTCTGCCACCAATGCAAAACAATTTAGAGAGGCTGCCTTAAAGCAAATTCAAGTGATGATCTGATTAATTAGAAAATACAAAGATACACAAAGAAGGTTTTTGCTATTGTTTAGAGCTGGGTCCAAATGGTCTGTGCTTCCAGCTCTCTTTCCATCCTGAACTAAGCCTCACCTTCCATTCTTAGAGCGTCTGCTTGAGCATATAGTCATATCAGGGACAAAGAAGTTATACTTCATTATTTCACCAGGTTCCATGGCAACCGTGTACTAATGATGCATGGTTGCTCCTTTCCCTGATTCACATTGTTTGGCTTGTCATAGAGGGCTCCTTTCAGGCTGGGATAGTGTGAAGAATGATAAGGCAATCATCAGTCACCGAGGAAACAACTGGGTTACAGACTTGCTATCAAGGTATTTTTAAAACATTTGTCAAAAAACAAACCATAGGAGTGGAGAACATGTGCAAATTGGCAATTCTATGGCTTCTGGGAAGGCCTGAGTGTACTCAAAAAGTATTGTAAGTTTTATGGGTGAAGGCCACTTATTGACCTGGACACTTCAGCAAACCCTTCTATCATCACAAAAGGCCCTTAAGCAACTCTGGCCATTTGGGTGTCAGAGGTGGACCAGCCATCTGGAGTTGTTGTCAGTCTGTTCACTAAGATGGATGTCACCTTAAAAAGTTCAGGATGTCTGGAGGGGCTGATGTTGACTGGACGCTACCTCAGTACAAGTGTGCATGAGTGGATGGGGTCGAAGGTTGTCCACATTCATGGACCCAATTTTTCTACCTGTCCCTGCCATCTTCAGTTTCAGTCATTTCAACGTCTGCCACAAGCTGACAGCCACTGTCGGATTTTGGAGGGAAAATTGTGGCTTAACCTAAGAAAAGAATACCAGCAAACCAAAAATATAAACCTAAGGTACAGAAAAGAAGATACCGATGCTGCATGTGGGAAAATGTGGCCAAATATGTCAAATAACAATTCTTTTTGCACTGGAACTGATATGATGTACGTGTTCCATGTCAGTAACATAAATATGTTGTTACCTTTTGGAATGTAACGTATGTACATTGTAAACTGAGTCACATTCCTTGAAGGTGTAGCTGTTATGTAAAAAATACATAAATAAATAAAAATGCACAAATAAAGTTTTAATGTATAACCTGTTTAAAAAAGGAAAATTGAGTGGCAAGACTGAGTAGCAAAATCTTAGAGTGAAAAAAAAAAAATTCTGAATCAAAGTTATCACACTTCCAAAGGTCTGTGATTTTTTCATCAAATAAAGAATAAAATTTGTAGGAAATGGACTGGCTTGTATTAAAGCTTAGTGTATTGTAGTTCTGTTAAACAAATCTGAAGGTGCAATTGTTAATGAAAGACACTTCCTTGTAATTGTAATAATAATTCCACACAGATGAGTAATGTGATCTAATATCATGATCTTCTAGAGGCTGAAACATTAGTATTTTTGATGAAAAAACTATGATGCATTTCCTCTAGATTTCAGATTTCAATATGTTGCAAAACGTCACCCTGTCAACCAGGATGGATGGATGATTTTGGATGTGCGCAATTTGTGTGGCATCTATTTTATAATGACATTTTACAAAGATAAAATTTTGTTGGCAGCAAATTTGCATTCTTGAGTGTGTTTCAGAAAGTTCATAAAAAAAACAAACAAAAAAAAAAAAAACAAAACAAAACTACAGACAGACAGAATAAATTCATGTGGACAGAGGTTCGCAAAAGCCAGTGTGCAGGTGAGTCCAGGCTGCAGAAATGCAGTTATCCAAGGGTGCACTCACACCTAAAGCCCTGTGTCCACCACAGGTGCGGGTCGGGATGCTCTTTTTTTTTTTTTTTTTTTTTTTTTTTTTTTTGCATTTCCACAGGAAAAACTGAGAACGGTGGCAAAATATTCGATTCGAGTAAGTAAGTAAGTAAGTAAATGTTTATTTATATAGCCCCTTCAAGATGAAAATCACAAAGTGCTTAACAATAAAACAGAACACAAAATAACACAATAACACAGAGAACATAAAAACAAATAAAACTAAGTAAAAGCAAGCTTAAAAAGATGTGTTTTTAGTTGCTTTTTAAAAGAGATCATGGAGTCCAGAGATCTCAGGCTGAGAGGAAGGGAGTTCGAGAGGGAAGGAGACACTGCTGTGAGGGCTCTGTCGCCTTTAGTTTTCGGCCATGTTGGCTTAACAGCCAGCAGACCTTGATCACATGATGTCAGGGACCTGCTGGAGACGAAGGGCTGTAGAAGGTCTTTAAAATATTCAGGTGCTTGGTCATGTAGAGCTCGATAAGTTAAAACCAGAATTTTAAAATGCACTCTGTAATAAATGAGAAGCCAGTGCAGCTGGATTAGTAATGGAGTGACATGAGTGAATTTGGAGGATTTTGTTATCAGCCTTGCAGCAGCATTCTGAACAACTTGGAGATGGTCAAGAGATTTTTTGCTTAAGCATGTGAAGATGGAATTACAATAATCAAGTCTGGATGAGATGAAGGCATGGGCGATCATTTCCATCTTAGATGATGAAACAATTGGACTCAGCTTGGCAATGTTTTTGAGATGATAAAAACAAAAGCGAACAAGTGATTTTACATGAGCATCTAAAGACAGTGCATGGTCAAGAGTTACACCAAGGTTCCTGACCGAGGGCTTACTAAATGAGGCAAGTGGGCCAAGACTCTCAGCTATCTTAGAGAAAAATCTATTAGGGGCACAAACAAGGACCTCAGTTTTTGCATCATTAAGTAGAAGAAAGTTATCATACATCCAACTCCTGGCAGCAACCCAAGCAAGATCTGAATCTTAAAAACATCCTGAGGTTTAAAAGAAATAAATAGCTGAATATCATCAGTATAACAATGGTAAAAATATCTTTAAAAGAACCTATAATGTGCTGCAGAGGCAGCAAATATAAAATAAACAATAAAGGACCCAGAACAGATCCCTGTGGAACACCATAATCAAGCGATAAAGAAGATGATTTGAACTTTGCAGCAGCCACAGAAACTAATCTCCCAGAGAGATAAGAGGAGAACCATTTTAGAGCAGATCCTGAAACCCCAACCCAGTTTTTCAGCCTGTCCAACAGGACACAGCTGACATACAGTGTCAAAAGCTGAGGTCAAGTCTAGAAATAATAACACAGAGCAATGGCCTTCATCACTCTGCATCAGGATGTCATTGGAGACTCTAAGCAGGGCTGTTTCAGTGGAGTGAGCCCTGCGAAAGCCAGACTAAAAAATGATCCAGGGTATGGTGTGTCTCTAAAGTAGCTGTAATTTGACCCATCCTACGTCCGTGGACTTCTTCTGTTGGGGTTCCATTCTTATCAATCCTAAAGGGTGGAGCCTGACACACTGCAATCTGTTGAGTCGCCAATAGAATTGTCACTTCCCATGTAACTCAGCAATAAGAATAAAGTGGGAGCAGCACCATGCGTAAATATACAATGGATTTTTTTTATTGTATAAAGCCACATGCCAAGAAGAAAGAACACAAACTGCTGGATGTTTTTGGTTTCTGTGTCGTGTTTTCCTTTGTTAGAATTCAAGGAAGGTGTCACACCACTATCACATAATACTATTGTATAGCTGATGTATCACTATATGGCTTATACGCAGTTGGCTGTTGAAACGGAACAGATGTCAGCACCAAACCATCCCAACCCAGACCCCTTGGTGGAAACGAGGTTTTATAGTGCATTAGATTTAGGTATGATTTGGGATTCAGTGTAGGTGGGATTACAACATTCTTCCAGTCCAAGTTTGCTTTCACACTGCACCTAGTCAAATGAACTGAGCCTTTTGAATTGTGTATCTTCTGCCACACTAGGCTGTACTGCATCAAGAATTACTGAGGGAGAAGACAAGACAAACAGCAAACAAGAAAAGTTACTGCTCTATTGGTTAGTGCAGGACAACTTACATTTCCACCACATAAGAGCCTAACACGGAGTCCCATCAAATCCTAGCAGTCTTTGGTATGCCACTTCTTTATCAGAGCCGTTACCTCATTGATACACGCCCATATGTTTTGGTTGTGTGTAGCCAGAATATCCTGTGTTGTAGTCCACTTACTGCATTTGGTTCACCTGAAGCGAACTGAGATCCACATTTTTAGGTAGATTGGAGTTCACTTTGATCCGCATCAGAGTTTGGTTGGGAATTCACTCCCACTGAATGAGACTTTCTGAGCAGGATTCAATTCAGTAGGGCTGGTGTGACTGCGCCTTAAATAGTGATCGAAATCAAAAGCATTTTGTTGCAGTGTCAACAGTGAAGCAGACTCTGCACCAGTCTGTTGTAGTTTAGATGGAGTTGTGCTATAAGGTGATACCCATCACTTTATTGGTCTATGTATTTTCCTACCCTCATCAATGGTCAGGAGCTATGGGTAGTGTATAAAACAATAAGATCTCATGGAAACGTAGCTGAAAGGAATCCCCTTTCGCAGTCTGGGCTCTCCCTTAGAGATAGGGTGAGAAACCTTATCAACCAGGAGGGACTTGGAGTAGAATCACTGCTCCTCCACATTTAGAGGAGCCAGAGTAGGTTGTTCAGGCATCTGGTTAGGATGCACACTGGATGGATCCCTTTTCCAGGCACATCCCACCAAGAGCAGGCCCTAGGGAAGACCCAGAAAACGATGGAAGGACTGTCTCTTGATGGCCTTGGTACGCCTTAGGATTCTCCCAGGGAGCTTGAAGAAGTGGCCAGGGAGATGGAAGTCTGGGTCTCTCTGCTTAAGCTACTGCCCCTGCAACCTGACCCCAGATAAAGCATTAAGGGATGGATGGATAAAATTTGATTGCCCGCCTAAACAGTAAATGCAAGTTAGCATTTTGATCTTCAGAGAAGTTACGCTACTACTAGAAGATTATGGTATGTAGCATGATTAGGTACTTAGAACAGTACTCCTAATTTATGTTACACTAGGAAAAGGAAATATTAGACCAAAACCAAATTTCTAAAATACATTTAGGTTAACCAAAACCATATGAAGTTATAACTCTTAATAATCTAAATGTTTTGTTTCTCAGTCCACAGCATTGCTGTGCCAGACGTACTTCAGTCAGTAAACTTCCCCCTCTCATGCATATAGTGTGACAAAGATGATGGTCGAATTAAATGGCCACGTTGAACTAAAAATGTAGCTTGACTCAACTGTTTGTTACCATTCTGTCTATTCTAATCAGGGACAATGCTGCCTGTGTTAGATATTTCGTTAGGTGGTATGTCGGCTTAATGCACTCCAGTCATAAGTAACAACAAGCTAAGAGAAGCAGACTGCATCTACTCTTGATTCCTGACTGATGTGGAACATGGTTTGTAAATCTTACACGGCAGAAAACCACAGCTTTTGAAGGCAGTGGTGCAAAGGCCCAGGAGACCGATAATGTTTCAGTTCTAGTTATTAATTAAGCAGTGTTTTGACTAGTAAGAAAGTTTTTTAATTTTGAAAAGTGTTATGAGGTTTTTAATATCAGTATAGCCGAGGACAATGTTTTAATTGGGTTAATAATGCTCTGCCATGATAGAAGTTTCTGCTGCAATTAAGGAATCCTGCAAAGTGCTCAGCAATGAGCAAGTAAAGCTGGTTTTCAAAAACCTTAGAGCATGTTCACAATAATTTTTTAAGAAATACATTACTTGAGTAATGAGAGTATTAATCTGTTAATAATAATAATAACAACAACAACAACAACAATAATAATAATAATAATGTATAATTTATTAATCCGAGTTAGTAAATTTATTTTCTGCATTTAACCCCTCCTAGTTAAAATAGAAGCAGTGGGCTGACACAATATAATGTTCAGAGAACAATTAGGTATCAAGAAACTTGCTTGAAGGGGATGGAAGAAGAGTGTGCACCCATGATATACAACATGGCTTGTTCTTTGTTCCTTTAACTCTGTGGTGTCCAGCTCCGGTCCTCGAGGGCCACAATCCTGCAGGTTTTTGATGTGTCCCCGCTCCAAAACCACCTGACTCAAATTAATGAATAATTGTGCAAAACTTAATTGGCTGTTGGATCCAGTTCATTTGAGTCAGGTGTGTTGAAACAGGAAACATTGAAAACCTGCAGGACAGCGGCCCTCAAGGACCAACTTTGGACACCCCTGCTTTAACTGGTCATACGTGAGAGGACTCTGCCACATTGACCCCTGCAGTTTCTGGTGTTACTGCTCCATTTTCCCCAAGCTCTGAAAATGAACTGAAAAATGACAGACAAGACAGGCAGAAGTCAGTATGGTATGTATATTTAAACTAAATAATATAGATGAGGCTAAATACTAGTTAGTTTTGTACTCCTATATCCTCTTGACTACCAGGAAAAACAATACTGTCCAATCCCATTTTTTTTGTTACCAAAAGGTACCAAAGCCCCACCCCTTCACATTTGGTATCATTGAAAAGCCCTAAACGTCCTCTGTAGATAGCAAAAGGAGCTAACTCAGTAGAATTCAGTGGGTGGGAGATATTCAGGTTTACAAATGTCCACCACAGAGGACAAATTTGAACTACTGGTAGTCAGGAGGATAAGGCAGCTTTTGTTAAAAAGTAGGGTCTAAATAAGGCAGTCCTAAAACAGCAGACATCTACTACTCATACAATAGTATAATCAATAACGTCTGTGGAATTCCAAACTGACAAAAATCCAGCATCTTCTGAATTATAATTTAAAACGGGCAAATTGGAAGACACTATTGAATGATCAGCTTATTTTTATGTCATATGCAGTTGGAGTCATATGTCATTACCATTAAATAATAGAATAAGACACCTCTATTAGTCCCTCAGTGGGGAAATTGCTTTGTTGCAACAGTTCAGGTGCAGTAAGCAGAAGCATGCAGGTGATATCAAAAAGAAAACACACACACAATAAATAATAATACGGACTGTATCTGATCTGACAGGGTGAGTATATAAATGTGTACATAAACATGTATATAAATATGTAAACACAGTTTCCATGTGTTCATTGTAAAGTCTGACAGCAGCAGGGAGGAAAGACCTGCAGTATCTAAATTTCATGTGTCTGTGAGAGGGTAATTCTGAATAATGTCTCAAACGGCCTCCCATTAAGTATCTCTCCTTCACACAGTGAGGATGGATCAGTCTGTCACTGAAGCTGCGCTCCAGAGCAGACAGGCTGTCCTGCAGGGGGTGGGACTCATGATCCAGCATGGAGGACAGTTTTACCAGGACTCTTTTGTACCTACCTTCTGCACTGACTCCAGAGAACAGCCCAGGTCTGAGCTGGACTTCCTGATGACTTTGTCCAGCTCCTTCCTCTCCCTCACCCAGTGCCCTCTTCATCTTTCTTCTCAGTTCCTTCTGTACAGTCCTCAGTTCCTACTTGTTCCCTGATCTGAAAGCTCACTTCTTCTCCTTCAGGAGAGCTTTAATATTGGGGGTAAGGCTGTAGATGTATAATATGGCAATCAGCTCTCCCTGGAGGAGGGACGGGGGATGTTGAATATGAATATGTAGAATAAAACAAGTCCAGTATTTTATTGTCTCTGGTGGGACAGGTGATGTACTGTGTATCCATTGGCAGAACAGATGATGGAGAGGCATGATTAAATCCCCAAAGATGAGGAAGAGGGCCTTTTGGTTCTGTATCTGCAGCCTGCTGGTGACCACGAACAGGGTGTCAGATGATATGTTTATATTAACAGAAGGGGACACATACACTGCTATCAGAATAACTTGTGAACTCCCATGGCAGATAATATAGCCTCATGCTAACCACCAACAGGGTAGTTTCTTTTCTTTCAAATAGAAATAAGACATCAAATAAAACTGAAGAAATAAATAAAACAACATAAAATATTAAATAAGGTATTGCATAGAACAATATTTTTGTTACATGCAAACTCAAAATGCTGGCCATGAAAACAAGTTGGATCATATTAACTGAACAGTATAGACACAAAAACATAGTAATAACTATTACACAGAGTATATCAAAGCGAAATCAGAGTCCTCTTGATTCATGGCTACTTGCGGTGACTGTATAGTAGTAATAATACAGTGCCTTGCAAAAGTATTCACCCCCTTGGCCTTTTACCGAATTTGTTACATTGCAACCTCTAATTTAAATATTTTTTACAAATCAGAATTTTATTTGATGGATCTGCTCAAAATACCCTAGTTTTGAAGTGAAATGAGAAATATAAATACAAAAAAGACATTTCAAAAATAAAAAACTGAAAATTTCCATGTGCATAAGTATTCACCCCCCCAATGTCAGTACTTTGTAGAGCCACCTTTTACTGCGATCACAGCTGCAAGTCGTTTTTGATAAGTCTCTTTGAGTTTACCACATCTTGCCACTGGGATTTCTGCTCATTCTTCAAGGGAAAACTGCTTCAGCTCCTTCAGGTTTGATGGTTTGCGCTTATGAACAGCAATCTTTAAGTCTGACCACAGATTCTCAGTTGGATTGAGGTCTGGACTTTGACTAGGCCATTCCAACACATTTACATTTTTCTCCTTAAGCCACTCAAGTGTTGCTTTAGCAGTATGCTTGGAGTCATTGTCCTGCTGGAAGGTGAACCTCCGTCCTAGTCTCAGATCACTGACAAATTGATAGAGGTTTTGCTCAAGAATACTTCTGGATTTAGCACCATCCATCTTTCCCTCCACTCGGACCAGTTTCCCAGTGCCTGCTGCTGAAAAACATCCGCACAGCATGATGCTGCCACCACCATGTTTCACTGTGGGGATGGTGTTCTTGGGGTGATGATATGTGTTGGGTGTGCGCAAGACATACCGTTTTCCTTGATGGCCAAAAAGCTCAATTTTAGTCTCATCTGACCAGAGCACCTTTCTCTATACATTTTGACAATCTCCCACGTGCCTTTGTGCAAAGTCAAAACGTGCCTTCTTATTTTTAGCAGAAAGTAATGGCTTTCTTGTGGCCACCCTTCCATAAAGCCCAGCTCTGTGGAGTGTACGGCTGATTGTGGTCCTATGGACAGATACTCCAGCCTCTGCTGTGGAACTCTGCAGCTCCTCCAGGGTTACCTTCGGTCTCTGGGCTGCCTCTCTGATTAATGCCCTCCTTGCCCGGTCTGTCAGTTTTGGTGGGCGGCCCTCTCTTGGCAGGTTTGTTGTGGTGCCATGTTCTTTCCATTTGATGATGATGGATTTTATGGTGCTCCTGGGGATCATCAAAGATTTAGATATTTTTTTATAACCTAACCCAGATTTGTACTTCTCAACAACTTTGTCTCTGACTTGTTTGGAGAGTTCTTTGGTCTTCATAGTGGTGTTTGGTTAGCGGCGCCCCTTCATTAGATGTTGCAGCCTCTGAGACCTTTCAGAAGAGGTGTATATATACTGATAGATAATGTGACACTTAGATTGGACACAGGTGAACTTTGTTTCACTCATAGTGTGACTTCTGATGGTAATTGGTTGGACCAGAGGCCTTCATAACAAAGGGGGTGAATACATATGCACATGGCAATTTTCAGTTTTTTATTTTTGAAATGTCTTTTTTGTATTTATATTTTTCATTTCACTTCAAAACTTGGACTATTTTGTGCAGATCCATCAAATAAAATTCTGATTTGTAAAAAATATTCAAATTAGAGGTTGCAATGTAACAAATTCGGTAAAAAGGCCAAGGGGGTGAATACTTTTGTAAGGCACTGCAAATACCTCTACAACAATAGAAAGGGAGAAAAAATACATTGGTTTGTGTTATATATAAAATAGTGCTGGGCACATTAACGCGTTAATTGCGTGTTAACGCGATGATTAATTAACGCCAGTAATTGTTTAAATCACACGTTAAGGTTTTTTTGTTTTTTGGGGGGGTTTGTTTTTTTTTTGCTGGTCAATGGCTTTGATCACAGAAACATGGCATCCCTGTCTTCCCGCTGCTGCAGCGGTGCGTCTGATGTAATCAGGAGAGAGCTGGTTTTTTAACATGAAGAGACGTTTCATGTTAAGAAGAGACGATTTTTGGATGGGAAACTGCTCCCAAAAGACAATGAGAAACTTTCTCTCTCTCTGTCTCTCTCGCTCTCTCTCTCTCTCTATTTCTTTTAATAAATGCGGTGACAGTGAATCTTGGTCGTAGCGAGATGAAACTTCCAGCTGTGGAATCTGTGAAATGTGAGCTTTCAGTAGAGGAGCCGTTTGTCTGTTCATGAGTTTGGTGAAGCCATAATTTGTGTTTACATATTTTTTGGACTTTGTGTACCCGGTCTTTTAATTATTGTAGTCTTAACTGTGTTTGTTGGTGATAGAAATAGTTTTGCTGAGCTGTTAGCTGAGATTCTGGACTTTCTGTGGATACACTTACATCTACAGACCTGATGCTACACCCAGAAACGAGATGTTAACCCCTTAACTCCCGGTAGCGGAGGCTGCAGGTGCAGAGGTGAAGCTAAACAGTCAAGCTCAGAATGAAAGGTTAGAGAATTTATAGGCCAGAAATCTGGATGATGAAGCACTGAAGGTGCATGGATGGAAGTTATTGTGCATATTGTGAATATTTCTCTCTCCTCACCATCTAGAAGCTGTGAGATTCTCATCCTGCTTTCTGTCTGTTCACCTGATGCTGATATTCATCACATATTGTTCCTTCTGTGTTTAGAAGGAAGCAGCTTCACAGCTTTAAATTCATCCTGCTGACTTTTTACCTTTTAGTTAGTAAATCCTGAACATTTCATCCTTCTTTGTAATAAATATTTGATTTCATAAATATATCTGAAGAAATATTTTAACTGTTGACATTTAAAGAGAAAACTGCTGCTAAATCAAAGCTAAGGTATGCATGATTAACACAAATTTAAACTTTTAACATAAACTGTGACAAGATAAACCAAAGTTTTGCAACAAACCCATTACTTATAAAGATGGAAAACTATTAAAATTTTAACTGACATACCAGCAGAGAAACACAGCCATTAGTTTAACTAACGACTTAGTGCAATGTTAAGTTTCCAAATGAAAACTCCAATGAATTTTAAGTGAGAGTAACATTACCTTAAGTTGACTCAAGCAATTTATTGATTATAAACAATGCTACCAGTCTGCAGTAAGCTAGCAAGTGAACACTGCTCCAACAATAGTAACTATAAGATCCAGAAACTATTTATCTCATTAACGGTACTGTACCTTTGTCCTTTTCTCCTCTTTCCTAGTTTCCTTTCTAGTATCCGTCAATCTCTAGATGTTGTGCTGGGATCACATCTGGTCAGATTCAGACAACTCACCTCTGCACCCCCCAAAAATAATACAACTTAGTGTAATTTCTAGTGTACATTATATAAAACAAGGGTGGGCATACTCAAAGTAGACTTAAAGATCATCATCATTCCCCTATCGCCTATCGCAATGGACTATCTTACCTTGCCTTACTATGGACACATTAATATGTTTTAATAACCTTCCATTTAAAAAAAAACATTTGTGAAAATCAGTTTTTTTACTAAAACAAAAAAGGTTTTTTGCATATCGAGCTGGGGAAAAAAGTTTATTTTTCAAAATATTCATGTTATTCTAGACAGGGCCTAAATGTCAGTGTTGATTCATAAAGCCAACCAGCACCAATATGCATGGCACTCACATGCATAAACATCTCTTCTGTTTTCAGCATCAAACCATACCAACAGCTACCATTGTTCCCAGTGAATAAATGGCTGCCAGTCCCTGTTCACTGATCCCACTCATTAAACATCCTTCTGATTGTATTGGCTGTTGTCAGGGTTAATCGGACCCATGAGGGAGGAGGTTAGTGAATTTTAAGGCCAATAAGCAAAATATTACAAAAGACCTCTTGTTATTTATTGTTTAAAAAAGCCAAGACAACTGAATAATAATCTGTATCTACTAAGTGTATCCCTTTATATCCAGATTTTTGGGCATGTTTTTGTAAACTACTGGAATTATTTTCAATAGTTTTTTATAGGAATATACACTCATTTGTATTCTGCTTGTTACAGCACATGCACACCTTTTGCTCACCCTACATCAGCCTTAAAAGAACAACTGGATGCTCATAATTGTTACATTTCCCAAATCTAAGCACATCCATCAACCCATCCAAGCCTATTCCTTGAGCAATGTGACCCCAGTCTGGTGCCAGATCTGCAGAGGATTGCAGTTTTCCTCCCCCATTCCACTGGCCTCTATGGTGCCAGGCAGGATCAATCAAATCCTGCTGAGACATGTGAGGGGAAGTGAAGTTGTGCTTGACCCCGTAGGTTTGCTGCCAGGAAATGATAGTAAGTGGAGTGGACGGTTTTGGCCTGCCTCCGCTCTCCAACCTGGACGAGACTGGACAGCAAAGGGAATAGAGATGAGCATAGGGATGACGACTGTCTACGAGTGTTTGTGTGTGTGTGCTGAGCTGTTTGTGAGTGTCCTCTCTGAGAGTGTGCTCTCAAATTTACATGTGTTCCATTGAAGTGGCTGCTGTGTGTGTGAGAGAGGGGTTATGAACTTGAGTAATGCAGTCAGGGCTGTGGCTCAGAGATTGAGTGTGTGCCACTCTTTCTCCTAAGTGTTGTTGCTGATGGAGTGTTTGTGGACTCCTGTCAGTGTGTTATGCATTTTTAAGTTTGTGAATTCATGTCACTAGAGGTGGTAAAGTGGTAACTGCCAAATTAAACATTTAGGATCTCACTGGGAATAGGGTTATTCTGAGATTGAAATCAGAAATCATCTGAACAAAATACCTTAAAAGACCTCTGACAGCCTGTGATGTCTAATGGACCTCTACCTCAACCATAGACATGTTTGCCATTCTTTAATAGTTGTCTGTCAACCACACATCAGGTTAAAAAGTCTTTTTGAGTTGACTGCTATCTTGCTAGAATCTTCAGTTCAGGTACTGACATAAAAGTGTGAATGTGAATGGTTGCTTGTCCCCAATGTGTTGGCCCTGCAATGGACTGGTGACCTGTCCAGGGTGTACCCTGCCTCTCACCTGTTAATGCCGGGATAGGCTCCAGCTTACCCGCGACCCTTAATGGAACAAGCGGTACAGAGAATGAATGAATGAAAAAATGAATGAATGACATTCGTAATAGCTAAATCCATTTCAAGCATTGTCTAACCCACCCTTCATGCTTCCATGCATCTTGTCCTTTGTCGTGGTTAGAAGTTAATTCATCCACTAGTGGGAGTTGAGTTTGGAGTTCTGACACTGGTTGGCGACGGTAATGCTCTGCTATGAATTTGTTTACAACTACCAACACGTCTGATACACACAGCCTTTCTTTAAAAAGCTCACGCCATCTCTACAGTTGTTGTCCTTGTCATCCTCGTCTTCTTCATCCTGTTCCTCTTCTTCTTCTCTGGTTTGTTCCTTTTACTGGTCATATGTTAGCTATACTGCTCAACACTGACACTGTGGTTTCTAGTTGGATTGCTCCATTTCCTTGTCACAGTGGAGAACCAAATCTACCAACAACCACTTTATCCTCCTTATTTATGTAGATTCCAAACAACTTAAATCATCTTTGGGAGTTGTGGGTCAGAAAGGTTGAGAATTACTGGTCTACAGCAAGTAAACAGGCTACTCATTAGCACTTTACACAACCCAACTTCAAACTAACTAAAGCCTAACTATTTGATCACTTGTCAGGTCTTTGACATGCAATTGACTAGATGTTTTCCCTTGGCAACATTCTTCATGTCTTTAACCGATGATCGATTTGCTTTTCTGGTACAAATGACACAACATATTGGGGGACTTCTAATCGGAAAAATGAGACTACACATGCAGGTGGAAAATGCAAGAACAAGCTTAGGAATTGATTTCTAGTCACTGTTCCTGTATAAACTCTCAGTTTGCTGTAGGAGGAGAAGCAGTAAGTAGAAGAAGAGGGTCTCAAGTGGTTTACAGTATTGAAAAACGGTAATTGGCATGGCTTTCTAGAACTTGTCTCATTCATCTCTACCCTGAAATCTTTATACTCCAAGCAGTTTGTGTTTTGATCCAATAATGAGTGAAATCCCAGATGTAGGTGTGGCATGACCGAGGTGGGATGATTAAGGTAATTACAGATGTGGGTTGGTGGTCTTACAGTGAGTGTCAAAACACTAATTAAAGATTTCAAACAGACTGTAATTTATCTGATGTAAATAAAATAGTCTCTTTTACTTTTCAGCCAGGACATTAGCTGTTCTAGTTTATAGGAAATGCAGCCCATAAAACTAGGTTCAGTTGAATCATTCCATGACTCCACCAGGGGCAGAAGTTAAAGGATAGAGTGTAAAAGCTGCCGTTCAGGATGAGATACCCACCTCTTGTAAAAAAAAGGATCCACATGAAATCCAAGCTCAGGCTGTTGCATGAGTATGTGAGAGATTACAAGCTCTGCTGTGGCTGACACCACAGTGCAAATTAGCATTAATAATACAATTTGATTCCAAATAAGAGGTGTAAACAAATGAGTACAAGCACACCTGGCTTCTCAAATTCAGTCAACAGATGGGTACGCTACAGGCCTGTTATTGCGGAGGAAAAAAACATGCAAATGAGGCTTCAGTGTTTGGTGCAATCGCATAAAAGCCAGGAGGATTGACTCAAATTTTTGGCCAGTGTGTTGTCTGAAGTGATGGTGGTGCCCAGAAATGCATGGCAGTGAGCAGGACACAGCACTCTTTGAGCCTTGGTGTTCCAGCTGTTGGCTGGAATCTGCTCTCCTCTGCCATCACTAAAACTCCTGGCTAACATCTAACATTTCCACTTCCTTTTGAGAGTCATTCATACAGCCAAATGCACCATGATTTTTATCCAAGAACTGCAGCCTGGTGAAAAATTTTACAGCCACTTATGTCTTTAATGTTATAAAGCAAGGACAGAGTATATGGTAGCATAGACTTGGGGGATTGAGACCTCTGCAATTTCATGAAATTGAAATAATGCCAATTTGCAAAATGTCATACAGCATTTTGAGTTTTGGGGGGAGTTGTGGGGTTGTAAGTGCATCGATCCAGCAGATGGAGATGAGGAAAATGCATATGAAGGTAATTTTTCATGCCAGACACTTCTGAAGCACAAGTGTCCCTGAGAGCCAAAGAAGACATGTTGCCCAAAGTTGCTTCAAGAGAAAGCTTGACATGTAAGAGGCATACTTAACAGCTTCCATTTCTTCCAGACATTTTTGTTGTGTTTCTTTCCTGCGGTCACCTCTGTATTTGGGACTTTTTTTTAGACTGTTTTAATAAAACGGAACTGGCACACACTAACACACTTTCTCATTGTTTTTTTTTTTTTTTTCCTTTTTTTTAAATCACATTCCTTTTTAATGTGTATGTGTAACTTATATATAAAAAGCTTCCAATGTCATACAATTGAAGTTTTAGTAGAATTTCTACTAGGAGTGTTAGACGGTTATTGAGCTGAAGAGATTAAGATGTAGGGCTACTACTGAACTTGTTCCCACACATCTTGCATCCTACCTGTACTGTGAGTTCTCTCCAACCAGTAAAATAGAGGCAAGGCAGTTTATTTGTATAGCACATTTCATGTACAGGACAATTCAAAGTGCTTTACATAAAACAAAGGCATTACAGATATTTAGAAATAGTAAAAGTCATAATCAACACATAATCACAATAAAATAATAAATTACATTAAAATGATTAAAAGCAAGATAAGTTAAAAAGTTTCCGTGCAGATTTCATGCAAAGGCGCATGAGAAAAGAGAAGTTTTTAACCTGGATTTAAAAATGTTTAATGTCCACTGGCAGTTTGTTCCACTTGTTTGCAGCATAACAGCTAAATGCTGCTTCTCCATGTTTAGTCTGGACTCTGGTCTGGACTAGTTGACCAAAGTCTTTGGATCTAAGAGCTCTGCTAGGTTTATATTCTCTGAACATATCACAGATGTATTCTGGGCCTAAACCATTCTGGGATTTGTAAACAATCAGAGGGGTTTTAAAATCTATTCTGTGACTGACAGGAAGCCAGTGTAAAGATTTGAAAACTGGTATGATGTGTTCAGATCTCTTAGTCCTGGTTAAAACTCTAGCAGCAGCGTTTTGGATGAGCTGCAGATGTTTAATGCTGTTTTTAGGAAGTCCTGTTAAAAGACCATTACAGTAATCCAGCCTACTGGAGATGAATGCATGGATGAGTTTCTCTTGGTCTTTCTGGGAGACTAAACTTTTAATTCTGTGGATGTTTCTGAGCTGGTAAAAAGCTGTCTTAGTGACAGCTTTTATGTGGCTGCTGAAAGTCAGATCTGAGTCTATCAACACTCCAAGGTTACGAACTTGGTCGGTGATTTTAAGAGCCCGAGTCTCCAGATGTTTGCCAATGCTGACCCTCTTCTCTTTGCTACCAAACAGAATGATCTCAGTTTTGTCTTCATTTAATTGTAGAAAATTCTCCTTCATCCAGGTGTTTATTTGCTCCAGACACTGAAACAATAAGTCTATTGTACTGCAGTCATCTGGTGACAGAGACACATAAAGTTGTGTATCATCAGCATAACTTTGATAATTAATGTTATAGTTCTGTATTATTTGACCCAAAGGGAGCATATACAAGTTGAACAGAAGAGGTCCAAGGACTGACCCCTGGGGGACTCCACAAGTCATGGCCACTAGCTTGGATTCATAGATGCCGATCGTAACAAAATAACTCCGGCATTCTAAATAGGACCTGAACCAGTTAAGGACTGCTCCAGAAATTCCAACCCAGTTTTCCAGCCTGTGCAACAGGATTCTGTGATCTACAGTATCAAACGCAGCACTGAGATCCAACAGAACCAGGACTGATAGTTGACCAGAATCAGTATTCAACCTAATGTCATTTAACACTTTGACCAGAGCTGTTTCAGTGCTGTGATGAGGTCGGAAGCCGGACTGAAATTTATCAAGATTTCCACTTTCATTTAAAAAGTCATTAAGCTGGTGAAATACAACTTTCTCAATAATCTTGGAAATAAAAGAGAGGTTAGAGACAGGTCTATAGTTGTTCATTAGAGTCTTATCTTTACTCTTGTCTTTTTTCTTACTCTGTCCCCCTTTCTTTTCCTCTCTTCCTTCTAAGAAATACATGTAAGAAATATCTTCTTATGTGTTTTTGCTGAAATGAGCCATCATGGGTTTTCAAAATGATTGGTGTGTTGATATCGGCTTGCTAGCGTGTGACACAGTAATCACTGCATGAATTCAGGAACACTTACACAAATGCAGGTTAAAGCTCCACCATGCAAAAGAAGCCAGATGTGGACATGATACAGGAACACCACCATCTTCTCTGGAAAAAAGCTCATTCAAAATGATCTGAGGCAAAGTGGAAAACTGTTTCTGTGGTCAGATGGATGAAAATGCGAAATTCTTTCTGGAAAGCATGGACGGCATGAAGAGGAGAGGGAGCATCCAGCTTGTTGTCAGTGGACAGGTGAAAAGCCTGCATCTCTGATGGTTTGGGGCTGCATTACTGCCTATGGTGTAGGCAGCTTCCACATCAGTGAAGCTCCATCAATGCTGAAAAGTAGTCTATGTAATTAATCTGGATTGCATTGATTTGGCTTCCAGTACTACAATGAGGAAACTTGGAGTTATTTTTGTCCTTTGGATTGCATATAAAACAGGTTTCTAGAACTGCCTTCTTTCACCTACGTAATACTGCAAAAAAATTGGGATATCCTGTCACGGTGATGTAGAAAAACTAGTTCATGCTTTTGTTACTTCCAGAATGGACTACTGCAATTCCCTTATAAATGGGCTGTCCCAAATATGACCTGAAAAGTCTCCAGCTGATCCAAAATACTGCAGTGAGGGTTCATTGAGCAAGAGAGATCATTTTTCTCCAGTTTTCGTTTCTCTTTATTGGCTTCCTGTTAAATCCAGAATAGAATATAAAATCCTTCTCGTCACATATAAAGTTCTCCATGACTTAGCCCCACTGTATATCAGAGTACTTCACTCTCAGACTGCAGGTTTACTTGTGGTTCCCAGAGTCTCTAAGAGTGGGAGACAGAGCCTTTGGCTATCTGGACCCTGTCTTATGGAAACAGCTCCCAGTTTGGGTTCAGGAGGCAGACACCCTCTCTACCTTTAAGATCAGGCTTAAAACCTTCCTTTTGTGATGGTCTCGCCATCCCTTAGTAATGCTGCCATGGGCTTAGACTGCTGAGGAACATTCCATGATGCACTGAGCACTTCCTTTTCATCGCTCTGTTTTGCTCAAGAATAAACTTATAACAGTATTGGCATAATTAATGTATTTGCATATAATGTATTTAATGTATTAATAATGTATGAATCAGTAGGAAAAAATAACCATGTATCCACTCATTCTAGGGCAGCATGGCTCAGTGGGTAGAGTGGTCGCTCTGCAACCCAAGGGTTGCCGGTTCGATCCTGGCCCATCAAGTTCATGTCAAGGTGTCCCTGAGCAAGACACCGAACCCCTTAATTGCTCCTGATGGCTTGTGGTTGAACGCCTTGCATGGCAGCTTCCGCCATCAGTGCGTGAATGTGTGTGTGAATGTTTGAATGTGACATACATTTGAAGCGCTTTGGGTAAAAGCACTATATAAGTACAGACCATTTACCATGATCATTTTGTGGTGTATGTTGTTTCTGCGCATGGTGGTAGCATAACAAAATGTGACTGTGGCGGATACAACATTTTTGTTATAAACTGAATGGCCTAAGGATTATTGTGCATTTTTGAGTTCAAAAGTTTCAAAATATAAATAAACAAATAAAAATAAAAACACTTCTTCCCAACTAGTAGGCACTCCGCATGTCAAAGCATAGCGATCATATTAAATCAGTCAAGCATGTAAATATATATTGGACAGATCGTGGGTTAGGAATATATGTTTTATATCTTTATTTTTTTACTTATTTATGTGGGCCTGTTGTATTTCTATTTTCTTATTTATGTGTTCTAAGCTGAGAGATGCCACAAAATTTCGTCATGCTTGCATAATGACGATAAAGATCTTGACTCTTGAATCTACAACTGATTTGATCACTTTATTTAGTGCCCCTGTAAATATATCAGCTGTAATCTCCGATCAGATTGATTTAATTTGGATCTGCAAAATATTTGTCCATGTAAATGTAGCTCTTGATCTGGAAAGAGGAAACTACCAGCCCAAAAAAAAATTATCTTTAACGACCACCTTTTGTTCAGACGTGGACACAAACACATATCCCAACATTTTTAATGAGAAAATGCAAAGCTTCTAAATATGTTGTGTTATTTGTGTGTTTGTGACTGATTGTTTTTACTGCTGGCTGTACAACAAATTGCCCTCATGGGATAATAAAGATTCCTTGAACCTTGAACCTCTATGTTATCTTCTGTACAGAGACTCTAAAACCTTGACTGATTGCTCCTACGCCATGATGGATACTGTCTTGTCACATTTGTTAAGATATTTTGTGGTTAATGATTTATAACTCCAAGCAACAATACCCATTGCAATACTTGCCCAAAGGAGAGCTTCCCTTGATTAGGACAGAGTATTAGGGCCACTTAAAGAAAATATTTTTTCATAGGCTTCGAGAATAAATTTGTTATTTTACGAGAAAAAAGTCATATTACAAGAATAAAGTTATAATTTTATGAGAATAAAGTTGAAATATTACAATAAAAAAGGAAGTAATGTTACAAGAAAAGAGTTGTCCTTTAACGAGAAAAAAGTCATAATTGTACCAGTTCCAGCCATTTCCTCCTCCACAAAAGCAGCGATTTTCTCCAAGTCTGTTTGCTTCTGTGGAATAGATTCGTTTTCTTGCAGATTATTTTCAAAGTCCTGATACAAGTGATAATGTGGTGCTGATTTACCAAAAGATTAAGCATCTGCTGGTTTGTGAAAGTAAAGCTTCATGAAATGCTCCGTGGCAACGCTCCTCTTCTAAAACAACTGGTTAAAACATAACGACTTCATTCTCTTGAAAATTATGACTTTTTGTTGAGCTTTTCTCTTAATACTATGACTTTATTCTCAAAGTCTGTGAAGAAATACGTTTTTAATGTGGCCCTAATACTCCGTCGTACTTGATGATGACAATGCACTGTAATGCTTTTTACAGATACACAAACACACAACCTGACTGGCCACTTTATGTGAAATTAATAGTTTAAAGTAATGCATCAAGCCTACATTTATCTGAATCCTGCCTTTTAAACTTTTGAAATAATTAAACATTTAAAATTAAAAGACATTATAGTGCTTTTGATTACACTAAAATGCAAGGTTGTGAAGTGCAACTCCTGTAAATATACTACATCTGGCATAAATTAGCTTGATTACACTGCAAATTTAGGGCTGATTTTAAAGCCGGAGATTTTATATATTTGGGGGGAGTGCAAAGTAAGTCATGTGATTCATGGTAAAGGCACAGCAGCGCTGATTTCAAGTGGGATTGGCAGTATTTTATCAGGCCAGTGAAGGTTCTAGGTCAGAATCCCTTTGTTTGAGTGTGCTACTGCTTTCTGTGTTAATTAGGCTTCTTGCTGTTTCTTTGTCAAAGGAGCATTCAGCAGTGAGGTATATGAACTGCAAACAACCTTCTCTTATCTGCAGGTATCATTCTCTTTTTCCCTACTTTATTTTTGCTATTTCTTTTTATTGCTTTATTGCATGACTTGCCGACCAGAAGAATCTCAATTCCAGGGAGCATTTCTGCAGTTGTCAGCAGGGAAATGTTCTCAAAAACAGATAAAGAGAAATTACCACTTGAGGACTTCATATGCAGAATGAAGTCTACTCAGGATTCACATCAGGATTCGAGTTTAGGGCTGCACTGATTTAGACTAACAAATCATAAAGGAAAAGCAATGTGTGCTATAACAAGCCACCTGCTCCACAATGTTTGTCACAGCCGAATTACAAGAAAAGCTGAAGATGTGCATGGAAACTGAATGTAAAACCAACAGAAAAGACTTATTGCGATTCATATTAAATGGTTATACTCAGAGAGAGGTATAGTATTTACAGAATGTAGTAACTCTCATAAAGATGCATAAAGGACATTCAACCAGTCAAAAGTACAGACTTGAACTTAGTTATTTAGTAAGGAAAGCAGTTGGGGAGTCACATTTTGCAAAATTTACATTTCTTTATGAACCTGAAAGTTTATACTTTAGTGTTCAGTTGTATTTCTGTTAAGCAGAGAAGGAAAAAAAGAAATAAATAGGGTTGCCGAAGCTCATAATTTTCCTTCAATGAGTGCTTTAAACATTCTCTAAACTGTGAATGGCTGTCAGGTTTGAAATCTTTATACCCAGATCTGCTTTGTTTTGCAGGGATCTGCTTTTAACTTGGGTTCGTGCAGGCAACCGGATCCGTTGTGAGCACATCCTGGCTGGTGTACTATAATTTTGACTGGAGGATTCCACTTGGGGGCACATTAGAGAACTCAGACTAGTGCAGTTCCTGAATTTGTAAGTTCAAATCAAAACGATAAACCTGGCGACAGTAGATGCAATTAAAATTAGGTTTATTCAGCTAATGGCAAAGAAAAAAACACAAGCAGTATCGTAGATGGTATGCACTTAACCAAACATGCCATGGCTTGTCTTTGAAACTTTCCATCATTTGCACCGTTACACTTAGGGTTTTATAAAGAATGCTGTGTGACTCAGACTGAAAATACTTGTAAAATACATCATTTAAAAATGCAAAAATAACTGAAAAAGTTCATTCATACATATATTTTAACCAATTCAGTTAAACATACCAATCATTTTTTTATAGTATCCATTAAATATTTTTTAGTTGTATTTTTAATATTTAAATCCCACAATGGCCATTTTATTCTTAATATTGAATATTTTAATGACATCCAGCTAATGTAACGATGTACTCTGCAGGTAATCTTACCAGATCTTTATGCTGGCTTCCTGTCTGTCAAATAATTGACTTCAAAATCCTGCTTTTACTTTACAAAAATGGTTTTGGGCCAAAATACATTCAGGATTCTGATCCCATTCTGAAACTAAATGACTGATTTTAAGTAATCTAACCAGTTCCATCAGTAGGCATTTATCCAGATCCCAAAACAACAACGTCACGTTACTCTAAAATGTATCTATAATGAATCAGTCAGTCAATAAACAGGATGGTCATGATTTATTTGGGGGAAATAGGTGAAATGAAATGTGTAGCATTAATCAGGATCAGCCGTCTCTGAAAGACAGATTGCAGGATTGTGGAATTGCTCTGCCACATCTGCATGGTGTGAAATGTGAGGCATGCTAAACTTTACAAGCAGTACTGGAGTCACCAGCCAATCAAACAGTATTAACATACTGGATGCAATCACATCAGCTTGAAATGTCAGATTAAACAAATCTGGTTGACAGACCTAAATATTAACTGTATGAAAGCATTACAGCAGTGTATGATGTAGCCTGTTAAATCCCTTTGAAAAATCTGTCTATGAATCAGGAAGCGATTTGTGCTTGTCACTTTGAGTTAAGAATCAAAAATAATAAAAATAAACAAATAAAATCATTACCTTTTTGTTTTCCTTTTGTTTTGTACATAAAGTTTTGTTATATTGAAATTCATTGTTTTAAATGTCTTTTATAAAACATTGATTTTATGAACTGTAGTTGTCATGAAAAATCATTTAAAAAATTGCTAAATATTTAATGCATTTGGGCATAAATACAGATTTTTTTTGTAACTACACCCCCTACTTTTTTTCATAACTCCACCCACTGCCGAATTTGAAAAATGCCAAAAACTGCAAGGGTTGGGGTGATCAGGAAACGAAGAGTGGGCGGGTTGGGATGCGCAGGCAGAACTAATTGACAGACAGCAGCTGAGCTCACTGGCAAGATGAAAAGTGAGATTCACAAAGCAGCTACGCCACAGAGCGTCTTTGAATTGGAAGACTCGGCTACATAAGAACAAGTGATCCTGAACCATATGAGTCTGAGCCGTTAGCGCTGTTAGCTGTCTGTTAGCAGCTCCAGCAGCTCTGGGAAGCTGTGGAGACTCGCGGCAGGTTGTGGCAGCTGCAGGAAGTGCTGCTGCTACAATTTAAGCTGCTGATTCTCATTAGATGAGGATCAGCAAGTAAAGAATAAAGTCTGGTGTTACTTTTACACCCCTCAAAAGCAGAAATCCGTCCCTTTGCAGGAATATGTCATCAGAAACTCTGTGAAAGAATAGAAGTCTGTAACTAGCAGATCTACACCATTCTATGTTTGCTATGCCTGCAAGGTCCGCCTATCTTGATCTGGAGGGAGGGGCTGTGAGGTTTTTAAAGTTTTCTGTGACACAGAGAAGCACGAGTATGGCTCTACATCACGACAAACAAAACCTGGTTTTACCCTGTAGGTGCGTTATGAGCCATTTTTTACCCACAAAATCCTGTTTTTAAAGACATTTTAAAAATACAAATTTTATCAACAGTATAGGGGATTTTCATCAATTAATACTGTTTTGTTTACAGCTCAAAAACACATTTTTGGGTCCACTACCCCTTTAATAACTCAGTTAAATCTTATAATGTGTTCATACAAATGTGGTCACAGCATGCTTTAGATAAGATGAATAAAACTGAATGAATAAAATGTATTTGTTGCACTTTTCTCAAATGCAAAAATAGTTATGTTTCTCCAAGGGAAATGAACAGAGATATACAATAAAAGATAAAAGAAATAAGTTATAATAATACTTGAAGTCAATAATCTCCTTGATATAAAACGGTGGTCATGTAAAGCCAGATAAAACATGGTATCAGCTATTAATAATGTCCCATAACCCACTTCAGTAGTAATAAATTTATCTGCATAAATGCTACTGCCCTCTGCATGTACCTAGGTGTAAACATGCCTATAAGTGTTTTCTAAAACATCTGCTAAGAAAACTGAATTCAGTTTAATTAGTCTAATTTACAGGTGACTTTTGTGACTGGTTGCAGTCTTTTTTTAATAACCCAAAACAAAACAAAGGTCTAACAGTATTGAAAATATAAACTAGAAAAATGCATTGATTCTTACATTTACTTATATTTAATTGCAGATAGAATAACCCCAATTTAAATCATATTTAGTCTTAATTTAATGTCATTTTTGCATTTCAGGCCTGCACTACAGGCTATTCCAAGAAAGTTAAGTCAATAACACTTTCTTCTAATTTCTAATATTTAACCAAGCATTGCCTTGTTAAAAACTCAAATACAGTGAATTGCTGTCATCATGCGTTTAATTTTTTTTAAACTAATCTTATATTGTTTTCTTAATATCCTTTTTTTTATCTTTCCTTTATGTGTTGCAGGGCTGAAATGCAAAAGTACATGTATAGTAACAAATTGATGAAGTTAGCAAGACTAAACATGGAATATTTCAAGAATAAATTAATCAAAAGTTAAATATTTGCAATTTTTGTATTAGTTTGTTTTTTCTCTTTTTAAACTGTGCTCATTCTGTGATTTGTTAATTTTGATTTGTGCATAAAAAGCTAAAGATCTGTTGCACAAGTGATTTGTATATATATATATATATATATATATATACATATGTATACATAACTGAATATGACAGAGGCGGTTTTTGCCTCTTTTTGCCAAAAGCACTTCAACTGCAAACCCTGCCTACTCCTCTGCTCCTTTATTGACATTTTATATTATGTCAACATTTTTCCAGCAGGTGCTCCCAGTTAATTTATATCTCCCTCGATTTGTGTCATTCAGGAAATGTCAAAGAAATCCAAACTTACCTGGAGTACAGCCGTTTGCAGCATCCACTGGAATGCTCCTTTAAGGATGCTCAGATGACCTCACCCTCATCCTGGCTGGGTCTTACCTTGAAAAAGATTCTTCTTCTCTGCAGCGCTGCTTGAACAAATGGCTTAACTGACTTAACTCTCGCCTTGCACCTTTTCATTTTTTCTGTCTCTGCCTCTCTCTGCCTCGCTTCCTCCCTGTCAGCAAAAAGAGATGCAGGCATCAAATTGCAGAGCAATAACATTTTTTGTTGCACTTTAGTCAAACCTGCACTTGTTAGAAAAATCAGGAGAGCAGAATGCTCTCAGAGGTTCGATGCTAGTCACAAGCGTGCAATGTGGGCATGCTTCAAGCACATGCACAGCTGTGTTAAATACATGCGTGCAGAGGCTATATACAAACCGCACAACTACGGATTGCACATGTGCTCGTAAATATGGACAGAATACACATACACAAAACAAATTACCTGAAAATCAATCAATAACAATAAAAATCCAGCTCTCTTTGCAGGCAGACCACATCAAGACCTCTGACCAGCTGCTTTTGAATTATAGATGTCTGAGTGACAGATGAATACTGGGAGGAGATATATGTCAGTAATTTTATGCGCATAAGACACATGCACACACTACTATGCATGAATGTGATTAAATAAACTTCATTAACTACGAATAAACAAAAAACTACACACATATTTCACACAGGCAGCCTCATATGCTTATGTCAGCAACAGGTTTCAGTGACACCTTGAACCACATGAGATATTCACTGTTGTGGCGAAGCATACTGATTAACTGGCTGGAGCCTGATCTGCGTCACATGGAGGGGTTGACTTGAACTGTGCTGCAGGCAATTACTTTGTTTTAGAGCAAAGAAGAAGGACAGAATGAAAGGGAGAGAAAAGGAAGAAAGGGACTCATATAGGGAATGCAGGCAGAGAGGCAGAAGAGGGAGGAATTTTCAAGACTGGAGTGGTGGGGTTGATGCAAGTTAACAGTGCCACCTGGTGGTAAGCTGCAGAACTGTGCAAAAAAATCTCACTGAGGAAGGAAAATGGAGGAAAATTATGTTGTTATGTCTCACTGTGTTTCTAGTATGTGGCTGTTGCAGAGCTGCAGTCTGGTTTTCTACTAACGCCTTCTAGAACAACAGTGGTGTCAAACTTTCTTTAGTTCAGGGGCCACATATAGCTTAATTTCTTCTGAAGTTGATCAAATCAGTAAATCAGCAGCATAAATACCAATGAATGACAAAATACTTGATTTTTTCCATTTGTTTTAGTACAAATAAGTATATATATATATATATGGTAGTATTTGGTAAGTATTTGGTAATTTATCCCAACGTTTGTTATGTTTGCTAGTGTGAACTCGGAGGCTTGGCGTTGTTTGTTTTCTTACACAGTAATAATGTGCTTTAAGGGTAATTTAGTGTGATTTGTATCCAAGCTTATGGTTGCATGGAAGCACAAAGCGCCATCTCCCAGAACTGGCTGCTATAAACAGAAAAGGAGCTGTTTTACTGTAATTGTGTTTCATTTTAACCAAAGCACAGCACAGATTTTAATTAAGACGGAAGGAAATTGTGCCGATTTTTGAAGAAAAACACAATATGTCGCCTTTAAGATAACTGGTGCCATGGACAGATGTGAAAGAAGACAGAAGTTCTTCTCTGGTCTTCTTTCTCAGAAAATGGTTGAAATGCAACTAACTGGATGAATGCTGTGGCCAAAGCATGATCATGACTTTTATTTAATTTTATTTAATTTTTTTTTTAATGTGACTAAGTTTGGTGAACAGTGATTATTCCTTTGCAGTGTACAGAACATACTGAATTTGATCATCTCAGGCATTTTTACAGAGCTTTTATCGGATTCTTTCTAGCAGACTTGTTCCCACAGTTAACCTGTCCTTGGGTTGTTTATGCTTCATACAGCTTTTGTTTGAACATAATTGCCATAATTTTGGCTAACTGATTGCTGTAAGCGCCTCTATTCACCTGTCATATTTCCATCAATATTTCCCTCCATTTTGGCCCCTTCCTCAGATGCAGCTTAATAGTCTGAACTGTCTTAAGCTGCAGAACTTCTGATCTTCAGCTAATTTAACACTACATCACCTTTCTGGCTGTTACCCAAATGCCAAATAACTTTGAAGACATAATTTGTTGGAATTGCTTCATAAAGATGGTGGCCAAACATGCTAATATGAATTTACTTTTAGCACTGGTCAAAAAGTAACAGGTAACACAGGGACCCTGAAAGTCATTTAGAAGTTGGTAAGCTTAGAAAAAAAAATCTAAAGATGCTAAAATATTTGGTTTTATGAGGATAGCAAGTAAATAGTTGCAAGTAACTATATAGCTAACAAAAAAGAAAAAAACAAGTGGACCAAAAATAAAAAATTGGCTTGATCAGTCATGTCAATACAAACGGTGTTGGTATGATCGGTTTCAGAATATTGATACTTTACAGTGCATTCCCACCATGATAGTCCACTAAACTTGGTCCATTTGGGGTCTTGGTTCAGTTGGGGGATGGAATAATCATCCAGACCAAGACTGACAGCACTACTCAAACAAATCAGACGTTTTACATAACGTCTTCTATTCTCCACCAGAGGTGGCGCTGCACCAAGAATTACTAGAGACGATGAGGCACACAAAGAAAAAAGATGAAAACTGGTTCATCTATTGGTAAATGCAGAACAACTTCAGTTTCCACCACATAATAACTAAATATTAATCTGCATCAGATTCTAGCCATCTTGGGTTGATAATTTTTCTATTAAAACATTTCCTGAATTCTTCCATGTCTGATCGGGAGCTATTTCTCCTGTCCAGTGGGTCTTTAGACAAGACTTACAGCACTCCACTTTGGGGGCAGATCGGACATGGAGGAACTCAGCATTCCAGAGTCTGGGGCCGACTACAGAGAAGGCCCTGTCCCCTCTAGTTTTAAGTCTCATCTTGGGCACCACATGCTGGGACTGGCCCTCGGACTTCAGAGTACACAATGGAGAGTAAATTTGGAGACAGTTGGTAATGTATTGAGGGTCCATTTAAAGCTTTGAATACAAACACTACGGTCTTAAAATAAATTCTAAAACACAGAGGCAGTCAATACAAAAAAGCTTAAATAGGGATGATATGTTCACATTTTCTGGCCCTGCATCAAAATCATGCTGTGGAGGTCTGGACTAACTACAAATGGGAAAGTGCATTCTTGCCGATGACTGAGTAAAGAGCGTTGCAGTAGTCCAGACGAGAAGAAATAAAAGTGTGCACAACCTGTTCAAAAGATTAAAAGGTGATAAAAACTCGATTTTAAAACAGCACCGACCTGTTTGTTAAGTTTAAAATCGCTGTCCATGGTGATGCCAAGGCTGGTGACTTTGTGAAGCACATTAGTTTGAAAGGTGTGCCAAGTCAAAGAGGGTATTTCTAAAAAATTTGGGCTAATCAAGCCTTGACTTCACTGAGACAGTCAAGTAGGGAGGTCAGTGGGCAGTGGTTGTGTTTGGCCATTGGCATGTAAAGTTGACAGTCATCAGCATGGAAATGATAAGACATACCATGTCTTCTAAAAATCTTCCTGATAACTACAATTTATGCTAATACCTCAACATACCCCATTTATCCTATTAAAATGTTCTCTTTAAATTACTTAATTTACTGGAAATAAATGAAATATAATAAATATATTTGGCTGAACTGTGTTAAATGTTTTGTTACTGTTCTATTGTTTCTATTTACTGATAAACTTCGCCCAACTTTGATCCTGGGTTTTAACCCTGCATCACCTGTTTATTTCCCCAACTTGTTCTATATTCCATCACAGGCAGCAAAGTTAATTAGCCACATGTTCTGCATACGCTTGCATGTTTTTCAAGGCATACCCTTGAGGACTTTGCATTGATTTTGGATTGATTTTTAACCTCTAACCTTATAATGTCAAAAGTGCTTCCTGTGGCACGCAATGCATCAATATCTTGTGCCTAAATTAATTACATCCAACATCACACTTTCATCTTCTTTGTGTAACGATGCCGTCTATCTGCTCTTTTTGGAGAAACATAAGTGGTCCTTACCTGTGAAGCTGACATGTCCAGTGTTGGTTTGTGGTTTTTAGCTTTGACAGTCTAACAACAGAACTGCCAAAGGGCTGACGGCTGTTGTCAGAGTCACTTTTGGCAGCATGTGAAGTAAAGTCTTTTTCAAAGCTTGAATCCAATTCCTACGCTTTAGTAATGATTTTTTATTTAGACATCATCTATAAATGTCAGTTATGTTTTATTGAGAAATGACAATGGCTTTTTATCGGAGTACAATGAGTGGTGAGATGGAACAGGGGTAAGTGATTAGCTTTATGTTACCAATTAAAGCTTAATTACTTCTCACACTGAATCCCTGTAATGCATTTTCCAGTGTGAGAATCATTTGGGAGAGTATTCTGCTGCCTGGCCCCGAAGAAGCGTTAAATAACACAACTTTGGCATTTCAGTATCTTTACTATGCACAAGTGTTGACCACTACTACTAAAAAGGGGGTTTGACTGGTATCTAATCCCTTTGCTGAATAAAATTATGTTTATTGACCATTTGCGCAACAGCTTTCACACTAAAAGCAGCCATAAAAAAGAAAAACAAGAAAATAATGAATTAATAATTTGTTGTGGATACAGTTTTGTGAGGTGTTTAAGGGTAAACATTTGGAAAATGGAGGATCATAGCTATTGTCATGCGCTGGGAGGAGAACATCAGCATTGTTTACCACATTAAAAAAAGCAGATAATTAAACCTAAATTAAATTAAATGGTGGTCAGATAGAAATCACAGATGTGGGAAATAGGTTCAGAGTAACATTGAAGTTGCTTGTTTTTTTCCCCCCTCGACAGGTAATTTGGCCTTTAAATTAAGCAATTGGTTGCCATCTTTTTGTTGTTGTTTTTTTTTTTTTTTTTTTTTTTTTTTCTTTCTTTTTGAACTTGCCTGTCCAGCATCATAGAAGCAGAATGATGATCTGGCTGCTGTGTTGTACAGAAGAATTTTGTTTTGCCAATGGGAGCTTTATGGCTCCCATTGGATAATAAAAATTGTATATATTTATTTATTTTTATTCTTATTTGATTAATTTATTTTGAATAATTGTTTATTACTAAATTTAGATTATGTTACTGGACCAGACCAGTGGGGGCAACAAAAAAGGGATAAAGAGTGAATAGAAATGTTGATTTCATTGAGTTTTAAAAATTAAAATCTGACTCTTTGCAGACTTTTGATCACATTAAACTCTGAACCATTAATATTACATCAAAACTGGTGGTAAGGACACCAGGCCGTCAGGTCAGAGAGGGTCTCACTTTATACTTGACATCATAGTCGATGAGGCATTTATCTTGGAGGTGGAAAGTCACATTTCATATGACACCACACATGTGACTATAAAGCATGTGAGACGGGTTGAATTGGCCTAATGAATTTTACTGGGTTATTGTTCTCTTTAAATGTCCATAAGTAGACCAACTGTTTTATTTGACAGAAATCTATGTAATGTGTTTTATTGTGATCATGATCAATAATTAAAAGCAAAATTGTTAAATGATTGTAAAATTTCAAGCAAGCTGGTATCGTATCGGTATCTGCGATACGTGCCCTGGATTTACTTGGTATCGGATTGATACTAAAATTTGCAGTCCTACTTTACATTCCCTGAACCTCAAGTTTGGACACACACAGACAACAGACTGGTTGAAGCAAACACAGACAATGTGATCTTCTCATTTTAAACAAGCTGCATTTTTTTTTACAGTTGGAAACCTGTATTGGTAACTAGATATGCAAGATGTTTTTATTTTTTTGTTAGCCACCCAGCTAAGTTGAATATGAAGACAATGTATTTTTTTTTTTCATTTTTTCCTCAGTTATACCTCAAAGGGAAGCTGTAACAAAAAACGGAAAGTGAGTTAAATGCAGCTGCATGACTGAAGGATGGTGCAAGAGGGTGAAAGACTGTAACCTCAAATTTAGCTAATTTTAGCATGCATATTGAAGGTTTCCATTCTAAATTAACTTTGAATGCCTTAATAAAGAAAACGCTTTTTGGATTCCTTAGTTCATATCAAATCATATAGGAAACAACTGAGCAGCACAGCTGTATGAAGTGAAGGCTGGCTGCAGAGCCCAGAACTTATGTTAAATAAATTATCCCTCCATACCAGCAGATCAGAACGATTTACAGATTAAAACAGAATGTGTGATGAATTTTCAACTGCTGCTTTTATGAGCCAGCCAACTCCTTCAGCAAGTTCTTTATGCATGTCCGTAGGACCCTTAACAAGTATAAAAATCCTTTTAATCATGAATGAAATGCCCTAAAATTTGACACAGACATGCAGCCTCAAACATCTTTTCAGATTCTATGCTCTCTTCCAGCTGCATCCTTCATTTAATTCATGGCTGCATACATTCCTACCTGACAGCAGCCTAACACAAGCACAGTGTTTGCTACTGGCTATTCAGTGCCTCCAATGGGAGTCTCAGGGGTTAATTGCTGTGTTAAAGGCCACCCACACAGAAGTTGCTAAAAGAGAGGAGCGAATTACTCAGTCACTTTCTTGCCTGGTTTTTCCCAGAGACAAGGTCAGTGGATTTTCGGCTACAGTCAACCACAAAGAAAGAAATCTTGGGACTCATACCATTTGGAGAAACTCGAAGAACTCTCTACTGATGCATTCTGTCTGACATTATTTAGCTTTGCAACTGGACACACCACATTCAAGACAAACATACGGAGATCGTATTCAGTTACTAAATCACCTTGGGCTGGTTGCCAGGTACTGCTGAATCCATTTTCTTTCAGCCTCTGGTGATTTGTTTTGTGTTGATTATGAACATTATTCTAAGAGAAAAAAGGAGGAGAAAAAAGATTCACAATGGGACGTGCAAATCTGCTATCATGCAGCATGCAGCCACCCACATAACACACTCAAATGCTTTTAGACTCGATTTTTGATTTGTAGTTTCATTTCTTGTTTCTTATCTGCTGGTTAATTACATTCTTCACGTTTTATGCTTCCCCGTTGAGCATTTTGTGATGTTCTGCTAAATATTCTACATGAATAAATTATACATTGTCTTGCAAACACAGATGCATTCAGAGACAAATGGAAAAGAGAGATTTGCTCTGTGATGTGTTGTCCAGCTGTGAGTGTGAGTGTGTTTGCTAGGCTTTGTGCTGGTGTGTATCATAGCGTTCATTTAGCAGAGGATTTTCGATAGAGACAGGCCCACTCCATCATCCTCAGATTCATCTGTCACCACAGGACAGCTGACAAACACACATGTACAGATACCCGTCCAAAGGTTAACGAGTCCAGCACGCCGTGTGTGTTTAGCTCCAAAGTGGCAGCGTTGTGTGATGAATGTGTTGTTCCCAGAGCCAGATTCCTTTTTTTTTCTTCTTCATGCTCGACTCGGTTGTTGTTTGAGACACATGGGAATTTGTCTTTCCTTTCAGGTTTGGAATAACTTTATTTGCCCAGCACAAATAAATGCATTGGCATACACCTCTGGGATGTTGATGCAACAGCATTTAGACAGATTAGATTACAGTGACAGTGTGTGTTGTTACACTTTGTAGCAGCCTGCGTTATGTGTGGGTTTAACCTCTTCTTGATGTGAGCCCCCTGTACAGTGGGCAGCGTGAGATGCTTGCACAACAACAGTGGCAGACCTCTGTTTCATGTTTATGCTGCTGCTTCTTTTAAATTTATTTGGTCTGTTGAAGCAAAACATGTTTCTGGCATTTATGTCATCAGCGAAGACACAGAGGTTACATATCCCAGATAATCAGTGCACCTCTGTACAAGCAGAGTGTTACTAAAAGACGTCTCTGGAAAACCTGGGAGGAAAAGTCGCTGGTGACATTTTTAAGAATGGTGATGTTGACGAGCCGGCATGGAGGTTCCCTTGCTGTGTTCTCCAGTCTTATGAGGAGGTAGAACACACCAGGGTGTGTCACTGCAAAGTTTCACTGCCCACTAGAGGCCTGGCATGCACTCTACATAGTTTCTTGGTCCCATTTACATTTTCTCCTGCAGGGAGAAAGTTTTCATTACACTGTTGTGTAAATGTTGTTTTTTTTTTTTTTTATGCAAAGGAAACATAGTGTAAACAGGACCTAAATGTGCATGGAAAGTATATATATATATATATATATATATATATATATATATATATATATATATACACACACACAGTGGTCCCTCACTATAACGTGGTTCACCTTTCGCAGCCTGGCAGTTTTGCTGATTTTTTATTTATTTATTTATTTTTTCTTTTTTGGTGCAATTTTGCATGCTTATTTTAACAGCGCATTGTGTTCTGCACCCTGATTGGCTGTAGGCCGTTGTCAAATAATCTCCTCTGTGTTGTGTCTCCTGTACAGTACAGAATGCCTTCAGTTTGCCAAATTTGCATAAATTTTTGATTGCTAGCAGTGTTACTCTAAAATGCTTTGAGGGTGTTTAAACAAAAGAGAAAAGTCTGAAAATGTTAATGCCTGTCTGAGAAAAGTGTAATAGGTGTGTAGTGAGGGTTTTTACAGCCTTAAAACAGCTCTGACAATTGTAAAAAATAAAGCTGACTACTTTGCAGATTTCACCTATTGCAGGTTATTTTTAGAACGTAACTCCCGCGATTAACGAAGGACCACTGTATATAAAATTAAAATTTTAATGACACCCAGCCAACGTACTCTGCAGCTAACCTTACGTGATCAAATCTAGGCCTGTCAAATGGATGTGAGGTGATCTCAGGGACACATATCACTAAAAACCAAAAAACACCTGTTTGAACTCCTGTTTGAACATCAGCACAAAAATCTCAGCCAAGTAGTCAGACTAATCATGTTCCCAGAATTCAGTGCTACACTGCTCCACATTTTGTCCCTCTTTACACCTGGATAGTGCCTAACACTGTTGCAGTGATGTCTGTCTCACCCTAGCAGCACCTGTGCCTCTCTTCTCTCCTCTTCAGATTGCCTCATCTTTGAGTAATGATTAATTCTCAGATGTTTAAGGAGGTTTGTGCTCTTCTTACAAACATCACACAGCAAGTCTTTGCTGTTTGTGGAGCTGATAAGCTCCAAATGTGACTGATTTTGAGACTTAGTGAGCAAATGAGCTTATTTTACATGACTATGGCAGGCAGAGGAAAAAGTAGTTCCTACCAATTAGGTATAATTTAGACAATATTCTGACAGTATAGTTACATTCCACTGCTGTCCTATTAATGATAAACTGCACATTCACCCCAAATTACTAAAATATATCAGTATTTTAACATGAAAATCGATTATAGAACATAAAATAGAATCAAAAGGTATTAATATTTTAGTATCGAAGCTAGCCAACTTGTCAGGTAGTTGCCAACTCTAAGTCAGAAAAGTCCTACCCCTCCACTAGGTGTTTTTTACTCAGGTAATATCTGTGGAAATTAGCCAAGTTCCCGCAATGGAAAAGGGGCCAATGTCTGAACTGTTCCTTACCGTTTGAACAATAAATTGCTGCTTCAAGAGCACTCTGCCAAATGGGGAAAAGTTCTTCTATTGTGGTGTTTTCAGTAAAGAATATTTAATAAATTTTATGATAATAAAGACAGGGCTGCACAGTGGGGTGGTGGTTAGCATTGTCACCTCACAGCCAAAAGGTTTACATGTTCTCATATTGGGTTCACATTAAATTTCCATGTTTATGAATCCTTAAAAACACTGGAATTTTAGTTTTAATATCAGCTTTTTGATTTAATGTAAAGCCCATTGACAGAGGAGCTACAGTTCAATTAGAAGATCTCAGAGCAAAGCCAAAGGTTTCCTAACAGCATAATTATTAGAGAAGGTCCTCATTAAGTCCCTTTGGTGGCAATATGTTCAGTGTTTAAATTCAGACTCCTTTCTAAGTGAAAGGGCACTGATGGAGATTACAACTGCAGCAGCACTTAACCTATTCATTACCATTAAATCTCACTGACGTTAACAAGCATGAGCTGAATTACAGATACAGCGAAGCCTGAGTGCATACAGTTTGTCTTTTAACCTTTAATCTTGAACTCAAACATCAGTCCCAGTTTTGTGAGAAAACCTAAATATTTCCACAAGTTAACATACCCAGAATTCTTGGAAGACTTGTTCATCCAAGCTATTAATGGAAAGTAGAAATGATTCATTGAAAATACAGCCTGTTATGTCTATAAAGTTGGATCTACAGAGAAAACCTTTAATAACCTAAACTTTACATCATGTCAGAAGCAGATTGCTATCATTTTGCTGGGGAAATTATTCACTAGATCTTTTTTTTCACAGAACAGTTTCACAAAAATAATCTAGATACAAAATGCCATGCCTCAAAAAGAGATATGATGTGTACAAAAATTATTTAAACATGCACAACATGCCTTTTAGGACATGCAATGCATGCTAATTTTTGCATTGACATTTGCTCTAGCCTTAAGGTCTATTTTCATTTGAACAGTCACCAGTATCCTCTGAATTCTTGCTTATTTTTGTCAATTCTTGCTTCTGTATATTCATTATTGTTTAGACTATTTCTATTTATTTCTCTAAAAAAAAGCATGACTACAAATCCAGTATAATTCAGCTGCTTAAAGGAAACATGTCTTTCATGTTTTTTGGCTTGTATGCAGAATTAAAAACAATTACCTTAAATATTTTTTAACAATTTATGAAAAAGTAAAATGATTAATGGCAATACACTATTATTTGTGTCCTTGCAGTGAGACTACAAACACAAGAAAACTCTCACAGGATTCTTTAAAAAATCTAAACTACAATATTGAGCTTTGTTCCAGCCATCACTTTGTCATGTCCTCATGACCTCAGCTGAACTTTTATTGAGACAATAAAGCCTAAATGTTTATGAAGTCTCTGTTGTGTAGTGCTGTGATATTTTCTTTCTGTTCATCAATCATGATGTTTCTTTATTGTCTGAGATGACAAAGTTTTGCAAGAGATCTTGCTGTGGTCTAGAATACTGTATAACGTTGTGTTTGAATCTACTATACTGCATTTCTGCACATTTTTCCTGCATATATCTTCAGCATTTCTAGTGATACAGAAAAGTTTTTTCTTCTCTTTTTGTAGAAACTTACCTCAACTGATATAAACTGACAAAAGTAACATTATACAGTAAACACAATATCAGTCTGCAGTAGCATGTGGAAAAGCATTAAGGTCCTGCACACATTAAGCCTCCCACTGGGATTATGGTTCCCAGTGGCATCCATTAACCTTAGTTGCTTACCTGGTTCAAGCAGACTTAAAGACAATCTAGTAATAAAAGCATATTTTTTCTTTTCATAGTATATGAAATTGTATATGGCAAAAGTCCGGCTTGAAATTCTTACTGATTATTATAAAAGAAATGCGGCATCATTAGACACCAATAATGGATTCTAGTTTTTCATACAGATAGATTTGTAGAGCTAAAGTCCTGTGAACAATACAACTTCACAAAATCTGCTTTTCTCTGGCCACCAGTATAGGTAGGTATTGCATTTCCAATACGAACCACCACAAGATAGTGGGAGAGAATTGAAACAGTAGTAGAGTCGGCCGTACTGTGCTGCTGTATGTGTGAGACAAGTTTCTAATTTCACTATGTTTTTCTTGAAGGTTAAAATATTACAGAAAGCCTTTTTCTGTCCCCAGTGAATTGCGTGAGGAGAAATAGTAACTGGAAAGATGTCTAGACATATAAAAGTAAGGAGCGGGATGAAGAAAATTGTTTAAAAAAAAATAATTCTTCGGATTAATTCTTCGGATTTAATCACTCCATCCTCTCTGGGCTTATGCACTGTCTTCAGAAAGAATGAAGGAGTCGGAGAAGGCAGACAAAGGATAATAAAGTGGGGATCAGACGAATTTGGGAAAGTTTATCAGCACAACAAATATGTGGCTCTCAGTTTTCTAGCATTCTTTGTATCTCTGAAATGAAAGCTTCTATGGGCCATTGGCTGCACAGAGGTCAGCATCTCCCAAACAACCATCCAGCACATCAGGCAAACTCAGACTCACTGCTGACTTTTATTTCCCTTCTTGTATCCACCAGAGCATAAAATCAGCTGTCTGTGAAGCAGATGTTACAATTTCAGCACTGTCTGGCTTAGAAAATGAAGAACACAAAAGCACCATTCAATTATCGTTCCAGGTTAAGAATTAATCTGAGTCTAGTTTAGAGGAATACAAATTACCTGGCTGAACTCAGCCTCTCAAAGTGTATATTTTTTAAGGAAGTAGAGGAAAAAAAATATTATATGCATACTCATTCATGGTTGATGTGTTAAGATTTATAACAACTCATCCATACATCCATCCTCTACCACAAAGATTTCCAACTTCAGACTTCCAAAGCCACTGTCCTGTTGGTCATAGATGTTTCTCTGCTGCAACATACCTCTCAAGTCAACATGTTATTAAGAGGCTTCTGCAGAACTTGACAACAAGCTGTTGGAAATCTTTTTTATTTGAATCAGGTGTATCAGGTGAATCATGGGAACATCTTAAAACTTGCAGGACACTAACCCAAGATGTCCAGGGTTGGGGACCCTTGCTCTACCACATAGCTGAGGTTGAATTGCAGGGGAAGCAGCTTAAGGAAAAGCCTTTTCCTGGCTAATTCTTTCAGGTCATCCAGAGGGATTCTAAGGTGTTACCAGGCCAGCTGAAAGGAGTCCTTCCAGCATGTCTTGGGTACAGCATGTTTCCAGTAGAACAGCTCACCAGGGAGTTGTCCTAAACACATGCCAGAATCACTAAATCTATATTCCCCTGATGTAGAGATCATATACATGAATTACTATTTTACCACTGTAGGAGGGGTTTGAATACTTATATCAACCTAAGGGCTGTGTTGTCTGGAGCAGTCCCTGGTACAGTCTCCCAAGGACAAGTGGTTTCAAAGGAGTGGTCAGACTAAAAGCAACTGAAAATCCTCAATGGACCCTCACCAGGATGACTTAAATACCTTGCCTTAAAGAGGGAAACTCTTAAACAATTCACTTGTATATGTAAAATTATGCAACTTCACTAAAAAAATAACACTCTTTAACCTTTAGCTGTTTTTATAGCATGTACCTTGTAAAATACAAAATAGCTTATATGACATTATGCAAATTGGTCAGTTGTTGTCTTTGCAATTAAATAGTTGTGGGAATTTTGGACTTAGATTAAAACTAATCCCATTTCATTCAAACACTGTCCTTTTTACTGGCAAAACATCAAACCTAAAGGAGCTCGTACGCTGCTTATATGCTGCCTGTTCTCTGTGGCTCATTGATTTGGTTGCTTCTTGTGATCAAAGACCACAATATGGATGGTGGGATAGATAGAAGGAGGAAGGAAAGGAGAAAGTGACAGATGTAGAGGTGGGTTGAAGCTTAAAGCACACAATGAGGTTGTTTTTTGTTTAATTATAGATGCATGACTGAACATTTTTAGCTGCTTCTGAAGGAAGATTATTTGAATGAGTTTAAAATGCCCTCACTAAAAAAGAAAGGCTACACGTCAGGCAGAGGTCTAATGGTCACACAACACCATCTATTCAGTGGGTAATGCAAATGAGCGGTTACCCATTTTGTCACAGTTTTTGCTATTCCACTACCTTGGTTGAGTATGAAAATTCTCCACTAATGTGGTATGTTTGTCCAGAGAACAGAATCTTATCTTTTCTACATTAAACTATCTCATTATGTCCTTTGTTTGGCAATTAAGGTCATTCCTAATGCAAGACCTTATTGCACTGGACTATAATTTAAAACAACTTAAAATCTAGGAATCCGTGGGAGATAATTAAATGGAAAGCAACACTGAAATTCAGAGATGACAGCATAAAAAAGGAACTGTAAATGTCTGCTAGCTGGATGCTCATGTTTCCCTTAAGTCCTGACAATACTTTGAATTCCTATCTCGTCCTACAGAAACAAATTTGTTACAACTTAGTTCAGGGATCTCCAACTCCAATCTTTGAGAGCTACTGCCCTGCAGGTTTTAGATGTTTCAGTATAAAAACACATCTCACTCAAATAAAAAGTTCTGCATGAGCCTGTTGATGGCCATTGCTTGTGTTGCAGCAGGGAAACATTTAAAACCTGCAGGACAGTTTAAAAGTACTGGAGTTGGAGATCCCTGGCTTAGTGATTTAGTCCATCCAATCCAGCCACATTTTAAAATTTGATGTATTGTTTATTGAAGTGTGTTCACAACATGTGTCTTTCAAGTTTCTGTGTTTTTGCAGATAAAGAAATTACAAAAACTCCAGGGGCCATATTTATCAAACTTCTGACCCCTGATTTTAACCAGGTGCATGTGCGCCACTCTGCAGGTGCACCACGGTTTTGTTTGGACCTCTGTGGCGTGGCAATCTACAACAGAAGCGTGTCAGGTGTGGAGAGCCTGCGAGTGCAGTCCATCTAGCAGGATCCATGAGATCACAAAATCACAAGAGAATTGGAGAATCTTGTGATTCTCCACTTCCAGGATAAACGTCTCTTCGTCCATGATGAAAAAAACAAAAAACACTGAGACCCGCTGATGTAAAGTTTTAATGGTTTAGCAGCGCACATCTGCATAGGGGGCTTTTATTTTGAAAAATACTGGAAGCTTTTACACTGCTCGTGTCTGATTTCCTGTCTGCCCCTATCTGAACTGTGGAAATTGATGCATTCTGGGTATGTGGAGCATCAAGAATAGACTCGGTGCCTAAATTTAGCAGAGCTGCGACAATGCGCTTCTCGGATACTTCTGATATGCACTGTGGCGCACCAGCTGCAAACCAAACAACGGCTATAGCTATGGAGGCCGTGGCACAGCCGTAATGTACCGCAGATGAACCCGGTGGAAATTACAGGTTAGAATTACTCCTAAGAACACTGTTCAGAGCTGACTTTCGAGTAAAAAAAAATACCTCACTAAAAGCTGCACTTTAAAGTTGCTTATTGCAAGTGTTTCACACACTTTTAGTGAAGTGTAGGAATGGATCTTAAGTGTCAGTCTCAGAGAGGGGTTACAGTAAACAGACTTTTAGATGACATCACTTCCAAGTCCATTGAATTTACCAATTGCTAAAAGGAACCATTTGTCTAAGAACATCAAAATATCTTAGACATCTCAGTGAATTGTTAAATGAACAATGGAAGTGTATATTTTGACTAGAATTAATAAATTTGCCATTTCTTTCCAATTCATTAATTAGGCAACTAACTTGAAACTGGTGTGTGGTTAATTTACCTACTCTATTTCTACTGCAGTCACAGTCCACATAGCTAATACCGACATGGAAAAGAAAACCAATCTGGAAAGAGAAGATGCTCCTACTTGTAGAATTAGTCAACCAAAGAAAGGACATTATCAAAGGGAAATTTTGCAAAACACTTGCATCTCAGGCCTTCTGCTTTAACTCACCTGACTCAAATTAAATTAATCCAACAGCCTATAAAGTTCTGTGCAACAACTCAGTTTGAGTCAGATGAGTTAAAGCAGAGACATTGAAAACCTGCTGGATTGCGGCCGTTCTGGGAACGAGTTGAATAGTCCTGCTCAACAAGCAACTCCTAACCACTTAGGATGCCTCCGGAGGTCTCTTAAATTTTTGAAGGAGTAGGAGTGATTCTTAGACTTGAGAAAGTTGACAAATGGTTTTCCCTCTTGAGAGTAGGACTAAATTCCACAATTTGTCAATACTCAGGACTAAAATGGCACTATAAGACACTTGATAAATGCGACCCCAGATTTATTGAGTTTGGATAGGTATGGTGCAAATCAAATATAGGACTTTAACCGAGCAATGTGAGGTTCATATGTTTACTGGTTAAATATTGAAAGGGTCCCTTTTTGTAAGACAGTTAAGAAATTAGGCCTATGGGTTTTTACCTTGACATTTGTGACAAGATATCAGATCCCTCATCCCTGTTGATGGTTTGTGGATGGGATCTTATACCTTGTCACACCTTGGATGCCATCCTCCACAGAACACCAGACAGCAGGGGGTGTAAACATCTTCTGCTATCTGGAAAACCTAAGACAACCTACAAGACGCTTCACAGCAACAGCACATGACCTCCATGTAACCAAAACATGTCAAGGTAAAAGACCATAGATTTGAATTCCCTGTCTTATAAAAGAAAAGTTTGCATGTAAACATTGACTTTATATTTAAACAGTTTTTGTTAGTTTTGAATTGGGATGTTTTCAGTTTGGTTATCTTCTAGCAACATAACCTAATCTCAATGAACCAGTGGCTCATGTTTGTGCTGTGACCCGGCACAAGCTCAGATGTAAATAAAAATAAATTTACTGTTTTTAGATATTGACCTGCTACGGCTGTGGATGTCCCTTTTCTGACAAGCTAAGTAGAGTAAGAAAATGTGCCTTATCACCACTGCACTAAATCACTCCAGGGATGCTAGGAATGCATTGTGTGACTCTATGTTTTTTTAGAAATATATAAAAATTATCCCCTTAGAAGGGCTGGTGAGGTGGGTCCTATTGTATCCACAAAAGAAAAAGCTTTCTGTCTTGGATCACTGCTGTTTGATTTCACAACAGAAAATAGAGTTACCCGGCAGGACACTTGCATAAGTGTTAGGACACCCCCTAAGGTACCATCTAGAGACTGGATTTTGTTCCTATAAAGCAATCATTGATTTTATATACCACATTGACTATTTTTCCCCTTCAAAGGCACTGAAATGCTTTGGAATTGTGTAATTGTAAAAAAGACAGAAAAGGACAAATCTGGGATGGAAAGAGGAGTTAAAATGAGAGGCCTGGACATACTGAGCATTAATATTTCAGGTCACGAGCCTTCATTTGTCTGTCTTACCCAGTTCTTTCTCAAATCTAAGACATCAGGGACATGTGGGCAAGACATAAAAAAGTTGGGAAGAACGTACGTATCTGCATCCTATAGTGCATAATCATGTTTACATTACTGCAAAGTAAGAGTCCTCTGACCAAGGTGAACTACTGAAACATCCTGAATGGGAGGGACTTTATTTTCAAGGTTGTTTTCTATTCACATGGGAAATAATGTCACCTTTGTACTCAGAGGCACAGATTAAGCAATGGAGACATTAGCAGAGGGAAGGGTGGATCTGAAGAACAGCACCATACTGCAGCAGTATGAATCATTCCAGCAGTCTCATGTGAACCGTGAAGGATAGAAAGTTTAGAGAAAATAAGTACAGCCCTGCTTCATTCAGGAAAATGGGCCCATCGATTGTACACAAATCATTAATGTCTGAGGTAGACGTTTGATATTAAGTAGATATCTAATATACATTTCTACCACAGCCAACTTATTTACATATGTCAGCATTAGACAAGGGGAGGTGTTAGGGGATTGGATTTTGGAACATATTAGCTCACATGTTTAGAAATATAACATAATGGGGAACAAATTGAAAAAGTTAAGTATTTGACCATGTGAAAGAGTAGTTATGAATCAGAGTCATAAATGCCAGAACAGATATGTCTGGGAACCTTTTTCCCAAAATGAAGATATCACAGTTTTTTCTGCTCACTGGATCTGAATACACACAAAGTGTTTTCACACAGACACATTTTTGGTTCTTGCAGTTTTGTTCATAAGTCTCAGAACCTTGGTACTTTCTAGTTAACCAGCCCATGTTCACACCAGTACAACCAGAACCAAAGTGAGATCTACTACAGAGAAGTTAACAAAAAAAAAAAAAGCTTGGAGATTTGGTATTTAAAGTTAATAGTTAAGTCAGGGGTCTGCAACCTCTGAAGCTGCAAGTGGCTCTCTGGACCCTCAACAATGGCTCTTAATACATGGCTAAGAATGTTTTTACATATAGATATAATCACAAATGCAGGTCTTTTTTCATGGAATAATTGCACTAAATTTCCACAACATAATGACTACCAAAAATATTAAATTTTCTTGTTCTTAGGTTGGAAGCTATAGGGTTTATTTATTTTACATAATTTTCTACAAATATCTACATCCCAAAGGAGAAAGTCTTTCTTCTGTTGTTTTCCTGCTCCAACACCTGATTCAAATCAAATGGCTCAACAGCTTCTTGTCAAATTCTTCACAATGACCCATTAATTTCAATCAGGTGTGTTGGAGCAGGAAAACAACAAAAACCCTTGTGGACTGTAGTTTGGTACCCCTGCTCTAAAGTGTCTCATCCATTGAAAGCATTTGGGGTGGATTCACATAAACCGGTGTTGTGTTGAGGTCTGTTCCTCCTGCTCCACCAATGCTTTGAATCACTATTACAATGTTCCTCAATCCTGGTCCTCAGAAATTTCCAACTCCTGCACACCTGGACTGACCATTTAACACCACTCAATAATCACAGTTTACTACAGTTGTTATCAAGAAGTTAGCAAGTAGCTAATGAGCTTAATGTTGAAGAAAAATCCCAGCTCTTTCTCTCAAAAAAGTAAACTTACAGCCCAGTTGGGCTTTACCTCAACTCATCAGGTTGAGGTTGATTGGTTGCCCAAAGTTAAATATCGATAGTGACTGAGCGTTCCGTATGTTCTTCATCACCAAGTTTGCTATTGAAATCTACATTGGAACATGGAAATAAACTGAACTCTTCACTGCCCTCTAGTGGTTGCATTACCTAACAACCATGCCAACATAAAGTACACATGGGCTTATGTGTACTTTATGTCGGTTACAAACATTTGATGACGTTTGTAACCGGCATACCAATTGATGTACATAAGGGAAGCATAAATTTGGTTTAAAGCTATCCACTGTTTTTTTTTTCCTAATTACTTCAATTAAATAATTATGCTATTTTAAGATTTTGTTGTACAGGATTAAACATTTGTCATACTGACACTATCATCCTACAACTGGAACATTTGATTCAATCTTTCTGAACCACCTTGGATTAAAGTGTCAGCAGGTACATATGTATGCATTTACATAATACTATGCATATACTTACATAATAATAAAAATGCCAAAAAGAGAGGTTATATCCTACATAACTATATACTGTAACTAAAACTAACAAAATCTTCATTTTCTAACTTCTATAAACTTCAAAGTGTATAATAACAGCTTGTCAACCTTGTAGCACATCCTGCTCTTTGTGTATCCAACATCCTGGCACACAGTGCCTTAATCCACCATCAAAGTTGAACTTTTTCTGCATTCTGGAGGCAAATTCTGATGGGGAGGAAGAGAGTTATTCTCCACAGGTCAGAAAGGACTGCTGATTGACTCATATATGGACAGACAAGTATTTAAAAGCACCATTCCCCATTTTGTTTTGATGCATTAAAATCATTTATTGTAGAAAAATAAAACAAGACATACTAATAATGAAGAGAATTAGACAAGCTTGCATCTAATAGAGGTCGGGGGCCCTAAGCAGTTGAAGCAAACAAAGAAATGAACAACATCCCTTTTACCTGCTGAGATAGGCCAGCACATGTCGATTTTCTTCCGTCATCTCATTAAAACTTTTTGGAATGGACTTTAATTACATTAGGATTCTATATAAAAACACCATTAGTGTCTACAAACAAAGGAAAAACATCAAGATCAATTTATGTAGAGGTACTAGGCAAGAATGTCTCATTCAGCAAATCATAAACAAATAAAGTTTTTTTTAAATACAAGAAAAACCTCATTTGTTGTAACAGACAAAGGGAATAATTGTACATCTTCACTAAGCACAATTTTTGTATTTAGAAAATAAAAACCTTAACATTTTTTACCATGTGTAAGTAATTTAAAACAACAGTACTTAACTTTGGTAGATTTCCTCACTGTGGCATCCCCTAACAAAGGTAATTTGGCACCTGTCTTGTACCCGGTCTTCGCTGAGCTCTCTTCAGCCTGTAAGTCAAGCCAATATTGACTCTTGCTTTAGCTCTTGCTCTGTCACTCTTTTCTTTTTCTCATTTCCTCTGATAATGTAGGCTTCCTTTCCTTGATTGCTAAATCAACCATGGTGTTTGTTCAAAATGCTGTTGATAGCCAGTTGCTGGCATGTGACGCTATGCCATAAAACAAAAAACACAGCTGTCACATGATTCCACAGGCGTTACTATATATTCTATGTAATTTTATACCAGCAACACACTAAAAGAAACTGGCATATAAATGAAGTAAGAAAGTTAGCAGAATATACAAATAACATTGTTCTGGGGTACTCCACAATCACCAGATCAATTGAGCTCCATTTCCACCAATGGTTCTGGGTCGGGACAGAATGGTTTGCCTTTTATCACAAGCAAAAGTTGGGAATGGTGCTAGAATTATCCAATCTGATCCAATCCTACTATTTTGGGACCTTTTCATTGGGATCCCAATCTTACCTATTCAACCCTAAAGGCTAGAGCTTGCCATACTGCAATGCATTGATTCATTTAAAGAATTGTTTCTTTCCATGTCACTCGGCAACAAGAATAAACTGGGAACCATACCATGTGTAAATATATAATAGATTGTTGGTTGTTTAAAGTTGCATCCCAATGAGAATAAATACAAACTGCTGGATGTCCATGTCTGGGATGTCGTACATTATAGATACAATATTTTACTTGTTTTTTGAGTATTTCTTTCCATTAGTATTGCTGTATTTTTTATTGTATTTAACTGTATTTGTTTAAATGTTATTTTTTAATGTTTTATCTTTTATTATTAGGCTTTAAAAAGATCTGGATCCCAGGAAGAGTAGTCTTCACTTTGGTGAAGTCTAATGGCGATCCATGATAAACTTAACTAAACCTGTACAAGTTGATCTATTTAAAAAATTACCCCTAGCAATCCATCTTCCTTAAAATCAATAGGTATGATTTTTCTTTTACTGGAACAAAGCTAATTGATCAAGTTAAGTATGCTGGAAAATATGGAGGACTTCATGCACCAAATGTTTATGACATTTCCTACCAAACAGAGAAAAACAGGCAAGTGAAAAAAGGATAGAAAGAACTGGACAAAAACAAATAATTCTAATTTTGCTTGGCTTGACTGTAACTGCCATCTTTGTGTTCATCTATTAATTAAATTAATAAATAATCCATGAACAGTAAAAGTTAGATAAATACCATACTTCTAATTTCCTAGTGGAAAGCAAATGACGTGCATTGATCTCTTTCTTGCTGCCTCCTAACCGGCTCTGGCCGTGTTTCAAAATCAATAAGAAACTCATCAACTTCCCTGCATGGAAACCCAGAGGAGTGACCAGCCAGGGGCACCTTTTCCAAAGAAGTTCTACCATGACCTTCGAATTTTTTCTAAACAAACACAACTTACCCCAACCCTGTTACTTCTACGAACAGGTCAGAGGAATCTAAGCTATGTTTTCCTCAACTTTAGTCAATCAGGTCTGAAGAGTTGAGAAATAGAAGATGGGCAACTTGGTAGACTAAATGATGGCAACTTGCAGATACAATGGCATATTGGGAATCAAACTTTTGAGATCAGCTCTCAACATTTTTTGCATTAAATCTGATACAGGTTCTGATGACAGTCATACTAAATAGCATTTTTATTTAATGTAGTTTTAGTAGTATAAAATAGAAAACTAATCTCTTATATTATCTTATAGTTTAATTTATCAAATTACTAAAAAAAAAAGCATTTAATCTTAAATAAAAGTCTATTTTAATGAACACCATGAAGGTAAAGCTAAAGAAAATAAATGTGTGAAAAAAATCTGACTTTTATGTGAGTCATAGTTTTTCCCATTACACCAAGGGTGTCAAACTTTGGTCCTCGAGGGCTGGTATCCTGCAGGTTTTCATTGTTTCCCTGATTTAACACACCTGAATAAAGTCAAATGGTGCCAACAGCTTCTTGTCAACTTCTTCACAATAACCTATTAATTTCAGTCAGGTGTGTTAGATCAGGGAAACAATGAAAACCTGCAAGATACAACTCATTCTTGTGGGGGGGGGGGGGAACACTTATCACCACTGTCATTCTTTAAAAAAAAAGCAATAAATCGGGCATTGCCAGTGCAACTAAAGAAACACAACTATACAAGTACTGAACATGAAATTGAATGAAAAAGAACATGGTATTCATTAAAACTAATTAATACCTTATTAATACTTTATTAATTTCCTTTTTTGGTTACCATGGCTTGGCCTTTTATTTATGTCTCTGCAGAGGGTGCACACTTAATTCAAAGCCACTCAGGCCACCAGCCCCATGGGTTTTCAGTGAGAGGACCCCCACTAGTAGCAGCGGTCTCTGACGTTGTCTTGGTAGCTACAATGCAACATATTTAGATCTTAACACATTTTGAACAAATATATTTCTTCAAAGGCTACCTCCCACTCTGAGATATATTCTGGTACTTTATTTCCATTTGCTGCAGGTACGTGTTGGCTGTTAAGATTGCTTCTGTTGAGATGTAACAGTGCAGAATTAATGTAGGTCGCACACACACACACACACAAACACACACCCACACACACACACACACACACACACACACACACACACACACACACACACACACACACACAAAATAATATATTCACAAAGTATGATGATGCATATTGATTACTGGGTTATTAATAAACTGAGCAGGGCCAGTACATCTTATAAAGACACAACTCAGCTGCTTTATGTAAAAAGATTAATAACACAAGATGGCAGATAACAGAAAATGACAGCTCTCGGCGTGCTCTCTTTTTCTGCCGGCTCCTCTTGTCCACCATCCACTCGTCAGGGCTTCGTACGTTCCTGAGGACCTGCTACATAGTCAGGCTATGTAAGCCTCGCTTGAATTAGCCTCAGGTAGATGCAGCTAAAATATGTTAGTGAACGACTTGAATCTTAATTTAGAGATGGTTTTAGTTCAAGCGAGGCTTTCCCGATACAGCCTGGCTTTCCTTAGCTACGGTGGTGGAATACCCCCCAGCAGAACTCATAAACAAACCATCCATCCATCCATCCATCCATCCTTCTATTTTCTGCCGCTTATCCGGAGTCAGGTCGCAGGGGCAGCTGCCTAAGCAGGGAAACCCAGACTTCCCTCTCCCCGGCCATATTTACCAATTCATCCGGAGGGATCCCAAAGTGTTCCCAGACCAGCCGAAAGATGTAGTCCATCCAGCGTGTCCTGGGTCTCCCATGGGGCCTCTTTCTGGTTGGACGTGCCTGGAACACCTCACCAGGGAGGCATTCAGAAGGCATCCTAACCACATGCCCAAGCTACCTCATCTGACTCCTCTCGATACGGAGGAGCAGCGACTCTACTCTGAACCCCTCCCGGATCACCAAGATTCTCACCCTATCTCTAAGGGAGAGCCCGGCCGCCCTGTGGAGAAAACTCATTTCGGCCGCTTGCATTCGCGATCCTGTTCTTTCGATCACTGCCCACAGCTCGTGACCATAGGTGACCCCAGTCTAGACATCGGGGAATTGTCCCCGATGTCCACGCAATGCTGCAGAGGCGTGTCAGCCAAGACAGCCCTACAGCATCCAGAGCTTTAAGGAACTCTGGGCAGACCTCATCCACCCCCAGGGCCTTGCCACCGAGGAGCTTTTTAACCATCTCAGCGATCGCAGCCCCAGAGATGGGAGAGCCAGCACCAGGGTCCCCAGACTCTGCTTCCTCATCGGAAGGCGTGTTGGTGGGATTGAGAAGGTCTTCTAAGTATTCCCTCCACCGCCTCACAACGTCCCTAGTCGAGGTCAGCAGCCCCCCATCCCCACTGTACACAGTGTTAACAGAGCACTGCTTTCCCTTCCTGAGCCGCCGGATGATGGACCAGAATCTCCTCGAAGAAGTCATTCTCCATGGCCTCTCCAAACTCCTCCCATGTCCGAGTTTTTGCCTTAGTGACCGCCGAAGCTGCGCTCTGCTTAGCCCACCGATACCCATCAGCTGCATCTGGAGTTCCACAGGCCAAATAGGCCGGATAGGACTCCTTCTTCAGCTTGACGGCATCCCTCACTGCTGGTGTCCATCAACGAGTTCGGGGGTTACTGCCACGACAGGCACCGGCGACATTACGGCCACAGCTGCGGCTGGCTGCCTCGACAATAGAGGCATGGAACACAGACCACTCAGACTCAATGTCCCCCGCCTCATCCAGGACATGGTTGAAGCTCTGCCGGAGATGGGGGTTGAAACTCTTTCTGACAGGGGACTCCCCCAGACGTTCCCAGCAGACCCTCACAACACGCTTGGGTCTGCCAAGCCTGACCGGCATCCTCCCCCACCATCTGAGCCAACTCACCACCAGGTGGTGATCAGTTGATAGCTCCGCCCCTCTCTTCACCTGAACATGCGGCCGCAAGTCTGACGATATGACTACAAAGTCGATCATCGAACTGCCAAACAAACCAAAGTAATATAAATACTCAATAAACAATATCAACATATCAACAGGAACCGTCAACAAGGAATACAGCAGGACGTATCTGTTTGACAAATACTCTGCTTACCAGCTATGGGCAGGTGCCCTTTGAGGTGTCTGTTATCAGAAATTAATGGACTTCATGGAAGCAACTGTCCTACGCGAATCACATCTCCACATCATCCATTCATTTCTGATCATGGACACCTCGTCAGGCATTATCTCTTACTTGATGGCTGGGATCATTTCCCTTTTACACCTGGTTGTACCTTAGCTTGAAAAACTGCTGAACCATTGCTAGTAAAGTGATGTTGAAGTACACCAAGAGAGCCTGCTGTAAAGTACCGACATGCTTCCAGTGAGCAGTAATTGTTCATGGCCTAATGAGTGTAGACGCCTGACAAGCAAAACAAAGAAATAAAAACTTGGCAATAACTGAACATCGGGGTGTGTGTTGGGTGTCTAACCAGATGTCGACAGGTTGGCCATAAGGGCATTCTCTCAGTAGTACTGCAACTATCTTGTTAAATTGTTTCCTGTGACCAGTGTCCACATTGCACTGTAAATCTTTATTGTTTTTTTTTTTATAGCTTATTATAATTTTATAAAAATATTATTGCATATGTGAATGATTTGTAATGTTGAGCTTCAGTTGTGTTTAATACATGTAAATTAATACTAAAGAAGACATATGTTCACATTATCATTTCATAGCAACCCTCATCACACTTAAGTGTGAATGGTGTATGGCTCTGAAGTGACACGCACATGCAGAGAAAAAAGATTAATCCATGCAGTGGGTTGTATTTATGGAAGTAAATATGTGTATCAACTTTTAAGTATTTCCACAGTCAGAATCAACAAAATTATGCCCAACTAATGATTGAAAAAATTTGATATTTTCATGATTTGATAATGCCGTCATTCCTTTCCACCAGCAATTTGCCTCACTTCTGTGACGTCGTCAGATGATATGTGGCATTACTGTTCAGACTGAGGTCGCTTTGACAAAGATTGGATCTGATCTAGGACCACATAGGAATGTGGCCTGGGTTGGATTTTAAAAAATAAAAATCAGCCCTATGCCTGTCAGCCTGTTGGGTCTGTATGTAAATGGGGATTTTCCACTGATGCTGTGCCTGCAGCTCCGCCCACCTTCTCCAGGATTGGTCGGCCACAGCTCCATCTCTTATGTGACTGGCATCACTGACATCGCCATCTATCTTTCAGCCAACCTTTCCCCACTCTCCATCCCACATCTCCAATGGTCATTTTAACCACTTTTGCAATGGCCTCTAAGACAAGACCAATTCAAAAGAGAGACAAAAGTTTGTGAACAAACTAGTTGAAAGAGCTTATAGACAGGCAGACTGTAAAGAGAAAGTCTGCCCTTACAGGTTGTCATTTTGGTCAGTCATCTTGTAATTTGAACAGATCACCTGTCCAATTTCCTACAGCTCGGCATGAAGTTACCTCAGTGTGCTCGAGTCGATATAGCACAGTACAATAAAAAACACGGCTCTAACAAGAGAGCGTATAGTGCTGACATAATCTTTGATTTCACACCAGCAAAAGATGCCTGTTCGGCTGTTCGGCCTGCAACCTTATTTTCAGTGGAAAATAAATTTATCCTCAGGAAGATCCTGTTCTGTCCTGCAAGAGTAACGTCTGACAGGGCGTCTGGTCTGTTGGAAATCAGAGAGGAACCCTTTTATAAGACATGTAGTATACAATAATGTGTAGAAACTAAAGCAGTGTCTGCTTTAGTTAAAGGTTTAACGTTTTTATATGGGGGTCCACTGACAGACCCATAAGCTGAAACCATTTTTAATTTGTGAATGAATATTTGATGGATTCCTAAACTTGGACCACAAGAGATGTGAGAAAGAAGAGTGACTTTGAGAGCAGATGGTGCCAAACTGGGCCAAATTCGACATTCAAACCACTAATTGTGTTTTGCTTCTCTTTATTAGAGTTGACCTTTGCAGAGATAATGTTCAGATATTGTACAATGATTTAATAGTGGTTTTTAGCTATAGCTGCATCATTCCGTGAGATATTGATATTTAGCCTTGAAGTGTTTGTTTTTTAAGCAAGCTTGAAACTTTTTTTCATTTCTGCTATGTGCCATTTTCATTTATTCTTCACCAGTAACATAAATATTTATATTTACACATCTTAACAAATCTAACAAGTGCTCCTGATGACTACAAGTAGACAACATAGTTTTAAGTGTACCAGCTCCAGTATTGGTATCCAATAATAAAATTTGTTAAAAAAAAAAAAAAAAAAAGAAAGAAGCAGACGGCTTTGACAGCTTGGGGAATAAGCCCCCCCCCCAATTTGAAAAGAAAAAATAAATTCAGAAAAAAATGGTCAAATCAGTGCAAAGTAGATCTTGTCATCATACTGCAGTAGCATTAAATGTGGACTTGTTTCTATCCACACGGTCATGATACAACATGATGCACATAATTTCAGTATGGGCACCAGTTAGACCCTGACTGGTTTAATTTACATAGATGTCCATTGCTTGGCAGCTAAGAGTGCAGAGTACCGAAAGGCACATGTCTATTTTTGAGGTCAAAATAGCCATTTTGGAGACCTTGTCTGAACTGTCGGTACTAAAACGTTTTTTCTTTAGTTTTTCTTCAAACAAAAAGCTGTTGTTTTCATGACACACAAATGACATCCAAGACTTTTGAGTTGCCTTTTTACACAGACTCCACCCACACTGAGAGGTTCCTCGATTGTAATGAAAAAGCACCTGAACCAAGTCAAGTCAAGTCAAGTAGAGCCGAGAAGGTGCTTGTGGAAAAGGGGCATTACAGACCTGAGAAAACTATGTTCCACTTCAGGAGCAAACAGACTACAAGGAAACACTATGAAAAAGTTTTATTGTAGCTAAATGCTTGCATGGGGACACTGTTTAACTCAGCTGGCAGGACTCTACACTTCCTTGACATGGCCTGCCCAGGTTCATATCTTAGTCTTGGACCCATTGCTTTTTGTCACCCCATTGCTCTTTGACTCCCTTTCCTGTCTACGTAATGTACAATAAAGGCCACTAGAGCCCACAAAATTTTGAAAAAAATGCATGAATGAAAGGCAGAATTTATTTGATACATACAGTTTCTAAGACCTTTTGCATCACTTTATGGTAAAAACTTGGCTCAAAACCCTGTTGTACACAATCTGGTACTTGTCTTCTGCCCCCTGGTGGCCGTAATAATAGTATGATAATGCACTACAATAATTTTGACATACTACACATTAATAAACAGCAAATACACAAAAAATATTTTCTTACATTTTGTTAAATGGTAAAATAGAAGTTTCAGATTACAAAATAATAATTTTCTCCCCTTTTTTTCTTGGCTCAGGCTCTAAAGTGTTTATGATGACATTATCAGTTTTAATTGTTACCAAATTTGTATTACTGTGGTTTGGCTTTTAAATTAACCAGGTATGAAGTTTGCTGTGGTGCATATAATATGGAAACTGCTTATGTAAATTAGTGTTGAATAACTTAAAATGTCACTCACCAGACGTTCGAACAATAATCCGTTTCTGCCACCAAATAGATAATTAACATGGCACCTATTCTCAGATACAAACAATTTCTTATACCTGCAGATTTTTCATGTCAACGTTGTCATTTTCCTTCAAGTTACATTTTTTGATTGTGACTATTGATCATTACATACAAATGCAAGTTAGCTTATACTGCCACCTGCTGGTGAGACCACACAGATTAGTGTTTTTACTCCAAGCCAGTTAATTAAAAAGAACCTGAAGTACATTTTCGGGCCTCTAAATAGAAAACAACTTCTCAACTACAAAATCGAAGGTGAAGCAAATGGAAAACATCTAGGTTGACATCACAGTAATCTTTGCTGCCTTTCTTTGTCCTTTTGTCCTACACCTCAACTGAACACAGTCAACTTAATTTCTAGGACAAGACTGATATTGGGCTGTTGCCCTGCTAATAAAACTCCCATTGCTTCGGGGAAAGGAAATTTAACCGAGGAATAATATTCATTAGCATAAACAGGGAGATGAACTTTGTGAAATAAATGCAGCTGATTAGATGCTGGAGAAAAATGAAAGGACGTGGATGGGACAAAGTGAAAGAGGAGGGAAGGAGATGAATAGAGGGGAACGAAGCTGAGTGTATCAGGAAAGATAGCTCTATCAAAACTGAGTGCTAGAGAAGGAAACAGAAATACATAGAGGGACAAATAAATGGGAAGAGAATTAGTGCAGCATAAAAAGCCAATTTCCTAAACCTCTGAAAGCACCTCCTGGGTGGAAACAATTACTGCAGACGCAGAGACGGTTATGATTAAACAAGCGAACGCCTTGAATGTGGAGATAAACTTTAGAAGGAAGAGGCTGACAGAGAGTCTTGTTTGCTTCGGAATGTGACCGTTAATTGACTGCTGTTGATCAGCGCCTGCAGTGAGAGGCATTAGCATGCTACCCAACAGTTCAGAGATGAATAAAATCCAACCAACAAACTCACAAAAGAACGTCATGACAAACGCAGCCGAGCTCGGGTTCACGGGAGTCGAGAATGAACTTTATGTGACTTTGCTTCCCATCATAGGTCTCGCTGAATCATTGAAAAAAATGCTCATGCTTTGACTTGAGTGCTGTGATAGGCAGCATGGATACATTAAAACTAATAAATTTCAAGAACAGGATGAGCCTGCAAGTGAAATTGCAGTTAATGTTGAACAATTGATGAAAAGCTGCATTTCTATCATTAGATTAGGAAACTGGGGGACAGATATGACTTTTTCTGAAATCATCAGTTGGAAAAATGCATTAAAAAAGCAAGACAGACAAAACTGAAATCAGTGAGGCGGATTAGGGCCTCTTTTTAAATATTTTTTATTAAATAATCAGAAATGTGTAAAAGTTTCAATCTGCATCAAAACTATCTGTACTATTCATCATTTTTACCAGCTAACGCTTATGAACTCGAAAGAAATGTAAAATGGCCTGCTTAGCTTATGCAGCAGTTCATTGTATTATTATTATTATTATTTTATTTTTTTATTTTATTTTTTTTTTACTGTGGGGTAAACTTTAGATACATAGGTGGGTGTATAGCATTTGCAGAGTTTGGTAGTAACAGGATACAGGATACATTTACTTTGCTAACTTTTCAGAAAAAAATAAATAAATAAAAATTACTGCACCATACTTTTTCACTTGTATGTGAGTAAATTTGTTAAGGAATGCTTTTGTTACTTCGCTCCATTAGCCAACACTTGTTCTTTGTTGTTCACTATCTATCCAATTAGATTCATTTTTGCCAGAGAGATGCCTCCAGTTTTGCCAATTAGACACAGCCTTGTAGTCACATGACCACACTCAACCATGAATACAAAAAGCAAGATAGAACTCAAATGTATTTTGGTTACTGCAACCTCCTGTCTGTGTGGCAGCTGGATTTAAGTCTCCCTGGGAAGTCTGCCCTGATATAAGCCCCGTTTCCACCAACAGGTCCATGTCAGTAAGCATTTCATTTTCATTAGCTACCAACAATCACAAATTATGAATTGTCAAGATGGTTTTGGTCATTTTTCTGTGTACATCATTTCAAAGACATAAATCATGCATTACAGACAACTTTATTCATACTTGAATAAACTTTTGTCTGAATTGTTGGCTACTGAACCCACTTCTGCTCTTGAGCAACATTTGTCCAGGTTATTTAAGGTATTTCAGTGTTTTTCTTTGGACATTTGCTGTTTTCTCACTGAATTCAGTACAGCCTGTGTCCCTAACTATTTTCAGATGAATGTATTTGCTTACAAAATCACTTGACACTGACCTAGAAACCATTCAAGTATATAAAAAATGATCCAAACTGAAGTGATGAACCAGTGTATCTACAGACAGAGAGAAAACTTAGCAAAGAAAAAATATTTTCAATTGGATCTTTAGGCCCTTTGCTACTAGCAGCTTGTCAGACATCATTTGTTCTCGTTTATTTAGTTGTGTCAACAAAATATAGACCAAAAATGACAGTTTGACAGACATAAATAGTATTTTGCTCCAACAAGGTGATTCCCAGAGCTTTTAGTTTGGAACATGGCATAACTGGTGTGCAGTGTGTCCATAAAAATGGAGTAGGCATATAAAAGACCATCTACAGCAGATGAATACCATTTGAAAGTTACATGCCTAAGTAATATGAGAACAAAATTCAGCAAAGACTTGACCTAGGACCTAAAAGATGCATCAATTAATCGATTTACTGTTAGAAGCCTCATCAGAAAAATAAAGGAATAAAACAGTTAGAACATATAATAGAAAATGGAAAGTTCTTCTCATTTAATATTCTCACTTCACAATATGGAATCAGCAGCAATATTATATCCCTATTAGGGTGGCAGAATTCATGAATGCAACTCACATGCAAAAACATATAGACTATTATCTAAACTAGAAGACTCAATCAGCCTTCCAACTTTAGTAACTTTAATAAAGATGAATAGTCACAAATATGTTTAAACACCTTTAAAATGACTAAGAATTCAAATATGCAACTAATACAATTCAAAATTCTGCGTAGAACTCATTATACAGGACAAAGGATGTTCAGGATGTCACAACCAAACATCTGCCCACACTGCAATGAAAACACACCTGACCAATATCTCCATGCCTTGTGGTCCTGCACACCTGTCCGCAGGTTGTTGCTTCAGGTATGTGTGGACATGTCAACATGGTTTAAATGTAATATTCCTGCAAGCCCCGCACTGTGTCTACTAGGTGACTTTGGTGACATTAATATGGCAATTAACTCTGCACACATGATACACACAGCATTATGCATCGCAAAGAAAACTATCCTTGTGAACTGGAAAAACAAAAATAATCTGTGTATTCGGCAGTTTAGGAATCTCGGAGTAGACCACATCAGTAGTGAGACAATGTCTGCCTCATCAAAGAACCATTTAGCTGAATCTCATTCCCTCTGGTCCCCTGTGATTAGCTCCATCACTTAGTGTAGGTGGAGGACTGTGACCCCGTTGCTTTGGGGGTTGGAACATGGCCGGGAGTGACTGGTGGTTGCGGGTTCTTTGTGGTTTCCCGTGACACGGGACCGGGCTGCTCTGCGGTGGGGGCGGCTCTGGGTCCGGCCCTGTCAGGGGCTGTGCCTTGGGGGTGTCCCCCGAAGGCCCTGTCAGGGGCTGTGCCTTGGGGGTGTCCCCCCTCCCTTAGAGGTGGTGGGGTCCGTGTGTGCCGGGGGCCTGGGCCTGCCTGGATGTGCTGCCATGGTGTGGGTTGGTGCATGCCCTGGTGGTTTCTGGCTGCCGCCCTGGGACCAAGGGTATGGCCCAGGGCAGGAGGGGTGTAGGGGTTTGAAGGGGGCCTGAGTGGGATTCGGGGGACTATAGGGGAGGTGCTAGGGTGTGAAACAGGGATGTTTGTATGTTTTGTGTTTGTCTATGATGTGGATGAAGTGTGCGGGTGTGGGGGCATGTTTGTGTGTGTGAGTATACATGTTCTAGGATTAGTTGGAGTGTGCAAGATCATAGTTGAGTAGATGAGGTGGGGAGGGATGGCATAGGTGTAGGGGGGCCTGGATGGGTCTGGGGGTGGTGCGCCATGGATCTGGACTCTCCCTGGGCACGCCATGGATCTGGGAATGAGAGGATGTGGAGAAGGACAGCGGCAGAGCCCAGACCCACGGCACACCACCCCCAGGCCCGCCCAGCCCCCCCCCCATAAGTGCACTTGACCTCCCTCCAAACACACACAGAAACACACGCATACACCTGTATCCTTGCACACTCCAGCTCATCCTAACACACACACACCTCCTCACCCACGCCCACACAGTATAAACACACATACAGCATACAAATCTTCCAATCTCACTCCCCAGTCCCCCCTCCATCCCACCATGCCCTGTGGGAGACGTCCCCAGCGGACCAGAGAACGGCGACCCCCAAATCTGGCCCCCACCACCATCCCCAGCCACCCCCCATCACCTCCCACCCAGATGCGGCCGACCGGGCATCCCCAAGATCAGCAGCCCCTCATCAGCGCAGCCGCCCCGGGTCCCGGCCCCCAGGACAACCACCTCCCCCTGCCTGCCCCCAGCGGTGCCCCAGGGAAGAGGGTTGTGAGGTGTCCCCATTGTCCTCCTCCTCCTCCCTGCTCATGACTGTTTGTGGTAAGTGTGTTTTTTGCAAGTAAAACTGAGGGGCAGTGACCATATTGTGCTGGGAGCAAGGTCATATTAGTAGTCCTGCCCTCCATGCACTACATGACCCACCCCCCAGAAGTTGTTTATATGTTGTGTTTGTGTTTTGATGTCTAAGTGTAATTAAAACTGAGAGGCCAGTCGCCACAGGGTGCAGCTAAGGAAGCCACTTGGGTGGCCCCCTCAGCTACACCCTGCATGACGTGCATGCCTCCCAAATCCCTACATGTGTGTGTGTCTCTCTGTGTGTGTGTAAAAGAGATAGAGAGAGCAGGGAAGAAGAGGGGTCCGGGGATGTAAGTCTGAAGGGAAGAGAACCTCCATCAGGATGGTGAGCTGCTAGCAGCACTAGGCACCCTCGTTCCCCAGGAGGCCCCCCAAGGCAACACAGGCCAGAGGCAGCCGCCCCCCGTGACCAGGCCACACAGTGACTGCTGCCAATGAGCTGCCACCGACCCCAGAAGACACCCACCAGACACCCAGGGGGGAAGGAGAGGAGCGGAAGGAGAATAGCTGGAGAGCCTAGATCCATGGCACACCATCCCCAGACCCACCCAGGCCCCCCCCACAGGGTTATGTCATCCCTCCCCACCCCACCTACTCACCTATGATCTTGCACACTCCCACTCATCCTAGCACATGCAAACTCACAGAGAGACATTTTATTGCATCTGCCGCCGCCTGAAGCCTGCACTGGAGAGGATGGACACAAATTATTGTCCTGCTGTACAGCTTGAAAACAGAGTTGCTGTTTCCCTATGGAAACACATTTAAAGAGGAAATGTTCCACAGAAAATTAATTGATTAAATTTTTCAGTGCATTTTTTTTGTTATTTGCATAATAAAGACCTCATCATCTGCTTTTAAGCTTTGTGTGCATTGTGAAATTATCAGTAGCAAAGGCTAAGGAGTAATTCGTCACTGAAGGGGTGACTTGTGACTGACTAATGGTATAGAAAAATTATAAGGAGATACAGTCATACAAAATTAGCAGCATATGAGGGTTAAAATGTAGAAAGAGGTGGTGAAATGTTTACTTTTATAAGTGTCCATGAGTATTTGATGCCAAACCTTTGTTATACATGATAAACTTCATCTTGAGATATGCTACATTAAAAAATTGATAAACTGTAATGTAATGCACACACGAGGATAAAGGCTTAAAATCTAGTGAGCCAAGATGGATTATTTACTATTTTATAGCTATTATAACTAATTAATGAGTCTGACTCTGAATTTACACATTCATTTATTTTTTATGGTAAATACAGCAGTGCAAAAATAACCATTTACATGTGTGTGATCTATATGGTTATGCATATCACTTTGGCTTTTCTTGCCTTCCTGCCATCCTGTCCATTACACCAAAGAAACCCTCCATTAAAGCTTACTGCTGGCAGCTGGCTTCTGCCAGCTCTGCCCGCAGAGGACAGGGGTAGGGTGGTGGCAGCAAGAGATGGCAGCCTGATGCTGACTGATGTCACAGCTGATTCTGATGTAATCACTGAAGGGATAAACACAAGTTTTAAACATGAAGGATGGCTAATAAAGCTAACCTTTCATTCTAATATAAACTGAAAAATTTGCAATTGTCCAGGAGTGCAAAGGTGGCAGCAGGAGCATCCAGGATGCTGTTCGGCTCCGTCTCTGATTAAGTAAACATGGATCAGAACCATATTATAAACAAAAAAAAAAAAAAAAATGGCAAAACTGGTGAAGTAGATCAGCTCAGCTTTTGGGTGGTATTTGATAACAACCCATAGGTCTATAAAAAAGCTTTAATGCTTCTTGTCTTGTTTATTAAGCTTCAAACTCCTCATAGGTGCGGTGTTTTGATGATCGTCTCCAAAAACCCCAAGTGCGACATTGCCTGAGTAGGCAGGTCGGTGGCCCAAGATGAGGTCCAAGGTGTCAAACCATTTATTGGTTTTTCGGTTCATTCCCGCTCTGGTTGTTGTGGTCCTTAATATTTTGTAGTCTTGTTTGAGTTTTTTTTTTTATTTTCTCCATGCAGTGCTTTGCGTTGTGATAAATCTCTGCGTTCTCTGAGAACTGATCATCGCGAAAATTTTTATATTCCGCTGTTAGTCTGAATATCCTCAGTGGCATAGATGGTTAGAAGAGCTTTGACCTCCTCGTCAGTCCATTTATCGCATGCTCTGTTCATGTTGTTGTTGTTGTTGTTGTTTTTGTCCATAGCTGCAACAGTGGTTTTTAAAAATGGCAGGGCCACAAGAAGCGGAAATCTGGCAAGAGACATAGCTACAAGTTACCAAACACCTACATCATGAGGGTTCCTATGGAACTCCAAAAAGACCCTGCCTTGGAGTAGGAGCTAAAATGGTTACAGGAACTGAGAGCTGTTAACCGCTAGTTCCCATTTGTGAGACTGCGCTAAAAAAATGGCCTGGTTTCTGAAAATGTTTTAGGAACTTCAAAAAGTCCCCACAGTGGGAAAGCAGCTATTAACTGTTCCTCACCAGGAATGGTGCTAGTGGACTTCACACCTTCCAAACCAGTTCTTAACCAGCACTTATGTGGTCAGGTCAGACTGCGATATTTCAAAAAACGTCCACTTGTTGGTGCATAAAATCTGTATGATTTTCCAAAATCCAATTAAAAAAAATTCCAAACATCCAACTGACAGAGATATTGCTACCTGATTTACCTTACCTTGACACACTACCTAGTCAATGGACAATCACACTTCACAGGGGCAGAATTAAAAGCTTACAAATCTGATAAGAGGCTTATAAATATTTCATGGTAGGATGGGTATCAGACCTTCAGCTGTGCAAAGTTCTATTATTTGACTGTCCTCCCGGTTACACATAAATGTTTTTACTTCCATTTCTTGTTGCATGAACAAGAATTTCTGTTCAAGACTTATACGAAGGAGAAAGACTATTTTTTAAAAGTTTGTTCTCTTCTCTTTTTTGCTTGCAGATCATCCTTTTGCCTTCTTTTCTCAGGAGTGCAGACAAACACAAAGATGGACGGGACATAGACTGGGGACAACAGACAGAATTAGCCTCAATTACAAGTTTGTTAACAGACTAACATGAAGCGTCTGGGCCCAGGGTTCAGTAATGTTAAACCACTGCAGTTTGCTGCATTTTAGTAATGCATCACCCTAATTTTTCATAAATAAATATATTTAGAATTAGAGCAGCCCACCATAAATAGAATTGGAAACTTACCACAGACAAAGTGTTCGCTACACAACGGAAAGCTTTCTGACAGATTTCTCATTTGACGGCAGCAACACATTTATCCCGTTGTTTAAAATGAGCAAGGAGTCTGGAAAATAAAATCCCATTGTTGGGATGCTGATTTGAACATTATAGAATGTTCTTATAGAACATTAGGTATAGAACATTATAGAATGCTACTGGACTCATAGTATTTACACAGCTCTGTATGTTTTGGTGATTTGCAAACTATTTAAAGTGTCACTGAAATTGCAGCATCCCTCAATAAGAAACAAGCAGATTAAATAGAAAAAGAAAAATGTCATGAAATAATGCAGAGGTTGCAAATGTTGAAAAACTCCAAACACTTCATCACCTTGAAAGTTCACATGTTTTGAGGAGTTCACGTTTTAAATTTCAGTGTTTCTGCAATTTATCATAATAGTTCCTTATTAATGACAGCTTCACAGTTTTATGATACAAGATTTTTTTTTTTTTTTTTTTTGACCAACCAGGTGATTCAGACATCATGAGTCACTCCTGCATTGACGTTTTCATTTGAACTAAAGAGCAGTGACACAGCAGTCCACTTCCTGTCAGCTATATAAAAGTGGGGACAAAAGGGCCACAAATTAAGATTCAAGTCCTCATATGGCATTAAGGAAAGCTCACTGAAAAAGAATATAATTAGATATTATTCGGTTGGTTTGCAATTAAAAATTATTTCTCTTTGACAGTTTTTTTTTTAATCCTCTGAAATTCTTTGCACTAGTTTGAGTCAGTTTAAGTGATGAAAATGGCAAGTGTGATGATAACAAATAATTGCTCATTTTGAATTTGATGGCAGCAACACGTCTGGAAAAAGTAGTTCCAGGGTGATGTTCAGCATGGTGTAAAAAGTAGTTCCAGGGTGATGTTCAGCATGGTGTAAAAAGTAGTTCCAGGGTGATGTTCAGCATGGTGGAAAAAGTAGTTCCAGGGTGATGTTCAGCACGGTGGAAAAAGTAGTTCCAGGGTGATGTTACGCACGGTGGAAAAAGTAGTTCCAGGGTGATGTTCAGCACGGTGTAAAAAGTAGTTCCAGGGTGATGTTCAGCACAGTGTAAAAAGTAGTTCCAGGGTGATGTTCAGCACGGTGTAAAAAGTAGTTCCAGGGTGATGTTCAGCATGGTGTAAAAAGTAGTTCCAGGGTGATGTTCAGCATGGTGTAAAAAGTAGTTCCAGGGTGATGTTCAGCATGGTGTAAAAAGTAGTTCCAGGGTGATGTTCAGCATGGTGTAAAAAGTAGTTCCAGGGTGATGTTCAGCATGGTGTAGCATCCCCTCTTCTTTTAACAACTGTCTGGAAACGTCTGGAAAGTGAGGAGACCAGTTGCTGGAGTTTTAGGAGAGGAATGTTGTCCCATTCTGGTCTGAGGCAGGATTCTAGCTGCTCTACAATCCAGGATCTTAGTTGCTGGAATTCTTCTTGCACGATGCTCCAGATGTTTTGTATTGGTGAAAGGTCTGGACTGCAGGCAGGCCAGTTCAGCAGCCGACTCTTCTCCTGTGAATCCATGCTGTTGTGATGGATGCTGGATGTGGTTCAGCATTGTCTTGCTGAAATCTGCAAGGCCTTCCCTGAAAGAGACGTTGTCTGGATGGGAGCAGATGTTGCTCTAAAACCTCCATGTACTTTTTAGCATTGATGGAGCTTCACAGATGTGGAAGCTGCTCACGCCATAGGCACTAATGAAGCCCCATCCCATCAGAGATGCTGCTTGCCACCTGTCCACTGATAACAAGCTCGATGCCACTCTCCTATTTAATCTGCAGGACAAGGCATCCATGCTTTCCAGAAACTAGTTCATATTTTCATCCGCGTTTCCACTTTGCCTTAGACCATTTAAATGAGCTTTGGTCTAGAGAAGACAGCGCTGTTTCTGGATCATGTTCACAACTGGCTTCTTCTCTGCATGATGGAGCTTTAACCTGCATTTGTAGATTTCAGGTTGAACTGTCTTTACAGGCAGTGATTTCTGGTAGTCTTCCTGAGTTTATGCAATGATTTCCAGTAGAGAATCATCCCTGTTTATTACAGTTCTGCCTGGGGACCCCAAGATGACCAGCATTCTTGTCCTCTGACCTTGTCAGGACGAGATATTCTCTTGATACTGTATATTGCAGATGGTGGGATTATCAAGGTCAGTCATAGTAACCTTTCTGAAAATGAACCACTATATTTGCAGTTTGGGAGCGGCTCACCAGTCTGAGACAATCTTTCCATCTGAAATACTCTGCTTCTATAAAATGCTTCATTTATACCCAGTCATGTTTCTGACCTGTTGCCAATTAATCTTATTAGTTGTCAATGCTCTTCCATATATATTTTTGTTTCTTTTTTTTTTTTTTTTATTTTTCCATCCTCTTATTGCCTATTAAAGTTTCAACTTTACAGATGTGTTGCTGCCATCAAATTCCAAATGAGCTAATATTTCCCATTAAAAAATGTAAAATATGTGAAACATCTGATACGTTGATTATTTTTTATTGTGAATAAAATATGATAGCTATTATTGTTACACGTCATTCCAACTTTTTTGGAATTAGTGTTATAATAAAAACCTTTTTTATCTGCTGTATTTAATATCAGACTCAGGCATAAATGGAAGCTGAAATGAACCATCTTATTTAAATTCTCTGCAATAAAGAGCATGCAGTTTGAGCCAACCTTGTCCATTATAGTGATTAGTGTTGCTTTAAGTGGATTTATCAGGTGAGAAACATTGCTGTGCATCATAATCACAAATGAGAATTTAACAGGAAAAAAAGTCATGAAGCAGCAACACTGTAACTGATGGCAGGAAGGTGACAGTAGTTGCTATGATACACATCCATCCTACAAGAGCGGCTTTGAGGAGGAAAGTCTTTCCTTTTTGTCTTGCAGTGGATTACAGAGTCCATGCTGGTCCTGCTTCCATTTCGCACCCTGTTTCTGTTTAAGCTTATTTGCCCTCTTTGTTTACAGATCTAAAATGACACGATAAGTGTGGAGGTTGGAGAGGAACAGATGCTGGCGTTTCACTCCTGTAAATGGGAGTTTATGAGGAACACCGAGGGGCAGGTATGGGGGGGTGGCAGCCAAGGATTGCTGCCTTTAAACTCATTACTCAAACTCATATCAAAAAGATTGAGCAGGATTGTATGAATAGAGATCACCGCTGTCACTGAACTCTCCACCCAGGTTTGCTTTGTAGAATATCTTTTTTTCCGCTACGTCACATGCCCCCCCCCCCCACCACACCACCCCTGCCCTCCCCTTCCTTGCCTCATCTAAAGATGACAGCAGCGAGACTTCACATGGCTGCTGCAAACTGGGTCATTAAACTGAAACTGAGAGAATTGAGCGGAGGAGGAAGAGGAGAACTTGCTGCACTCCATTTTGATTATTAAAAGACGTAACAAAAGGCTAATCTATCATTTATCATTTGTTCTTTTATACTCACCGTCTTTCTTGTAGCGTGTGGGTGGACGGACTTCAGGGTGAAACTAAAAATAAAATATTCTCTTCAGCTTCTGCAGACTATCTTCCATATTGTGGCTCCTTCTGTTGTCTGTTCAGCCAGGGTCACTATACACTCTAGCAACAGAACAATCTAACACAATTACCAAGCACATTTGCACTTTTTTTTCTTTTTAAACGATAAAGCTGTACTGTGAAACATAAACACCCACTGGTCACTACAAACTTATTACAATACCATTAACGGACATCATACATAGAAGAAACCCGGGGCCTATGCAAAGAAACATGATTAATGGCTTATTAAAAGGTTCAGTTGTAATTTATGAAGCTGGTTCACATTCTACCAGATTGGTTCACCATGGTAACAAAGGCTGGAAAGCTCACCAACGCCTTAGTAAAATAGGTCCTTATCTGAAGAAAGAGTGGAAAAGAGATAAGAGAACGTCAAACGAGAACAAAATGATAATTTGCATTTAGGCATTATTTATTATTGTGTGATTTGTAAAAAAAAAATAATAATAATGCAGTGCAAAAGGTATCCACCAGGGGGCAGACGTCAAATATCAGATTGTATATAACAGAGTTTCGAGCCAATTTTTTTCCATAAAGTAATGTAATGGGGCTCAGAAATGACTTTCATGTGAAACAAGGTTGACATTTGTGTTGGAATTACGGAGCGCTCAGTTGGCTAAAATGTTCAGTGACAATGTCTGAGTCAATAAACTAAATTATCTTACTTAGGGGCTGTCCTCACGACATCAAAATGCAGTAAAACCGCAATAGTGTTTTAGCATTCCACCCTTTCATCCCCACAAAGCCAGAGATAAGCCTCTATGAAACCGAGCATGTCTGAAACCAGGTACCAAGGTGGAAAGGTTTGAGACCGCTACTGTCTGTAGTACTGAGGACTGCGTAACCGCAGCACTAGAGAATATGACGTCAGTGTGATGAAAGCATGCCAAACACAACCACAATAATGGAGTCTGTGACCAACTGTGTTGTGGTGCTGCTGTATTACACTGTATTATTCTACTGTACCATCAACAGCGGTAACATGCAGAAATGTCATTATCTGTGCATGCGCTATGTCTTGTTGTAGCTATGAAGTGTTACTCTTTAATCATTGTAGCGCCCCACACAACCTTGTAGTATGCACTACAGTGGTTTTGTGGGGATGTTGAAGCCTTTCTCCTAGTTTCCCCCTCCATTTTCACCTGAACCGGCTTTGGTGCCATATGGATATAGCCTTAGTTTTTCCTGAGCTGGACTATCTCAAGAGATCTATACAAGGTTGCAATACTCATGGGCTTCAGCCATATGATGCACAGTCTCTCTGTGGCGGGCATAAGGGGTGAGGGTGCACTTCACTTGAAAAACATTAAAGACCCTTGCTCTGCTGGGTTTAGAACAAGACTTGTGCTGAGTACAGTATGCCTTTATCAACACACAGTTTTGGATGCATAGTCGACCCAGTCCACATGGAGCAGAGATAACTTCTGGGCCACATAACAGACAATAAACAGAAAGCATCTGAGTGGTGACTATTTGTTTTTATTTTCCACTTATGCTATGAGCACAATAATTTAGCAAACATGTATTCCATTCATACCTTGTGGCTTAAAGTAGAAATATGGAAGGAAAAATGTATGTCAGGTTTGGATTTTTTTTTCTGATTTTTTTTTTCTATTTTTTTTTGCCCAGCGGCCACTCTACTGGGTTCAGATCTTGTCTTTAGAAAGAAAAAAAAAAGATGACAAAGAAATGAGGTCCTCGACAGAAATAACTATTTCACACAAGCTCCTGCTGTGGCTGATGCTCTGCATCAGTGCATTAACCTTCTGGTTCACCCGTCTCATCTCCACTTCAGAAACCTTTTTAGTTTTTCCTTCAGTACATTTCAAACACTGGATCCTCCTTTCAGTTCAGAAACAGAATCCAGGTCTTTTCTCGTCTTTGCTTTTTCACTACCTTTGCTTCTTTTATGGTCTTAGGGTATTAAAGAAACAGTCACCTTTATTTACAGCAGTACATCATAACAGATGTATATTTTCTCGACATGTGTTCATAATTATTCGTTTGCTTTTATTTATTCTTTTTGACAAATAATCAAAGCAAATGACAGTGAATGATTTTTTTTAAATCATCAAAAATTACATTTGTACATTTATTATAAATTTTATTGATCAAAGCTATCAAGGATGAAAACATTTTGTATCCAGTGTTCCAGATTATTCTGCATAATAGTTTCAAAACATTAAATAGTAATGACCTGAAAATGCAGATGTCATATTTTTTACATAATGCAAGACCGACAGTTTGGTCATATGTCGCTGCCCTCATACTTGCGTCTTTTACGTTTCCATGGGTAATACGTAAGTTCATCCACAAGTGGGCAGTGCCGAGTTCAGAATTCATTTTCGCATTTTGAACCTGGTTGGTGGTGGTAAATCACAGCCACAAAGTTGTTCAGAACCGTCCAAAACCACCAAAAGAAGAAGTTTCCCTGAACTTCTTTTTCATCTGCTTCTTCTTTGGGTGCTTTTTTTTTTTTTTTTTTTTTTTTTTCTTTGTTGGTTCTGCCTTATTTTATTCCTCTTCTTCTTCTTCTTCTTCTTCTTCTTCTTCTTCTTAGCTCAACACTGCCCCCATGATTTTTGGTGGTATTGCTCTGTCTTCTGCGTCAAGCTAAGCTCCCTGAAAATGGACTAAATTATGTATGTAACCGACATAGACAGACAAAACTGTCCGTCAATGTACGTATCCATCTTCAGCGTTGAGCATAAATGGGCCTTAAGTTCCATGTTGACATAGGAGACCTTCCTTAATATCACCAACAACTCTTTCATCTATTGAACATTGTAGTCTATGCATAGTTTCTGTATTGAGGAGAACAGAATTGTCTCCCAAAGTTGCTGTTTGGAGGCCTACTCTCCCCACGCTCATATAGCTCTGCTTTAAGGATGCTCCATGAGTTTTCAATGGAGTTGACAATGAGATTTTCTCCCTTGTATAACAGGTTGGCAAAGTTGGTCTTCAAGGGTCATGGTCCTGAAGGTTTTAGATGTTTTTTGCTTCAGCACACCTAAATCAGATAATTGAGGCAATTTGCTTGGGCAGAACTTTGTTAAAAAGAGCAAAGTTTTTCTTTTTGAGCTTTGGTTAACAAGTGGCCCAAATGCAGCTTTGTGCACAACTATAGTCACTGGAGAATCCTGCATGGAGAGGTTCTTGGGATTTCAAATGCACCTGCAGCTTACCTCCCTGCTTGGAAATCTAGCTGAGATTTTTATAATTGATCTAAACAAACAAGACAAACAACAAAAGCAAAATCTCCCACAGAAAAATGAAAACCAGATTAACTGAAATATACACACATCATAATTTGGAAAAGTGTAGCAGGAATCATTTCCCTTCCCTCCCTTTCTTTTTCTTTGAAAATAAAACCAGAGGTTAACCTGCAAAGAGAAAGCTGGATCTTCTTGTGCTAATAAATGTAGAAGATGCCCCCGCATGCTGATGAAGGTCCTGAACTAAACTGCAGCTTCAAAAATATGTAGTTTTGAATGTGAAAGCTTGTGTGGGAGTTTTGTTTTCTGTGCTCTGCTTGGCCATGATTTTCAGCTGTCAAAAAGAAAATCATTACCAGGTGAATAGAGGATTTCAAAGTCTGCTTTTAACAGCTCAGTGACTTAGCGGTGATTGTTGTTGGGGGTTTGAGAAGGACAAACATTTTCTGCTCTCCGATTTGTTTTCCCGTTTTTTAGGATTGAGCCGTAAAGAAAATTTAATTTTCTGTCTCTTTTCATAAAGAGCTCACAGTCCGGTCAGGCATGAACAATTGCTCCCAATTCATCCTGGGAACACTCTCTCATGACCTTTTGGCTCCTCTGGGCCACATGGATGGCAGGTGTTCATCAGTGGGCAAATCAGCCATTATGACATTTCCTACCAGCTGCTACAATTTCACCATCAGCATATTTTCTTTGGCATAGGTCATTCAGTTTTGATTAAATTTTAACTGCAAATGGATTTCAGGTCACATCTTCCTCAGCTTGTCCACAGAATTGACTGAAACTCACAAAATAACAGTGGATGCAACTTCAATGTGATGAGCTATTGCAGCTTTAAGCATGTTCTCATTTAGCACTTAATGTAGCCAAGTTTCATTTAGCTGCAGTGTTTTAGTACTTTGACCTCTGATTAAAATAGATTTTCCTAAATTCTAGGATCTTTTTCATGCAAATATTGAATTTAGGGCAGTCAGCTCATTTGCTGTGACTGCACTGCAAAGTGTTGGTCTATAGGAATTACCAAATCTAGAACTCTTGGGCAAGTGTCCTGCAGGTTTTCAATGTGTCCCTGCTCCAACACACCTGATTCAAATTAATGAGTCATTGTGCAGACCTTCATAGGCTATTGGAGCCATTTAATTTAATTGGAGTAAGGACACACTGAAAACCTGCAGGACACTGACCCAAGAGGTCTGGATTTGGTGATCCCTGGTCTATTACCTTTTGTAGTGGATTTCAAAACCATGTAATCTGTTCATAGCAGTCTCGATGTGTGCACACGTTTAGAATGAAAAAAGATATGGGAGGAAGCGTAGCAAACTCCCTAATTAGTCACGCATAAAAAAAGAAAAACAGGAAGCGCTGAAAGGTATGTTAGCAGGTCTTTCTCTACATGTATCTGTAAGACCCATCAAAAACCAAGAACGTAAAGAGAAGTTGAAACTGTATTACAGTTTGTGAATGCTTACTTTACTTCCTCTATGACTTTTCTCAGTGGTATTCCTACAGCGTAGTGACGTCATTAAAACAGTGATTAAAACTGTTAAGGTTTATCATGACTCAACTTTTGATCTACCCTTGTTAAGGTGGCCATAAAAGCCATAACACTAACCAACATTTGGTTTCTCAGAGCAGTGTAAAATGTTTTGAATCGCCATGTAATCCCATGTAAATTGCATCTGCAGGAGTCACAGACTAATCAGGAGCTAATGGGAACACAACCCTTGGGTGTGCAAGCTAATTTTAAATGAGGTTGCTGTGTCAGGGCCACAAAAGTGGACACAGCTCACTTAATCTTAAAAGTAACAAGAGTTTACCAACTACACTGTCTCACATAGAAGCTCTGAAACTGATTGATCAACTATATGGCTACATACGGATAGCAAACCCTCAGGTCTGCTATGTAGTGCTGATGTCCACAATCGTATTTAAAAAATAATAAAAGACTGTAAGTCTCATAAAATAATTCAAATTGTAGCTTGTGATTCAGTTTAACGGTACTTTATAAGAGTACCAATACCAACGACAGTATTTTCACAACTTTTTGGCAACATATTAGCATGTCATTGACCAATCAACAGATTGCAGTGTGTCAAGCACCACCCGTTAGTGTTGGTTGGTAAGGACGTTGGTTGGGACCCCAACGGAAGGGTTCTAAAAAAGTCGGATGGCTCAGATTAAAGCCCCATTTCAACCAAGGGGTCTGGCATAGTTCAGGATGTATTTTTTGCATTTCCAATGACAAAAAACTGGGAAGGGTGCCAAAATATCCACTCTGATTCTGACTGTGGAGCTTGAAACACAGCAATTCATTAACTGGTTGAAAGAATCATCACTTCCTGTGCAACTTGGCAACAAGAACATTGCAACAAATATTTGATGGCATCACACTATTACATAGCTGAAGCTTCTGTTGCTGTCTGGCTTATACACCACCTACCAGGTAAATGTTGCATGTGGAAACATGACAAAGATCAGGGTTTACCGAACCAAATGGTCTGTTACCAGACCCCTTAAGGGGCTTACGTTTCCCTTGTACTCATCCATTTTTTGTACTTGCCTCAGACTACTGACACATCTACCTGGGAGCAACTACATTTTTTTTTTTTTTTTTGCCACTCTCCAAGTTGAATTACCTTCTTAAAAGAGTGTTATTATCCTTTCCATGGTTTCTACTGACAGCTCTCTTGTTTGGGCCATATTTCCTGTCAATCAGCCGGGTGCAAAAGCTCCTTAAGGTCTTTAAGCACTCTCTTTCAACTCAAGACTCATCTGCATATTTAGACTTGTGCAGGCATTTCTTTAGAAATGCAAATTACAACCTGATTCAACAATTTTCTCCTGGTGATTGAGAGATTCAGTCTCTTTTTCAATCAGAGATAAAATACATAAATAAATAAAAAATTATATTTGGTGGTTTAAAAAGTCAATAAATTAAAGCAGCTGATAGGGATCTTCCCTGAACCACTGGAGATCAAAGAAGCTCTTTCTTTAAGCATTTAAGCTATATGTCTCTTTTTGGGTTTTGGAAAAGAAAACAGGCCAAACATGACCCGATAGAACATGTCAGCATTTTTAATAAACTGTAAGGAAGTCAAACAGTAAAGAGTGCAAAGCCGGCTTAAAAACGTTAATGTTGCATTGATTGTGCCTCTGAAAATTCAGCTGGGCTGCTATCCAGCAGGACAGACTTCTGCAATATTAATCCGTAACCAGAGGGAATTGTCTCACAGCCCTGACTGACTTCGGACTCTGCAGCCAAGCCTGGCCATTAAACATGCAGCTGCTCACAAGTCTGCTCACGTTGGGACCAATAGCCGATTGCCCTGCCTGCTCTAACGAAACACTGCTATTCGCTCATGGCACATTGAGTATGGCTTAGGCATCATTGGCTTCCTGAAAACATTAAGCTCTTTTCTACTGCTCAAACAAGCAGCTACAGACTCTTTTGTGCCACAAAAAGAGAAAACAGGAAAGATTTAAAAGGATAGAGGAAAAGGAGGGGAAGAGACTGACACAGTGACACATCCATACTGGTACTCAAAGAAATTCTTAGGGATAGAGATGCAATCTGAGCCCTTTTTTCTTTTTTTTTTTTTTGGTTGGGACATTGGTATTCACATGCACTGTTGCATTTTAGCCTTTATTCCTAAGCAGGTGCAGAAAATAACATTTTAACATCATAAAAAGAGAAGATGCCACCTGCTAAAAATCAACTTTTCCTTTCCTACATGCAGCCTTGGAATAAGATCTTGCCCCAACTGTGACCTAAATCTTACTTTGCTGCTGCACAGCTTTGGCAACAACTTAATCTTTTCTAAACTCAGATGTATTGGGACTTTATTCAGCAAAGACACAGCGGTTCAACAACACAGGATTGTGATTTAAAGGACTGAGTTGTGACCAGTTGAAAGAAAACAACTCATTTGGGCAAGGACTTCTGACACGCTCCTCATTTAAAATTACATAAAATTCATAAGATTTTTTCACGGTCTACCTGGAAGAGGGACCAGATTCTTTGGCAGAGCTTAACACTTGCTGGAGGTATTGGCTCAGAGATGCTCCTCATTCATCACCAGCATGGTTGAAACATGGTTAATCCGATTTAACTTATAAAAGGATAACAAATTTAACCACTTCCCTTTCACCATCAGACCATTAACTTCGTGTTGAGCTCAGTGTGGGACCCTGTTTTCCCATTTTCTGAACACATATAATCAAAAAGCTCATCCTCTCAGGAACCAAGGCCATTTCTCAGCCTAAAACAAAGCAGTTTGAAACTTCATCATTCTAAAATATATTAGTCATATTATAAAAGTAATTTCCTTTTTTATCTAATCATGCACATCTAAAGGCCTCTTCATTCCAATTTCATAATTAGCTTCTGGAACAAATGCTGAAAGCATTACTGAAAAAAAAAAATGTAATTCTTAATCACAGTAGATAAAGGTATTATTAATAACTGCGTGAGTGAACTGGCAGCATAAGGTAAATTGGGGATTTAGAAGAGGAACTTTGCATACAATGCTGGATGCTAACTGACACACATTGCTGAGCTCTGTTGCTTAATTGAATTTGGCCCTTGTTTCACCCCATTTAAGATATGAGCAGTGTTAATGAAACTAAGTGTGACTATGGCTGCTACGATTATAAAGCGCCTGTGATGGCTTTAGATTAATATCACTTTTACTCTTTTATTCATATAGTTTTTAGTTTTATGCTGTGTGTCTCAGCCATTTAAGTAGAAAAATGTCCAATTCTAAAGCAGAGAGGCTTTTAGCAGGGTATAATTACTTTCCCCTGAAAATAATATGACTAGCAGTTAAATGCTATGTTTGTATCATAATACATTCACAGTGACAATTTTAAAGTCATCATAATGGAATAAATACATTTTCCAAGATCTCCTTTGCTCCCATCTTTATGGATAGTTCTATGTGTTAAAAACTTTTAGTAAATTTATCCAACTAAATGTGACTCAATGTGATAAGCCAACTTTGCGCAGCATATAGATGCTTAACTTTAAGTTACCTAGCTTGAATAGTAGAGCTTGTTTTTTTTTTTTTTTTTGTTTTTTTTAAGCACAACTTTTACTGATGCAATGCAGGGCTACTTTTCCCCAAAATAATTAGTTATTCCTACATATGAAATCACTAACTTGCTTTTTCAGTCAATGTTTCTGTTGCTATTTGGAGAAAGTTGGTGGAAATCTAATAAAAAAGCTAAGCTAGCCATTTTGCTTAAAATAATGTTAGCTTAGCTAAGCTAACAGCTATGCAGAAGGAGGCCATCAGTAGAGCAATTTTTCCAAATCTGAAACAACTCAAATTACAAAAATTGTATGGGAGTGAAATGTTTATTAAATAAGTACAATCAATTTTATACTTCTAAATAAAACTTGTTTATTTTGTCATACATTTTTTACATGTACACTGGCCAGTCAATATATAAGCTGTGACAGTTGTGCATGTCTAATCATAAAATACTAACTGTAAGACAAAAACACAAACACAATCTTTAAAATCCCAAAATACAATGACTAGCGTTTAGCTATCCAACAAGTCACAGCTCACATGTTTTATATTAATAGAACATATTAAATAACATAAAATATCATTTGTAATTTTTCTTAATGAGATTTTTATCTTTATCTTTATCTTATCCTTTCTTAATCTGGTATGGAGCAACTGTGTGCACACAATTTCCTCCGGGATCAATGAAGTATCCTGATTCTGATACAAAGTTTATAATAAGACATTTTCCAATTTCATGAAAAATATTAGCTCATTTTGAATTTGATGGCATCAACACATCTCTAAAAAGTTGGAACAAAAGAAACAAAAGGCTGACATAGTAAATGGCACAAAGCAAAAACAGTTGGAGGAATATTTGACAAATAATTAGGTTAACTGGTAACACGTCAGTGACATGACTGGGTATAAAAGGAGCATTTCAGAGAGGTCAAGTCTCTTAGATGTGTGAAGACTCCTTTGTGAAGACCTTAAAGATCCCACCACCTGCAGTGTATTTTTTTTTTTTTTTTATCAAAAGGATCAAAGAATCAGGAGGAATCTTTGTGTGCATGTTACGAGGCCGAAGATCAAAGCTGGATTATGGTGATCTTTGGGCCCTGAGCTGGCATTGCATTAAAATCACTGTGAACACAACTCACTGTGAATTTACAAATGCAGGTTAAAGCTTTATCATGCAAACAAGGTGTGTATGAGTGCAATATGCTGCCATGTTTTCTGAACCAAAGCTCATTTAAAATGGTCTGAGGCAAAGTGGGAATTGGTTTTGTAGTCAGATGGATGGAAATGTGAACTAGTTTCTGGAAAGCATGGATGCCGTGTCCTGCAGACTAAAGAGGAAAGGGAGCATCCAACTTATTATCAGTGGACAGTGGACATCTCTGATGGGATGGGGCTGCATTAGTGTCTATGGCGTGGGTAGCTTCCACATCTGTGAAGCTCCATCAATGCTGAAAAGTACCTGGAGGTTTTACAACATTTGCTCCCAGACAACGTCTCTTTCAGGGAAGACCTTGCAGATTTCAGTAAGACAATGTTGAACCACATCCTGCATCCATCACAACAGCATGAATTCACAGGAGAAGAGTCCGGCTGCTGAACTGGTCTGCCTGCAATCCAGACCTTTCACCAGTACACAACATCTGGAGCATCATGAAATCAAGAATCCAGCAATCAAAGTCCAGGACTGTAGAGCAGCTAGAATCCTGCATCAGACCAGAATGGAACAACATTCCTCTCCTAAAACTCCAGCAACTGGTCTCCCAGATGTTTCCAGACAGATGTTAAAAGAAGAAGAGATGCTACACAATGCTGAACATCACCCTTTTTACAGACGTGTTACTGCCATCAGATTCAAAATGAGCTCAAATTTACCATGAAATGATATCATGATCATGTCCTTTGATATGAAAGGAACTGACAACAACTGATGACATATTGACTTCTTGAAGAGGTGTCCCATTTCATACAACAATTCCACCCCAACCCCATGTAACTCAGTGCCAAATAAACATTTGAAATTGAAGTGAAGGATAAGAAACAAAATGGAAAACAAGAAAACACAATACTTAGAAAATTAATTTAGTTTTGGAGACTGTATTTCTGCCAAAAGAGGACAACTATTGTTACAAAACAGGTCTTTTTAGGCCCTCAATTTGTGACTCCTCAGTTCTTTGCAGTTAGCATGAGTCACAGTATCGACGTTATTGAAATATGTGTGAGAAAAGTAAAATAAGTTTTCTTTCCATGGCTCTTATTCACAGTCTAACATATAAAGTAAAGGTGGAAAAAGTCTCATACATTTAGCACTATACAAAATGAACAACATGAAGAATGAGGCATAAGAGAGAGCACTTAACCCCCAACAGCTTCTGTAAGTCAGGAGGCTGAGTTGGAGTAGGTGTATGGCCATAAAGTCGTGACTCCCTGCCACCAATGGTTACAACCAAAAATAAGGTTCTGATGAAAAATTGCCTGGTAACAATTAATATGAGACAGTCTGCCCTTCAAATTAAATGAAGCTGGTTAAGGCCAGCTCTGTCCTAGGATGCCTCCTCGAGCCGGTGGGGGTAGTGACGGAGAGGAGATGGCTTAACTTGTGTCTCTGATGGAGAAAACGGCCCACCCCATGCAGGACTTTTTAACAACACTGAGCAGCTCCTTCAATGACAGACTGCTTCACCCGTGTGTGAAGGAGCGTTTCCTACTTGTGGAATACTGTAAACTCATTTTGTATATATGCTTTTTACACAGACTTCTATATAGATTTTTTTTTTATATATATATATAAACTTTTTCATATAGTCTTTGTTCTGTACAGTTTTTGTTGTATGTTAATGATGTTTTTTTTTTTTTTACACTGGTCTTGCACCATCACCTTTTCTGCTGTAATACCGAAATTTCCCTACTGTGGGACAAATAATGGATTATCTTATCTTATCTTGTAAACTACTTTATTAATCGTCTGAGCTAAAATTATAACCTTGTGGAAGTTTTTTTGTTTTATTTTGTTTTAGAAATAATTGTCAATCTTTTCTTCAGGGTAATAATGGCTGTCATATTTCTGCCTTGCAGCTACTTGATTGCTGTTTTCTCACCGTGTTGTGCAGAAATTGGGAAAAATAGCCAGCTATGTTTAGCTGGTTGTGCAACGTATTTCTGGACAGTAAGCTCCCGATGATTCCCCAGGACAGCGCCAGCCTTCTTGATCTCTGTTCTTGAAAGATAATATAGATAAAAACTCACTGATAACAGTTCAATGACCCGTATACAGATCTTTTCCTTTATGGTGACATGTCCAATTTAAAAAGCACTGCAGGACCACCTCCTTTTAGGTTTCTGCAAACTTTGTTGTCTTGATCTGCTTGTACTACCTTAAGGTCCATCCATGCTCCCTCTACATACGTACAGAGCACAGAGCTTAAAGTTCACCTCTGAGTTCCAGTGTTAGTTTCAGACAGAACCAGATCCTCCATCCTCTGCGTCTGGCATCCATAAGCCCCTCTAAAAATGGAGAGATCTGACGTAATTTTGTTTTTACAACAATTTTTATTTTTTATTTTATTCATCAAATATTCTGAAAAAAACCGGGTAGTTTAATATTATAACTTTCATTACACTTCATTTCTGTCAAACTAAATTTCAACCAAAGAAGAGAAATGATACTATATCCTTTAAATAACAGGTAAACCTATTTTGAAGACAAGTGTAACAAAACTCGAAGGACACAGGTGAAAGAAAATAAACAAACCTTCTGCATACTTATTAGCACTTCAAGCTTGTCCATTTTGTTAGCTAGCGACCTACATTAAATTTTTGTTTAATTTGCTGGTATCATAACAGATCTTGATGGAGTCCAGTGTACATGGAAAAAGCAACGCAGCCTCCAAATCAATATGAAAAATAAACGTTTAAAAATGGCTTCATGGTGCATTGTCGTAAAAAAAAGTCAACTGTATTTAGAAATTATAAAAGGCATGATCTCACCTGCTACAACTGCTGCCACTAGAGGTGGATTTATTCATGTAACTCTAGTGGCTATTGTCTTGTTTTGCTTCTTTTTAGGATGCAGCTTGTGAAAATCTGGATCATCAACGGTGATTCAAACATCACAGAAATATTATTTCTAGTTTAAGGCAAATGCAGAGGGTTGGAAGTACAGGAAAGCTAAGGGGACAAAGTCAGGGGAAGCGCTAGAAATAGTCCACTTTCAGGTTAAAATTAAAGGTAAATTAAAAGAATATAATTAAATTTACATTGTGTTTTTATCTATTTAATACATTTAATTTTCTGAACGATGTGGGTTTCATTTAACTTAGTCATTGTCTACAGCAGCATTGTGTATTTGTTGAGCGCTATGAGCCATCCAATCAATCAATCAATCAAGTCCTTTCTACAACAATATTGCAACAGAAACTGTTTTGGATAGCCGTTAACGTAAAAACCTACACTTACCATTATTATAAGAAGTACGTGAAGTTTTTCTAACTTCTGATAATCTTTTATTAAATGAAGTGGAGAACAAAGCAGCATTAACTGGAAATTTACCTCAGTGGATTGTTTGACATGCAAACCCAGAGGCGTTTGCAGTTTGTTGCATTTGAAATTTAAATTAAGTGCAACATCTTTAGTGTTTGCTGCTCTACAAGTAAAAATAATTTCTTAGATGGATTAATACATGAAAAGGGGTATGTCTCTTTTTCCAGCTTGACCAAGATCAGCGCAATAGGTCACAAGTGGTTTCTCCGATACTTCCTGTAAGGTTCAGTAAACAAAGCTTTATTGAAAGAGAGTATTTCGCAGCCCCGGCACTTTACACACACTAACACGTTCAAAGACCAAGTGAGAAAGTCCTGTAACAGACACCTGGTGGAAGGATTGCTCTGAAAATTTCTTTACCACCTGACATCTATCCAAATAGCTCAGTGATGCTGCTGAGGTGTCCGTAGCTTTGCCCGAGGGAAAATATCCATTATCCCCCCCGCCTCCTTGTTTTTCTTGCTAGGCAGAGGAATAAACGCTCAATGATCCAGGGCTTTCACCTCTACTCTGATAAAGGTTATCTTGGCAATTTAGTGCCGGCGATATCGCATTATGGAGAGAGTTATGAGGCGGAAATCAAATTTTGCTCCCAGCGACTCTAAGGAGAGGGAGGATAAAAGGTGTATGGGACTGCACAGTAATGATATGATAGAAAGTGGTGTGTGTGTGTTGTGCGTGCAAGGATGTTTGCGTGCATGCACTTGATTGTCTTCCATTCTGCACTACAGTAAAAACTGTTTCTTACTGAAAAGCTTCTTCCATTTTCCATAAAAATGTATCTCTGTGGATATTTTTTGCAAGAATTGCATGTTGTGATATCAAACTGTTGCAACAAGGAGTTAGCTACAGACATTAGTTGATTTCCATAAATTCCAATGCATAATCCAACACTAACTGCACAATGTTAGACTTTTAAAGCACCCTGCCTAATTTCATTGCTATTTATATAGCACGGATTCACAACGAAAAGCTTTCTTGAGATACTTCACATATAGAAATCCAACAATTTAACAGGCCCCTGTTTATTTATTTGCTATACCAACGTTCCTATTACGTTCCTTTACAAAACTGGAGAGAAAAAAGGGAAAATTAAAACTATGATGATCGAATTTCCTAAAGCTGTAGTCAGAACCCTCATTGTACTGATATTACTCACAAACTAAAGATGATAACTTGTTGGAGTAAAAACTCCTTTCTTTGAATGGGAAATTAGAGAAACATTATGCTCAGGACAAATGAGAGAACCTCCGAATCACATCACACCTTCTGTATTTGTCAGATACATTATCACATTATTATATTCACAGTTTACCCAGCACCCTGGAGAGCAGAGCTTTAAGCAGTAGCAAGGCTCATCGTGCCAAAATCGTTGCCATGACAATTACATTTTACTCTTTTTTCCCTCCTGTTCCAGTTTCAGCTGTACTTCTTCATCTCTAATCATTACAAATTTACTAGTGTAAACGTATGCCTGAAGATATCCCATCTGATGCTGTATATTATATCTGTAATCTGTAAATTGGTAACGATAGGGAGTTTGGTTTTCCACTGGAAATCGATTATGCAAAAGTTTTTTCTTTTTTTTAATTTTATTTTGTTACAAATTAATTTTTATTTAATGCCAAACACACACAGACACACTCAGCAGGACAACGAGGACACCGTGAAACAGGGAGGAAGGATGAAATCTGCCACTCTTTCGGCGCAGGTTACACAATGAATGAACAAACAGATAAAATTCCTTTTTGTGTTCTTGTCACAACAGATTTCCTTAAAACCCCAGTGACATCCAACTGTACCTGCTTGTAAGTGGCTGTGCAATACAGAAAATAGATTGAAACCCCCAATGAAACTCAAGCCAATATTGCAGGTGATAGTGCAGCTGCATCACGTATGTGTGTGTCTGAGTGTGAGTGAGGGGGATGTGAAATACTAAAACCTTTAATATTTCCCATAATACAACTCCACAGGGTTTTTAATTACGCTAGCATTCATAAACTCTTATGAAACTAACATCTCCAGTTTACCATGCTCATTATTTGTAGTCATGGAGCAAATGTTGGGAAGCATAGTTTGTCATTTCTTACATCTGATTACTTTTTATTAAGAATATAAAAACATTTTAAACTGGGTAATAAAGCTGCTATTAGCTCTCTTATTTGACAATAAGTGCTTCATAATTCTATAGTGCTCCATTTAACAAACTTAACACATCACAAGAGGGTTGGAGCTTTTTTGTCTGTTTATTGTTTTTTTGTTATATATAAAAATTTGTTTATTAGCATTTTGTTAAACACACAAAGTCACAGATTCAGTAAATGTACAGAGTAAATCCTCTCCCCTCCCCCTGATCCTCTAAAGATAAAGAAAGTTTAAACAAAAGAATATTGTGGTACAGAAGAGATAAAGTAAAACAAATGGCTAGAATGATAATAAATAAATATACAAATAAATAGCCTTAAAAAAGAGAAAGGGGGGGGGGGGGGTTAATGAATCTAAAATAGACTATTTTTTAATGTTGAGCATAAATGAGGCTTATGGATTCTCCAAAGGTGAGTTTTTTTCCCTCCATAACAGGGCTACTCAATTCGTTCCTACAAGGTCCACAGTCCTGCAGGTTTTCAAAGTTTCCCTGCTCCAACACACTTAACTCAATCCAACAGCCTATGAAGTTCTGCACAATGACTCATTAATTTGAGTGTGTTGGAGCAGCGGAAGGTTTTGTGATAGTTTTGTAGCATGAGAGGATGTGTTGCCTTTACTGCAGGAGGCACGGTCTTCCATTTATACCATGGCAGGAAACGGTCAGTTTGAAGCTGCATGTTTTTAGCAAAGGTCATTTTAGCCCCGTTTCCACGACGGGTCGGGCGGGTCAGGATGCATTTTTTTTTTTTTTTTTTGTTTCTAAGTTGTGCTTTGGTTATATTTTAAGGAAGCTGCTGCTCTGCGATGGCTGACTGATACTCCTCCTCTCATGTAAAGTTACAGTTTACAAACCTTAGCCGCACCCTAACCTTCCCGACCCGCATCCATTGGTGGAAACGAGGCTACTGACACCCTTGGACACCCAAAAGGGGTCTGCCATCTCTCTCGCCATTATTCCAGTTGAAAACATGACTACCACCACCTTGCTGACGTCCAGAACTCCATCCATCTGGACCATCCAGTGTAGTGAATAAAACTGGTTGAAAATGAAGCTTAATGTATTTTAAAGAAAAAGTTTCTCTTTGCATTACTTAAGGTTGGCCAAAATACTTTATTTCTTTGAAATGCATTCATCAGAATGAACCTATTTGCTTTTATTTTTATTTATGTATTTATTTTTCACTATTTAACCATTAATTGAGCTCACCTGACAAACTAATTATCAAACCTGACTGAAATTATCATTGATCTCATTGCACTCAAAACTCAGATATTAGCTTGTTGATAGATTCTTAGACCAGAATAAAAAAGGTTTCAGTCTTGACTAACTGTATTTAAACCAAAGTAATTCTAACTTTGTACAATATGACACAGCCTAACATATAAGAAAACACACATATTACCTGAGGTAGATGACAATTTACCTCTCAAGATTAGCCTACTCATTCCCTTTTCACCCCACTTCACCACTATCTCTTTCTAATAGATGGCCAGATGTGATCCCAAACACACAGACTAGTGTTCATTTAGCATATCACAACAGTGACCCCACCTGGACGACCAAAATCCTGAAACATTTGTTTTAGTTTGATCTTTTCTTCTTTTCCTCCTGCCTTTCTACACATCCTGCAGTGATCATGCCTCTAACGGTTTCCATCATTTCACCGAGCAACAAAATGAGAAAAAAAAAAACCCCACAAGCCTAAATTCCCGAGGCTTTTTGTTCTGGCACAGCCTCACAGAAGCTTTAGATGAAGGATTGGATGGAGTATTTCAGTGTCAGAGAGAGCATCTGCAGTGTCTGTGGATGGTTTTATTCCTTCTACAGCACTTATTCTGCTCCTTTCTCCTGTATGGCTGGTCCCATTGAGATTGCTCTCATTAGTATGTTTCTCCCTCTATAATGTCTCAAAGATTGATGTCTTTTTTGTTGTTTTTTTTTTTTTTTTTTTTTTTGCTGCAAATAAACTTGCAAGTGATACAGAGCTTTTCACGCACTTTTAATGCAGCTGTGTCAGTTGTACACCCCTGAGGTTTCTGCACCCTCTGCTAATTCAAATCTGGGTCATTTCTCAGAGAACAAAAGCTTTTTTTAAAATCTAATATAGTTTTACACACTGAAGCTTAGATGCCTTCAGAGTGATATTGTTAGAAATCAGTCTGTTTTTCTATAGGGTGAATATGCCTCAGTTCTTAAACTTTATACCATATGGCTTTCTACAGTACAGTAAGCAAGTGCAAATAAGTGCAGAGGTTGGAGTGACCGGACAATCCTCTGAAGACAAATGAGGCATGTGTACTGATTCTTCAGTGTGCTGCAGATCAGGATGTGTCATTTTTCATTTTGCTGAAAGGAAGGTGGCTTCAGCACCAGTGATTTTGAGGAGGAACAGAAGGGTGGTAATATAAGTCATGAAAAAGGGCAGTGTCACAAACCAATCAAATACTCATAATCAGTATATTTCTATAGATCCATGCTGTACATGGCTGCTTGACAAACAGCAACTGCTAATGGTTAATTTTGTATATGTTTAATGGGATCACTAGCACAAAACAAAAGGGAAAAAAGGGATTCAAACAATGTCTGTCTAAACTGGGTATTATAACACCCCATTTATAAACAGCGGAAGTGAGGCAAGGCTCATAGCTTTAATTTAAATCTATTTTCTTAAAGTAAGATCACACTGGCACATAATCACTTTCACAGGGCTCTGTGTCCGTGCTGGTTCCTGAGCTTAATTTTGAAGAAACCAGTAAAAGTTAGATTGGAACCTGAAAAGTAGGTTCTCAAAAGAACCAGGCTGCCAATTGCCAAGTGGTACTTTAACAAATATATTTATATATATATATATATATATATATATATATATTTTTTTTTTTTCTTTGTCTCATCACTAAAAAGGTTCCCAGCACTACTAAAGCATGGCCACTCACGGCTCGCACAGTACTCGCGTCTTGAATACCGTCATAAGTTCTATCCCAACAAAACATGCTGTTAGCATCCACTGAGAGGTCTCAACATAACCTCCCTGTACTGCATGTATTCTCTGTATTATAACTAAAGAGCAAAGCAGGATTTGGACCAGATTCAGTATTCAAAGAACTCCCTTGTGTCCTGTTGCTCAGCTTAGGACAGAGAGTAAAATTCAGAATACAAAGTAATGGATATCAGAACTAACAGTATATGTGTAGCTAGAATTGATTCTAAAAATTGGACAGTAAATATTAGGTGTTAAAGTTACATGAGGGTATTGATGCAAGATGTTATATTCCTAGTATAGTATATATTATTATAAAAAGCAATACTTAAAGCAATTTAAAGCAATACTACATAAGTTTCCAACCTTAAAACTTTGAGCTTCTGACTCCTTTTGGAGGCAAACTGACAATTATTATGTACAATGTTATTATGTACACATCATTGCCCTGCAGCATCCCGGGGCTGAGAAACCGCACTCCACAGCTTTGTGTTCCAGCCCGGAGAATCACACAACGGCTGCATTTTACTTTCAGGCAACATTATCACAAGAAGTGAGGAAAAGAAGGAGAGGAAGTGACAGAGCCAGAGATAAGACAAGAGTCAACATCGGACAGAATTACAGGCCAGAGAGAGATCAGAGAAGAGACAGGATGCAAGTCAGTTGTTTAATTAGCCATTGTTAGGGGGCGCCAAAGTGCGACAACCTGCCAAAGTTCAGTAGTGTCGCTTTAATGTATCTAAACCTGTCAGATTTTATTATTTTGCTTTAGGTCATCATTTGTCCAATATCAGCTGGCCAGCTCTGATAGTGTCTTGTTGTGGTGATAGACTGAATCTTGGGTCTGATCGCATTGACTTGCATGACTAGCTCCATGTTGGGAGCTGTTGGGCTGCTGATATTAATCCTGGGGTCTGTCTTGGCCTGATCTGTGTCCTTTCTCTTTACAAAAAATTCTGAAATATATCCCTTTCTCTGCATTCTTATATCTTTCAATACAAAATCAGACTGGTTATAGGCTGTATTTGATATCATACTCTGGTCCTCTAGAACCAATGTCAAATTTCGAGATAGTGAGTAAAAATCCAGAGATTCTGATTCAGATCTTGGAATTATGAATATAGAATATGAGATTGGATAAAAATATTTTTTTAATAAGTCAGACTTTGCACACACCGAGTGAGAATGCTGCTATTCTGGGATGGAATTTCTTAGAAAATTCTGAATTTTTAGATACTTTTTCCATTTACTTTTTTTTTTTTTTTAATTTTGTCTGAATATCCAGATAGGATTTTAGCATTCTAAGCATTCAGAATTCAGAGAGGGCCTCTGCGAATTTTTGAATATCAAGAGATAAGTCAGAATTTAAAGATAATGAGATAGTATCTCAGAATTATTTATTTTATTTGTCATTACAGCTATTGTATTGTATGGGAGCTATGGACTCCTATACAAAAGTCTTTGCCATTGACCTCAAGCAGCTTTCCCTCTAACAGAATTCCTGAACGGCATCTCTCACCCCTGCTGGGTCTGGCAGAACGCTCCGTATGCTAAAAGAAAACACAAAATTTCAAAAGGAAACAACTGAAGTGAAAACTAAATCCCCTGCTGATGTAAGAAATGAAGTGTCTGGAATGTCGAGCAGACACATCAAAGTGTTTAAAACAGCTATGTAAAAAGACGGAATCTAACTCTCCTTCACTGGAGTTTGAGCTGCTGCACTGGTGTGATTCCATTGCTTCATGAGTGGGTCATTACAGCTGCTGGGATGCTTATCTTTATTCAGAGAGGTGTTGACAACAGAAGTCATAAACGTAACTATGTAATTTTATGACTCATTACTTACAGAAGTATTCATTTTGTGGACAATTGACTGTTTCCTCAGGATATAGACATTTTAGATTTGAAGTCCCTCCAAATAAATTAGATTTTTTTTTAATCTGGTCCTACATTTACACATACTGAATGCACATGGGGTTTCTTTTCTTTAAAAATTATTTTGAAATGTTGAGTTTTCCTGTACTAACACCAAATGCTAATGTGTTGTTCAATACATATATCTATTTATTTAATTATAATTTTAACACAGCTGATACATAATGGTGAAAGGGGTCTAATTAAGCTACTGTGTCTGATAATAAAAGCAGATAAGGCTAATCTCTAACACTCCAATTCTTAGAGAAAAGTAATATATTTAAGCTATTAGCATTCTACTAGCTATTTCATGTTGACATTAAACTTCCCCGTTTCATATAGTACAAATATTTTATTGGGAAAACTGGAAAATTTACAGTTAAAAATTGATAATCAGTCTTTATTAGACTGAGCATTTAATTTCTAGCTGTCTACAGTTTTTTTTTTTTACTATAATGATAACTGCTGTCAGCAAGCTAAAGCTAGCTTGCTAATTAAACTATTATTAGCATCATAACTTGGCTAAAATTGCAGTTTTGAGTTTTTTTACCCCCAAAGTCAGAGCTAACAAGTACAATATAGAGGTCTACCACTTAATAAAGCAGTGAGAAAAAATAATGAAACACCATCTTGCTGTTTTGGTAGTTATCCTAATTATACACAATATAAGCTAACACACTGCTGATTCACAGTTTAACCCCTTACGATGCAGACGTACCTGTCCCGGTACATGACTACTAATCAACAACATTGCAGCCATGTATGCAAGCCCCTCCGTCATGAATGCCCATAATATACACATCAAATGAAAGCTCAAAGTCTCGTCTTTCCGATGATATAAACCATTTTGACATGCAACAACCACAGCGCTAACACTATAGCCTTTTTTACAGAAAAGCAGAAAGTTTAAATGTTGACTTCCCTCACCTTTGAGGGCTCTCGATAGGTCAAACATCAATATTTCCCATCAAGATTGGTCTCATTCTGTCCGTACAGGTTAGGCGAGGACCAAAAAAATATTTTTTTCTGTGTGTTCTAAAGTGTATAACTTTTTATCAGTAATACTTACAGTGATTCTGATTGCTGTGGGTGAAACTAGAGAGTGTTACCTTTACAAAGAGCCCAATCCTGTACTTACAATCCAGAAGGTTCAATAACAGCAGTAATTCTAATTTGGAGAGGTCATATTACAGGCGTTTTTGCCAAAATGACCCTGCTTGATAAGGGGTTAAATAACATGGGATTCCCTATGTGTGTTGTGCACAAACAAATCATGTTGTTTCCAGTATGAATAATGAAATAAAGTATTAGGTTCACCCCAAATTCCTTTAATTTCTTTTGTTTAGAAACAGGGAAAAAAATTGAAAAAACAGGTATTTGTCTTGCTTCACCTCCCAAAACATTATTCTGGGAAACACAAACCAGAGAGGCTGACAAAACTTAAAAATGTAAAACTCTTAGGAATAGTTGACTGCACTTATTTCTATGTATACGTCTAGAAAAATTAGTTTTATTAAAGAATCCACAAACAGAATAAGATACATTCAGAATTTTCTACCCCTTTAACAGATTACAATCAAATAGCTAATATTTGACTTTCCCTCCCTGGTTTGACTGACCTTTATAGAACATTGCTTTGGCTACTGATTCAAATCAAGCCCCATGTATGCATTACACAAAGGACAGAACGGAGCATTTAGTCCATCATTTACATGCATTATTTGGTCTGTTTTCTGTGCCCTTGCGGATCTGTTCCCTGATGAAACAAAGTAGTGCCACCTTAAACCACAGGGGCAGTGTTGAGCAGTATAGCTGATATGTGACCTGCAAAAGGAATAAAGAAGAAGCCACCACAATGTATTTAATTGGCCACACAGACCATCGCCATCTACTGCATTACCTCCTTTTACATCTCTTTCTGAGAATGTACATTATCGTGATCTCAGTCTGAAACTGATGTCAGAACTTTGCCCTCTGGTGGATGTATTGGCTAACAACCACGCTAACATAAGGGATGCATGGAAGTATGAAGGCAGATGAAACAGATGTACTTATTTACATACGTAAAGGAAGCAGAACAACTAGGGAAAGAAGTCACTGATCTCCTTTCTACCACATCAAGCTCCACACACCACTCCAAAACACCAGCTTATTTTTCTATGCTCCTTTTCTTAAATTAAAGCAGACATTTCCACTTGGTGATCCAGGTTATGATGTAAACAGGTTTAATTTCTCATGTCCCTCTAATGTGACCACAGTTATCACAGCAGTGTGTGTGAGTGTGTGCTAGAGCGGCATGGCTCAGTGGGTAGAGTGGTTTTCCCATAGCCCAAGGGTTGCCGGTTCATGTCGAGGTGTTCCTGAGCAAGACACCAAACCCCTAATTGCTCCTGATGGGTCGCCTTGCATGGCAGCATCTGCCATCAATGTGTGAATAGGTGAATGTGACGTGCATGTAAAGTGGTTTGGGTAAAAGCGTTATATAAGTACAGACCATTTACCATTTGACCATTTAGAGAGAGGAACCCCCCTGATTCAGTCTACCCTCTGAGCATCACATCACAGTGGTGGAAATGGTCCTCCATATTTTAAAAGCTGCTAATACTAGGCCCTCATTAATATTCAATTTCCAGACCTTGTTGACTTTACTTTACCTTGCTTGATTCCGAAGCCTGAACATATGTGACAGATGTTTAAGCCTCCAACAGTGCAGTGCTGGCTAAATTCAATTAAATGGTCATTTACTGTAAAGGTCTGTCAAAAATCTGCAGGGTGAAACATCTGTCACCATCTTATAAATTAAAAAAGCTCCAGGATAGAGCTTCAAGTGTTCATTACCTTTCAGTGATGCCAGCATTTAACATACATGCTAAAAAGGTTTCCTAATTCCTGGACAATCTATACATAATGGTTTTGGTTGGAAGAAGAATGTAGCCAGTAAAGAACCTTTGGTGTTAGACATGCACTCCTGACTGCTCCCTTCAGGTAACACAACCCTAATGGAAGCTGCACATCGTGTCCTATCTAAGAAAGTAAATGAAGGGTATACTTATCCAGATGTTCAGCTAATTAGCAACATATTAGTGTGAGTGTATGAAAGAGAGGATAATTCATCCTGCTCTATCTTCACCTTTTGCTCATACTTAAGGTACGGCTGTGCAGCTAATCAGCAGAATTGCATCTGCTGAAGGTGCTCTTTGAAATTTGTTGCCATTGCACCATATGTGAGAACTCGTTGAATTTGTTTGAATGTTGTTTACACAGAAACTTGCAAGAGTCTAAGGTGGAAATCAATTAAATGAAAGGGAGGTGAATATTGGCAAGACACAAAAACAGAAAGGAACATTGTGCTGCTATAGATGTTAGTTTACTTTTGTTCACAGATAAAAGTGGGGCAACATACCCGTGCTTCTATATTATTTTAATTAACCTTCCTTTGGAAGTTCTCCCATCCATTCAGTCTCTATAGCAACATTATCATTTTTGGGTCACTAGATGTTACAGCCAGTAACATGTAACGTACCCCAGTGTCCTTGAAAAGGATCATCTTTAGAAATGTATCACAGTTTTGATAGTTTACACAAGTTTTGATAATTAAATTGATGATCAGAGGACCCTTCACAAAGAGCAGCTACAAATGAAGGTAGGAAGCAGGGCAAGCCTCCCTGAAGACGAAACAGTACAGTGGAGATGATTTAATGAGTCATAGAAAAGTTAAAGAAGCACAGATTGTATAGAAGATGTGGATGTATTCATTGTGACTCACCTTTTAATTAGGGACAAAGCCATTAAGCAGATAGCAGACGTATTTGGGCCGAATCCGGGCTACTTTTGGCACTGATGGCTACTTTTGGCCACAAGGAAGCCTTCCAATTTGCAGCTTCCTTGTGAGCCACATGTTGTGATCATGTGGTCGACTATGGACAGTCACACTCACATTTAGTCAACGACGTGAGTCGAGGCCAAATTTGGGCCAGACAAAAGTGCAGATTTGGGCCAAATTTGGGCCAGACATTTTTTTGCTATCTGGGTTGGCTTTCAGCCAGAAGTGACCATAGTTGGAGCTGGAGAGTAATACTTTAGATAAATAATTGGATAAAGATCTAATTACTTATGAAAACATTTTAAAAAACCTCATCAGGTGAAAGCCAGACATTTTTGTTCATCCTCTCTGGCTGCCAATAGAGAACAATAACGCTGCCTGATTTTAAAAACCGTACGTGCCTCAATGTGTCTTCAAAGATGTCGGAATAAGCCGTGATCAAGTTGGACACAAAACTAACTGGCATTCCTGGTATGTTGATTGCTAGTGAATAATTCTGCACAATTCTGGCTCATCCTAAAGAAGTCTTGTTTTTATTGCTAATCATATGTAAAAAAAAAAATCATCTATTGGCCACAAATTGTCAGAAACCATTATCTACTGGCTAGAAATTTTCAAAAACATAGATTTATTTCCCACAAATTGTCAAACACAAACATCTTTTGGTGACAAAATGTCTAAAAACATTAACTACTGGCCACATAAATTTGTCCAACTCCTCCATTCTTCTTTAATGGACCAAGCGGTACAGATAATGGATGTCAGACCACGGTCTGGTAAGCCATCCATGGCAATTATGGATGGAAGCTGGAGCCTATCCCAGCATTTAACAGGTAGGAGGCAGGGTACACCCTGGAAAGGTCTCCAGTCCATCGCAGGGCCAACACAGAGAGAGACAAACAAGAATTCACGCATACACTCACTCCTAGGGAGAATTTAGAGTGATCTTTAGACAGTGGGAGAAAGCCGGAGAATTGGAGAGAACCCATGCATACATGGGGAGAACACACAAACTCCACACAGAAAGGTGTGGACCTCCCCCAGTTCGAACCTCCCCCCAGCCAAGGCTTGCTGTGAGGCCGCAGGGCTAACCATCATTCCACCGTGCAGCCCTAACTCCTCCATATCTCTTATAATTAGTACTTTATCTTCTTCTGAAGCTCCAAACAGCTTCATCCAAAACTTAGAATTCCTCATCCATGTGGACTGTATGTTCCCAGCTGGCTTACCTTGCTACTTCAGGGTTCTTCTTGGAAGTATGTTCATTATGTATAGATTTCAGCTTTGCTTTTCCACGGACAAACTAGATAATAATTGTTTTTTTTTTCTCTATTGTCTTTTCTAGGCCACGTGTGACAAGTTAAAATATTCTTAGAGTCCACAGTGATGTTTTTAGAGTCAAATAAATTTATTACCTGTTGCTCCAATGTGTGTGATTGTCCAGGTGTCTTATCCTCACCAACCTGGTGACCAGCTGTGGTGCTTGGTTTTGAGTCCATACATAATAACATCATCCCATGTTTTATATTGTTCCAGTTTCTCCATATGTCTTTGTATTTATTTTCTTGTCTTTTTCAATAATTTTAGCCTTTAGTTCACTTCTTCCATTGGAAGGTCAGTAACTACAGTTTGTTGTTTTGCTATTTTAGATTTCTCTCCAGACATAAAATTTAGTAAAAGCTTGACCTCCTCCAACTCCTCATCATTTGCCTGACTCTTTTTCGGAGGCATATCTATATTAATCTGGTTGGTATTAAAGCAGAGGCTCACCTGGTAGTTATCGCAGGACCTGACGCTAGCCCGGTGGCTAGTGGAAGCATTTATCTCATGTCGTAGCCTGGTAGCTGGTATCTGGCACTCAAGTTATAGTTCTCCCAGTGGATGGTGGAGGCTTCTAGCTGGTGTCTTCGTCTGTTAGCCGGTTCCTCTGAGCCTGGAGACAGCTGGTGGATCCTGAGACTGACTGGACCCTGGTCCTGCTCCTGCTCCTGCTGTACATCTGTTGGCCACAGGTGGTCAAAAAGCAATATATTTGCCCATAAATCATCAAAATAACAACATCTATTGGCAAAACATGGTCAAAAACCATCATCTACTGGCTAGAAATGATTAAAAACTAATATCTATTGGCGACAAATGTTAAAAACAGTTGTTTTATGATTATAAATAAAACTACATGTGAAGCAAATCTTTATTGTCAAACAAAATATAAACAATGAAAACCAAGCTTTGCTCCTTTTAAAAAGACTCGCTGAACACATGTTGGTCTTTCTGTTATTTATTTTAGAAGGAAAAGGTGCTTAAGTGTACTCGGGCCTCGCTTTTAAGAAGATGAAAATGTATAAGTTGACTGTTTTAATAGACCTCACACCAAAGTAAATTAACTTTTTATTTAACCAATTTAATACCCTATCCACTTTTTTTCATTTTTATAATTATTTCAATCTGGTTCACTATAATTTCTTCTTTTTGCATCACTGTTAATGTGTTCATCTATAAATAATTGCTTTGCAGCATCTTAGACGACTAAATTGTGTGTGCAGTAAATCACAAATATTCCAGGTGACAATAAATTTTTGGCCTTCAATCCGTTTCTCCAAATCACATCTGGAGTGATTTTGTACCCTTGCAGTGCCTGCATATGTCCACATAGGGACGCTGCTTAACAATAATTAACAACATATGACGTTCAGCTGACACTGGCTTATTAAATAGTTGTGTCAAAAATTATTTATTACTTTTAACTGGAAAGGTGTAGTCTGGAAAGAGGCCTTAAAAATATTTCAAATGGACGAAGTTCCTCAGGATGTTGAGTATGATTCAATTAAGAGAATAAACTTCGACTGTGGCAGCTTATTTTCACAGGACAGACGAGTTAAGTGGCTTTTAAAAATGAATAAATAAATCAATAAAAAGTGGGTCACCAGTAATAAGAAACTGACTTCAGGGAGCACTCTTACTTCCCCAGCAGAGGTAGAATTGATCAGACGGGGTGTGAATGGCCGTTCTTAAGCAGCCAATGGCGGAGCACCGGATGCGAGATATCCGCTGCAACAACAAGCACTCTGTTCCCCCCTTCAGCTTGACGCCATGTACAGCCCCAACCCAGACCTCCTCTCCGGAAAGACAGCGAAAGAGAGAGAGAGAGAGAGAGAGAGAGAGAGAGAGAGAAGAAAAAAATATTTGCAACCCCACGGAGTCTGTCGAATAAAACACACAGAGTCAAAAACTACTTCTGAGCTGGACTTTTGCCTTTTCTTCCTTCCTTCTTAGAGCTGAGCAGCGTTTCCTCTGGAACGGCCAGTTTTTCAAGTTTTCGCGTGCTTTAATGCCTCGTGCTCTCGCGCAAAACACGGGATTTACGTCCTAGAGCTATTTTTCACGCAAACGCGCTCCAGCTGGAAACTTTATCAATGGATTTTACTGACGGTTTTCCCGACTGAACTCTTGGAGTAGGGGGCAGAAACTGGCACCTAGCTTGAACTTATTTTACCTAAACGGGAGCTAAAGTGTCGAAAGCACGGTGAGTGTAAGGAGTTCTGCAGCACACATTAAATATGCTCTTAATAAATAAATAGTGCGTATTTGTTGGCTGAATATAGTTCGTGAACGCATCATTCTCCATGCCTTTCCGGCATATTTATATAGTTTTAGAAACTCTATACTTTTCATTACTTTGCTTTAGCTCATAATGTTATTGTAATAACAGAGTTTGAGTTACAGCTAATTTAACTTAAAAACATTGTATTTTCTTTTATGGGAATTTTACTTTTTTATTCTTTAATTAGAAAATGCACGCGTGTGTTCATACCTGTGCCCACTCCCTTAACTTTAATGACACTTTTATTTTCCCCTCACTTATGTCCTGTCTGATGGCTGTAATAATCCGTTATGTTGTGCATTGCATACAGCTTCCGGCTGCACACGTAGTTGCCAGTTTTTAATACCCAGCTTGTCAGTTTCTTTGTTTACTCCAGTTCCCTCGGCTCACTCACAACCCTCCCACCCACCGTGGCCAACATGGCCTACTCTCAAACCCTCTGAAAAGAAGAGAGAGCCTCTGATAGGCTATGATCTGAGCCCCTAAAGTAGCTCATAAAACCATAAGAACCTTCATGGATGCTCACATATGCTTCCTCCTCCCTTTCTTTTTCCTCTCGACCCCTCGCTTTTCCCTCACACTTAACATTGGCTCTTTCAAACTTTCATCTGGTCGCTCATCTACTTTTCAGCTGATAAAATGTGTTAGAAAAGGGCAAGTTGCTGCTGGCCATTTGTCATGCAACAAACAAAAGTCCTTCATGTATTGTCATTGAAGAGGGGGCTGCTCACGCCCCCCTGAAAGAAAGCATTTGCAATCTAATCAGGAAGAATTATGGCACACTCAGTTCTTCCTTTGCCGTGATAAGTTTCGAGACATTTCCCAAACTTCACTTACCACTAAGTTCTTTTGCTCTTCATTTCTTGCTCTTTTCTTCAACCTTTTAATGGTTGTGTTATCTCTCTGACCTGGATGAGTCTTTTGGTATGGTGTCCTACTTCCCTCTAACACTCAATAAATCCATGTGAAATACTTGAACTTTGATCTCCTGCATTCACACTCATAAAAAGTGGAAATGGTGACCCCATTTTCCACTAGATGACATACTGAAATAGTTTATTTTATCTTAGACACAATAGATAAGCTAAGTATTTTTTTCAGGGGGGAGGCCTTTTGGGGCGAAAAGATTTCAGGATGTTTATACATGAGTGGTAACAAAGGCCTAGGGGAACATTATTCCTTGAGTAAATAAGCTCCTATAAGTGATATTTCTTCTGTTGGGTTAACGTTAGTCATTGCTGTGCTATACATGTGGGGGGACAGGAAGTTTTCACAAACAACCTGCTGGAAAGCATCTAAACTCAAATAAAGCCTGGCTGTGGAACTCGCTCCAGCCTTGGGCAAACAAACTTTCCTGTTTTTGACGGTACACAAAGACCCTCTGTAGCGGTGGTTCCAGAGACTCCCCCTCAAGTTAAAGTCTAAATCTGAAAGCCCAAACAGACTCGTGCCTCAGGATGTGTAGTCAAACAGGCTCATCTTTCCTCACAGCATTATTTCCATACCGGATTGTACGGTTATCAGTTATAATTTGCATGGCATCATTTGCATGGCTGGTCTGTTACAGGTATAAACTGTGTGTTTCTTCTGCAGGACTTCAGATGTGTCCCCTTCCAGCCAGAGTGTCCTTTCAGTCCCGAGATGGATTCCAGAAGTCAGAACGACAGCGACGGGGGAGGAGGGCATCCTGGGTGGTCGGCATCATCGACTGGATCGCCGAGCATGGCGCATGACGAAGAGAGACCACAACCGCGCCCTCTGCAGAACATCGATGGTCCACCAGATCCTGGGCTGAGCGGTGGGCAACCTCAGCATGTCCCACCAGTGCTATCTCTGGATCAGATTAGGATAACCGGGAGTAATAATAAGTATACAGAAGGGCCATCGCTTGCTCAAAGGTCTCCAGGTGCGCAGCAACAGAAGAGCGACTTGGTTACTTCATCTGGTTCAAGAACAAGTGGACAGCAGGAGACTGACCTCCGCAACCTGAATTCATCAGCTCAGCATCGAAACGCTTCCAGCTCTTCCAGGGAGGCTGCGCTGCAGTTCTCCAGTGCTGAGGATTCCCAAAGCAGCATCAGGACCAGTGTGGGGAGCGCTTCTTCAGGCCAGAGGCTTCTTATCAGCCCGGCAAGCAGCGACCACATAATAAGAATCCAGCCAAAACGCTCAGAGCTGAATTCAGAGGAGCTGAAACCCCTGAACGAGTGCAGGGCGGTGGTGGCCGTGCCATGCAGCGCTGCTTCCAAGAAGCAAGACAAACACTCCAACAAATGCGAGAACTGCGGTCGGTGTAAGTGTCAAGAGTGCAGCCGCCCACGGATGCTCCCTTCCTGTTGGACGTGCGGCAGACGGTGCGTGTGCTCTGCGGAGAACGTGGTGGAGTATGGGACGTGCGTCTGCTGCATCAAGGCACTATTCTACCACTGCTCCAGCGACGACGAGGACACCTGCGCAGACAAGCCCTTCTCGTGCTCGCAGACCCAATGCTGCGTCCGCTGGAGCATCGTGTCTGTGATCGCTGTGTTCTTCCCCTGTCTGTTGTGCTACCTCCCAGGGAAAGGATGCGTGGCGATGTGCCAGAGCTGCTATGACCGAGTCACACGGCCTGGCTGCCGGTGCAGGAACCCAAACCGAATCCACTACGAGGATGATTGCAAGCCAACGTAGACTTTATTTTGTTGTAAACAGTCGGACAGACTCCACACTGACTGGACTGTTAGATGTATAGTTGTGCGATTTATAGAAATCTAATAATACAGTTGCGCTTGAGTTTATGTCTTAAAGTCCATGATATCAGCCTGGAGCCGCCTTGGAATTTTAACATGCAAGGCATGTTGACAAAAACATTACTACTAAAATGCACTGGAGGTGTGTTCACTTACCTTAGCATTAGAAGTTTCACTTGAAAGGTAAACCAAAACAAGCGCTCTACATTTTAAGGTATGAAGAAGTATTCAACTACTGTTTCGTCCACAGAAAATAATGTTTTCACTCAAGTGCCCTGATGTGTCATTGCCAACAGAGTTACAGATAGCCTTGTTTTTTAACTTTTAATGCAACTTATATTCTATGAGCACACTCCTGTTACTAACTGTATGCAACATAGTCAGTGAAACATGTATGTACATCAGAAAATGAGCTTGACAGATGTTTATTTTTGTACATATAATACTTCAACTGTGAAACGTTTTCTGCCAAGAGAGGCACCTTGATGAATCTGCATTTATACAACTTTGTAAACTTTAATTCGTTCTTTTTTTTTTTTTTTTACATTCACTGGAATGTGTTTCAATCATTTTTATGTAATTTACAAAGGAAAAGAGTTTATCCCTTCGACTTGTAAATTGTACAGTGTCCTTATATGAAAAATTTATTTTCTAATTCCGACGTTTAGTGTAAAGTTAAAAAAAACATCTATATTTATTTGAAGGTTTTATTATTTTATAATGAAAAATATTTATTTTGAGAAATCATTGTTAAATGTGTCACCTCTGCAGATTTGAGATGACCTGTAGGCATGTCAAAGATGGATGAATAGCTTACTATGGATTAGAATACAAATATATTAACGTTTGAAATTAAACAGCCTTGAAATGAGTATTTTCTTCTACATCGTTGCCACCTTTTGTTTCCTTTTGAGCTTTGTGCCCAATTTTCTAGGCCTCTGCTTGAAAATTGCATACCCATAATGAAATGAGTACATCTCTGCAGCCACAAGGTCTTTTTAAATACTTTTGGAGTCAAAGCAAAGGAAAATGTCAGTTCATGTGTAACTAGTGAAGAGTAAATGAAGATGGCACATAGCAAAAATGGAAAAGGTTTCAGGCTTGCCTAAAAAAAATAAACACTTTCAGGATTAATATGAATAAGTTTTATCTCTGAGGTTTTCAAAATGGCAATTTAAAAAGGATGTAGAGAAATTATGAGTCATCCAAAGCAAACCTTCCTATGTTGGACGCTTTTTAGAGTCAATTCTCAAAATCAAACGTCCTTGTCGCCTTACTGTCGTGTTTCCTTTCAACACTGTCCAGTCTACGTTGTTGGAGATCAAAAGAGGACACAAGGTTGCATCAAAGCCCACCTGTGGCAGTTTGTTAGAAAAACATCTGGCCTTGGTAAAGTCGCATACACGATTGTTACAGTAGCTTCTTTTTCATCTTGTAAATCAAAAACCACCTGCGTTTTTGCAAATATGCATTCACGTAAGCCTGTTATTACACTCTGCTCTGGCTCCGTGTTCGTTTCAAACACAATCCTCTGGATCCTGCAGATTTTTTTTTAATCAAAGGTTTGTTCAGGAATTCCTTGGTTTTGAATGTCCCTGCAGGCGAAACCTAAGCCTGAAACATAAAGCTTCTGACACTTGTTGACAGCATACGGACATGTTTGTAGCACGGTATGCATTCAGAGCCGTGATTGACACGCTGAGACCCAACCTGCTCTCACTTGTTTGTTATTCATCCCCAGCCTTTGACTGATGAGGGTGGTTGTTTTACATAATTATCAACTTTCACCCATTTTTTTTCCCCCTGCAGAAAGTGGTGGAGGAGATGGAAACATAACGGGCAGAATCCCATTAGAGAGAGAAAAGGCAGTGTTGATCTTGTGTTTAGTCTTAATCTTTCCAGTCGCAGCCCTCCTCTCTAACTCCATTGTCCCAGCTGTGAATGAAGAGGGGAAGGGTGAGCGAGGAAGGGGGGTTAGGTTGTTAGGAAGAGGGAGCCCAAAGGGTTAAAAGCATCACTTTGAATGACAAAGACCTAACAGTTTACCCCCATATTCAGCCCGGCATGCATTCATCCTGTTCTCAATAGTGAGGGGTTTTTTTTTTGGCTCCCCAACGCTCCTCTCGGCTACCTGCTCCTACTTGGTATTCCCATAAGGGAGATGGTTGTGTTGATGGGGAGGGGGGAAAGGGAGGGCACTTTGCCGTGTTCAGTAAAATAAATACCCTATCTGCATGCTGGGCAATTTAAAAGGAAACAGATTTGTTTTGAGAAACAAGTCAAGTTAATAATTTCCAAACAACTTTATATCTCTCATTAGCATCCAAGATGCATTTAGGGACCATTTTCAAAATGTATATTTGATTATTTCAATTTTTATTTAACTGGACTTCCTGAAAAAATGCCCAACGCTCCATTCTTGGAAAACTTTTATGCCATAATCATGCTGTTTACATCCAAGAATGACGTATTTGATCCACAAGCATTTTTAAAATTAAAAATTCAGCTGCAAAGGTTGTTTGTCTACCTAGCAGTCGCAGTAATTTGGCAGCAGAGAGTAACAGGAGGAGGACGGGATGGGAATTGGAAGAAGAAGAAGAAGAAGAAAAAAAAAAATAGAAGCCCCAGAACGGCTTTCTTTGTTGGTTTTAGCCACCGTGGCCCCTGTGGTGCATGGCGGCTGTGGGGCAGAGCAGCCTATTCACCCTGCTCACCAAGGCAGAACGCAGCACAGGAAGACAGGAAGGAAGCAAGGCTATTCTTCATGGAGCCATTGTCTGTCTGTCTGACGGCCGGGCTTAAGCAATCAAACAGCAGTGTGAGAGACGGAGGGAGAGGGGTTGCAGAGCAGTGACGGAGATGTGCACCACCCTGCAAAAACAGTTGGAAATATAAAGATTATGAAAGAATAATGTGGGATTTTATGCACTGTGTACTAAAATGCAAAAATGAACACTTAAACATCTCAAACTATAGTATATCTATTTAAATCTAAAAAATAAAACATTTTCTTTTATTTTATTTTTTGCGTTTCTGTAATCTTTAATTTGATTTATTACAAATCAGCATGGACGTTCTAAAATATGGTGTGTACCTGCACATATAATCCAGCTTCCAGCATTTTATAGTCCTGTTTGCAATTGGAATTTGAACATTGTTATAAATCGTACCGTAAGAAGTGCTAAATTACAGTTTGTGCTAAACTTTAAGAAAAGTTGAAAAGGCTGTTTTAAAATGTTACATCATAATTTGTGCAACTTCACTAATGTCACGTTCACATTGCAGCTCAATTCCAATTTTTTGCCCTTATGTCACTCATATCAGATTTGTATTTTTTTTTTTTTTATTCGACCCAGGCCCCTTTCATATGTGGTCCTAAATCAGCTACATATTTAACCTGTGTTGAAGCGACCTCAGTCCGAACAGTCATGTTGCATTTCCTCAAACATCCAAAATTTACCTCTGTAAACACAACGTGTCACACGACGAGTTTTCCTCTGCGCATGTATATCACTTCAGGGCCACGTACCATTAACACTTAAGCTTGGTGAAGGTCACACTTAAATAATGTGACCGACCATGCAAAAAGTAATTAAATAAAATTATCTTTAAGCAATAAGACCTGCAGTGTGAAAGTAGCCTAAACGAAGGTGTTTCCAACTCCAAATTACATGGGCCAAAATGTTATTTTCATCAATCCTTTGAGCTTTGTGCCTACTTTCAGACCTCTGCTTGAAAATAACTGAGCCATGCCACCCCAAAATTAGAGAAGGTTTTAATACATACAGTTCAGGAGCATTCTTTAAAATGGCCATTTTCAGTTTGGCAACATTTATTCTCACATAAGAAAATAAAATTCAAGAAAAAAATGGAGACAATTTCTGCAACTTCACTAAATGAAGGTATTTCCATCTCCATTTTGCACAGACATCTTAAACTTAACTTTTGAGATGTTTTACAAAGTACAAAGGAGTTACAAAAAAGCACATAGCTGTGCTTTGAAGGGTCCACTTTATTACCCAAATTCTACATTCAACCCTGATTTACCAACATTCTTACTGCTGTTACACAGTCAGCTCTTTGTGGAGTACTGTCTCAAATCACTTTAGGGAGCAACAGATCAGAGATACGTGAACTTGAACTATTGTTTGCAATCATGCAATGTCCGGAAGCTGAACTTTTCATCTCTTCCGCCATAAGCTTTGAATTTCTACAGATAATCTACCTAAAAGAAACTAAATTTAGCCAGCATTAATCTAAATTCAAACTTAAGATGTTTCTGAAAATATCACTGTCCTGTTTACTTTAACCAGAAATGGTAAATTTAATTGTAATTAAATCAGCTCCATGTGACTTTAGATGGAAAGTCAGTTTATTTAATTTACAAAAGAGAGATAAAGATAGGTGGGTGTAAATGAAAGAAGTCATCACACTCATCTTACTTCTACCAGTGAAAAGGTTTTCTTAGAAGCTGAACTTATTCTTGTTTTTTGGAGTGGGCGGCTGGCAGATGCATGTCAAGCTCAAAGATGAAACGCATCCCCCCACCTGACTGTGGTTTTACTTTCCACAGTGTTTGTCCGTTACAAAAGAAGAAAAGAAAAAAAAAAGATAATGGCAACATTTGCAATTGCAAACAACTTTTAGTTCACTTTAAACAGACAGAATATGGTTAATATACAGCTTCAAAGCGTAAATGTGGCACTCAAAATCAGAAATCTAACACTTATGCAACACGCTCTGTCTCAGTGACAGCTGAACTACTGTTATGCCTAAAGGAAGAAGATTACAGCAAATAGACGGCGCAAGAGAGAAACCAGAGAATGCATCTGTCATAAAAGCTTAGTGGTTGTCAGAAAGATGGAGGGAGTGTGTGTGCAAAAAGGGGACAACCATGCAAACAGCAGGCAAGTCTATACACATCTAAAAGCTGGACCTGCAGGCGTGCATGTGCACTGATAATCACAAATGCAAGTGTGTGCTTGCACACGTGTGTGTATCCTTCAGCGTAATCAAGTCTTTCTCCCAGATAATGAAGCCCGACTTGAGGCCTAAGTCTAATAGCAGCACTTAACTTCCATCCACCACAGGAAGTTGGCTCATCTACTCGCATGTACACACACACTCACTCACAGAAAGTCAGTCCGTTGCTGACAGCCAGTGGATATTTTTTGGCGACACCATGGCTGCAAGGCTCTTTACAGCTTAGCGGCCAATTGTTGTTCACCCAGATCCACACACACACACACACACACACACACACACAAACACATACACACACTAAGAGCTTAGAGCTTCAGTTGTTATCCTGAAAGGCAATCCTGATCCCTCTGCTACACAGTAGGACAGACACACATAAAAAGAGGAATTAGTGCGGTCTGACAGCTCACTATACCACATGGTATTTAGCGTGTGGATGTGTGAAGCGGTGGCAATTATGTGTGTGTTTTGGGAAGATGCATGCACATGTGGTTGCATGTGTGTGTGCAATCACTGACAGACTTTGAATTATATAGAAACCGTTTGCATACTGTGGAGAGAATAGTAGACATTTAGTGCTTACAGCCTCGGCCAAACGCTGTTAGCACACAATGCAAAGAGAGAAGTAGGTCAGTCACATCGGCTGGAGACCAGCTAGATGCTCGGAAAATTGAAACTTCGTGTTCGCCCATAAACCAAGATTAAATCTGAACAAAAATAGTTTCATATTTGTGTTTTTTTTCCACCAGATATCACATGCCTCTGATAACATTAAATATCATTAGCATCAAAATAGCAGCCACTACATTAGCATGTCACTGACGCAAACAAATATTAACTTTTCATATCTGTGACGAAAGTTATTACTTGTATTTGGAGAATTGTTTAAAAACATTTGAAATAAAGGCCTCATTGTTCCCAAAACAGCTGAATGTGATGCCAGGACATTATAGAATATTAGATTATTTTTAACCAATGAACACACTCACCAGTGCACAATCCAGAAAAATGATTCTCAGAAATTCGAAGGCATAAATACATCAAGCCCACAAGTCAACAAAATGTTTAAAATGACAGATTTCCTCCAGACAGGGTTACTTTGATCTTCACATTTTATTTTAGTACCAAAAAAGCCATTCTTAACATCACTGACGTAAGAAAATACAGGATGGAAACCTACAGCACCTACAGCTAGCTTCATATGACTTCCTGACTCGTGTTGCTTTCCTCATATATTTTGATGCTCTAACACAATATATCTCCCATATGTTTTTAGAAAGAATATCAATGTCAGTACCAGCAGTGAATTTGATTTCTAATCACAATTCATTCCTGCTGAACATAGAAATCGACCACCAACCTTTTTTTGCTAGCTGCTAATCCACCTCTAACATTTTTGCTAGCTGCAGTATAAGTCAGTTAGAACAAAATATCTCCTTTCTGGTTTCATAGTAAATAAACTTTATAAGCATGCCTAAATTAGGGCTAGAATTGTGGTTACTGCAACAGGTAGCAACAAGTGCTACTTTATCACAGCGCCACTATTTGCAGCTATTTTCTTGTTGTGGATATGCAAAGGTAAAAACGCATTAACAGACATGTTAACAACACTGTTCCGGTTATTTGACCATGTTTAGTATTAAAATGCTGTCAGAACTGCACCTCCAAACCTTAGCATGTTTTATGTGTAGCTAATAATTTCCATCAACTATGAAGCAAAATAATTGATGGAGTATTGTAAACTGTGTATCATTGGGTCTTTTTTCCCACCTTCAAAACACTAGTGTTAGGTGGTGGTTCATACCAAAAAACATTTTTTATTTTTGTTACATGAACTTGTCTTATACTGGTTTATAACCCTATGAACCCTGTGCAAGTGGCAACCTCCAGCAGTGAAATGTGAAACCTATGCACAAGTGCAGTTCAGCCCTCCTCCACTAGGGGCTGGCTCCAAATCAGAGCAAATCCCCATAGACTCCCGTGTTAAAAAAGCCAACTTCACAGCAAAAATAGACATGTTTAAAGCCTGGTACAATAACCATTTTAGGATTAATAGGTCAAGTTTACCTTCATGACAACTGTGAGGGGGGTGACTTTTTTTCTAATTCATCCGTTTGGATGTTATTTAATTTGAAATTCGGCATAATTAGGGGCGTGTCCTTTTGATTGACATGTATCCAATATCCACGACAAGAAGGGAGAGTGTAGCACAAACGCGGTTTTTAGCCGGCTAACAGCCTTTAGCCCACCTACCTTTGTTAGCAACGGTAGGCATAATGCTGCCAAGATGGCGACGGTGGGAACCGCCCAATGAGCTTCACTTTTGCTCTTCAGAAATCTACGGGTGACGTCATGGAGGCTCCGTCCATCTTTTATATACAGTCTATGGCCCTGTGCCTATTTTTAGACCTCTACTTAAAAATTATGTAAAGGCCTAACCTCAGTTCCATCGGGTGCATGAGCATATCAGGTTCAGAGTGCCCTCGGGTGGAGGCCGCCTAGCTGGATCCATGAGATCCCAAAATCACAGGAGAATTGGGGAATCTTATGATTATCCACTTACAGGCATAAACATCTCGTCATCCATGATTAAAAAAACAAAAACTAAACGCTGAGACACCCTGACTGATTAATGATGTAATGTTTGCATAATTCAGTGAGCGCAAATTTGCACAAGGGCTTTTATTTTGAAAATTACCAAAAGTTTTTAGACTGCTCCTATGTCTAATTTCCTGTCTGCCACTACCTGAACCGTTGATTTTGACCAGTTCTGGATACGTGTTCAATCAAAAATAGACTTGACGTGTATGTTTAGGGGAGAGCCACGACATGGTGCTTCTGGGACGCTTCTGACACTCGCCACGGCACTCCCGGTATAAACCAAACCGCTGACTAAAATGGCTGCGAATAGCTGCAGTGCAGCCGTAACGTGGTGCACATGAGCACAACTCAGTAACCACAAAGTCTTTTTGAATACTCATTGTAAAGGGAAATGTCGGTATGTGTGTAGTGGTGAAGAACAAATGAAGATGGTACATAGCACAAAAATAAATAAAGTTTCAGGCTTGCCAAAAACTAAATAAAAAAAACAGCACATTCAGGTCACAACAAAACACATGACAACAAGGTAAACTATCAAAGGTAAAGTGCAAACCAGTCACAGTAAATATTAAAAAGTGCAGGAGTCATATTCCAGGTGCATGAGGTTGGAGTTTAAAATGCAAGATTAAACATGAATAATAAAATTACTACCATTCACACATACGGTAAGAAAGTATACAAAGAGTGTGCATAGTGTACACATACATATATGAAAACATGTCCCACAAATGACAAGATATATGACAAGAATAAAACACTCAAATAAGCAAGACAGGTATCCAGTGCATAGCAAATATCTAACTGTGCTTTAGAACATCTATGTAGCTGGGAGAAGAACAGGTTTGGTAGGTTAAAAGACACGGAGTGTGTGTGGTGTGTTCTCTTATTACAGGTGGTACTGTGTTCTAGATGTTTCGGCCCCTAACTTAACTCGTTCACATGCACACCAATAATGTGGAGTTATCAAATAATTCAAGTGGTCATGTAAACAGCAAAATCTGACATTCTTTTATATCATGGCAAATATGTGATTATGAGAAATCAGATGAACACACAGGTTTCTCCCCAATTCGTCGATGTCTTTGTGCATGTAGACCCGGATATCTGATTTGTCTATTTTTACGTCTGTGCATCAGTAAAAACCAGCTTTGATCCATCTTTTTTATGTTTTCTGTTAAAAAACCGGAAGCAACACGGCCACAACATGAGCAGAAAGCAAAAGAAAAACAGGAAGGTATGCAGCAACGGGAAGTCAGAGTATAAATGACAAAGTGTTCACATTTGGTTTATTTTGCAAATTAGCTTCCAAATTAGCAGCAAATGCTAAGGTCGCATACACCACCACGTTCAACAAAGACCATATATTTTGTAAATAACAAAGTTATGTTATTATTAAGCACGTACTCCAAAAGAAATCCGATTATGGACAGGAAAATGTAGACATGGACTTTTCTAAGTTTAAGTTTAGTTTATTTGCTATTTGCAGAAGGACACCACATTGGAAAAACAGCTGCAAGGAACTCAAAGTTCATTGTCACATTTAACAGACAAAACCAACCACAAGCCTAAGAATACAACACATACACACGTCCTAAAATGCATAATACTAAGAACAATAAAAACACTAAATCAATAAAAAAAAAAAAACACTGTATAAATAAATAGCAGTAAAAGTAACTAAAACAGTAAATGCATGTCTGAGGCATTTCAGAGTACATTGTTCAAAGTCATGACAGCTTGTGGAAAAAAAAAAATGTAATATTTCTGATATTGTCCGGCTGCATGTGTAAACCTGTGGTTTGTTTCATATTTACATGGTATTGTCAGACATAGTTTTCATCCTCTCACTCGTTCTTCATGCCACACCTGCAACAGGCACATTTAAAAGTTTTCTCAAATCATAAAAACTTATATTTACTATATATTTATATCTATGTTTTCACCTGAAATAAAAACAAGACTGACCACAGACCTCCCAAGTAGTTGGGACACCAGCATTTTTAATTGACAAGTTAATCAAATTAGTTTAATCTTTGCCTTGGTCCTTACCACATCCTAATGCCTTTGCAGCTTCTAAATGATCCACTAGCTAGCTGCTAACTTACAAGCCAACTAAACCAAACTAATTTACTATCTATTCATGGAAAGCTCGCTGGAACAACAGAATAGTCTTCATCAGCAACATCAGCTACATGCTATCACTATACATCAAAGTTTTTTGGATGAATGGAAACTTTTCTGCAAGCTACAACTTACTTGGAAACAAAATCACTTTCTGTGGAGGTAGAGTATTTTACAGTGAAAAAGGCTTTAGAAAATACATTTCCACTATCACAGTTTGAAGTCAACTTCTGCTTTTCTGGGTATGATGTAACCCTCTATCTGACTAGTACCATTGTCTCCCAAATTATTCAAATTACAGCACAAGGAAAGAGACATTTGCAAGTGAAATGTTCAAACATTACTGTCCTTGTGGGGGAAAAAATACATTTTTGTTATGCACTATAATGTATGCACACACAAGTCAACCCACGGAGAGCAGACATGAAAGCTTATGTATTTCTTCCAAACTGGAGCTGACCTTCATTTGAGTGAAGAGTAAGGAGAAATTCCACTAGGACATGACTATATATGTCTCCAATGTTACCCTTCTGATGTAAGCTGAAGAGGTGAGGCTAGTGGAGAGAGTGAGCCCATGTGGAACAAAGCTGTGGAAGGGAAAGATACGATCAGACTTTGTGTCATTCAGTTCCATTAAAAACAGATTTCCCCCTCTCCTTGCCTCAAACTCGG